>NC_135619.1:74038817-74679968 GCF_053574225.1 Canis aureus | reverse complement strand
GGCTCAGAGCCCGAGCCTTTAAGAGCTTGCACCCCCCCCAGTGGAGGGCAGAGCGAGTCCGGTGGCTGAGGCTCAAGTCCAAATCCCTCGCCCGCTGGGACTGCAGGGGCCACCTGCTGGCAAGGCCTTCGTAAATGTCCCAACCCCCACCTCCACCCAGAGCCTAACCCCCTTCTCTTGCTTTGCTTCCTCGGGGCACTTCTCACCTGCGCCGTCCGGGCGGTTCCCGGGAGCTCCTCAAGGGCAGGCCGGGTGGCCCTGGACACCTGGGTCCCCAGCACCAGGAGGGCGTGCCCAGAGGGAGGGCTTGGTCTTCCCGGGCTGGACAGGGAGCACCCCGCGGGGCTGGAAGAGGGCACAGTGGCCCCCACCTGGATGGGGAGCCGAGCCCGGCACCTGAGGCCCCACCAGGAGGCAGGGACACCCCAGGCTGTCGCGGGAGCCCCCGGGGCGGCCTGTGCCCAGGGCAGCCGAGCGGACGGGGCGGCGGCTCCCAGCTGGGCGGACAGGCGCCTGCCCTGTGCGGTGTTCTGGGGCTGTGGGGGCGCCTCCTCCCCATCGTCCAGCACCCACCAGCCCTCGCGGCCCCTGCGTGGCTGCCCCTCTTCCCCCTTAGGAGCCTTCCAGGCTCAGGGCAGAAACCCCTCCGCTCGGGCCTCCGTGCTCACCACCCGGGACCCCCCGCCCCCGTGGGCAGGCGGAAGCCGGAGGCCTGGCTCCTGGCGAGTCTTACTTCCTCTGGGACTCGGTTTCTCCATCTGCGCAGTGAGCCAGGGCGCGGCAGAGACGACACCCTCTCCCCGGGCCCAGGGTCCCACACAGACCCCCTGCCCGCCCACGGCACCGGGTTGGAGGCCGTGGGGGGCTGGTGGCTGCAGGTCTAGGCAGCAGGGTGACGGGGCAGGCATGGGGGAAGCGCACCGCGGCGCTGTCTTCCTGGAGCAAACAGCCCTTCCCGGTCACAGTCCTAGGCAGGGGGTGGCCCCCAGGGGCCTGGCATCGGCTGGCTATGCCACCCACCACCCGGCCCCACGCGGCCCCCCCGGGCAGGAGCAGACCACGCACAGCGAGGGCTGAGGAGTGCGAGGCCTAGGCGCTTCCTGGGGACCCGAGCCGCCCCCACGGACGCACAGGTGGACTCGAACCCTGTCCATACGGCAGGATCCTGGGCCTCGACCCTCGAAGCAGCTGAGCCGGGGTCACTCGGCCTTCAGGGGGGCAGCAGTGGAGGCGGTCAGGGGCGAGACACCTCGACTCCTTGGGCAGGGGCAGGGTGGGTGCAGGAATTTCCAGGAAAAAGCGGTCACAGGGAGCGTCTGGGTGAATCCTTGCCCTGTGACAGCCCCATGCTGCTGACTCGCAGATGACGGGCCCTGACCTGCTGACCACTCACTCACCACGGGCCCTGGCGCTGCCTCTGGACGTCAGGCTCCCTTCTGCAGAGGACCCTAGGCCGAGCAGGAAGCTCCCGGGGACATGAGTGCGGTCTTAGGGGGTGCACAGGGGTGGGGTGGGGTTCAGGACCACATGGAGCTCCAGGCGGAGGCTGGACGGGGCCTGGATGGCTACCTGGGGCAAGGCTGATGCGGGGCGGGGGCGGGGGTGCAGTGGCTGTGAGGGGCCTGCGCTGAAGAGCCGCCCTGTGCTGGGTGCAGGGCTCCTGACCCCAGCCCTCCAGCTCCCACAGGCCCAGGGACAGCCCAGGCCTCCGTCCTCAGCCCCACGCATAAACTGGGGCACACTAAGGAGGGCCTATGTGCCCCGTAGAGCATGGAGGGTTGTGCCCTCATCAGATGTCCTACAGGCCTCTCTCCAAGGCCAGGGTGAGGCACAGGTCCCTCCTCTGCCCCCCAAGCTAGGCATTTGCTCAGAGGTCAGGACAGGTCCAGGGAGGGGCAAGAGCCCTGGGCTGGTGGTTCCAGGGACCCAGAGGAACCGTGATGGGGCTCAGAGCTTGCCAAGAGTCCGGGTGGGAGAGGGGAGGGGAGGCCCCCGGAATCGTCCTTCAGTAGGCCCACCGGACCTCGGCCTTTTCCAAGGATCCCAGGCCTGGATGTGGCCTGGGGCTGGACGGCAGGCCTAGGGGAGGGGAGCTCTTCCGGAGTTCAAGACACTGCAGGAAGCACAAGAGGCTGCCCGTGGTGTGAATGAATGCAGGGCCAAGCTAGGCTGCGAAGGGAGGGTCCAGTGCTCTGGGATAGATGGATAGACGGGGACGGACACACACACACACGCATGTATGCAGACCCTCCTCCTCCCCCACTAGGACAAGTGGCCCTTTCTGCAGCTGAGTGGGGTGGCCACACACTTGCCCCTTTGTCCACCATGTCCCAGGCTATTATCCTGGAGTCCAGAGCCCCTGGGACAGGGACAGGAAGCAGGAGCCAGGGCTGTGTGGGAAGGTCCAGCCTGGACACTGTTGTTGGGAACAAGACTGGCTTGAGGGGCACCACAGAGACCAGTTAGCACGGCAGAGCAAGTGTTTATTTCTCTGCCAAGCATGGTCAGAAGCCAGCCCTGTGCCAGCACAGTCCCCTGGGGCTCTTGTCCAAACGTGGGAAAACCAAGGCTCTTGAGGACAGGTGAGGCCAAAGACAGACAGGCCCTTCAGGAGTCGCAGCAGGCAGGGATGCCAGCCACTCAGCACCCAGCTGGGGACCAGGGCGGGACAAGCGGCATCTGTCCCCAGCCCTAGAGTAGCTGCCCTCCGTCCTGGATGCACCCTCATGACCCCAGGGCTCCTGTGAGAGGCAGGGGCACCCAAGTAGCTCTGGGGCTGTTTGAACATCCGGGGTTCAAAGAGCTCTGAAAGGGATTGGCCGAGTCACTGGAAGCACTTCACTGTCCCCCTCAGGGTCCTGGCTATGTGACGCTATGTTCTCACTGAGATGTCAGGGGCTGTGGCTGGACCAGGGCCACGGAAGGCACTTCCCAGGGGCAGAAGCGAGGCAGATGGGCAGGGCTGCCCTGGGCCGGACTCTGATAGGAGGGGATGCAGGACACTCCCCCTTGGCCTGTATGGCCCCTAACAGGGTGGGTCAGGCCTGAGGCCACACAGCAAGAGCACTTCCCCTAGCTGCTGGCCAGCCAGGCAGCACTGGCTCTCAGGGGCAGGGGGGGGAGGGCCCGCCCCCTGAGACTAAGTGGGAACACCATCAGGCCCCTGGTCCTCCCCCTCGGAGTCCTTGCTTCCCCGCCTCCCTGCCAGTTTGGGGCCACCTGGGAAGGCGTCAGACCTGGGCCCCACCACCTACACCCCTCAGTTCAACAGGCAGAAGAGCTTGCGACAGCAGAGACCATGTGTGGGACCTGAGCCCAGCAGGGAGTCGGGCAGGAGGCGTTCCTCCCTGGGGACCGGAGGGGCTGGAGCTGGCTGGCCCTGCCCGCGTTCCTCTGCCATGGCCGTCCCCCTGGGCCCGCCCCGCCGCATTTCTAAACACAGGCCCCAGCGGGAGTCTGCTGACCATATAAGGCGGCCTCTGGCTGGGCTGCATCTCCCTGGCCTGGCTCCACAGCGCTCCCGCCCCGGGGGCTCCTGGCGGGAGGCCTCCTAGCCCGGGGTCTTGGTAGCAAAGGTCAGGTAGCCAGTGTGGCCCACGGCCTCCTTCATGGGAGTGCCGCTGCGGAAGGGGCTGGCGTCAGGGCTGGCCTCGGGGCCCAGGCTGGCTCCCAAGTCGGGTGCAGGCAGGCTGACAGTACGCACGTTGTACACCTGGGGCAGCACCTCCAGGGTGCTCAGTTCTGAGAAGCCTCGGGCTGCCAGCGCCTGGCACGTGCGCTGGACTTGCTCGATGCACGGCGAGAAGGAGCAGAAGCGCCCACCTGTGGGGAGCCAGACATGGGGTCAGAGGGCAGGAGGGTGCAGGAGCCAGCTGAGGGCTGGGGATTGCAGGGGGGAGGTGAGGCCCCCTCCAGTCCCCCCCGGGGAGACAGGCATGGGTAAAAACTGCGGTGGGGCTGTGGGTGCCGGCCAAGGTCCTGGAGGCTGGCCATGCCCTCAGGCACATAGAGCCGAACCCCAGGTGGAGGAGAGGGCAGGGCCTGGAGGGACAGGGGCTCTCCTTGAGCCACGTGGAAGGGACCACTCAGGCCAAGCCTGCTACCCCGATTTCAGCTGGCCGTGGGCAGGTATTGCCACCTTCCACTTCTACAGGGACGAACAACCAGGTGGGGGTCAGGGTGGAGCCTTGGCCCAGCAGCCGCCCAAGCACTGTGCCCAGAGCAGCTCTAACCATACAGCCCAGCGGCGGTGGGGGCTGCGGCTGTCACAGGAAATTAGAGGCTGTCACCTGCTCTAGGAACAGGAGGCGCCTACTCTGAGCAGAGCCTGACGGCCAAGGATGACAGGGTGCGGGCGGGAGCTGACAGCCCCTTCCTGCCACCTCCCACCAGGGCCCACCCGCAGTGTCCCTCAGCCTGGCCTCTGTCCAGCCCACGTGCCTGTCCTGGCAGGGTGTGGGGAAGCTGAGGCAGGGGAAGGACGTGGCGGGCCAAGTCCTGGAATGCCCCAGAGGCCTGGTCACCCCTGCCACACCCGGGGACACTGAGCCCCAGACAGGTCTTGAGGAAGGCGTGGGCTTGCAGGTGGCACGAGCAGGGTGCTCCCCAGGAAGGGACCTGACCCCCTGTGTACTCCTAGGAAAACAGGCCCCACCAGGTGAGGGCCAAAGCCTGGGAACCACGCTTCATGGAGATCAGGCTCAGAGCAGGCGGGTGAGCCCACAGAAGACGGGAACCTCTGGGGCCAGAACCAGCAGACCCAGGGAGAGCCCGAAGGAGGGGCTTGGAGGAGCCTGGGGGCTGGGGGCGGCAGATGGTGTGGCTCCCCCTGGAAGGAACCTTGGCAGGGGGCCGGGCAGTGTGACCACCTGGGCCTGACATCCGTGGGACTGGGACAAAGCTGGAAGGTGTGGAGGTGTGGGGAGGGGTGTGGGGAGGCTGGGGCCCCAGGCTACCATGGCCGAGCCCAGGAACACGGCGTGGGACCCACAGGGAGCCGTGCCTTGGCACCTGTCTTTTGGAGGGGAGGCCCTTCTCCTGGGGCACCCTGGGCTCCCTCCCTCTGGTTGCAGAGCTCAGCGGGGAGGAGGGAAGGGGCCCTGGCTGCCTGCTCTGGCTCTTTCTCCAGAAAAGGGAAAAACCTAGGGCCTCACCAGCGCCTCCCTGGCTCAGGGCCAACCTTCCCGCCTCCTTCCCGCCTCCGCATCCAGCATCTTCCCTAAAAGGGGCCGGTGAGCTGGCTTGTGGCTGGGGGGAAGGGAGACTGCTGGCAAGGGCTGGGTTCAGGGCTGACCTCCTGACCTCTGAAATGCCCTGACCTCTAAAGTGCCCCATGGCCTGGGTCCCACACCTCACTGAGGAGGAGTCGCCACATTCCCCAGGGAACTCAGACATTTCCCACCTCCAGGTGGGAGCGGGGTAGACCAAGGTGCAGGCGCTCAGCTGGAGCCGCTTTGTCTCAGACCTTACTCCTCCCGGCTCCAGCCCGACCCACCCTGATTTCAGGTGCAAGGAGGCCCTGGCCTGGCCATGCTGCATGGCCTGGTGGTTTCTGACCTCTCTGGGCTTTGCGTGACCCGCATCCAAAGCCAAGCCCAGGAGCTCAGCCACAGCGGAACCCTCACTGTACCTTCAACCTTGAGGGCATCCCAGGCATGGCCCACGGCCTCCCAAGGAGACGGGATGTCCAGGAAAACAGCATCTGCCACGTGGCTCACGCCAAAGCCGCTGCGGCACACGTCCTGGTTGCGCACGGTCACCCAGCGGCCCACTCGATGCTCCTGGAACTCCTCCCGAGCCTTCTCTGCCCGCTGCTGGTGGAACTCCACTGTGTGCAGGTGGCCTGTGGGCGCGATGGTGCGGATGATGGCGTGGGACACGGAGCCGCTGCCAGTGCCTGGCGGGACAGGACAGATGTCAGGCGGGACTGCTGGGGACGCTCAAGAAACACCTCCACCCTCACCCTGAAAAGATCCACACGGGGCCCCCAGGGACAGACGATCCTGGTTACTAGTGGGCATCACTCCCACAGCTGACGGGGTCTGGTTAGCTGGGGCCGCACTGGGGCCAAGTGGGGATGGGAGCAGGGATTTATTTCCCGAGGCTGCTGTGGGTCCGGGGGTGAGAGTGGCAGCCCTGCCCAATCCCAGCACAGAAACAAACCCTACTGCCCAGACCTGGAGGCCAGAGACCCTACAGGGTCTAGACAGAACAGATGGGGCGGCATGGCCTGCCCCACACCCTCCAGCTGCTGGCTGGTCCCGCGGCCCTCCTCCCTCAAGCTCCTGGCCCACCCAGGTGGGTCCATCTCCTTGCCTCTCACCCGCCTCCACCACTGGGAGTGCAGCCCTGCCCTGGCTCCGCCTGGCCTCATGGCACCATGGCACGGCAACCAGCTTGCCACATGGCTCCAGTCTTCCACGTCATCGTCCCCTGGTTCTCTTCCAACTGCACTGGCCACTCCTCAGCTGCCTTCAGCTGCCCCTCTGCTTGACTGCCTACCTGGCAGTGCCTGGCCGTGTCCCCGCCCCTACCATGACCTCCTCTTGCCCCGGGGGTTTCAGGTGCCAGCCTTGATGAACGCTCCCCAATGAATGCCATGTTCCTTCGCTCCAGACTCCTACCTAGTGGCCGGTGCACACGCACCACCTCCCCTCAACAGCCGACCAGCGCTCTGGCTCTGCGTGAAGGAGGGCAAAGCTGGATCTGCTCCAATCCCAAACCCCTCCCAGCCAAGCTCTCCTGGGTCCAGTGGAGGACACCCACGGCTCAGCCAGACACCATGAAGGCACCCTCAACTCCCCTCTCCGTCTCACATGCAACCCACTAGTAACTCATGTGTCCCCCCCACCCTGCCACCTGGCTGCCTGGGCCCTCCCTCCTGACTTTGTGCTCACCACCAGGCAGGCCACCCTTAATCCAGCCTCAAGCACAGTAGAGGGATTCTCTTCACCTCCGTCAGCCCATGCTTTCTCCTCCCCACACAAAGCAGAGTCAGACGCCTGAGGGCCCTCTGAGCTGTGTCTGATTCTCCTCACCTCCCTGCTGGGCCCTCACTTAGGGCCTTTGCATGGCCCGCCCTTGGGGTGACACCCTCCCTTGGCTGTTGGTATCGCCTCCTTCTCATCATTCCCAGCTGAATGTCCCCTTGTCACAGGTCTTCCCTGACCAGCCTAGCTGGATGGACCCCTGGGAGTCACTCTCAAACACGCAGCCCTGTTTTTACAAGCCTCACAGCTTCAACAGCACTGAAACGGTGGCACTGAGCTTACTATCTGCTCAGGGAAGCAGAAACCTGGCCTGTCTTGTTCATGGCTGTACCCACAGTTCCCAGAAGGGGAGCTGGCACAGCAGAGCCCTGGAGCATGCCCACTGCACAGATGCTGTCCATCCGCCAGTGGCACCCCATGGGCCCTGTGGCTGAGCAGCTGGCCTCTGCCCAGCTTCTGATCACGCTCTGATCCACAGCTCAGTTCTGCATCTGACTCTTCCCATTTCAGTGTTTGGCTGGGCAACAGGAACCATCCAGCTGTCCACCTGGAGAGGAACAGGATGGCCTCAAGTCCTCAGAAAGCTGGAAGCAGTGGTGCTGGGGACCCATGATGACTGTGAAGCCCAGCTGCGCATCCCACGAGGAGCATGCTGGAAATCCGGGTGCCTCTGGGCCTGGGCTATGGTTGGCCGGGATGAATGCTTCACTATCCATCCCAGGTGGCCCCAGCACCTGTGTGTATGTGTGTGCATGTGCCCCGGGCTCAGTGGCAGTGGTACTGGCTGAGGATGAGCTTGAGGCAAGTTCCCTAACTGCAGTGAGCACCTCGGGGCAGCCCCAGCCTCCCTCCAGGAAGGGAGGAGTTTGCCAGCCCGGGGCCTGGGCGGTCAGGGACTGCTAGGCCCGGCACAGCGATAGGGACTGGCAGTCAGCACTTCGACCTGAGCCGAGTGCCACTCGGGCTCTGCACCAGCAAGGCAGGCAGGACTCTCACTGAACAGCAGCCCCTCCTAGCAGAATCCCTGATCCGGAACCATCAACTCTCATTCGGGTTCCATTACCAGCCTCTTAGCTACTTCCCTTGCTCCTCAGTCCCTGCCGTCAGCCCGCCCTGTTCTGGTACAACAGAAGTTGAGCCCACGCTCTGGAAGGGCAGGCTGGACGCTGTCTGACGTTGGGTCTGACCTCCACCATCACGCCAACTTTTCAGGATCGGAATGGAGGCAGCTCAAAGAACTCACCGGATTCACAGACCACAGAACCAGGCCGAAGCTCCAGCATCATGGTGAGCAGAGCAATGTCGGTGGAGTAGAGGATCTGAGTGCGGTGTGGCAGGTTCAGCGTCCAGAGCTCAGGCGTGGGGTGCAGCACGTAAACCCAGCCGCCTCGACCGCAGGTCACCTTGGAGCCGAAGGGGCGGCCGATGAGGTCTACTGAGTGCCGCAGGACGCCGTGTCGGGTCTGGGTCTGTGCCCCCCGCTGCACACGCACGGCTACCATTGCACCATGGCCCAGTGACAGGATGGCCGTGTCACCCTCTTTGATCAGCTCCTCGTACGCCACGAAGCTCATGGTGTTGCTGGCTGGCAGGTGCCTGGGACCTGGGGGCAAGCGTGTGGGCTTGAGCAGGTAAAGCACGGCGCACCGGAATCTGGGCCGAGGGCGGGGAGCCCCAGAGCCCAGGCGGCGGGCGGGGCGGGGGGGGGGGGGGGCCTCAGTCCTCGGCAGCGCCCTGGCCTGACAGCACGACAGACAGGCCGGCCCAGGTCACAGGTGGAGGGGCTGACGGGCCCCGAGGGGAGGGCCAGACCCTGTCACCACTTGTCAGGACACTGGCTCCCATTCGGGCGGGAGGAGGGGCCGGCACAGCGGGCCGCGGCCCGGGGCTGTGCTGTCACCGGCGTGCGGACCCCCTTCCCACCCTCCCCGCGGGCGGGCTTCCAGGGGACGCGCGGCAGGGGCTGCAGGGCAGCTGAGGGCCCCCGGGAGAGACGGCGTGCGCCGGGCCGGCGCGGGGAGGGACCCGCGCGGAGTTCTCACCCGCCACGCGCAGCGGGCTCCGCTCCCCGACGCTCCGCACGTGGCTCCGCACTTCCGGCCGCGGCCCGGCGCCCGCCGATGACGTCAGCGCCCCGCCCCGCCCCGCGCGCGGAATGCCGGGACCCGCGGGCGGCCCCTCCCGCCGGCCCCTCCCGCCGGCCCCTCCCGCCGGCCCCGGCCGCGGCGGCTTCCCTGCGTGGACCGGCTCGCGCGTCCGCCGGGCCGGGCTGCTGCGGGCGGCCTTCAGGGCCGGGCGGTGCCGTGCGGTCACGCCAGGCGGGGCCCCGGGTGGATTCCCGAACGCGACCTCCCCCGCCGGGTGGCTGGGGCCGAGGCGGGGCGGGGACTCGGAGCGGGCTGCTCCGCGGCGGGCCTGCCCCCGGGCTGTCGGGCGCCCGGCCACACCCCAGGCCCTGCGCTGCCGGCCTGCGCTGGGGCTCGGATCTCGGTCCCCTGCGGCCGGGACCCCGCCTCTGCCCTGGCCCGGGTGCGGAGCTTCCCCCGGGGATGGGGATGTAAACAGGCAAGGGACTTGGGAGGCCCCGTTCTCAGTGGGGCCAGCGCGCTGGTGGCTTCTCCTGGCCGCGCTGCCCTTGCCCTCGACATGGAGACAAGCCAGCCCCAGCTCTGGCTTGCCAGCCCCCCTTCCAGGCGATCTGCCGGATGCACCTTCCTGAGTCACCCCCTAGCTGCTCCCCCTGGGAGATTTCAACTTTCTACTTCTTGGGGGTTCCTCTTCCCCAGCCTTTCCGCTGCAGTGTGGAGCTGGGGTGGGGCGCCTGCTCAGAGCCTAAATTAGGACTTGGCGACTCGGTAGTGATTTCCTGTGGTCCCAACTTCCTTCCCAGTTGCCTCTCTGTCCCTAGCTGGCTGGCCGGCTCCTGCAGTGCCCCCTCCTCCAGGCGGCCTGCCTAGAATTGCCCATCTGCTCCATCTGAGCCTGTCCCAGCCCTCGGCCTGCATCCTCAAGCTCCAGCTGATTACCCACCAGGTCAGGTGAGCACCTTGCCCAGAGCAGAGTTTTTATATTGGGGCTCTCCTAAGAAGAACTGATTCTACATAAGCTCAGCTAAGTGTCAAGGCATTAAACCCTCTCCACAACCAGATGGATGGAAAGGTGGGGGTTGGAGGGATCACTTTACAGATGGGAAAACGGACTCAGAGGTTAGGTAGTTGCCTAAGGGCACATAGCCAATGGGGCCAGAGTGGGACTGGGATTTAAAGCTGGTAAATCTGCCTTCCCAGAGCCAAAGGTAGGTTTGAATAAAGATGACAACAGGCAGGAAAAAGACCCTGGAGAAAAGGTTAGAGTCACCCTAGGGGAAAGGGAGAAGCTGAAGATGCCCAGTGGGGGAGGCTGCTCCTGGCAGGGATCAGGTGACCTGAGGCCCTCCCCTCTCTGACTAGCCCCAGCCTCCTACCCTATAGAGCTCTATAACCTCAAAGCAGCTGTCACCCCTCTCCTAACCCCAACCAGCTTCCCCTTTGGGTTCTTCAGAGCTCAGGGACAGGGTACCAGGAGGAAGCAATGTCTACCCTGACTGCCTTCCTTTTTTTAAAATATTTTCTTTTTGAGTAATCTCTACATACAACATGCGGCTCAAAGTCAAACCCTGATATCCAGAGTTGCATGCTCTACCCACTGAGCCAGCCCGGCGCCCCACACCCTGCCTGTCTTCTGAGCACAGGCTCTGAGAATGACCTGTGGTCCCCTGCTTGGCCCTCCCACCTGGCCTATCTCTCCGGGCCCAGGGCCCAAAGCTGGATCGCTGCTGGGCAGGTTGAGTGCCCCAGTGCAAACCTGGGGACTCCACGGAAGCTCCCCTCCCCCTCCAGGGACAGCTGGTTAATGTGTAACCAGGTGTGATTTCTGAGGAACCTGGACCATAAACTATCTGGGTGACATCATCCAGCTTCTTGCCCAGACGCCGCCAAACCGGCTTCTTGGGCCCTGGGGAGAATGGAGGGTCCACAGACAAGGGCTCGGTCACTGGGGCGATGTTCTCGCTCAGATGGAGGCTGGACCGTCCTTGCTCCTCTGCTCTGGGACCACCCAGGCTCCCCAGCAGTCCCTGCCTTGTAGGGGCTGCCCCGACATTTGGGTATTGGGTATTTGGGTCTTGAAGATCTCTTCCCCTCCTCCCAACACAGCTGTTGACCATCCATGCTGTCAGTCTAGTCCAGCTGAGGCTGGGCCTCCCCCAGGGTCCCCGCCATAGGCCCTAGGTTAAGTTAGCCCAGGGCCAGGCACTCCAGGCCCACTGAGGGATTGCTGGACCTCTGACCTGTCTCTTCTGTCACTCACCTTCTGATTTTTCTTTGCTTATCTGCAAAATGGATAAAACACCCTTGTCAGAATGCTGAGGACTGCTGGAGCCTCCAGCGGCAGTATCCCCAGGGCTTGACCTTTAGCAAGCCAGCCCCAAGCCCGTGGACCTCCCTCTCCAGCTTGGGCCTTGCTCCTGGAGGGAGAGGGAAGCCGGACCTTGGTGGCCTGAGGGTGGAGTGGGGGTGGTTCTTCTGAGAAGCTGCAGAGGCTGAGGACAAAGAGGAAGCCCTGAGTGCCCACCCCCATGTCTGAAAGCCATGTTGGCCTCCAGATCTCCAGAAACAGAAACTTGAGCCCATCAGGCTTTTGGGGGTGGGGAGGTGGAGAGTGCAACTGCAGATTATTTCTAAAACTGGAGGAAGGGGCTGCAGCGGGGGGGCAGAATACAGGAATTCCAGTCTTAAGGGACACCTGCTGTCTGGGCAGCCTGGGCCATTGGCCTTTTTGTCTTCTTGGTTTGTTTTATGTGCCTAAGAAAACGCTGACTGGGAGCAGCTCAAAGCACGCCAAGGTGAGCGAGAGAAGAGGCAGGAGTCCCGTGTGTGGTCAGCACCCTTTGATGTGCACACTGGCAGAGGTGAAGGGACTTGCTTGTCCTTTGGGTCTTTGCTCCAGTGCCCATTCCTCAGAGGCATGGAAGACCCTGGAATTCCTCTGGGGCTCTGCCTCTGTCCTGCCCCCACCCCAGCAGCACCCACCTCCTTCCAGAGCCCGACAGTATTTCCTTCCCGTTCACGTGGCTGCTTGCTCATGGCCAGCCTTCTGGCAGCAGCGTGATGTTCACCTTGCTGTCCACGGAGCTCCCTGTGCAGGGATTCTGATTCTGTGAAACAGACACACAGCTAAGCTCTTCTCCCCCTTTCTTGCTTTAGTCACAGAACAATGGTGGACGTTGACACACAAGCTCCAATTCACCATTTCTTCTCTTTCCATTCCTTTTTATTTTAGAGATTTTATTTTTTCATGAGAGACACGGAGAGAGGTAGAGACACAGGCAGAGGGAGAAGCAGGCTCCATGCAGGGAGCCCGATGTGGGACTCGATCCTGGGTCTCCAAGATCACACCAGGAGTCAAAGGCAGATGCTCAACTACTGAGCCACCCAGGCGACCCCCCCCCCGCCTTTTTTTTTTTTTTTTTTTAAGAAAGCTTTTATTTACTCATTTAGAGAGACAGCATGAGCCGGAAAGGCAGAGGGAGAGGGAGAGAGAATCTCAAGCTGACTCCACCCAGAGGGATCAGAGTCGGTCTTGGAGCTCAATCCCATGACCTTGAGATCATGACCTGAGCCAAAATCAAGAGTTAGAGGCTTAGCCAGACTGAGCCACCCAGGTGCTTTTCTCTTTTCCTTCTATTGAACGATGGAATTCCACTGCTCCAAGTTGAAAGCAGACCTCAAATGGTTACACTGTAGAAGCTATGAGATTTTTAAACTTATGACAAGGGACGGAAGGGAAATTCTACTCATTGCAAGGAAATCCTTACTTAAGCTTCAGTGAGTCAAAAGCAGTTAAAACCCATGAAACTGGGGCACCTGGCTGGCTCAGTCTGTGGAGCATGCGACTCTTGATCTCGGGGTTTTGAGCCTCAGATTGGGGGCTGAGATTACTTTTAAAAAGATTAAAAACAACAACAACCATGCAACTTCAGCTAGTCGTCCTTAGTTCAGTCTCTATGAGGAACTGGTGTATGTTCTCGCGCTGGTCATCCTGCAGCTGACTTCCCCATATTGCGGATGCTCAATTACATCACCATTGTAGGCAGCTTTCTTCTTAAGCACCTTCACTAGTTTCTTTTCATTGTAATCATCAGTGATGCCTTGAAAGTAGTAAGGGTCTTTCTGCCATTTCTCTGTTGAATTTGTTTTGAAAATATTTTATTCATGAGGGACTCCGAGAGAGAGAGAGAGAGAGAGAGAGAGAGAGAGACAGAGACAGAGACAGAGACAGAGACAGAGAGAGAAAAGAGAAGTGAAGAGAAGAGAGGCAGAGACATAGACCGAGGGAGATGCAGGCTCCCTGTGGGGGGTCAAAGGAAGACGCTCAAGCCCTGAGCCACCCAGGCACTCCTCTCCGTTGAATTTCTATGTGTATATGATTCTCAGCAGGAAGCAGGTCATCACTCTTATTTGCATTAGTCAAGGGTTCAGAAGGCTGGAGGTTCTGGAGAGCAGACATAGGATAGGATCCCTTTTCCTTGGTGGGAGTGGTCTGCAAAGGGCCTCAGGGGAGCAGACAGATGGCTTCAAAAGGTGAAGGGGGTGAGGAGGAGGGTGCTGAGTCCTTGCTGGTGGCTCAGGGACTAGTGGTCTAACTCTTTTTATTTTATTTTATTGTTTTTATTTTTATTTATTTTTTATTGTTTTTAAAAGATCTTATTGGGACGCCTGGGTGGCTCGGTGGTTGAGTGTCTGCCTTTGGCTCAGGGTGTAAACCTGGGATCCCGGAATTGAGCAGGGAGCCTGCTTCTCCCTCTGCCTCTATCTCACTCTCTCATAAATAAATAAATAAAATCTTAAAAAAAAAAGATTTTACTTATTCATAAGAGACAGACATAGGTGAAAGGGAGAAGCAGGCTTCCTGTGGGGAGCCCAATGTGGGACTCCATCCCAAGACCCCGGGTTCATAACCTGAACCAAAGGCAGACACACTCTACCACCGAGCCACCCAGGCACCCCTTTAACTCACTTTTAAAATAGCTGTGTAGGGCAGCCCGGGTGGCTCAGCGGTTTAGCGTCGCCTTCAGCCCAGGGTGTGATCCTGGAGACTCAGGATCAAGTCCTGTGTCGGGCTCCCTGCATGGAGCCTGCTTCTCCCTCTGCCTGTGTCTCTGCCTCTCTCTAACTCTGTGTGTATCTCATGAATAAATAAACAAAATCTTAACAAAAAAATAGCTGTGTAATACTCCCACGCTGGGTACATGCCTTCCTAGCCCTGGTCAGTCCCCAGGTGATGGGCATCGAGTTCTATCCAAGTTCATTCGTGCCTTTGCTTTTCCCACTGCACATTTCTATCTGCAAAGAGGAATGAGACTGTCCTTTGTGCAGGCTGGATTCCTAGAAATAGGATTGCTGGGTCATGGAGTACAAACATTTTTAATTCTAATAGATACTGCCAGATTACTTTCCAAAAAGGACGTGGCAGTTTACAGTTGCAGGGAGTGTGTGAATGCCGTCTCCACATTCCAACCCATAGACAGCACTGGCTGGTGTCAGTCTTTCACAGTCTTGCCATCTGGGTGTGCTTGGGGCGAGGGGAGGAAGGTACAGTCCTTGTTGTTTTAATTTGGAGGATTCTGATTTTCAGTGAGATATTTTCCTTTGTTTCTAAATCTCACATATGCTTGTTGTTTGTTAGTGTTTCCTCCCATCTTTGCCGAGTCTCTGGGGACCGCCTTTGGGGGTGGGGTGATGAGATGAACTTGTCCCCCGTCCAGGGCTGGGGTCTGGAGACTCTGAGACTGTGCACTCCCCAGCGGCCTACCAGGGCCACAGTGTTCTCTCATCTACCAGGAAAGGCTGGTCCCGGGGGTCTCTGGCTGGGGTTCCCGAGAACTGGGGGACTTGCCCAAGGTCAAGGCACCGCGGGCGCCGCCCCGCTGGGCCCCAGCCAGACTGCGCCTCCCGCGTGCCTTCACTCTGCACCAAGATCGCCCGGGAGATGCCTGCGGGCACCTTGAGGAAGGTCGGCGGCTCCGGTGCAGCTCCGACCCGGCGGGGGTAGGGTGGGGGAGGAGCGAGTACCTGCGGCGAGAGCCCGGGACGCTCACGCCTGGACCCTCGTCGCGACCACCGTGGGGGCTGGCGGGACCAGGGAAGGCCAGAGCCCGGATGCAGAGGAGCCCGAGCGTCTTCAAGCGCCCAGTGGCTCTCCTGCCTCAGTTTCCCGCCCGGACGCAGCGTGGGAGGGAATTTCCAGGACGTCCAAGGGCCTGAGGTTTCGGCAGCGGGGTCCTGGGCAGGCGCCGGACGGGGAAGGCGGGCTGCGCGGGGTCCGGGCGAGGGGACAGCAGAGGTGGGCGGCCTTGGGGGGGTTGTTGGGGGCCGCGGGTGGCGGACAAAGCGGCGGCACCACCCCGCAGCGCGGGCCAATGGAATGAATGGGATATAAATAGCGGCCAATGGGCGGCTCGCGTCGCGCCCCTTAAGAGCCGCGGGAGCGCGGAGCCGCCGCTGTTCGCCTGCGCCGCGCCCGGAGCTGCCGACGGACCGACTGCCCCTTCCCCGCCCGGCCACCCGGTGAGTGGTGCCACCCGAGGCCGCCTGTGCTCGGGGGCGGGGGCGCTGCTCAGGGAAGGGCCTTGTAGGCCGCGGAGTCCTGCACGCCACGGTTCGCCGCCTGGAGCGCGCGCTGGCTGGGCCTGGGGTTGGGGTCCTGGGCGGAGCGCGAGCGCCCCGCGCGCACTGCGGCCCCTGCTGACCTTGGCCGCGTCCCAGGGTGACCAGGAGCCCGGGCGGCGAGGCCCTGGGTGGCCCGCAGGTCCCGGGGGGCCCGACGCGCCGGGTCCTGGCTGACCCCCCAGTCTCCCCGCAGCCTGCCGCCCGCCGCCGCCGCCGCCGCCATGCCCTTCTCCAACAGCCACAACACACTGAAGCTCCGTTTCCCGGCCGAGGATGAGTTCCCCGACCTCAGCGCCCACAACAACCACATGGCCAAGGTGCTGACCCCCGAGCTCTACGCGGAGCTGCGCGCCAAGAGCACGCCGAGCGGCTTCACGCTGGACGACGTCATCCAGACCGGCGTGGACAACCCGGGTACGCGCGCCCGGGGCCCGGGGTCTGGGTGCGGCCCCCTGATCCGTAAGACAGCCTTTGGGGTTAGGATCCAGAGCTAACCCCAGAACCCCTCTCAGGCCAGGGTTTCGGCGCCCCCTTCCCGCGCGGAGCTGCGGGGTCCTGAGGGCCTCGCTTAGGCCTGGCAAGTGACATCACTGTCCCCATTCCGTGTTCCCCCAGGCCACCCCTACATCATGACCGTGGGCTGCGTGGCAGGCGACGAAGAGTCCTATGACGTGTTCAAGGAGCTCTTTGACCCCATCATCGAGGACCGGCACGGCGGCTACAAGCCCAGCGACGAGCACAAGACCGACCTCAACCCCGACAACCTGCAGGTGCGGAGCGGCCCCGGGTAGCGGGGCGGGCTGGGTAGGGTTCTCCCGGCGCTCACCTCCGCTCCCGCCCCCAGGGCGGCGACGACCTGGACCCCAACTATGTGCTGAGCTCGCGGGTGCGCACGGGTCGCAGCATCCGCGGCTTCTGCCTCCCCCCGCACTGCAGCCGCGGGGAGCGCCGTGCCATCGAGAAGCTCGCCGTGGAAGGTAGGGGTCGGGCCGGCCGGTTGCCCCCCACCCCCCATCCGGCTTGTTTATCAGTCACCGCAGTCACCCGAGCCTCCGCTGCCACGCTCTTATCTGCGCGCCGGGTCCGGTTTCCCGGGGGGACGGAGGCCCAGCCCCGTGTCTGTGGCGGCCTGGGCCGGGTTCCCACAGACCCGGGGGGCCCTGGGGGCAGGGGCTCGAGTGTGCCCTCCTGAGCGTGCCCCTCTGCAGCTCTGTCGAGCCTGGACGGCGACCTGGCCGGCCGGTACTACGCGCTCAAGAGCATGACCGAGGCGGAGCAGCAGCAGCTCATCGACGACCACTTCCTCTTCGATAAGCCCGTGTCGCCCCTGCTCCTGGCCTCGGGCATGGCCCGCGACTGGCCGGACGCCCGCGGCATCTGGTGTGTGCCCCCTTCCCCGCCCGCGGGTCCCCTTCCCTCCTCCCTTTGGCCCTCCCCCACGCCGCCGCCAAGGAGGAAGAGGGAGGGGCCGCGCTCCTGGGACAGGTTGGTGCCTCCAGGGCCTCCTCGTAGGTGACCTTGACCGCGCAGGTACGTGAAGGGACTCCAACTAGTGGAGGCCGAGGCCTCGCGGGATCTTAGAAGTGGGCGGCGGGTGGCGTCGGCTTCTCTCCTCCACTCTCCTCTTGGGAGCTGGAGCTTCTTGTTTTGCGTCTCCTTTCTCATCCCCTTCCCCGCGGGGACTGCCAGGTGCTGGGTGACGCAGACGCTTCCTAGTGGGGGTTGGGGACGGCGGGAGGCTTACAGCCTCCTGCCTCCAGGGTCTGCGAAGGGCGGCTTCAGCCGCCAGATGACGCGTCTCCCTACCCCTTACCTCCTCACTGGAGCCGCCGCCCCCTCCCCCACACCTGGGTCACACCGCAAATGACTGGCAGGCTGGGGCACAGCTCAGGTCCTGGCCTCCCTGCATACCTCCAAAGTGTGGATGGCTCTGGGGTCCTGGCAGCAGCCCAAGTATCTGGGTACAGCTGGACTGAGCACCTCAGGGAGTTGGAGAGTTCTGGGGTCTCAGGCCCCCCTAGAGCTTTTTTCTGGATGTATCCTGAGACCATAGTCCTAGGAGGCGGCCTGACTGTGCCCCTCCCCCAGGCACAATGACAATAAGACCTTCCTGGTGTGGATCAATGAGGAAGACCACCTGCGGGTCATCTCCATGCAGAAAGGGGGCAACATGAAGGAGGTGTTCACTCGGTTCTGCAACGGCCTCACCCAGGTCAGGCCTGACTGCCCCAAGCTGGGCTGGCACAAGTGGGCTTTGGTGCCAGGGAGGGGGCAGGGCAAGCTCCAGAGCTCCAGAGCTCAGGCAGGGATGTGGGTGTCCCCACCAATTTCCCTGGCTCCAAGGGTCCCAGCTGGTCCCCCCCAGCGGGCCTCTCAACCAGGTCTCTCCTCTCTTGTCAACCTCCAGATTGAAACACTTTTCAAGTCAAAGAATTACGAATTCATGTGGAACCCTCACCTGGGCTACATCCTCACCTGCCCATCCAACCTGGGCACAGGCCTGCGGGCAGGTGTGCACATCAAGCTGCCCCACCTGGGCAAGCACGAGAAGTTCCCGGAGGTGCTCAAGCGGCTGCGGCTTCAGAAACGAGGCACAGGTGAGTGGGACGGGCCGTAGGCAGTCTTCTCTCCGGAGCAGGCCCCCACCCGCCTTGCTGACCTGGTTGTCTCCCCAGGTGGTGTGGACACAGCTGCGGTGGGTGGCGTCTTTGATGTCTCCAACGCAGACCGCCTGGGCTTTTCAGAGGTGGAGCTGGTACAGATGGTGGTGGATGGCGTGAAGCTGCTCATCGAGATGGAGCAGCGGCTGGAGCAGGGCCAGGCCATCGATGACCTTGTGCCTGCCCAGAAGTGAGGCCCCAGCCCGCACCTGCCACCACCACCAGCCCCGCTGCTTCCTAACTTATTGCCCGGGCAGTGCCCGCCATGCACCCCTCTGATGTTCGCCACTTGGTGGCTGAGCCCTTAGCCTCGCTGTAGAGACTTCTGTCGCCCTTGGTAGAGTTTATTTTTGTGATGGCTAAGATGTTGCTGATGCTGAAATAAACTAGGGTTTCGGCCTGCTACCAGTCTCCGAGTAGTGTGTCCAATTGTAGGTCTACCCTTTCTGCTTCACTTTCTGTAAGAAGGGACAGTATGTTCCATGAACTCCTCCCTTGCCATCCTGTCTACTTGGCTCCCTTACAGACCTGGGATGGGCTGGTGGGGAGGGACAGGGAGAGGGAGGAGGAGCTCCACCTTGAGCAACTAGGGGCATTCCGGCCTGTGGGGTGAAGCCTGGCACTTTGCTCAGCCCCATCCTGCCGAGTGGGGGAAGTATATGCTGGGGCAGTGGTGGGGGGAGGGGGTGTTGGAGGGTGAGGAGCCCAGGAAAGAAAAATGCCTGAATCCTGTTTCTCCTCTGGTCAGGGTCTCTGCCACCCCTCCTCCCCTCAGCTTCCCTTCCTCCTAGCCCTGGGGCCCTGTTGGGAGTCCCTCCCAACATGCAGCCGCCTCTCCAGGACCCTCAGCGTGCCCCAGCCCCTTGGCCTCCATGGTGGGCCCTGGATAGGAGTGTGGGCTCCTTGGTCTCTGTTCCCCAGCTACTGTCCCCGGTTGACCTCCACATGGTGGGCTGGGCCAGGGCATGGGGAGTAGAGATGGGCCTGTTGAGCCAGCCAGTGGTAGGATTTGTCCTCGAGCTCTGCAGTTCTGCAGCCAGTGCTGCCACCTGCTGGCCAGGGCCACCTCGGTCCTCCCACTCCCCCACCTGGGTCTGGGGCACCTCAATTTTGCACACGTTGGGCCAGCACCCTAACACCCCCAAGGCTACCCTGCAACTGGAGAGAGAAGCCGGCATGGCCTCTGTGCCTACTGCATCCCTGGGTGGCAGCAGTCTTACTGAAGATTGGGGTTTCCTGTCCCACACCCTGGGGGCCCAGGACAAGTAGGCTAGGGGGACAGCAGTGGAGTAGAAGCTGCAGGCGGTACTAAGCTGCAGGAGGTACGTCCTAACCATCTGCCCTAGTGGCCAGGGTGCATTTGAGGAGCCCACCCAGGTACTGTTCAGGCCAGGGAAGGGCTTAGGCACAGAAGCTGGGAGTGTGAACACCTGGGTGGGATGGTCACAGTAGGGAGTAGGCCCCCTGGTGTGCAAGGTTGGCAGGGATAGGGTCTCTGAACCCACACTTGGGGTCTGGGGCTGGCACTTGGCTCCCTCCTTGGCTGACTGGCCTGGAGCATACATCAGGTAGGGCTCACCTTTTCTTAGCTTCAGGGTCTCCGGTCAGTGGGGACCGGGCCAGCCCAGAGTAGACTGCAGGATCTGGTAATTTGAGGAGAAAGGGCTGTGAGGGGGCCCTTGCACATACATGGACATTCCAGGCGAGGGCCCTCCTGCTTGTACAGTTTCAGGGATAAGTGACTGTTCCCATTCCACCCTGAGCTGGCTACAGGTACCCGGGGTCCTGTCAGGCAGGGACTTAACGTCCTATAGAAAATGTATCTACATGGTCCAACCGTTAAGATTGGGCACTTCCTTAACTACTAATGGTTACGTAAAATAATGAGCCAAAACTTCCAATCACCCTGTGCAGGCCTCCCAACATGATCCCCTAGAAGCCCTGGTGGGCAGGGCGTGGCTCAGAACTTCTTCCTGGCAGTAAAAGCTTACCTCCCCTGGAGCATTAAAGCACCAGCCCCACCCTCGCCTGTGCTGCCACATCCAGAACCTGGGCCCTCTCAGGAAGCTGGACAAACAGTTGTGCTCGCCAGAGGCCCAGAACTTTTATAAACCGTTTTTTTTCAACCTGTAATTTTCTCTTTGCTCACTTTTATTCTTTTTGGGACAAGGTGGGGCTAACTGCTCTCCCCTCACTGGGGGTACCTCTGCTTACCAGTCCATGGACTCTCCGACCAGAGTCCCCACAACCTCTCCCTTTCCTCTGGACTCCTGAGATCCTTAAACAGGGGGAGTTTAATTTTCCTTGAAATCAGTCAAACACAGGAAGTCTGAGGACACCCTATCACACCACAATATAGAGGGAAACACACTCTTACTCGTTCTCCATCTTAGATGGATGCCACCAGTCAGCAGTTCTAAGAGCATCCATTCCTGCAACCTGGCCACAGGCCCCCAACCCCTGGCTCATCCTGCTAGGACGTGGACCCATTCCCATCGCAGAGCTTCTCAACTGCATCCTCTCACGTCAAGCAGGTGACTTGCTGGGGGGGAACTTCTCTGGGCGCTGCATCCCAGCCTCCAACCTCTAGATGCCAGTAGTGCTACTCATCCACACTGACCTGGCCAAATTTCCCCCAAGGGCCAAAAAATCTCTGCCTTTTTGAATAGGAGTTATTTTTTTTTTAAGTAAGCTCTGCCTCCAAGGTGGGGCTTGAATTCACGCCCCCACAACCAAGAGTCACATGCTCTATTGGCTGAGCCAGCCACATGCCCCCATGCTCCAACTGCCTCTTTGACAACCACTGCCCGACAGAAGTAATTAAGAGGTACAATTACTCAGAATGGGGAAAAAGTGTCCAGGACTGCCAGCAATAAAGGGCTCGTTAAAAATCCAGGCCACCTGCCTCAATGAGGCACCACACAGGCATCCCAGCAGTGTGAAGAACTCAGCGAGACGGAGGCATGCTTAAAAAAGTTGAAGTGTAAAAGGAGGTTATAAAACAGCTTGTACTCTGGATCCCAGAGCATGTGTGGAAAAATCCTGCACAACAGTAGTTAACTGTGGGTGGTGGGGTAACAGGTGATTTCCTTCTTTATACTGTTTTCCAAATTTTCTACAGTGAACATGTATTACTTATATAAGTTGAAACCAATTCTTTTTTTAAGTGGTGTTTAAAAAGATGCTCTCATGTGTCATAGTTCGTGGGAGACCGCTAAGGCAGGACTTCACTGCCACCACCCCTCATTGGATCCACACAAACTGATCACTGCCCTTGAGGTTGGAAAAAGAGGTGAGAGGACTGGTTCAGGGTTACCACTCTGAGACCACCCTTCCCAGGTCCTGGGCTTCTTTCATCGCTCTTTCACTTTTCAGAACATTCTAGACCTCCAGTATGTAGCCCCTGCTGCTCTCAGCAGTGGCTGCATAGGCAGCAGTTGCCTGGAAGGCACCTCATACTGCACTTCTATTTGGAGCTGCCTGGTGCCCCTACCAAAGCTGCCTAATGTACCCTGGGGCTGCACCCTACACTCAAGCAGATTCTGAGTTAACTTCCTTTTCCAAAGGTAACAAAGGGGAGTGGTTTTTGATTCACAAGTGATGTCTTTCTGGCTGTGAGATTTCCATGGAGCAGGGGGGCAGCAAGTCATTTTGCAGAACTGTGGATTTTACATGTGAACTGGAAGATACCAATCTTGATTCCCAAGTCTGTAGAGACTTTGTGTAGGGATCCATGCACAGCGTCTGGACTCTTTCCCCACTTTCTCCCCAAACCTGTCTTTCTAGAACTCGTTCTGCTTTACTGAAGTCTTTCAGAGAAGCAAAGATGATGTTCTTGGTTTCAGAAGTCCTAACTTTTACACTCTTCTCAGAGTTGGGGGCTTGTTAAGTTTAAGGCTCAACTTCTATAATTAACCTTAAGACCCTGAAAAGCTTAAAGTACTCTTAGTTCCTCCCATTTCTGATGAATGTGTGCAGACAGCTGCTTGTCTCCTAGCAGCCATTCTCCCCTCTGGTTTTTTTTTTTTTTTTTAATTTTTTATTTATTTATGAGAGGGGGGGGGGGGCAGAGACACAAACAGGGTCCATGCACTGGGAGCCTGACGTGGGATTCGATCCCGGGTCTCCAGGATCACGCCCTGGGCCAAAGGCAGGCGCTAAACCGCTGCGCCACCCAGGGATCCCCTCCCCTCTGGCTTTTATAACAAAACCCTGGTTTTGAGCCTGGCATGCAGCTGCCCGGCTAGAGGAGCATATTTCCAAGATGCCCTCGAGGCAGCTACAGTGTGGTCATGGGGATAAAATGCTCCAGCAACCATCTTGGGCTGGGAGGCAAGGCCCAGCCCAACTCCTGCTGTGGCTATGGGGCTTGGGGCTGGGATGCTGCTCTGCCATTCAGAAACCCGATGTGGCCTGGCTCAGGGTTTCAAGGTCAATCTATCTAAAAATTTAGTTGGAACCCAATCCAGTGGCTCTGGAAACACCACCTGGCCCCCACCATCCCAATGTGCACTCAGAATGGCAACATGGGAGAGCAGAGGCACAGCAGATGCACCAGCACCTCCAGCCTGGCTTTCATTTGCTGCCTTTGGCCTGATCTGGGGCTCCCTTCTGCATGCCTGTTTCCTGCTCTCCCCTGGATGCCCAAGGTCCACCTATGCCCAAATTCCAGGGGAGACCTCCCTGCCTGCTCTAGCCCACCTTTTGGGAAGGATCTCAGTCCTCACCTGTCATTTTCCTTGGGCTTTGTCCAGTCCCACCCCCTGTCATACACTTGCTTTGCTGTAAATTTTCTCTCTCAGAGCATGGACTGTGGGGTCAGGGTTTGGGGTATCCTCCACCCCAAGTGGGCTGTTCCCATTACTGGTAAAGGTGGCCTGTATTAACACATTCCCTGGGGTTATTCCAGAAATATGTGACTTAGCAACAAAAGACAACTTCCATTAAATTTTCACTAAAGTGGGATGCCTGGGTGGCTCAGCAGTTGAGTGTATGCTTTCGGCTCGGGGCGTGGTACCAGGGTCCTGGGATTAAGTACCACATTGGGCTCCCTGTGAGGAGCCTGCTTCTCCCTCTGCCTTGTGTCTCTGCCTCTGTGTCTCTCATGAATAAATAAATAAAACCTTAAAACTTTTTTTTTCGGGGCATCTGGCTGGCTCAGTAGGTAGAGCATGTGACTCTTGATCTCAGGGTTATGAGTTCAAGCCCCACGTTGCTCACAGAGATTATTAAAAAATAAAATATAGTAAAAATTTTTTTTCTTCTCACCAAAGTAAAAAGTCTAGTTTTGTCAATACTTTTGACCCATCAACTGGTCACCACATTAAGAAGTACTTCAAATGCGTTATACTTTCAAGAAGAAATAATAAAGGTGGCACATAATGAACCATACTTGAAATTGCTGACTTTGTGCTTGATACGATCCACCTGCACTGCTGCAGTGAAAATCAGAGCAATAGTGTTTTTGTAAAAAAAAATATTTTATTTATTTATTCATGAGAGACACAGAGAAAGGCAGAGACATAGGCAGAGGGAGATGCAGGCTCCGTGTAGGGAGCCTGATGTGGGACTTGATCCCGGGACTCCAGGATCAAGCCCCGGGCCAAAGGCAGATGCTCAACCACTCGGCCACACAGGCGTCCTGCAATAGTGCTTTTTTTAAAAAAGATTTTATTTATTAATGAGAGAGAGAGAGAGAGAGAGGGACAGAGAGGGAGAAACACAGGCAGAGGGAGAAGCAGACTCCACGCAGAGAGCCCAACGTGGGACTCGATCCCAGGACCCCAGGATCATGCCCTGAGTCAAAAGCAGGCGTTAAACCGCTGAGCAACCCAGGGATCCCCAGCAATAGTACTTATATTAGAGAGGAAATGCTCTGGGCAGAGGGAGGCCAGATATCCTGCCTCTTCCTCCTTGAAACCAGAAAGGAGGGCCAAGATGCTTATGGCTTGAAGCCTGAAACACAGGAGAACAGGACTTAGCTTTTCTGGCTCAGTTCCAGTGTTTTGGTACAAATTACTAATGAAGTGATACTAGGAAATGCGACCCAACAAAATTTGCCCTACACATTTAGCGATGTAAGGATAAAAAGACACATGGCACCGCCTTTCTAGGTAAAAGAACCCCTACCCAACTACAGACAGGTTGAGCTGGTATTTGATGAGACACAACACAAGCACAATAGGATTCTCCAGAGTTCAGCAGGTGGGGAGAGAGCCCAGCGACCCAGGACACGGGGCTGAGTGGGTGGGAATTGTAAAGATTGAACGGAGCAGGTGATAAATGAGCTGGATGCTGCAAAGCAACCAGAAGCTGGCCAGAGGACATAAGCAGAGAAGGGACCAGTGAGAGCAGTGCCCCCACGGTGCACAGAACAGTTCCTGGTGTCACATGAGGAAGTGGCTCTCAGGGGCACCATCTACCAAAAGATTTTGGGTCTCATATTAATGAACATGACTGCATATGCTCCTACTTCCCAGCTTATTTTCATGCAAAACATGTCTGATTTGAGAACGTATTCACACCTACCCACGCCTGCTGGCAGCTCCCTTTCAAGAGTGAGGGAGAGGCAAGTCAGTGCAGACCTCACTCCGGAAGGAGCTGGCATGCCAGGTGCCCCACTGGCCGGGATGCTTCCTCTCTGGTCCCTGGGACCTGGCTTCCTAGTGCAGCAGGGTCTATTTTTGTCTGGCGACAGAACTCTACCCAAAGCCTGCCACATCAGTTCCTAAGAAAATACTGGACCGAGTCCTCTTAAAAGAACAGAGGTGCATTGTCTGAGACATATTTTATTGGGATGGTGACAAGACAGAGCCTTCCAACAGCACCCTGTCCCTGTCATTGCTCCCACACATGCCCTGAGTCTGAAGTAGGATGAGCCTTCCATGCCTACCTTTACACATACCACTGCTTCCTCTTCCTATCAGGGGTGCTTCAGGCTGCCCCTGTAACCTCCACCACCTCGCTCCTCAGACTGGGCTTCCTTCGTGTCGCACTGGTCATACCAGATTTCCAGACCATGTCTGTATTCCTTCCCTGTGAGAGCAAGCTTTCAACAGACTTAGGTTTTACCACAGTTCTTTTTGGATCCCCAGAGCTCAGCCCTCCAGAGTAGCTGCTCCACTCTAACCCCCCAGAAATGCACGTTGATGAATCAACATGAACAAACCACCACAAAAAATCTTCACGTCTTGTCCTGAAACAAAACATGAAACTGCCCCTGAAAAGAACTGGGGCAGTTTAACTCGAGGAAGCAAATCTCAGGAAGGAAATACAATTTTTATCTTGAAGTACGTGAGCCCTGACTAGTGAAAGCTTCCAGGAGTAGGATGCCACCAGGGTGGGGCAAGGAGCTGCCAGGCTTCAGGAAAATCCAGGACCAGAGAGGACTCTCCGCCAGCTCCCTGGGGTGTGTGTACGTGCATGTGCACACCCTGGTACTGAAGGTGCCCAGCAGAAGCTGGACAAATTCCTGATGAGCAACTGCACATTCCCCTCCTGCTTGAGGGATGCGTTCTAGAGTTCTGGCTTAAAATAACATATAGAGGTGGGTTCAGTGGGTGGGAGGTAGAGAGCAGGAAACTGCAAAAGGCTCAGGCTGGGGGAAGGGCCGCAGGATGATCAGCTGTCCCTGCTCTCAGTGACGCCCCCCAGGAAGGCACCCATTTGTCAACCCACTTGGTGAGAAGATATCTCACGACGGTCACAAACCACACCAGTGACTATCTAGGGAGCTGGAAAAAGACGTGAGAACCTCAGAATTTGTAACGAATTAGCCCCACCACAGAAACAGTTAAGACAAATCAACGAAGCAATCAAACCCAAACCAACAGCAGCCAAAGTGCCTCCTGCAGCCCCAGTCTCCCCAGCCTTCCTGGAGAGATGTCATCTCACCAAGTTGCGCTCTAGTCTCATCCCAGGGTGAGCCCCAAGGACCAGCCTCCCAATCTCATGCAGGAGGCAAGCAAGCTCTACGAGCCAAGACTCCTGCTCAGCAGGCTTCACCTCCGGCTTGGTATCTATGACCAAGCACTTGGAGCCAAGGGCTACTGTTAATACTCCCAAAGACTCTCTGACCTCCAGCTCACATACTGCGGCCAAGCCTCACATGGCTATTCTCTTAATGGACTGAAATCTAAGCACCCTACTGACTGTGTGACTCTGTGGTGTGGGACATGGATTAAGGCTCTAAGCCAAGAGTTTTAATCCCCAGTTTCACATCTAATGGCAAATGTCATATGATTCAGGACCTAATCCTGGGTGCTCACTGCACTGGCCTGAGGACCAGCATGTCTTGACTTGACTGATAGACAACACAATATAGGCATCAGCTCTATGGACAGCTCAGTGAAAAGAAAAGCACATTCCCAGCCCATCTCTAAATCTTGTCTATAATACAGGAAGGGCTCAGCTCAGACAGCTGCTGGAGACCGAGGAGGATGAACCACAAATCAAAACACAAATTCCTACGGTTGTGCTTGCCTCATCCTTGGGCCTTGGGTTATGGGGGGAACCTCACTAAGAATTGTGACTGAAGGGACACCTGGGTGGCTCGGTGGTTGAACATCTCCTTTCGGCTCAGGTTGTGATCCTGGGTTCCTGGAACTGAGTCCCACATCGGACTCCCCACAGGAAGCCTGCTTCTCCCTCTGCCTAGGTCTCTGCCTCTATGGGTGTCTCTCATGAATAAATTAAAAAAAAAAATCTAAAAAAAAAAAAAAGAGTTTTGAGAAGCCACTCAAAATACCTTCTGCTTTCCAGGTATTTCTTGCCCATACTACTACTACTACCACCACCACCACTAGTATTTACTACTACTTCTCCTCCTCCATCATCGTCACCACCATTGTTTTATTTTTATTTTTTTAAAGATTTTATTTATTTATCCATAGAGACACAGAGAGAGAGAGAGGCAGAGGCACAGGCAGAGGGAGAAGCAGGCTCCATGCAGGGAGCCCGACGTGGGACTCGATCCAGGGTCCCCAGGATCAAACCCCGGGCTGCAGGCGGCGCTAAACCGCTGCGCCACCGGGGCTGCCCCATTGTTTTATTTTTATTTATTTTTAAGATTTTATTTATTTATTCATGAGACATACACAGAAAGAGAGGCAGAGACACAGGCAGAGGGAGAAGCAGGCTCCTGATGTGGGACTTGATCCCGGGTCTCTAGGACCAGACCCTGGGCTAAAGGCAGTGATAAACCACTGAGCCACCCAGGCTGCCCAACCAGCATTGTTTTATTTATTTTTTATTATTATTATTTTAAATTTATTTATTCATGAAAGACAGAGAGAGAGAGAGAGAGAGGCAGACAGACAGACAGACACAGGCAGAGGGAGAAGCAGGCTGCATGCAGGGAGCCCGATGAGGGACTCAATCCCGGGACCCCAGGATCACGCCCTGGGCCAAAGGCAGGTGCTAAACCACTGAGCCACCCAGGTATTCCACCAGCATTGTTTTAAATGAATACTTACTTTGTACTAAATGGGAGGGTAGATACAGAGATAAAAAATATTTGTCAGGCAGCCCGGGTGGCTCAGCGGTTTAGTGCCGCCTTCAACCCAGCGCCTGATCCTGGAGACCCAGGATTGAGTCCTGCGTCGGGCTCCCTGCAGGGAGCCTGCTTGTCCCTCTGCCTGTGTCTCTGCCCCTCTCTCTCTCTGTGTCTCTCATGAATAAATAAAATATTTAAACAAAACAAACAAAAAAAACATTTGTCCATGATACGGACTCTTAGCACAACAGGAAGCAACAGACGGTAGGAGGGCAGAGCTGAGCAAGCAGGCTGGGAGAACCCGTGTGGTGTTGTGTTATTTTACTTTATTATTATTTTTAAAAAGTAGGCTCCATACCCAACATGGGGATTGAACTCAGGACCCTGAGATTAAGAGTCACATGTTGTACCCACTTCTGAGCCAGCCAGGCGCTCCTGAGCCAGCTGGATTTTAAATGTGATGGCAGGGGCCCCTGGGTGGCTTAGTTGGTTGAGCGTCTGACTCCTGATTTTGGTTCGGGTCATGATCTCAGGGTTTTGAAATCAAGCCCTGTGTTGGGCTCTGAGCTCAACACAGAGCATGCTGGAGATTCTCCCTCTGCCCCTCCCCTAGCTCTTGCGCTCTCTCTAGAATAAATATTTATTTATTAAAAAAAGGATTTTATTTATTTATTCATGAGAAGAAAGAGGCAGACACAGGCAGAGGGAGAAGCAGGCTCTCCATGGGGAGCCCAATGTGGGACTCAACCCCGGGACCCCAGGATCACAATCTGAGCCAAAAGGAGATGCTTAATCACTGAGCCACCCAGGAGCCCCTAAAATAAATCAATCTTTAAATGTGATGGCAATGGTAGGCCTAGGCCTGTTGGAGGAGAGGTGACCAGCACTCTGCAAGGGGAGTGGGGGGAGCACCATCTGCCTCTCCTACTTATGCTCTTCTAACAGACTCACACTCTTCCCTGCCCCTGGCGACATAGGCCAAAACTTGAGGCCAGGAATGGAACAGTGCAGGCTGGTTTCCTGACACTAGGCTCAGATATCAGAACTCTACACTTCAGAAGTTGGGGGGATTTTCTTATCAAGTCTCTGCTGGGAGGGCAAGGGAGCACAGTGCTCAAGGACTTCAGTGTCTTGGGACACCTGAGTGGCTCAGCAACTGAGCATCTGCCTTTGGCTCTGGGCGTGATCCCAGGGTCCCAGAATAGAGTCTCACGTCGGGCTTCCTGCATGGAGCCTGCTTCTCCCTCAGCCTATGTGTCTGCCTCTCTCTCTCTGTGTCTCTCATGAATAAATAAAGTATTAAAAAACAAAACAAAACAAAACAAAAAAAACCTTCAGTATTAGCTTGAATTCTTGTTTAAAAGGGCTTGTACCTGTGTGACCTGCACATTCACTAGCATCTGCCTTGCCACCTGGTAGACTCTCCCAATAAGCCAGGTGAGATGATTATTACTACCGTACTTTATAGAGGCAACAAGGTCACGATCCCAGAGCCGGGAAACCAGCCTGCTTTGATCAAGGGCATACACCTCAACTGCTAAGCCAAGCTGGCTAATTCAGGTTTAAACAGAGTTCTGATGTCTGAGTGAAGCGAATCCTAAGAGGTCCTGCCCTGGCAAAACCCATCCTACACCAGCCTTCATGGCCATCTAGATCCTGCTGCAATAACCAGCGGGCTGACCTCAGTATCTCCACCATAGCCAGGAGCTCACCTCCTGGCAGAGTATTTTGTTATTATGAGTTCATACAGGTTTTCTTACAATGTCCACTCCACTATCCTAGCTAGCTGGCTTTCTCCTTGAGAGTCTCAGACACTCTCACCCCCATCCCATTCTTCATGTGCCCAAAGCTCCCCATCTATTCCCTCTGATGGCTTCTCTTTGCCATGTGACCTTCCAAGGTCTCCTTGCCATGTGACCTTCCTTCCCTGGGGGAGGAGCCAAGCCGAGATGTCCTGCTTGAGCTCTGACTTCTGAGGAGTCCAATGCTGCTTTGACACTGATCACACCAGCTGCCCCCCTGGGGCACTACGACACCAATGGTGAGCACTACCTTTGAGGGAGTGTCACCCCTGCCTGGGTTCTGGTCTCTCAAAGTGGTAGACCGAAGACCCCAACTACAAAGTTATGAAACTGTCCTTCTTGTTGACTGGAGCGGAGGCCTAAGGGACAGTCACACCTAGACTTACCTGTGCAGTGTCAAGACATCTGCAAGGCACATCCTTCATTCACTCCTTTCGAGAGCAACCATTACCCCCAATGTAAAGTGGGCTGTTGAGCTCTTTAAAGTGTTTCATGGCAAATCAGCAAAAGTAAACCGAAACCCCCAAATAATCAAAAAAATCCCCACAAAAAGCGAAGTTTTGAGCAGGTGGAAACACCTTCCTGTCCCCCTGCATCACCCACTCTGTGGACATGGAGATCACCATGCGCGACTCACAGAGCAGGAACTGCCAGGGAAGGGTATTCAGGGATGATTTCCAGAATGACAATAACATGTTCATAATGCACACACAGCGAGATCTTTCTTTTAAATATCATCTTTCTCTAGGCTTTTGGAGAGACACATACTATGAAAATGATCACAGTTGTGCTTCTCAAAGTTAGTCGTGTTCCCTCCCAGCTTTCTGCCTGGGTCTTCACTTTTGGAAAATAAAGGACAGCCCATGAACCAGGCACGTCGCTATGGAATGTTGTCTTAGTTCCCGTTTTGCCTGATCAGGATGCGAGTTGGCATGACTGGAATACTAACTCTACTTTCAGGAGTAGGACAACACTCTGGTTGTCAGGTAAATAAAAACCGTAGCACCGCCCCCACCACATACCTTACCTCACCTCTGAGGGACTCCAGAGGAGTGGATGAGGGCAAAATGTGGCCTTGTCACTGCATCTGAAGTGATTTTCAAGTACTCTAGAATATTCCTTTTCAAAATTCACTGTATGCGGAATAAAAACATCATATTATAAAAACATACTTATCCTAAAGGAAGGGCATGGGCCCCTTATTAATCGATTTAACTTCATGCTTTAATTGGAGTAAAGATAACACTATCGCTATTGCCACTGAAATCAAATTGATGTCAATCAGTGATAGAGGCTTTTAAATGATACCGATCCAGACGACCTCTGTGGATAAATACCCAGTTCTCAATAGATCAGTAGAGTGCATTAAAGCACAGACACACTTCTGGCAAACAAATAACTGACAACAGCTGAGCGTCTGAGTCTGCATACAGTGGTCCTCTCATCAGAGCGTGTGGGTAATGAACTTGTCTCAAAAAAGCCTAACTTCCGGTAATCAGTGTGTCCTTGAGAACAAACATGGCAAACAGAATGTGTCCCAGGTGTGAAGGTCAGGAGCCCTGCCACAGCCACAGCTCTACATGGTAGAGCTCCACTTCCCCTCTATAAACTTCCACAGGGCAGCCACTCAGAAGAACCTGTGCACAATGGGCTGTGAGAGAAGCTGTGTACAAGGAAACTAGGTCTAGGGAAGGAACTAAAATGCCTCAGGTGAAAAAAGGAGGGAGACGGGACCTGTTCTGTTTTCTTTAATAAGGGAGGTTTGAAAACCCCTCCCAACTTACTGCTCCCGGGCTGTGCCCCTTGTCTGGGAGCTTCTGTCCCGTATCTGCAGAGGATCCACCCATTGGCCGAGGGCTCCCGGGGTCCCTCCTGGATCTCCACATGGTATCTGAATGCACCTCAAACTCACAGCATCTAAGATTGCTCTCCTGCTTGCCCTCCCACCCACAGCAAGCTGCCCCATTCCAATGGACAGCAAGCCTGTCCTTTCTGCTGTACAAGCCAAAATGTGTGCAGCCTTGGGTTTTTGCTCACTCATTCACAGTCAACCCAAGAGCAAATGCAGTTGACTCTTATTTCAAGACATACCCAGAACCGACCATGGTCTCACTGGGCCAGCATCACCTCTTGCCTGATCGCTACTGACAGCCTCTGAACAGTTTTCCTGGCTTCTCCTTGCTCTCGGAGAGACCAAGCAACTGCCCCATTCCCCAAATTAACATGGCACCAACCAAACCTCAGGTCCCTAGGAATGCCTGACCCCGCTCTGCAATTCTTTTCTTGGCACTGACCACTTTGTTGCTATGACTTTACTTATTGTTTACTGACTGCCATCCTATTAGAACATAAGCTTCAAGAGGCTATGTTTTGTTCACGGATGCATCCCAAACACCTAAAACAGTGTTCTGCCCATGGTAATGAGTATTTGTGACTGAGTGACTGTCCAGACTTTCATACTCTGACCACCAACAAAAAACCCAGAACCCAAAACACCATCAATCAATATGGCCACTTCCCCATGAGACTGAAGTGTCACCCTAATTGATGAATTCATTACCCTCTCTATATAACCATGTAGGTGGTAAAAAAAAAAAAAAAAAAAAAGCTGTAGGATTGATTCATGTTCTGAATCAAAAAACAAAAAAAAAACAAAAAAACAAAAAAACCCCAAAAAAACAAAAACAAAAAACCAAACCCATAAAACCCACCAAACCAAGAGAGGAAAATTACATACTTCATGGAGAACAAACCCAGAACCGTCAAGACCTGGCGTCTTTCCACATGGGCCCGCGGAGGCTCCTGTTTCCCTTCCTCCTCAGGTCGCCAGGAGGGCAGACTTCTCCCTTTATTGCCTTTGGAGAAAAAAGATGCTAGTAATGACAAAACGCTGGGCTCCACACTAAGGACAAAGTGGCCCCAGGCCTTCATGTACTTTCCATTTGCTTTTGTTCAACTTGGTGGCGGAGGCAAAAAACATACTTTTAGTCACTGCCTTAATCTGAGTCTTAAATACAGTATTAGGAGACAATGCAAGATTTTACTGAGAAAAAGTGAATTTTTAATTATCTTGTGAATCTACTTAGAAAAACACAAGCAATGTTCACAACTATAAATTTAAACCTTTTGCACTAAAAAAAAAAAAAAAAAAACACAAAACAACAAACACAAAACCACAGGCATGAACTGTAAACCTGTATTAATTATCAACTAGTCTTAAGGTTAATTCTTAGTAGTAATTCAGTATTTTCCTCCTTGGCAATTTTAATGTTTTAGCACCAAATGATCTCCCACAGAGGTACTTGTAACAACTCTGGCTGCCAGTGTAAGGAGATGCTTCCATATGCACTACTTCACACGCACAGTCCACGCTCACACCACACAGACAGGAGGCCCGTGGCGATGATGTCACACGCTGACTTTCAGGGCAATGGAAAGAAGACAGAGGGCACGCATGTCACACATCTTTAATGTAGTGCATTCGTAGAAAAAAGGCCAGCTTCCGCTCCCAGGCGTGCTCTCGTCCTTATATTTTAATATCATGATTTAGAAGATGCAGACGTTATTACCTAAATATTATTCTATACATTTCCATCAGTGTTCAGGAAAACACTTTAAAATGCTACTTAATTTACACCGTAATTACTGGGTTACAGCTTTAGCTCATTGGCAATTTTGGAAGCAATATTTTTGAAAGCTATGGATGTCCCTGATATCCGCTTAAACCGGACCCCGTTCAGAGACAGTCTTGGCAGCTTGCACACCTCCATCTCCCACTGCACGAGGTTCTCTGCATGCCCATCACCATGGACACAGAAGAGTAAGAAGCGCTCTCTCTGCTCATAGTCGCAGTTATTGGCGTCCAGCACTTTGCGGATTTCCCGCATCATGTCATTGGGATCCATGGAACTAGTGGTTTTCATGCTCCAGGTAAAGCGCAGGGAGCGAGGTTTTGCTTCTTTGTTTTCATCCTTTTGCTCAGCAGATACGTTGCGACTGAAATGCACAGTGGCAGGTTTATTTTTAATTGCACAGAAAAACCAACCTTTTCTATTCCAGCTAGTTCAAAATCATCTTCTCTGTAGCAGAATAACTGACCTCCATACTTTACTTGCACAGACTCACATGTGGTGAGTCCTTTATCAAGAAGCATTCCTCTTTCTCACCCCCTCACCCCTTCCAAAATGTAACTCACACAGGCAAAGGTCTACCCGACAGAAAAATCTTTTACTAGCCATCTATACTTAATAACATTCAAGAAATAATTTGTTAAACAGAATCCTTGGAGACTGGGTAAAGCAGGGATCTGAGCACTTCTCCAAGAAAAGCCCATCTCTCTCCTCAAGGCTGACTGCAGATGGTAAAGAGCCAGTGGGGTCCCCCAAAGGCCCAGCTCAGGGAGGAGGAAAGGGTCAGCAGGCTAGCTTCTGGCTTTTTGACCTACATAGCTGCCCCTGTACCACCACATCTTTTGTTAGGTCAGCTCATCATAACCTTCACCACAGTGGTTACTCAGGATAGCCAGTGCTTCCACATAGTTCAAAATCACCTTCCCTGCAGATGGCCCCTGATGATGAGTATACAGCTAGGTGGGGTGTGAGCCCTTCTCTCCTTTCCCTCCACCCACCTCAATATTTTCCCTGCCATTTTGTTAAACTTCTAATTCCAGTTAAAAATAATTCTTAGATGACACTATCTTACTCTTAGATGACACTATCTTACTATTGAAGCTAAAAATTAAATGTTAAGGCTTATTTGCTGCTGAGCACTGCCACAACCAGTTAAAATGTAAGCTGTACTGATCCACAGAGGGTAAACCGTGATCCTAACGTCTATGAGGTGATGTCACAGTGGGGCCCCAGGCACAGTCCTCTTGGAAAGTCCATGACTAGGTAGGTATGTATCTACCACTGTTCAGGGCATTTAACGGTCATTGCCACAAACTGTTATTTATACTCCCATGTGTACACTGGAATGCTTCAATTAGGATGGTGAATGCCTCACACTCTTGTGTTTGTGTATTAAAAACATCCAGTATATGCATGTTATGCACTTCAGCCTATGGCATATTCATCAGAGTCGAGGGTGGGCCATCGGTTTTATTATGCATATAGTGGCCAACCTGCTGGTAGAATATTCAATTTAATTCACATCCACGCAAATTGATTGCAAGCCTCTTAGGTATAAAATGCCGTGTTAAGCGCTAAATAGGTTACAGAAAACAAGCAAAAGCTCTCAAGCTAAGTTGGGGCTGGGGGAGGGAAGACTGCAACTTAAGGCCACAGTAGTACAGGAAAGGTACAGGCAGTCCACTAGAGGGTGGTGTGAAAGGCAGGTGGGCCCTCTAAAGGGAGGAGCACAGGGAAAGGCAGGGCAGGGAAATGAGGAAATGGCTTCCAGGAGGGGGTGGCATCTGAAAAGAGCTACCAAGAACTCATGGGATTCCAATACAACGGGGGTGGGGGAAAAGAGTTCGTGTGCTGAGCAGAGGGAACATCATAAGCAAAGGCAAGGACGTATGGAAAGCACAGAATGTGTTGAGGGTATAATCAAGTGCACAGATGGACTGGAACTGGGGGCATAGCATCACCCCCACAACAGCCGCCAAGTACTTGCAGTAGGCAAACTCAGGATAGCGGGAGCCTGTTCAAGGCCGGCATGGGCAGGCCTGGGGTGGGAGTGGGGTCAGGGGAGGCCAGGGTAGTTCAGGACACCCAGGGCAGGTCTGGCAATGGGGCCACGGCAACTTTTCATTCAGAAAAGTCACACGATCAGAGCTGTGCTTTAAAAAGACCAGAAGAAGAGCAAATGGGTTAAGGAGGACCTGTGACAACATGCTGGTGGCTGGTAATGAAAGGGCATAGGTGGAAGATCTAGTACTATGGAGGCCTGTCAGCCTATTTGGTGAACTCTCCCATTCCCAAACCTGTGTGATGAAATACAAAATGATCTATAAAATGTAAAAGCAAATCACTCAACTATATAATCATTCTTAAACTTCTAATTTAAAATATGAAAATTCTACTCAATATTCTTTCATTCTTTGAGACCAAAATCATGCAGGGGTTACGGGCACGTCAATAGTGTTCCTACGGACTTCCCAGAGCTCATTTCAGGCTGTCAGCGCCCAGGGAGGACAGGAGCGTATTTTAACACCTGAACACCAGTGGAAAGCCAAATCAGGCTGAGATATGGAAGGCTTCCACCAGCGGGTAGCCATGGCGCTCCGGCGCCCTCAAGCGGCCACTGTGAGGCGGCAGCAGTGACACACTCCTGCTTCACCATAGAATGCTAACCTCACCAAGCAATCCTATATTGAGAGCAGGGATATGATGCAGGATATTCAGAGAAGAGCATCGTTTCTGCCACACACATGAGGTAAATACCTATAAAATATTTTAAGTAAAAATCATTTCCCTCACCTTGAGCCCTCATATCTCCCGTTCCTCTCATATTCAGTTGGAAGCCTCAACGAACAGAATGCAGAAGCACAGAGAAGTGGGAAAGAGAAAAGAAATCTTACAGACTGGTACACAACCACCCATATACAAACACAGATGTCATAAAACAAACCCAAAGCACTTTGGGTCACCAGCTGTGCCTGTTAAACTCGGTTCTGTCATGGGGGTGATTCAGCCCGTGGCCATTCTTCTCCATGTGTGCTCGAAGCTGGGGTGGGAGGCTGACCTGCTTCACATATGCAACAGGTATTCCTGCTTGGCTCTGGAATTGGAGATATTCTAACTTTTAATCCCTCCCCCCAAATGTAATGGGTTTGAACTAAAAGGAAATGAATTCTATCAGTTAAATCCTATATCGAACTACAAAATTTCTTGTGCAAGGAAAAATTTGGCAACTGGGAAGATTATAAAGCAATCATGGAGAGAAATTTCCCATAGGAGGAAAGCGCTCCTCCCACAGTTTGACAAAGAGCTCATGTTCACATAGCCTTACAGTGACCCACTGATTTCTTCACCATACAGACCCCCCCCACCCCACAGCCTGGTCTTCTGGACACAGGTGGCCCAAATGACAGATTCTCTGCCTCTTTCTGTGTGCAATTCAAGACAATGACCAATATTTTTGTTCTTCTGACTTGTCTTCATCAAAAAGTATTCATCTGGTAGGAATAATATTTACCACAGTGCTTTCAGTAAAAATAATGAGACCTACTTCCTTTAATGGTTGATGGAAAACAGCTTTTAGATAGAGTCTTAGTTATTATTCAACTCTCTGAAAATATTAAAACATTTCTGCTATACAGCTGCCCATATCCTTATTTCTGAAAACCTCCAAATGAGGCTGTAGGTTTGAATTTTGTACTTGTTTCCCATGTAAAAATATTAGCTAATTTCTTGGTAATTTTAAAGCCTGTTGCTAATCCAATCACGAAATAAAAAATGGCAACAGTCACCACTTACCTTCTGCAGGCTTGAGGCCAATCAGTAACTGTACATTAATATTACTGAACATCTCATTCTTCAAACAGAAGCATGCTAAGTGTTATTAGTATGAAGACAGAATTATTTGGATGCTAAATAATTCTACCAAAGAAAGAAAATGCACAGAGCATGCACAGGCCTATTGTTACATGGGTGCCACAGTCCCTTTACAAATGCCTGACAGAGTTAATCTATTTCTTTCCAAGGTTTCCTTACAAAGAAGTAAGTAAGTAGTTCACAGCAGAAAGTTTAGTTTTTAAGGAAAACAAAACAAAACAAAAACAAGGCTAGAAAGCCAAACCTGATGTTAATTGCAGGAGCCATTTTGGGGTAAGGATTGAAAAAAATAATGTGTATATATAAATCCTACCTTTTGATAAACCTGAATGACATGTTTCTAAAAGAAATTAAGCCAAAAAAAAAAATTAACAAAAATGACTTGCACAAATTAAATAGAAAATCTAGTCAAGTAAAGAGAGAAAGAAAAACAACAAATAAAACAGGGCTCCTCTTCTGTCCAATGAACAATGAAACAGTAACATTTGTTGAAAAAGTAAAATTACAGGTAACTGAATATGTGATCTTTTAATTTTCTAGAATTATAAAAAAATCTATACTGGTAAGAAAAATTCAGCAGTAAACATTGTCATTAGCTCCAATTAAATTTATTTAAAGATTTTTTTTCAGATGGATATACTTTAAGATGATAAAATCCAATATCCTGTGTTAAAGAAGTGATGGAAATCATCTGCAGTACTCTAGAGTAAGAGGGTAACACCTCTCGATCCTCTTCAGAATGTCTCATGAACAAAAACCTCACCTTATAACATTAAAAATTTCATTTTAAAATGTTCAACAATTAAGAGAACCCTTAGTTATCTCAGGAAGATGGTTTAAACATTCACAGAATGTCTATTACATTGTAGGACAGAAATAACTTTTTAAGAAAAAACTAAGTGGGGTTTAAAATGAAGCAGACGGGATCCCTGGGTGGCGCAGCGGTTTGGCGCCTGCCTTTGGCCCAGGGCGCGATCCTGGAGACCTGGGATCGAATCCCACATCGGGCTCCCGGTGTATGGAGCCTGCTTCTCCCTCTATGTCTCTGCCCCTCTCTCTCTCTCACTGTGTGCTTATCATAAATAAAATTAAAAAAAAAAAAAAAAAAGTTTAAAATGAAGCAGACTTCTTAGTTTTAGATAGCAAAATGAATGGAGATTAAATGATAACAATGGGGGTGTTTCATTTTAATGTTTTATAGAATAAATTGGAAGAGCTGTATTTAGAAGGGACTTTGCTCATTAAACATTAAGGAGATGCTCAGGTTGTTCTGAACAGAATCTGACGAAAGAAATTCCAAACCCAGAGCTGGGCTTGTATGATCATGTGATCAGCATTCCAGGGCAAGTGCAGGCTGGGTTTGCCGAACTATTTCTGCAACTTCCCAGTTCTATGACTGAACACGGAGTTCAGTCTGAGTGAACAAAGTAATGAATGCTTTGGATTTGTTCTTCTAACATGGATAATTTGACATTGCTTCAGATACTGACCAATTAAAAAATCTCCAACTACTGTAGATAACAGCCAACCACTTCATAATCAGAAGTGGTATACAACAGGGTTATATGTGACAGAGAAGATCATGCATATGACAATATTTTGTAAATAATTAAGTACTATGTAAACACAAGATTATGCAAAAGACTATTTTAGTGTAAAAGTGATTAAAAGGTCTTAAATGTATTTTCATTTCCCAATTTTCTGCCTGAGAAAAGTCAGGGTTATTGGTCAAGTACCACAGGACTGCTTTTTTTTTTTTTACCTTTCCTGCCACAAGTCCCTGAAGAGGAGGTGCAGTAGGGGTGAAGCTGTGCCTGGGGCCCTGTGGACCACACAGAGGTCTGTACATGGTGCCCCACAGGGGATGAGCAACTCTGAGCACCCTATGCACACCAGGCCTGGTTCCAGGAGGAACTCAGAGCACACAGTTCTCTGAAGCCACATGTATCCAGGGCCGAGTCAGAGCCAAGAGCAGAGAGCAGGCCCTTCTGGTGTCAGCTATCTTCCTACTGGCCCTTAGCAGGTCTCTGGGTGCAGCACCTTTGTGAGAACACCAGAGCCTCTTTCAGGCACCAGGATTCTGACCCTCACAATTACTGTGAGGGCAGGATAGGCAGCCAATACCAATGGCAGCAGCAGGAATAAACAGACTACCCCTCAAGTACAGTAACCAGAGGAGGCTATAGACCACAGTTTGTAAACTTTTATAAACAGGAGACCATTATTTCTGCAAATCTTTAGGAGTGGAGAATAGCTGGAAATGTAAAATAAAATGACCCCCAAGATTTTTTTTTAAATTAAACCAAGAAAACTCAGTCTCCAATTTTAATTCAAAGACAGGAAATAAACTACATTAGAACAAGAGGGACAAGGATTGCAGCCTGTACTGTCCTTGACAGCCCTGCAGGGTAGCACACACAGTGGACTCAAGGGCCTCTTCTGGAGGCACAGACCTGGCTCAGCAGCTTTTGGCTACAGAGTCTTGAACATGTGTCTTAAACTCATGTCCAGTTTGTCTTACAAAATTGGGAAAATATCGATTATACAGGCAGACCGTGGAGATTAAATGAATGTGTGAGAAAGTATGTGCGTGTGCACACGTGTGTCTTTATAAATGTAAAACTTATTTCTATAAATCTACACACATCTACTCAGCACATGGTAAGCAATCAATAAATGGTAGCTGACATTATCTGTAACAATACAGCATTAAGATGATCAAAAAAAGAGCAAAAAGGGAAAAAATCAATTCAAGGATATTCAGGATATGGAAGATTTTATTTAAAGAGCCCATTATAGACCAAAGTGTAAAGACACGGAGGTGCCTGTCCTGCAACTAGAGCTTAAACAGACCTGACTGCACATCTTCTCTGCACTCAGACAATATTAAGCACTGTCAGGGAGCAAACAACCAGGTAAATGATACCTGGCTTTGTCCCCTACCACTTGAGTTTCAGAGGCAGACTCCATTTCAGCTTAGTCCATAAGGACGGAACTAGGGGATAGAGAGGCCTGGGACAGGCTATGGGATGACCCTGAAAGGAAGGAAGGAATTATTTTGGGGGTTATGAGACTCTTCTTGGATTGAGCTCCCTGCTTCTCTTACTGGTCCTGAGTGGGTACCCAAAACCTGGCAAAGTCCTTTAGATCATTCTACTCTTCTGCCCAGTTTGGAACAGGGGGGTCTCAGTAAAGGGGTGAGGAAGAGAGTAAGAGGCTGGATTGTAACTTCTGGCCCCCTCTGTGACCTCTAGTCAATGATAATGGATAGCAGAAATCCTCCCTAATCTGGTAGTCAGTGTCCTGACAAGCGATTACCCAGAGAAAGTTTAATGTGACTTGGTTAAGTTTAGGTGATTGATCTAAAAGAACATAACATTACTAGAGGACTTAAGGAGAATGGAAACTGGTATTTGGCTTACAGGTTAAATACCAAAGATAGCAGGAAACACAGCAGTCGGCTAGTGAGCCACAGGAGTGCAAAGTAATAGAGGAGGGGGTGCCTGACATTTGAGCTGTGCTGAGCAAATTACAGATGGTGAACAAGAGGGTCTGCAACATGTAAAGCTGCAGGATGCCCTGGGCATACTCATCCAGTAAGGCTCAATCTTTAAGAAACTCAGGGTGCTTGGGTGGCTTAGTTGGTTAAATGTCTGCCTTCATTGCAGGTCACAATCTCAGGGTTCTGGGATCAAGCCCCATTAGCAGGCTCCCTGCTCAGTGGGTAGTCTGCTTCTCTGTCTTCCTCTGTTCCTTCCCCTGGCTCCTGCTCTCTTGCTCTCAAAATAAATAATTAAAATCTTAAAAAAAAAATCTTTAAGAAACTCTTCTAGGAGGGCTGAGAGAGCAAGGGTGCTCAGGCCTCCTGAGTGCAGCCCAAGCTAATGGTGACTCTGCCTGAGTGCTGATGGTGCACAGTGGCACCTTTCCTTCTCCCTCTTATAGCAGTTAATGATTTTAGGCTGCTGCAGTCTCCAGATCAGGTTATGGAAATAAGGTTCAAAGTATCTCAAGGGAAAAAGGATTTTATACACAACCAGATACTAGTTTCTTGCGGAGAAGAAATCAGGAATTTTATCTGCCAAACTATACCATTTTTAAGCAAGTTGCCTTGTTCTTACTATAACTTACTGAGACCAATAGGAAGAACAATTTTAAGATTTACACCCTAAGAAATTTAGTGTTCCTCAATCACAATGACAGGAGAGGAGAGAAGAAATGTTTCTCTCCTCTTTGTTCAGGGCTGGTCACACCACATGCTGTCTTCTGCAGGGACTGCTTATGGAGTGCTGACCTAACACTGGAGGTAGGGTTTTTACTGCAGTAAACACATCATGTGGACAGAAGCGTGATCAAAAGGAATAGCAATTAAAGAAAACAACAGCCTCCCAAGTGCTAGAGGACTTCTAGTGCTGTGAAGACTCTAAGCTCTTTAATTCCTATTCTAAAAGGTTTTATTTATTTATTTATTTATTTATTTATTTATTTATTTATTTATTTATTTATTTCTAAAAGGTTTTAAAGTATAAAGTTCTATATATAAACCAGAAGAATACGAGCTAAAGACAAAGTGAAAAGTATCTGGGCAATTGCTTCACACAACTGAAAAGATATTTCTCTTTTTCCTCTTGTATTTGATCCAAAGAATCAGCACCACCCAGCACTTACCTCCTTGTAAGTTTTGAAGTTAATTTACTAAAAAGATTAGTGGAGCCTCGGCTTCGAGTCTGTGACAACGGTGTGGCTTCATGGGACAGGCTGGGTGAGGCAGGCGGGCCATTATATGTGGCAGTCCGCCGCTCCCGGGGCTGGCCATGGAAAGTGCTGCGACTGGCAGTGCCCCGCGGGAAGCGGAGTCGGTCTGGGGTGGCTGCACTGCTGACACTGTGCGTTGAAGCAACTGGAGTCCTCGGATCAGGAATAGTGCTAGAAGGTCAGAACAGAATAGTCTCACATCTTTGTTCACAAAAGCCCAGCTTTGTGGCAAACACAGCACACAAAAATCTACAATCCCAATATACTTCTTATATACAGTAGAGAAAATCAGTTATAAATAAATCTCTAGACCCAAGAGGGTATTTTATAGGGCTCAGGACCAAAAGGCAAGCTAAATAGGAGGGTATCAAATAAACAGTATATAATGAAACACAATCTCATGGGGTTTAAGGGAGTAAGACATACATATTTTCAAGGACAAAATTAATGCAGGGAAATTCTAGGACAAAGGAACGGCTAACTCAAGCTTTTTCCCTTTGCTTTCTTCTCAAAGTGCTTACATGCAGAGAACCTTGCCAATATAAAAGAAATAAAGGCTATGCGGGTGAAATTGAAGAATAGGCAACTAAAAAGTTTTAAAGCACACAAACACAAACGGCATGTTTACTGTGAGATTCCACATGCTAAGAGCACCGTGGAGAGGAGGGGACTTCTTACACCTCTTGTAGTATGCAAAGGCATGAAGACACACAGATGACCGAGGACACCATGACACAGGATGCGCTTAACTAAAACCACACACAGGAAGGGTACTTTGTGCACAAGAGTAACGACCCGTGGACTATAAAATCCATAGCACAGCATGGAGCAGCGGCGGGCACACACGAGTCTCACGAGGAATGTGCAGTTGTCTTACACAGCCTTGCTGTTATCTCCTTCACTGTCTACTGGAGGTACCATCATCGTGGGGTGCCCAGAGGCTGACATGGACATCGACTTCTGATGTCTCAGCCGACAGGTGGAAGATGTGGCACAAACTGAGGCAGGGCTAGCTGCATAAGCGAACAGTTCTGTCAGGCTGGGAGGGGGTTTGGGTTCAGGCAGAGGCAGAAACAACAATATGATGGCGCAGTGACAAAAAGAGCGACCTGCTATTTAAAGCACATACCTTCCTCCCCAAACCATCTCATTTTTGCCTTAGAACAAAAATCTCTTAACCTTGTTTTGGGGATTCTGTAGCAATTACTAACCTGTAGCTGCTTTTTTTTCCAAACAGTATAAGATTTATTAGCTTTAAAGAAGAAAAATGACATCTTACTTGTTTGAATATTTATGTGAGGGGGCAATGTCTTCTAAGCTGTGTACAAAACAAAGCCTTTCCCGAAAGAGATGTCTCCGTTCAAACTGAAGTGGTCGAGTGAATCTATAACATGAGCACACCGTGCTTTCAACCTGTTCCCCAAGCACACAGACATATTTTAAATGGACTAGTAAAATAACAGGTATAGTAACTAGGTACTATTTATCAAAGTTCCTATGCTGTGTAAAGATAGATGAGAATCTTCCTATGCAAAGGACATTCACTTTATAAACAAGTCAAAATTCCTAAGGGATCAACACAGCCCCTTTTTTCAAGGCAGAAACTAGTAAGAGTAATTAACTGCTCACAGAGAAAAAGACTGATAGAACCCTCACCAGGACCACACTGTTCCTTAACTCCAGTTCAGTCATCCTGCCCCTGGAGTTCCAAAGAGGCAGTTTTTCTCCTTTGAGGTGAGAGGGATTCAGAACTCTGATCCTGCACACCAGTCTGCACACCCTCCCCAACTCTATCCCAGGGTCTCTCCACAGAGGGTCTTTCCTCCTCTCCCACATAGGCCTATACCATAGCATCTATCTTCATTGGTCTTCTGGCCTTCACTGCACACTTTCCAAACTGTCCACCATACAGATGTGAACTTCCCCAAAACAAACATGACTTGGTCACTCATCTGCTTATAGCCTTTCAAAAGCACACTGAGTCTTCAGGGCCAAGTTCAAATCCCTCACCCTGGCATCCCAGTTGCACCCTTAGGCACCCACAGCCCAGGCCTACCTTCTCCTGTTACCTCTGGGGACATGACTTTTGGGAGATCCTATGATACGCAATCCTTTGGTCATACATCAGGTCAAATGACTTTCACAGGAACTATTATCTGTGCCTGGAGAGCAGGCATCTTCTATTTTCATCACAACTTAACCCAGAGGTCACCCTTCTGCATGACGACTTCCCTGGTATCCTCTCTCATCAGCAGCTTATTATCCCCTTTTGTATTATATGCAACTGCTACTACACACCATTTTTATCAAGGGTATCACAGTAACCCTTTCCTGCTTGAGTGTCCCAAAGCATGGTGCTTAAAAAATGCTCTCCTAACTGAAAAGGTAAATTAATGAAATGAATCACTGGAGTTCTGACAGTCCTGATATGGGGGACAGAGGTGTCTATAATACACTGTTCAAGATCTGTTTGTATCTGCATCTTTGAGAATTTTGTCCTCTGATTTGGGAGAATGGCTCTAATATAGTCACAGAAAAATTGGAAACAAATGCCTATTTATAAAGATAAAAATAGACTGTTTTTGCCACTTGGCATCAACTCTTTACCTTGGAGTAATGACACCTGAATTCTGCTATGAGGGAAACAAGTTCCTCGGCTCTGGATGTCATGGACTCTACTCCAGAATTTCCCAGCCACTCTGGCCAGTGACAGACTTAGAGATGAGCACATGGCCGAAACTATACCAGCCTGAACCCAGAGATAGCCCCAGGGCTTCTGTCTGAAGAAAGCTGAGTGTGGGAAGATGCCAAATCTAATGCTGCTGAGCCCAACCAGGGAATCACTATAGAGGAAGTAGAATTGGGAGATGGACCTGATTCTATTCCTGCACTTTTTTGGTTATAGGAACTCAAAAATAATTTTTAAAAAAAGATCTTATTTACTTGAGAGAGAGAGAGAACGAACATGCAGGGGGAGCAGCAGAGGGGGAGCAGGGAGCCCGAAATGGGGCTCGATCCCAGGACCCCGGGATCAAGACCTGAGCTGAAGAGAGATGTTTAACTGACTGAGCCACTCAGATGCTCCAAAGATACACTTAAAAAAAAAGATTTATGTATTTATTTGAGATAGAGAGGGAGACAGTGTGCACACATGGGGAGAGGGCAGAAGGAGAGAGAGAGAATTTCTAGCAGACTCCCCATTGAATGCAGAGCCTGATGCAGGGTTCAATCTCACAACCCTGAGATCATAACCTGAGCCAAAAGCAAGAGTCAGTACTCAACTGACTGAGCCACACAGGTACCCCAAAGATGCCTTTTTTATTTTATTTTTTTAAAGATTTACTTATTTATTCATGAGACGGAGAGAGAGAGAGAGAGAGAGAGAGAGAGAGAGAAGAAGCAGGCTCCTTGCAGGGAGCCCAAAGCAGGAATCGATCCCGGATCCCAGGATCATGACCTGAGTTGAAGGCAGGTGCCCAACCACTGAGCCACCCAGGCGTCCCATAACGATGATCTTTTTAATTTAAGCTTGTTTGGACTGGGTTTCTGTCACCTGCAACACAAGTCCTAACTGATTCAACTTTTTAATTTTTTTAGATTTTATATATTTGTCAGAGAGACAGAGAGGGAGCAATCATAAACAGAGGCAGTGGCAAACAGAGGGAGAGGGAGAAGTAGGAGCAGGCTCCCTTTGGAGCAGGGAGCCTGATGTGGGGCTCGATCCAGGACCCTGGGATCATGCCCCGAGCCCAAGGCAGATGCTTCACCAACTGAGCCACCCAGGTGTCCCTAAACTCCTTTTAAAGATTAGTCAAGTGTAGTAGTGAGAAGCAGGGGGAAAATAGCAGAACAAGCAGTGGTTTAACTAACTGAAGAAATGCTTGCTCGTCTATCTCATATATACAAACATAAAAACATACATACATATGCATACAACTTTATTTTTTAACAAGTTACAGATAAATACAATTGTCTTTTGTGCTCTCTATTCAAGGCAGGTCAAGGGTCAACAAACTTTTTTTTTTTTTTAAGATTTATTTATTTATTTATTCAGAGAGAGAGAGAGAGCGAGGCAGAGACACAGACAGAGGGAGAAGCAGGCTCCCTGCAGGAAGCCCGACGTGGGACTCAATCCCGGGTCTCCAGGATCACACCCTGGGCCACAGGGGGCACTAAACTGCTGCGCCACCAGGGCTGCCCAAGGGTCAACATACTTGAAGTCTCTGCCCAGCTGCTACCTTTTCTTGCTCAAATTAGGAGCTAGGATTATTGGGTGCATTAAAAGCAAGGGAAGAAGGGAAGATGGGGTTGTCTGGCTTCTTCCCTGGAGAATAGGAATGATCTCAAAGACTGAAGAAGGAAAGGGCTTTTAGTCAGTATACAGAGCAAGAAGTTGCTTGATCTATTCCCCCCGAGGCACACGGCTCATTGGTTGGACCACGTAGGTAAGATCTACAAGGCATATAAGCATGGCAAGACCAGACAATCTGCAGCAAAAAGGTGACCCTCCTCAAACTTATAAACATTTATGAAAAGGAAGTAATAAATTGGTATTTTCATTATAAATTAAATTTTTTGACACATTAATCTTAAAGGTAATTAAATGAATCATTTTACACATTTAAACCCTATCACATCATGAATTTCAGAAAGCAAGCAACAAAACAGATGTGAGGGACGCCTGGGTGGCTCAGTGGTTGAGCATCTTTGCTTGGGGCGTGATCTCAGAGTCCCGGGATTGAGTCCACCACTGGGTTCCCTACGAAGAATCTGCTTCTCTCTCCCTCTCTACCTGTGTCTCTACCTTTCTCATGAATAAATAAATCTCAACAAAACAAAACAAGACACAGATATGAAATATAACCACCATTTTTAACACTTATCTGGTGGTAAATTTTTGTCCAGTTTTCACAGCAATCAACTTGATGACCTTTTAGAATATATAGCCTCATGTGATATTGGGGTTGTCTGTTGCAAACAATTTTTGAGACTTGTATAAATTTGAAATTCAACAGACATTTAGTGAGTTTATGGTTTCCTAAATCAAGACTATAAGCCTACCGCAGAAATCAAAAAACCCCACATGTGACTGGGCAAATGCGGAATTAAAAATATAACCTAAAAGATACATGTGGGAACTTTCTCTCCTGAATCCCTGTGCCTTGATACAGGACGAATGGATAAAAGGATAAAATAATACAGCCATTTTACAATTTTAAAACTTTACCTAGAATATCAAATACCTAAAACTTCTTTGAAAATATTCTGTTGTGGGACTCCTGGGTGGATCAGCAGTTGAGCATCTGCCTTTGGCTCAGGGTGCGATCCTGGGGTCCTGGGATCGAGTCCCACATCAGGCTCCTTGCATGGAGCCTGCCTCTCCCTCTGCCTGCGTCTCTGCCTCTTTTGTGTCTCTCTCATGAATAAATAAAAAATCTTCAAAAAAAATTCTGTTGTGCATTATTATAACTGTATCACACTACTTCTTTGGGGGCCCTGAAATGAATACATGTTGAAAAGTCTCCTATACATTTCTCATATGTAAGAGCAGGATACAGAGTCCATGTTATGGGTGTAGGTTACCAAATTAATTAAGTTGAGAAATCAGTGTAAATTAAGAAAATTCCTGATATTCATATCTGAATGGTCTGTCATAAATACTTTCATAAGCTAGTATACGTTGAGCACTATGTGCCTGCCTCTGTGCTAAGTTATTCAAGACTCATTGTAAGAACCTACATGACTGACAGAATCATACAACTAAAGGTGTGGTTACATTTTCTCACTCTTTTTTTATACTGACTGTTCATCGTCGCTGGAACTAGGCCACTGACAGAGTCTGACATCAGAAGGGAGAATAATTACAGAGAATAATTACATCAGGAGACATAGCAGAAAATAAGCAGGACTTCGGTATACCTGGTGTCAAAACAATGGTCTAAGAAAACAGCTCACATATGCTCAAGCCAAAGCAACTGTCTGCCAAATCCTGTAATTTGTCCTTTAAACAACAAGGACTTCTTTATTTTCATACAGCAAGGCTGATAAAACAGAAAGAATTCACTGGTAAGAATCAATCCATAAAATTAATTTTAAAATGAAACAATGATGACATTATCAATGGGGAGAATTTAAAACATTACCCCATGCTCAAGGCAGGATTTAAAAGATAGCTGGAAAAGAGCTTGTTTAGGACATGTACAGCCTTTGGTTTAAACTTGCACAGCCTTTACTAGCTATGATCATGCTCATGTTAGAATTCTATAAACATACACGTATATGAGAAAAAAAAGTCCCACATATTCATGGTCGAAAATGAAAATGAACATAATTCCTTCAGAAGTTAACAGGGATCCAGGCACCCTGTAGCACCTGCCAATATTTTACTCTAGGAGTCAGAGACCTATATGGGAAGAGAAGAAAGTAACTTTCTGCCTAAGAAGTCCTCTGTGCCCAAAGAAGGTGTAGTGCATCTAATTTATGACTCAGCATCTACTTTAAGGGTGAGAAAGTTGTCATATTTACTGTCCTAAATGAAAGTAAAAAATAGGACTAGTTTGGCACTCACACCTCCAATAATTTTCCACAGTTTTTCAATGAATTTGTATGATAGAAAAAGAAAATCTAAATGTTACACAAAATTTGGGCCCTGTCTTGTGTAGTTTGACGTTGAGACTACTGGTCTAAAGATAAGAACAAGACTTTCAAAAGCAAAGCATTTGCTTATTTAAAAAATGTATTTACTTGACAGAGAGAGAAGAAAAGAGAGCTCACAAGCAGGGGGAGCAACAGAGGGAAGGGGAGAAGCAGGGAGCCTGATGTGGGACTCGATCCCAGGACCCTGGGATCATGACCTGAGTTGAAGGCAGATGTTTAACTGACTGAGCCACCCAGGCGTCCCAGAAGCAAAGCATTTAAATGACTGAAACTAACAGAAGCAATGAGGCCTAGCTTGGGATAAGAAAGAGAACCCCAACAGGGAAGGTGTCTGCAGAGAGGACACACACAGGCAATTACTCCAAAGTACTTAGAGAATTCTTCAAACTATTTTTCCAAAGAGTGAAATCGAATATTGCAGGAAGGGAGAGTTAGAAGAGCATGTGCATACACATGAACACAAGGAAAGGAGCAGAGATTAGATCCTTTTTTTTTTTAAGATTTTATTTATTTATCCATGACAGACACAGAGAGATGCAGAGACACAGGCAGAGGGAGAAGCAGGCTCCATGCAGGGAGCCCGATGTGGGACTTAATCCTGGGTCATGCCCTGGGCTGAAGGCGACACTAAACCGCTGAGCCACCTGGGCTTTCTAGATCCTGGTCCAACAGCCTTTATTTTATTTTATTTTTTTTATTTTAAAGATTTTATTTATTTATTCATGATAGACATAGAGAGAGAGAGAGAGAGGCAGAGACATAGGCAGAGGCAGAAGCAGGCTCCACGCAGGGAGCCTGATGTGGGACTTGATCCCGGGACTCCAGGATCGCGCCCTGGGCCAAAGGCAGGCACCAAACTGCTGAGCCACCCAGGGATCCCCCTAACAGCCTTTTAAAGTCTGACTCTGTACTTAAGAGGATTGTATTTCCTAAAGGTCAAAAATAACCTGACAATAGTTTAGTAAATTAGAAGAATTTGCAAACAGAAGAAGAGTCATGAAACAACATTTACATTGGAAACTTTTTTTCTTTTTTAAGATTTAATTTATTTATTCATGAGAGATACAGAGAGGCAGAGACACAGGCAGAGGGAGAAGCAGGCTCCATGCAGGGAGCCGGATGTGGGACTTGATCCTGGGACGCTGGGGTCACGCCCTGGGCCAAAGGCAGAGGCTTAACCACTGAGCCACCAGGCACGCCAATATTGGAAACTTCTAATTGTCTTCTAGTGATATATATACACTATTAAATAACTTTGAACTAGAAGAAATTTGATATATTTGATACTGTAATAAAAGAAAAAAAGAAACTTTACCAGAAAATAGACTACTATTAAAAAAATAAATATATCAGTCATTATTTGTACGCTATCTAGGAGTTGCCATACCATATTCAAGTTATTAACAGTTTTTAATCATAAGGAAAATACAATGTTAAAACAAGTACACATAGGAATCAGAAAAGAGAATACTGGAAGGTAAATATGTTTTAAAAGGCACTGAGTCATCAACACAATCTCATACAACAAGATTTTGGCTTCATGTCAATTCAAAGTTAAGTGGTCTGTGGAAGACGGAAACGATAAACAGCCTGGTTTTGAGGATGAAAGAGAAAAGAAGAATCTTTGCTTATAAGGCTGTCACAGAAGTTAGTGATCAAACATTTGACTAATGAGATCTAAAGGGAACAGAAACCATACAATGCATTTTCAGAAAGTAAATGTCAGAAAAAAAGAAAGAAACCATTTTGATGCAGACATGGGACTGTGACGAGACAATGTTCAAGTTAGGAGGCCAGTGGACAATGAAAGATGACGGGAATTTAGTTTATGGATTTCTATTCCAGAAATTTACTTGCTCATTGTGGCTTTACCTCACCCTTCCGAATTTATACACTACTCTTACGAAAAGAAAAAAGGAAAATCCACGGTTGCCTGAGAAATTTGTTCCATAGAGAATATATCTAACTACTCCACCAATCCCAACCTTTCTTCTCCCCCTGCAAACTACGGTCTTTGGCCCTACTTAATCCCACTTTTCCTACTCAACTTATCCACTTGGCCCCTTTGGTAAACTGCTGGCTTGTTACCAAAGGCTCACTCACCCTGCTCACATTGTCCTCCAGAGGCTTGGCTCCTTGGGCTCCACATTCTTATCCCTCCCCACTTTACCCTTTGTTCAACTTATTAATGTACACAAAATAATATCTACTTCCCCATTTGCTACTCTACAATTACACCACAGCTTAAGACGTGTCTCCTGTGGGAAAGCTCCCTGATTTAACTGAAACCTTTCAACCATCACACACATAGCCTGCCAGGAAGATAAGCTCTGGATAATGAGAGGAATTTAAATTCCAGTATATCACTAAAAATTTGCATTTAAATTTAACTTACCGTGAAAGAATACTTACCATTATTATCTGAATTTTGATTGTAAAAACTGAGAAGTAAACAACATGCTTCCATTTTGGGGGGAAAAAAAAACAAATTTTCTTGCAAACAGGTAAGATTTCATACCTGTTTTCTTTCCCATTCTGAATTACTGAATGTCTATCAGCTGTAGTTCTTTCACTGCAAACGTAAGTATTTCGCCGTGTCATTCCACCAGATGCTGTATTAGTCTATTAAAAAAAAGGGGGTGGAGAGTTTTTGTCTTAAACTATGTAGTAATAAGGAAAGTACAATGAGAAAAAAAGTTCATCTAAATACACATGAATACTGTAGTCTTTGAAAAACTGACACTAAGCTATCTGTAGTACTGGCTAAAAAATCACAAAAGGTGGTGGAGGTAACAGCCTCTGCCCTGTCTCTCCTGGCAGAAAGAATGAAACCTGGCTATGGTAGAATGACTCTAAAAAGCCGGCTATAATAATCCATAAAGTAATAACTCATAGATTACTTAAAACAAGATAAAGATCCACTGTTATTAAAAGCTGATGCTTTTATTTTTTTTATTTTTTTAAAGTTTTTTTTTTTTTTTAATTTTTATTTATTTAGGATAGTCACAGAGAGAGAGAGAGAGAGGCAGAGACACAGGCAGAGGGAGAAGCAGGCTCCATGCACCGGGAGCCCGACGTGGGATTCGATCCCGGGTCTCCAGAATCGCGCCCTGGGCCAAAGGCAGGCGCCAAACCGCTGCGCCACCCAGGGATCCCAAGCTGATGCTTTTAAAATAAAAAAAAATTTTAAAGAGTTTAGTTTATTCATGAAAGACACACAGAGAGAGAGAGAGAGAGAGTTAGAGACATAGGCAGAGGGAGAAGCAGGCTCCCTGCAAGAAGCCTGATGCAGGGGATCCCTGGGTGGCGCAGCAGTTTGGCGCCTGCCTTTGGCCCAGGGCACGATCCTGGAGACCCGGGATCGAATCCCACGTCGGGCTCCCGGTGCATGGAGCCTGCTTCTCCCTCTGCCTGTGTCTCTGCCTCTCTCTCTCTCTCTCTGTGACTATGATTAAAAAAAAAAAAAAAAAAAGAAGAAGCCTGATGCAGGACTTGATCCTGGATCCTGGGATCACGCCCTGAGCAGAAGGCAGACACTCAACCACTGAGCCACCCAGGCGTCCCTAAAATAAAGATTATTATTTTTTTTATTTATTATTTATGATTTTATTTATTTATTCATGAGAGACAGAGAGAGAGAGAGAGAGAGAGAGGCAGAGACAGAGGCAGAGGCAGAGGGAGAAGCAGGCTCCATGCAGGCAGCCCGATGCAGGACCCGATCCCGGGCCTATAGGAACATGCCCGGGGTTGAAGGCAGATGCTCAACCGCTGAGCCACCCAGGTGTCCCACCTAAAATAAAAATTAAAAAAGATCAGGGACGCTTGGGTGGTTTAGCGCTTGAGCGCCTGCCTTCGGCCCAGGGTATAATCCTGGAGTCCCAGGATCGGGTCCCCCATCGGGCTGCCTGCATGGAGCCTGCTTCTCCCTCTGCCTCTGTCTCTGCCTCTCTCTCTCTGTGTCTCTCATGAATAAGTAAATAAAATCTAAAAACAACAACAACAACAACAAAAAAAACAACTCTGTGTAATTTTCTATGGGGACTTGTGTTTTCATTTCTTTTGGATACATACCTAGGGATGAAATTGCTAGCTCATATGATAATTCAATGATTAATGTTTTGAGGCACTGCCAAACTTTCCCACACTGACTACACCATTTCCCATTCCTACCATATTTGAGAGTCCCTGTTTCTCCACATCCTTGCCAACATTTGTTATTTTCTGGTTTTTACTATAGCTCCTAGTGGGCATAAAATGGTAGCTCATCATGGCTTTGATTTTTATATATATATTTTAAAGATTTTATTTATTTATTCGAGAGAGAGAGAGAGAAGCAGAGACATAGGCAGAGGGAGTAGCAGGCTCCACACAAGGAGCCTGATGTGGGACTCAATCCCGGGACTCCGGGATCATGCCCTGTGCCAAAGACAGCCACTCAACCACTGAGCCACCCAGGCGTCCCTATTTAGCACATACATACATACATACATACATTTATTTATTTAAGATTTTATTTATATATTCATGACAGACACAGAGAGGCAGAGACACAGGCAGAGGGAGAAGCAGGCTCTGTGCAGGGAGCCTAATGTGGGACTCAATCCCAGGACTCCAGGATCACGCCCCGGGCCGAAGGCAGGCACCAAACCACTGGGCCATTCAGGGATCCCCCTATTTATTTAACACATCTTTAAACCGGACTGTTCGTAATTTTGTGGTTGAGTTGTAAGGGTTCTTTATATATTCTGGATGTTAAAACTTTACCAAATACATGATTTGAAAATATTTTCTCCTATTCTGTAGGTTCTCTCTTTTTATATTCTTGGTAATATCCTTCGATGCACAAAAGTATCTAATTTTGATGTAGTGCAGTTTATCTTTTTTTCTTTTTGTTTTTCATGCTTTGGTGCCTTTTTTTTTTAAAAGATTTTTTATTCATGAGAGAGATAGAGAGAGGGGCAGGGACACAGACAGAGAAGCAGGCTTCCTGCCAGGAACCCGGTGTGTGACTCCATACTGGAACTCCAGGATCATGTCCTGAGCTGAAGGCAAGACACTCAACCACTGAGCCACCCAGGCGTCCTGGTGTCATATTTCTGAATATGTGTAATGCAGGTTGTTCAGACTTAACCCGTGTCTTTTCTAATAGTTTTAATTCTTAGGTTTAGATTTTTGTTTTTCATTTTAATTATTTTTTATTTGTATATTTACCTTGTTTTTTTTTTTTTTTTTTAAATGATAGTCACACACAGAGAGAGAGAGAGAGAGAGAGAGAGAGAGAGAGAGAGGCAGAGACACAGGCAGAGGGAGAAGCAGGCTCCATGCACCGGGAGCCTGACGTGGGATTTGATCCCGGGTCCCCAGGATCGCGCCCTGGGCCAAAGGCACGCGTTAAACTGCTGCGCCACCCAGGGATCCTCTTACCTTATATTTCTAATCCTTTTTTTAAAAAAAATTTTTAGGGGCAGCCCAGGTGGCTCAGTGGTTTGGCGCCGCCTTTAGCCCAGGGTGTGCCTTCTGGGCCGAAGGCAGACACTAAACCACTGAGCCACCCAGGGATCCCCAAAGAACAATTTTTAAACAAAGAAAAGCAGCCACTTTAATAAAGCATGAGTAGACCATGTATAGGGAAATTCAAAATAGATGGAAGAAAATTTTAATAATGTTATTTTTCGGGATCCCTGGGTGGCGCAGCGGTTTGGCGCCTGCCTTTGGCCCAGGGCGCGATCCTGGAGACCTGGGATCGAATCCCACGTCGGGCTCCCGGTGCATGGAGCCTGCTTCTCCCTCTGCCTGTGTCTCTGCCTCTCTCTCTCTCTGTGACTATCATAAATAAATAAAAATTAAAAAAAAAAATAATGTTATTTTTCTAAGTAATCAGACATGGGTGACTGATAACGTTTGGGTTATATCTTCAAAAGGGAGATGTGTACATGAGTAGAATAACAAGGACAGAAAGCCAAGAAGGCATAGGAGATGGTCTTACCTTCCTCTCACAACTGTCAACAAAAGCTGGGGGCTGAACTTAAATTGTAGGGCTGTGATGTGACAACCTAAGTTTATGGCATTAAGAAGCCAAAATAAAAAATCTTCATACAGGGATTATACTCTGATAAAACACAAGGTCAGAGGATGGAGCAGACAAACCCCTTTGGGTTTATGAGGTCCTATCCCCAGAGCTGCACAAATAAAAACCTCCCAGGGTGCTCCTGGGTGGCTCAGCAGTTTAGCATGTCTTCAGCCCAGGGCGTGATCCTGGAGACCCGGGATGGAGTCCCACATCAGGCTCTCTGTGGGGAGCCTGCTTCTCCCTCTGCCTGTGTCTCTGCCTGCCTCTCTCTCTCATGAATAAATACAACCTTCAAAAAATAAAAAAATAAAAGCCTCCCAAAAAGGGCAGGAGAGCTTCTCCAGTCTCTAAATTGGGTTGAGGTAGAGGGAGGGCTGTGTCATGTTAACTTTGTAGGAAAAAAGTGTGATTACAGAATATTCCTAAAATTGCATGTTCTCTGCAAATACTATCTTAAATTATTTCAAGAGTGCTAAGAATAATTACTATATTAGGTCAAATAGAGCATATTTCAATTCACAGAAGTTCCTGAAACCAAGTAGACTGAATTTACTTTCAGAAATACTACCTACTTAAGGGAGAGATTTGTTAAGGATAGAGATTAAGAGATGTATACAGATCAGCAGTATAATTTTAGGCAATTATCTAACTTTTTTTCATTTTCTCTACCTTAAAATTTAGCTAATACACGCAAAGCACTTAGCACAGTCCCTGGCACACAGTAAGGACTCAGTCCAAAGTTCTTTATCGTAAGAACCCTCTGAAGATGCACACCACATCCCAGGCCCTCTGGCAATCAGACCTCCCAGTATCCTACATAGACTCTGTTAGGCTTCTGTCTGCACTGTTAACATTCAGCTTTACTTCCTGTTAGGCTATGAGGTATTTCAATTTCTCAGCATCTGATAAAACCTAAAGCTCAGCAGATGTTTGAAAGATCTGAACACTCATCTAGTGGGATGGGGCTCAGCAAGAAACAACTTCAAAACAGATATTGAAGGGGATCTCTATAGGTTGAGACTGGGCATGGTGGCCTAGTGGGGACAGCACTGCAGGTGGATAAGAACAAAGGAACAAAACATCCAGGCCACTGCAATCCTATAGTGCTAGGAATGCTCTATAGTTTAACAATACTTACACTAGGGACAGTAGAGCTTTTCTTGCGTTCAGGAATATCAGCCTTATTGGGATTACTTGCATTCCCAAGCATGGGGCTGGCTGGAGCAATTCCCTTTCCTCCAACAGCACTTCCACTTGATTTCCGGGAAGGAATTCCATCTTCTTTGAGGTCACTATCTGCAGTGCTGGTCTGACTCCTTTTCGGATATGCCACAACTGAAGGAATAGCTGGTCCAGCTAAAATAAAGAGTTTACTTTTTAAAAGTCAGAATATAGTTTTATATTTTATTCTGTGAAAATAAATACATTTTATATGATCCAAGATTGCTATCACTAAGAAAATACAAGACAGTAAAACACTGTAAAATGTCTCCCTATGCAATGAGTTCAATTGTGAAATTTCACTTACTTGTCCCTTTTTACTTGTTTTTATTTTTCTTTTAAGATTTTATTTAAAATAAAATGTCTGGGATCCCTGGGTGGCGCAGCGGTTTGGCGCCTGCCTTTGGCCCAGGGCGCGATCCTGGAGACCCGGGATCGAATCCCACGTCAGGCTCCCGGTGCATGGAGCCTGCTTCTCCCTCTGCCTATGTCTCTGCCTCTCTCTCTCTCTCTGTGACTATCATAAATAAATAAAATTAAAAAAAAAAAAATAAATAAAATAAAATGTCTATTTGTCTTTATTTATCTATGAGAGACACAGAGGGAAAAGAAGAGACAGAGGCAGAGGGAGAAGCAGGCTCCCTGTGGGGAGTCCTATGCGGGACTTGATCTCAGGACCCTGGGATCATGACCTGAGCCAAAAACTGATGTTCATCCAGTGAGCCACCCACGTGCCCCTCTTTCTACTTAAAGTTTTATGTTTTGTTTTTTATTTACTTTTATTTTTTTAAATATTTTATTTATTTATTCATAGAGACACACAGAGAGAGTGAGAGGCAGAGACACAGGCAGAGGGAGAAGCAGGCTCCATGCAGAGAGCCTGACATGGGACTCGATGCAGGATCTCCAGGATCACACCCTGGGCTGCAGGCGGCGCTAAACCGCTGTGTCACCAGGGCTGCCCTTGTTTTGTTTAGGGTTAGGGTTAGGGTCCCCCCACTCAGCATAGTTCCCTTGAGATCTATACAAATAGTTGCACCTATCAATACTTTTTTCCTTTTTATTGTTGAGTAGTGTTCCATGGTGTAGCTGTCTCACATAGAAATGGGATTTTTAAAAAGATTTATTTATTTATTTATTTGTTTATTTATTTATTTATTTATTAATTAATTAATTATAGAGAAAGAGGCAGAGACACAGGAGGAGGAAGAAGCAGGCTCCATGCCAGGAGCCTGATGTGGGACTTGATCCCGGGACTCCAGGATCGCGCCCTGGGCCAAAGGCAGGCGCTAAACCGCTGAGTCACCCAGGGATCCCCAGAAATGGGATTTTTATGTAAACTTGGTAAATATGTCTTTTCTTCCATGGTTGTTAGTTTTTGGGGTTACAGTCAGAACAACCCTCACCAATCCAGGTTATAAAGAAAAAGTAAATTATTTCATGTGTCAACATTTCCATATTGTTTATATTTATATCTTCATTTCAAATGGAATCCACCCTTAAGATGTGAGAAATGGATGCAAATATTTTTTTTCTGATAACTGCCATATGCCCCAATACCATGTATTTTATAAAGATTTTATTTATTTATTCATGAGAGACAGAGAAAGAGAGAGAGAGAAAGAGAGAGAGAGAGAGAGAGAGGCAGAGACATGGCAGAGGGAGAAGCAGACTCCATGCAGGGAGCTGATGGATGTGGGACCCGATCCCGGGATTCCAGGATCATGCCCTGGGCTGAAGGCAGGTGCTCAACCGCTGAGCCACCCAGGCATCCCCCAATACCATTTATTAATAAACCAGTGATTCTTTACTTTCTTTTTTTTTTTACAAGACAAAAGAACTCTTTGAAAATCTAATGAAGATCACCCTTCCTAGAAAAATATGTACATAGGGGGTTCAACTCATGGGGCTCAAATTAAGAACCAACGAAAAAACTTTTAAGTTGTGATTCTACAGAAGCAGGCATATATAAACCTAGATTGGCATCTAGAAGTAGGAAACAAGGGGAGAGATGTGAAGAGGAGAAAGAATAAGCTAAAAGGTGGGTTAGCTGCAGGCTTGTTTACTTGGTATCATGTGGGTGTGCTTTATTTATTTTTTAAGATTTATTTATTTAATTCACGCGTCCCTAGTGGGTGTGCTTTAGACACTGTATTGTAAGGGCAACTTCTCCCTCTGCCTATGTCTCTGCCTCTCTCTGTGTGTCTCTCACGAATAAATAAATAAAATCTTAAATAAAAAAAAGACACCGTATTATAGAATCTATCCCATTTTTAGCACTTAAAAGAACACAGCCAGAGGCATAACCAATCTTTCTTTACTGACCACTGTCTTCATTAAAGAATAAAAAACAACACAGAATTGAGTCAGTGATTTTCTATATACGTGGATTTCCTGAAATATTCTTTTATGAACTTTTTTTTGTTTTTTAAAAGTAGGCTCCAGGGCAGCCTGGGTGGCTCAGCGGTTTAGCATCGCCTTCACCCAGGGCGTGATCCTGGAGACCCAGGATTCAGTCCCGCGTCAGGCTCCCTGTGTGGAGCCTGCTTCTCCCTCTGCCTGTGTCTCTGTGCCTCTCTCTCTCTCTCTCTCTCTCTCTCGGTCTCTCATAAATGGATAAATAGAGAAATCTTTGGGAGAAAAAAAAAAGTAGGCTCCACTCTCAACTTGGGGCTTAAATTCATGACCCTGAGATTCAGAGTCACATGTTCTACTGACTGAGCCAGCCAGATGCCCCTCTATTTTGCACTTTTTAATATTAGAGGCTCCAAGAAGGAAGGATCATTATTATTACAAAAAGACTACTCCATGAGGTAATCAATCAGCGTGTTAGTGGACAGAGCCACAGGACCTGGGGCCAGAAGTTCAGGGGTTCTGTCACAGGCGTTCCCTCTTCTAAGTAACCTTGGGAGATTTGGTAAGCTCTCTCAGCTTATTTCCTTATTGATAAAATGGAGGTTAAGTGAGTGTATGACACAATGTCTAAAGCTCTTCTCAACTCCAAAATTTTCTGAACTAAGGAAAAAAGGCATTACCAACTCAAAAGGAATATATGTGCTTAGAAAAGAATTAACTTATTTTTTTTTAAAGATTTTATTTATTTATTCATGACAGAGAGGAAGAGAGAGAGAGAGAGAGGCAGAGGAAGAAGTAGGCTCCATGCAGGGAGCCTGATGTGGGACTCGATCCCGGGTCTCCAGGATCACACACCCTGGGCTGAAGGCGGTGCTAAACTGCTGGGCCACTGGGGCTGCTCGAGAAGAATTAACTTATTAATATGGTCACTAGAGACAGGAGAAAACGCCAAAAAAAAAAAAGAAAAAGAAAATAAGTTTTTTTCTTGCAAGAATTTAGGAATAATTCCCTTTAAATTGGGTGGTTTAGAGCAATCTGTAAGCATTTTGCTAAATGCCATATTGTCCAGAGGCACTGAAAACCCCTCCTTAACAATGAACTTGAACAAAAAGACAGAGACCCAGATCAACACCAGGTTTACAAACGTCATGTGTACAAATCTTAGTGTCAGAACAGTTCTCAGCTCTCCATTATATCCTAGAATAGCAGCCAGGCCGACAGTTTACTGACAGTATCAGTACAGTGTGCTACACCCGCCCAAACCACACAGAGGTGGCAACAACAGGGGAGAGATGGACACCAAGCAAAGTGTCATCACCAAGCAAAGCTGTCCACACCTGGAATGTTCTGTGCCAGTGTAAGTGCCAAATCTCAAGGTGAAAGAATGGAAGTGGATGATGTTCAGAAAAGAAAAAATGAGTGCTCCATGTGAGGATATATTTTTAGAAGTTAGGACCAGGCCAAGTAGTCTAGGTTCCTGATCTAGATTCCTGAATCAGAGAATGCTGGAATTAAGGAAATTAACATTCACAGGTTACAGGGGCACCTGGGTGGCTAAGTGGGTTAAGTGTCTGCCTTCAGCTCAGGTCATGATCCCAGGGTCCAAGGGTAGAGCCCCAAGTTGGGTTCCAAGCTGGGGAATCTGCTTCTCCCTCTGCCTCTTACCCTATTCCTTCTTTTTCTCTTGTATAAGTAAATAAAATCTTTTAAAAAAACAAAACCAAAAACCAAAAAACATTCACAGGTCACAGGCAAAGAAGTGTGCACGCATGTGCACACACACACATGCACACTAGTCTCTGGATCCCCACACACGGAGCTGCCTGGAAGGCAGAGTAACTGTTAAGTTTGGTAACCATATCCTTTAGGGTCTAAAGGCTCATAAAAGATTCACTGCTATGCTGAATATTTTAAGAGTGAGGGTGTTTTAGAAACACCAATGGCTAGAGTGAGGCTGAGAATGACCCAGGTCAAATATTTAAATCAAGTAAGGCAAAACTAGGGTACTATACATTCTCCACAGCTGGCCACCTGTAGCTACATAAATTTAGCTTAGGCAAAACTGAAAGCCATTTTCCCAGTTCAAGTGCTCAACAGCCACATGTGGCCACTGGACAGCATAAATCTAGAATACTTTCATTACTGCAGCAAGTGTTGGATAATGCTCAGGAAAATAAATCTTTTTTTTTTTTTTTTTTTAAGATTTTATTTATTTATTCATGATAGTCACACAGAGAGAGAGAGAGAGGCTCAGAGACACAGGCAGAGGGAGAAGCAGGCTCCGTGCACCGGGAGCCCGACGTGGGATTCGATCCCGGGTCTCCAGGATCGCGCCCTGGGCCAAAGGCAGGCGCCAAACCGCTGCGCCACCCAGGGATCCCAGGAAAATAAATCTGATGCAGAGATAAGGAAGAGTGGGAACAGAGAACCAGAGACTAAAGCAGGAGTCCCAGAGGAGTGAGTGTACTGAGGAGAATAGAGCCTTGAGATGATCATGCCATCACTGGCAGGGCTGGTAGGATAGAAATGTTCTGAAAGGAAATCAAGTCAGATTCCTATCCCAGTAGGCCTTAAGCAAAAGGTTGCTCCCAAAGTTAGGAGGTCTTTTGTGTGAGGAGAGACTGCAGGAGAACACACTGGAATGGAATGGTCTCAAACTTACCATGGTCACTGTACCGCCTCTGCTTCTGGCTGGAAGAAACACTTCTCTGCACCTTGTGGTGGGGAGACTGGCCAGTACTGTTGTTGAGGTCACTGCTTGGCCTAACCTTAGCAAGTGAAAGATTGCTGCTAGAACTGGAGTCACTAGCATCCAGCTAAGAGGAAATGAGAAGAACAGAGCAAACCACAACACGGACCCAAATGGTATGTTAGGAAACTAAACTTCTCATAACACACAAACCTCTCACAAACATTTCATTTACAGACGGAGAATCACGATGTACAAAAACGACAACCTTAAATTTGGGTACAAATATTTTTCTGACTGCTGAAAAAGCTCATGAAAGCATAGGTATTTATGATCTTCTTTTTAGGCTTTTTCAAATAATTTAAAATGTTCTCTTCATCTCATACTTTACATCATTTCTAATCTATTAATGGCTATAGGTTAACTTATGACATTCAAGTTTGTGACAACACCCACCATTAAGGTTACTATCTCAAAGTTAAAACAGTAATTCATAATGGTCATAGCAGTTAGATTTGTCATTTGCAGGTAAATTTAAAAATGATACATCCAAATATCACACATATTAACAAAATAAAAACTAAGAAAAGAACTTACTAAGCTCCATCATTTACCTAAACATCATGTTAGCTCCTTCTGATTAATTACTCTTACCTCTGAAGATTTTCTCCCCAACAGCAAATACGTAGCTGTGATCTCATCATATTTCATTTTACTAAGAGATTCTTGAATTTCTTCTTGTGAATATCCCATTCCCACCATAATATCTAAAAGAAGGACATAATATAGTTTATGTGTTTTGTTTAGATACAAAAATCACTGTGTTGCAGGATAAAATAATTTCCTTTATTTGACCCAAAACATCATAGATTTTTTTTAAGGTTTTTATTTATTTATTTGACAGAGAGAAGAGAGAGAGAGAGAGAGCGAGCGCCCATGCGCATGCGAGCACACCAGCAGGAGTAGCAGAGGGAGGGAGAGAAAACAGGATCCCCACTGAGCAAGAAGCCCAAAGCGGGGCTAGATCCTGGGATTCTAGGATCATGACTTGAGCCTAAGACAGATGCTTAACCAACTCCAGGTGCCCCCATTATAGATTTTCTAACATAAATGGGCAGTTGACTAATTTCTGAGTTACTAAGTGATATTCTAGGAAACTACAGGTAAGTTCCTAAATACGACAAAACATACAAGCTGACTCATATAACTTACGTTTAACTTCCTACTGTTCCCATTTTAGCATATCCATAGGGGTCAAAAAGAAATATGTTGCTTGCACACACATCAGCATGCAGGCACAAAGTAATTTACCTATTCTTTTCTGGTCTGAGATGTCTAGTTCTGGTTCAACAAATGGTTTAAGTTCATCTTCTTCATGCCCTGCATTGATCCATCTGTCCTTCATGATTTGCTGAAAGGTGAACTATTCATTAGCAGCATAAAATAAAACATGTTGATAACCACAATGTTTAGAAAATTTTATTTTCAACATGTCAAGGATTATATCTCAAAGGATAACTTTAAAAAGTTTTTAATGTCCCAATCCCTGCTTTAAAAGCCCCAGGACACTATTCAGTATGCATACAAACCAATCTAAAGTCTAAAAATACTTTAGACTTTCCAAAGTCATTACTTATTTTGCACTTATGTGATTACCTCTAGAGTGCCTCGTTTTATTGGATTTAGCACCAGGAAACGTTTGAGAAGGTTTTCACAGTCTGTGGACATGTAGAAAGGGATTCTGTATTTCCCTCTTAATACTCTTTCTCTCAGTTCCTTGGGGAAGGGGGAGGTAGGGAGGAAAGAAAACTAGTGAGTCAATTTTTAGGTTAGAAAAGAACCCACTGAGATCCCATCATACTGACAGATCATTAAAATATTAACCGTCATCATTTAGTAATATGTTTAGCATTCTGAAGAACATGGATAACAACGGGTTCTTATACCTTTAGGTTCTGTCCATCAAAGGGGAGTGACCCGCTGACTAGAGTGTAGAGAATTACGCCAAGGCTCCACACGTCAACTTCCGGCCCATCATATTTCTTGCCCTGGAAGAGCTCTGGGGCTGCATATGGAGGACTGCCACAAAACGTATCCAGTTTACTGCCAACAGTAAATTCATTGCTAAAACCAAAGTCAGCTATTTTAATGTTCATATCAGCATCTAACAATAGATTTTCGGCCTAGAGGGAAAACATCAAGACAAAAATGAAATTTAACCAAAATATAATTAGAACTGTGATAGAATTAGGCATTTCATAAAAGCTTTATGTAATGATATAAAGTTAAAATATCCTAATGAACAAAATGAGAAAACATTCTTTCTAGAGGAAAAACAAAAACAAACCCCAGGAGATAAATTAGAATTTCTAATTTTATTATTAAATAATCATTATACCCAATGTGGGGCTGGAACTTACAACCTTGGGATCAAGAGTCAGGTGCTATCCTGACTGAGCCAGCCAGGCACCCAGAATTTCTAATTTTTTAACATTAACAAAGTTAACAGATACAAAATATAGATTAAATCTGGCAATATTTTAAACAGTAAATGCCTCATGATAAAAAAACATTTAAATAGCTTTTTCAATTAATAATGATAAGCAGCTTTAAAAAATGAATACTTGCTTTAAGTGGACAGCCACGTTTCACAAAAACTGCTAAAGAGCTATGCATGTGGCTATTATTGGGGAGGGGAGAGCCGTACACCTCATTCAAGATACAAATCATAGTCATTTTCACTTATTTCAACAAACATCTACCATGTGCCAATGACACACCTGGCATTATATTTGTGTCTGAACATTTAATGGTGAATAAGACAGACAGGGTCTGGTTAGAGGGGGAAAGGCAGAAAGCCAAGCAGCTATGCTTTGACTTCAGTGGGGAGCTGTGGGCCCAGCACTGAAATGTGCACGAAGGTTTCCTAAAGGGGGTAAAAATCAAAGCCACTGCCTAGAGGCCTAGTTGTTAATAGTGAGTATGAAGTGGCAGGCAGAATAAATAGTCTGAAAACTGAGAAGGGAAGAGAGAACATGTTTTACATTAAAAAAACTGAAAGTGTGTGGAAAAGAGGTGCAGGGGACATGGGCATGGCCCAAACACAAAGGGCCAGTCCAGCGACTGGTAGGAAGTTCAAGTTTTCAACCTAAGGGCAATGGGAAGCCATTAAAGAGTGACTCAAGCAGGAAAATGACAATCTTGTTTGTATTTTGAAAAGATCAGACAAGTAAAGACAGACAAGAGAGGGAGAGGTAGGACACCTAGGTGGCTCAGCGGTTGAGCGTCTGCCTTCGGCTCAGGTCGTCATCCGGGGGTCCTGAGATTGAGTCCCACATAGGGCTCCCCGCAGGGAGCCTGCTTCTCCCTCTGCCTGTGTCTCTGCCTCTCTCTCTCTCTCATGAATAAATAAATAAAAAAAAAAAAAAAAAAAAAAAAAAAAAACAAGAGAGGGAGAGAAAGACTGGAAGCAGGGAAGACCAATGAGAAACTAGTGTATGAAATGCTGGTGGTCTAGATGAGGAAGAGCGTGATCAAGAGCAATTTAGCAAACAGTAGCAAAAGCACCTGGGGACTAAAAGGACAGCAGAGCAAAGGAAATGGAGGCACTGAGGGATATGAGGCACTAGAATGAGAAATGAACAGTCCAGGAAGGAAAAAGGTAAAGGAAAGACATGTAGAAAGGGATTTCTACTGAACCTGAGGCACAAGAGCGGGGCTTAGTGGGTACACATCTGTCAGCTGGGGACTGGGTCCCAGAAGACAGCTCTGGCTACTGACATGGATCATAGATTTGGGGGTCGGCAGCATATAGGAGCCACCGCAGCTACTAGAGTGGATGCCTAAGTAGCAGGGTGGATTGTGGAGAGGGACAAGCCATGGATAATAATTACATGCAGAGGGGGAGGAGGTATGTACCAACAGAATCTAGATGATGTTTAGAGAGATACGGCTGTGAAGGTGGAGAGAGAAAAGGTGTGTGTCTGGAAGGGGACTTGGGGTGGAGAGGTTTTTTGGTAAAAGATAGTCCAGTATTCAGCATGTTTTTGAAAATGCTGCTGGTGAGAAGCCAGTGGGCAGAGGGCCCAGGAACCAGAGGCAGGGTGGGCAGAGCTGCCCTACTGACTGGAATAAGACAAATGTTCTGAGAGGTGAAGGGGGTGCGTGGGTGCAGCTTGCTTTGCAGGCTTGCTAGGAAACTGAAGTGAGTTTCTGCCTGGCATTTCTATGTTCTCTGGGAAATAGAAAATGGTATCCTATGCCTAGAGTGAGGGCAGAAGCAAAGGAGTGTGCAGCAGGTCTCCAGCAGCACTGCTGTTACCAGGAGAGAAGGCTGACCAGAGACATGGAAGAGGTGGCCAGGTGGCACTTAGGGCACTGTTCGGTGAAAGCATACATTTAGGGAGGCCCCTAGCTGTTTGGTAGTATGATGTTATTTTTTCAGGACCAACTATGATTTACCTTAATTCAAATATAAAAAACTTTTAATAAACTTTGTATTTCATGAGTACCAAAACCTGATTAAAAGGATCAATTATTAAAGGTTTTACTTTTTTTTTTTTTTTTTTTTTTAAATGATAGTCACAGAGAGAGAGAGAGGCAGAGACACAGACAGAGGGAGAAGCAGGCTCCATGCACCGGGAACCTGACGTGGGATTCGATCCCGGGTCTCCAGGATCGCGCCCTGGGCCAAAGACAGGCGCTAAACCGCTGCGCCACCCAGGGATCCCTTTTTCTTATTTAATAACATACTCTAACCTGTGACCACCCAGAAAACTGAGCATATACAGGTAGAGCACACACTCACAGACTAAGGGCCCTGCAACTCACCTTGAGGTCTCTGTGAACAATCCGCTTTTGGTGGCAGTACTGGACTGCAGATACAATCTGCACAGGAAAGACACAGATTAATAATCATTGTTAAGATGAAAACTTCATTAATGTTCACACAGGCAAAATACTCAGTGAGCACCTGAATATCTGTGTGGATCTCTAAAAATAATTTTCTTGTGCTTTGAACTTTCCGATTTGGAAAAATTCAGGGGTAAGGGCAAGAAGAGACAGGCAAGGATACTCTTCCTGGTCTAATTTTAACTGGCACGTCTCCTCTTGGGCTTACTTGATATTCTGGTTATTTGGGAATGTGGTGCCAAGGCCCAGTAAATTACCTGGATCTGGAGGACCCTAATTGCCCCCAGACCCAGGATCAGATGGCTCTGCTGCGATAGTACCCATGTAATTAACTCAAAACCAAACTGGCAATTATAGACTATCCATGGCCAGGTGTTCATCCACCTTGGGTCTCCTGCTAATTTCTTCTCTTCCCCATCAGGACTGCTTCTTATAACACTCTCTTCCTTTTACCTGCTGTGGGTTCAAAGACAGCAAAACTTATTTCACCTCTCTGAGGATCAGCTTCCTCTTCCTTAAAATGGAAAAGTAAATGTAATACATGTGAACTATCAACTAGATAAGCTATTATGTGCTTGATCCATAAGGGTCCCTTCTACTCTCTGGATGATAAGGGTTTATTTAGTTAGGATCATTCCTGAGATTAGTACTGTTGATTAAACAATTATTTTGCTGAAATTTCACACTTCTAATTTTTAAAGAAGTCTGCGCTTTCCTTCCTTCCTTCTTTCTTTTTAAAGATTTTATTTATTACTTATTTAAGAGAGGAAGCATGCAAAGGGTTGGGGAGGAGGGGTAGAGGGAGAGGGAGCCCAATTCGTAAGCCGAAGGCAGATGCTTAACTGACTGAGCCACACAGGCACCTCAGAAGCCACCTTTTCTAGTTTAATAAAAGTTTTATGCCTATTATAGGAATTTAGGAAATACAGAAAGGTATATTTAAGCACATGCCTAATAACAGCTCTGGTTGTTTTAGTGTATCTGCTTCTAATCTTTTAGTTGGTGTTATGCATGTATAACTACATATGACCACATATACCAAAACTGGGGTTCTAATGAAAATATGGCTTCTTAAAAAAAAAAAAAGAAAGAAAAGAAAATATGGCTTCTTTCTCCAGATCATCATCAGCTTTTTTTTTTTTTTTTAAAGATTTTATTTATTTATCCACTAGAGAGAGAGATAGGCAGAGACACAGGCAGAGGGAGAAGCAGGCTCCATGCAGGGAGCCCAACGCGGAACTTGAGCCCGGGTCTCCAGGATCAGGCCCTGGGCCGAAGGCGGCGCTAAACCACTGAGCCACCCGGGCTGCCCCATCATCAGCTTTTAATTGTAAGCTCCACACACCTACCTACACGGGAAGGCTGTTTTTACTTTTAAGTAGGCTTCACATCCAGCATGGGCCTTGAACTCATGATCCGGAAATCAAGAGTTGCATACTACTGACCGAACCAGCTAAGCACCCCAGCTATTTTATCAGTTGGCATTCTGGTTAAGAGCAAGGAGCAAGGAGAACCTGGACTGGGGTTAAGGTGAGGTTATGCCAAAATCAGGGCTTTACTAAGTAGCTACATACTTCATAAAGTGAATATTCATAAGATCAGGTCCACTTATAATTAACAAAAATTATAAAAATTCCAATGCCAAAATACAGTTTATTTATTTTAAAGAGTTTATTTATTTATTCATGAGAGACACAGAGAGGCGGAGACATAGGCAGAGGGAGAAACAGGCTCCTTGAGGGGACCCCAACATGGGACTCAATCCCCAGACTCCAGGATCACGATATGAGCCAAAGGCAGATGCTCAACCACTGATTCGCCTAGGTGTCCCACCAAAATGTAGTTTAGAACACCTGTTACCTTAGATGATGATCATTTATGCCGTGCTACTCTGCATGAAAACTGGGAAAACGAAATTGCTTTGTTTTCCCAAAACAAACAGGCGCACTGCCTAGGATGTGGGTACCACTGACCTTAATTCTGTCTGACCCGACTTTCCCTCTTTTCACCCCCTGCTATACTGAGATTTCTCTTACAGATTATTTTGAAATTTTGCTTTTGAATCAGATTTGACAATTTCTTATCCCTTCTCAAAGAGATCAAAAAACTTTTTTTACCTCCAAAGAATTCAAAGTTAACCTTTCAAAGCCACAATAACCTAAAAATACTCAGCTTTAAATCTCTGGGTTTTTCTGCATTCTTTTAAGCTAGAATCAGTTGTTTTTTTTTTTAAAGATTTTATTTATTTATTCATGAGCGCACGCGCACACGAGAGAGACAGGCAGAGGGAGAATCAGGCTCCATGCAGAGACCCCGACGTGAGACTCAATCCCGGGTCTCCAGAATCAGGCCCTGGGCCGAAGGTGGCACTAAACCACTGAACCACCCGGGCTGCCCTACAATCAGTTATTTCTTAAGAAAGGCTGAGAATCTGGATGTTTTCCAGATTGAAATATGAAAGCAAACCTAATTTACCTCCAGTCAAACAGGAAAAAGCAGAGGCAGCAACATTACCAACACAGCAAGAAAGGAGATGGAACCAGGAATCTATTCTCTTTGAAAAGAACAGAGCTCATTCAAAGGCTTAACCACACAAGCAGTCACTAGGATGAGAATGGTGAAGGAGGTAGGAAGGAGGCATTATCTGCTGATGAATGTAGAAAGAAGGGTCTATTTCTCACAGACATTATCATGCAGAGTATACCTTGTATATGGCACACCTTCCTCTTTGCCCCAAAGACGAAAACTTATTTAGTCAAAGAATGGCTTATAAAGTTTTGGAAAGCATGGCAATTAGATACAGCAAAGTAGAAACACCAATATCCTGCTTCATCCTTCCAAGTTCAAATGAGGGGTCTTAAGGAAATACTATGGCAAGATTAAATTGTAAGCAGTGTAAATCAAGTTGTTAGTTTTAAAGCACATAAACTAGGCTTTCCTTGACCAACTAATAGGTTCCTCAATAAAGACTTTAGAATTTCTGCAGGAAATTTAAAATAAGAAATAAGTGATTGCCTCAAGATGTAGGTTAGTAAATGTCCGAGTCCCTGCTACAAGTCAGACCCTACCAGGGAGATGGGTGGAAACAGAAGTGAGGAGCAGTGACAGTGAAGCGCTAGCTGCTTCATTGGAGAGTCAGGCTCAAACCTGCTGTTGCTGGTGGCACTAACCTATTCCTCACAATCAACAGACCATATCCACATAAATGTTTGCAAATCAGACAGTATCTTAGTGGGAAGGAATTTATGTTTTATGAGGGAAAAAAAAAAAACCCTCTTGGCTTTTAAGTGGTCAATTTATAAAAATTAAAGAGTATAGTTATGGAAAGGGCCAGACAGAGTTTGTTTTGTCATAAAGAGAAATTTAAGCTTCCCTCCAAAGACACAGAATAAACTGATACCAGAACTGGAAAGTACTTCAAAATTTATCATCAAGTATAGCTTCCAATTTTTGTAGGTAGAAAAATTTAGGATATGAGAAGTTAAATACTGGCCAAAGATTAGTCTCAAGCTTTGTTCTTTAATAGGTTTTAATTCAAAGTACTATTAGTATTTAAGTTTATTATTTATTTATTTAAGACTTTATTTATTTATTCATGAGAGACAGAGAGAGAGAGAGGCAGAGACACAGACAGAGGGAGAAGCAGGCTCCATGCAGGAAGCCCTATGTGGGACCCGATCCTGGGTCTCCAAGATCAGGCCCTAAGCTGAAGGCAGGAGCTAAAACTGCTGAGCCACCTGGGCTGCCCCAAGTTTATTTTTTAAAAGATTTTATTTATTTATTCATGAAAGAGAGAGAGAGAGGCGCAGAGACACAGGCAGAGGGAGAAGCGGGCCTTCGGCAAGAAGCCTGATGTGAGACCCAATCTGGGATCACGGTATCACACCCTGAGCCAAAGGCAGTCAGTCGCCCAACCACTAAGCCACCCAGGTGTCCCGGTATTTAAGTTAAATTTAAGACTGCATCTGGCTTATGTAAGACAAAGCTAATAATAAATTTTGGGATTGTAACACTCTTCTTGCTAAAAATCGGGAAACAGTTTTAATTGATACAATCTTAGGTGTTTTGAAACACTCTAGATTTTTCTTTCTCTCTTTTTTTTAAAGATTTTATTTATCCATGAGAGACAGAGAGAGAGGCAGAGACATAGGCGGAGGGAGAAGTAGGCTCTCTGCAGGAGTCCGATGTGGGACTCGATCCTGGACCCTGGGATCACATCCTGAGTCAAAGGCAGACGCTCAACCACTGAGCCACCCAGGCATCCCAAAACACTCTAGATTTTTGAGGCCAAATTGTCAAAAACCAAGGTTAAGAGTGAGGTGAAAATCTTGATAAAGCTAGAAACTGAATCCACGGTCACCTCTAGCACAGTTCCTTAGACATGAAATATACTTAATAAATTTTTGTTGAACTGAATGGCTAACCCTTGCTCCATCCAATGGGCCTTATAACCCATTTATATAGGCAAACACTGTATGCTTCAGGAATAAATAAGCAAGATAACTTTATTAAGTTAATAAACTAAAGGTGCATTAATTCATACCTGTCTAAATTTAGCTCTTGCTTCTTTTTCCTTCATTCTTCCATGTGCGACCAAATAGTCAAACACTTCACCTATAATTGAGAGAAATAAAAGTCAGCAGAAGTGCTACTTCCATGCATTACTTTTCCCATAAATTGATGATGTTTCACTTTTAGGAATGCTCTGATTTTTATTTTTAAATACAGGCACGAAGATAAACAGAAACATGGATTTCGAACTAAGCTAGCCTTAAGTTTAACTATAGGCAAAAGTTCTTTGATAAAATCTTTAAGCGAGAAAAGCCTTAAAATTAAAATTTCCTATGTTTATACCATCTTATTTTAGGGGTTATGTTTTTAATGTGCCTTCATAAAAACTGAAAGTTAAAAGGGGAAAGTGGTTTGTGTTAAAAGAGGATTACACTTTCATTGTAGGATTAGGAAACAAGCAGGTCCTGAATAAGTTAATTCATTCAACAAGTATTTATTGTGTGCCTACTAACGGCTAGGCATTGTTCTAGGCACTGGGGAAATATAACAGAAAACACAGTGAAGTCCCTTTCCTCACGGAAAGTTTACTTTCTGGTAGGGAGAGACAGGGAATCAACAAACAAGCAAATAGTATGTCAGCTGACAAGGACTGTGGAACAGAGGCAGAGGAAGAAATAGGAAGTGTGTCTGCATGTGCAAGTGCTTTGCTGACTACTGTGAGGGAGTGGACAATGTCATTATCTGGGAGAAAGAGTCTAGGCAGAGGAAATAGCTGAGAACAAGAAGGCTATCTGGCTGAAGAAGTGTGAACAGGGAGAAGGGAATTAATGGATGGGCACAGGAGATGGGCAGGAGGGGTGAGGTCATGAAGAGTCCCACAGGTTTTGCTCTGAGCGAGGAGAAGCAAAGGAGGCTGTGAAGTGACTGACCTCTTGAAAAGGTCACTTTGGCTGCTAGAGGGGGAGGAGGTCAGGGTTGGGGAAGGGACAGAAAGATAAGTGGGAATAGTGCAGTAGTCAGGGCAAGAATGAGGGACGCTGGGCCTCCAATGGGAAGTGGCAATGGTGGTGAGAAGTGGGCGGTTTGGGACTCGATGGGAAGGTCAAGCCAACAGCACATGCTGGCGGAACACCCATCAGACAGTTTACACAGTATTAATTACTCAGGGAAGAGGTGACCCTTCAGGAAATACATTAATATTATCAAGTGGGAATAAAGAAACAATACTTCTGAAATCAACAGAAAAGAGTACTAATTGACCAAATTAGACATAAAATGTGTTTGGAAAGAATCATATCTACTTCATAAAAATAAAGACTATTTCCATCAGCTTAGTGATAACATTCAACTAGAAGATTCTGACGTTTAAAAAATGCTTAGTTTCAGAATATAACAAGTACTTTTGAGGAAAAAGCTACTCTGAATTAATATCTCTAATTTTTAAGCTTCTACCCTAAGTGAAACATATTTAAGTAATGTACAGGCATAAATATTCTCAAGTTATCACTTGATTGCATAATGATCTTTAAAAATGCATTACATATTTTTTTTCTTTTTAAAATCTTTTTTCTCTTCCATTTTTTTTTATAAACCCTTGTGTCGAGGGCTGACTTTCAATATGCATTACATATTGTTAATTTACACTACACAATTCGTTTAACTATGATGAATTACGAAATGTCAGCTCAGTAAAATGTCAGCATTTTCTAAGCGAATGACCTTTCTATTTGTAGAATAGTATACAATGCCAAAACAAGTGGTTAAAAAATTAATACTGCAAGAGATGTGTGCATATCATATGAAAAACAGTTTGGACTTAAAAAACATAATGAATTAAACCCACTAGTTGTTGCAGAGTAACATGGAGAAAAGTCCAAGTCTGTCAATATAATTTTAAAATATTTTTATAAATTTAAAAGCAATATAAACCTCTTAAGAGATTTTGGAACCATAAAGTCACACTCACAATAAAGCTATAAATCAGGAATTCAACCCAGATCGCTTTATTTTCCTTATTAAAAACGTATTAGCACTTAGATTAAGTAGCTCAACTGAAAACCTCAAAAGGCTATTTATCAGGAAAAAGACAGCAAATAGTGGCTCTCCCACCCAAGTCAGGGTCCATGTGGTTGAGAGGACACCGGACAGGTCATCAGATCAGAAAGCCCTTTGACCTAGTTCAGGTCCTGACACTAAACTAGCAATGGAACTTTTGGCACAGAATAACCTTCCAAGGCTTCAGTTTCATCTGTAAAAATTAGGCAGTTTGCCTTGGATGGTTTCTAAGATTCCTTCCAAATGGCAAATGTAACCACAAAAAAACAGATGTCCTGGAGATTGATAGTGCTTTGTTGAGCTGATTAAAATAGCCCAAGCCAAAAAAGCACCACCACCACTGATGAGTTCTGTTACAATGCTGAGCAATGCACTGAACCCTCAAAAGAGGGCTGTGTTAGCACATCCAATAAGAAGCTCAGAGAAATGGTTACTCATCAGGCCACGTTGTCAACGAGAGGCAATGGCTGGATTGATCCCATTTCTGTGTTTTAGAAAGCCCACCCTCTTTCTACTAAAAGTGGATGCTTCTCAGATGTTAGTCTTGCTCCTATGTAAGAGCAATCTCTATGACCCTGACACCTAAAATAGGTGGAAAAGGAAAGCCATGACCAACCGACCAATCAGAAGAGGCTAACTACTATCAGAAGGCTAGGGCTCCAGCCTAGCCTGGCAGCATGACCACAATGACTTCCCAGTCTCCGTTTCCTCAAGGGTAAAAGCTAAATTAATGTAGCTACCAAAGTTTCATTAAATTGACTACCTACTCCTCTCTAAGCCTGGTATTTTTCGTTTTGGTAGAATCATAGAATTTTACAGTAGCACTGCAGAAGCTACACAAATGAAAAGGTTATAAACATGCCTGTAACACAAGGAGAAAGTGTTAAAACTCCATATAGATTTTTGACACTGCAATTGTTTCAGCTCTTCCCACTCCTTCTCAATTGTGAAAAATCCCAACTAAATTCTCTAATTACATATTTAAACTCTATTATCACACAACTAATAATGACTTAGGAGTATGAAAAGATGGTGTCAGAGGGCTTGCTTATTGTAACTCATTCCTGCCCACAGTAGGTTTAAAATCTTTTATTTTGGCTAATTCATTACAATGAGGCTGTGATTGAATTTTCTGTCTGATCCAAGTCCTAACAATAAAACTCTACTATAATCAAAACAATCAAAGCTATCCTTTATGTCCCGAGTAGCTTGTGATTTCGTAAGTGCACTACAATTCTTATTTGTTGAGTATCTGCTAAGTGCCAGGCTCTATCTAGAGGTGTAGAGGTAGGGAACATGCAGAGACCAATTAGAACGTTTCTGCTCTCTACAGACAAGGAGCTTACATGTGATCCCAACCTCAACCCCAAAATGAGTATCTCTGTAAAACAGAAGTTATATACATACATTTCAGAAAAATGATTACATGTATACAACCCTATAGACCAAAAAAATGATGAGTCCTTAATCTTTAAGGAAAAATCTAAACTTATGTACTGCAACTACCATTTCTGGCCTTAGGAAAGATGAACACCAATGACATTAAAATGTGATAAAGAAAACCATCCAATAGGCAGTACACGTTGATTTCAAACAGGCTAATGCACTAATATATTTAAAAATCCAAGTTCTTAAAATGTTGTGCGTTTATATATACATGATGGTATATGATTCAGCCTTAAAGAGGAAGAAAAACTGACACATGCTGTAACACAATGAACCTTGAGGACATTATGCTGAGTGATTCCACTCGTATGAGGTACCCACAGTAGTCAGCTTGACAAAGACAGGAAGTAGAATGGTGGGTGGCAGGGGCTGGGGAGGAGGAGAGCCAAGTTAGTGTTTAACGGGGACAGAGTTTCAGTCTGGGAAAATGAAAAAGTGCTGGGGATGGATGGTGGTCATGGCTATACAACAACATGGATGTACTTAATGCCACAGAACTGTAAACTTAAAATGGTCAAAACGCTAAATTTTATGTTATGTACATCTGACCATAATAAAAGAAATCCAAGTTTTGGATATTATTAATAATGCTAATATTGAAGTACTTAATAGTAACCCCCTAGAAGAGCCAAGACAGCTTTTCTGATTCTAATACTACTGTATTATGATTCTAGATGTTAAATGAACCCTTAACAATTATCCATGCAGGCAGCATGGTTGTGTTTCCTAAAAGGGAAGAAAGAAAGAGGAACCATGTAAGTTTCTTACCTCCACTTGCATACTCCATGATTAGGTAGAGTGTTTTGTCAGTTTCAATGACTTCAAACAACTTCACTGGGGGAGGGGAAAGGATTTGGGAGAAAAAGAAACAATGTCTGTATACATATACACTGTACATATAAACTCTAAGTACTAAAAGTTAACCGATTCTCTGTTGAAGATTTTCATAACTGACCCTCTTAACAGAATTTTTTGGGGGAATTTTATCATATATTACTACAACACATGTTATAAAAGCATGAATTCTGCAGGGACTGCTCAGATCTATTTTACTTCACCAAGTGTATGGCTTTAAGGAAATATAGAACAATTTCACTTGAGACTTCTATTGCTTGGGAAGCTTGATTCACTTGTTCTGAGAGAACAAGGTTCTTTTGTTACTATTCTGAAGCAAGAGATGGAAAAGTAGTAGAAGGGATTATGCTATAATTAATTGAAAAGAACTTTTTAAAGATTTGCAATGGGTCAGTGTGACTTTGCTATGTAGCAAGTTAAAAATACTTTTAATTCACAAAACCATATCAAATCAATCAGAAATATACACGTTTTAAAATGAAACTGAAGTACATTTCTAAAGCTACTGAATCACTATTTTCCATATCTACTTTATTTTGGTAATACATACTTTAAAGTTAAATTTACCAAAAAAGGGGGATGGGGTGCAGGCCATTTTCTGACACTTTAATATAGAGTATCAGACTAATAAAGTGCCTAACATAGTATATATGTTTGCTGAACTGATGAGTAAAGTTATCATATAATTTCTAAAATGATATGTTCAGGTTGTCAGGAAATAATTTATTTTTTTATTTTTTTAATTAATTAATTAATTTATTTATTTTTGGGGGGGGTCAGGAAATAATTTAAAGAAATTTAAGACATATATGCTGGTAAACCATCAACATACAAATAAAACCTAACATTCCAGTGTAAATATGGGCTCTTCTGGAAAAACTATCTGAATCTAATACAAATTTAAATTTTTATAAATTCGTATCTATTATCAAACATATATCATTTAGGAGTAAGTAGAGAGAACTGTAATCAGCACACAACTTAAATAACTAAAGAAAATAAGTATGTTTAAGTTAGCTAGTTCTAAGCTGCAGTGATTGGTTATTTGGTGAAAAGCTGGAATATGAAGCCGAGAATTAGCTAGCCAATCGTAAAGGGCTGACAGGAAAAGTGAAGAACGGTTTTCTTCTCAATATATTCCTTGTTATTTTTCTCCAAACATATCCTTTTCATTGATTCTAAAATTATGTATTTTTTCACATTTTGACTAGTACATAGACTTTTTTCCTTAGCAGTAATGTAAAACTAGTAATGCCTTTTAAATGATGTGGCTTAGATTTGATGAAATAGGGTATAATCTTTCCCCTCCTGTGACTACATTTTATCATTTATTCTTATGCCTTAAGAATTGATAGGATATCTGTAACATCAAACTTTTTCCCTCCTACTTCATAGAACTGATTTTGATATTAAACTGGTTAATGAAAAAAAAAAATAAACTGGTTAATGTGGCTGTCTTAACAGCTATTTCACTCTAGAAGTAATATTTTTAGCTTGTAGGAACTATCACTGTGTAAAAAAAGTTATTCAAAAAGTTCTATGTTATATGTGTAATCAAATGTTTTCATTGAGATGTATATACAGAATACTAAGTAATTTGCATACTTTCACCTTATTCCTATAATTATGATGAGAACAGGATCATGACCCTTCCTCATCTGTACTTTACTTATTTATTTTTAGGTAGGCCCAACGTCCAACATGGGGCCTGAACTCCTGACTCCAAGATCAACAGTTGCACGCTCTACTGACTGAGCCAGCCAGGTGCCCTTACACCCTTCCTTTAAACCCACCTCATCAAACCTAGCACTGAGGTATGCACACAGAGGGCACATGAAACAAATTTATACTGTAAAAAATAATTCCTAAAAAAATTCCATTAGATAGCAGGTATCCTGTATCTTTTAAAATACGATTCAATATACAAGTAATTTCTTAACACTGCCATAGCAAAACCTTTGAATCTTAACTGATTATAATTCCCTTTTCCATATATGAATTAAATAAAATTATGTTTTAATATGCATTAAAAATTGGAAAGTTATGATCTGATTAGAGTTTCTACTGCATTAAAGCTTTAAATTCAGGAGTTTAATACCTAAGCTTTTAACTTGTCTTTACCAATTTCAAAAAGTTAATAAAAATGATCAACAATTTGTATAAATACATATTTTATGAAAAGTATACCTGGGCTGGGAAGAGGAAAGATATTTCTTATCACTCCTGGAATATATGTTTAGACCCCAAATGGAATGCATCGAGACCCAAAAGTATTTAAGAAAGCAGAAAATACCTATGTTTGGATGATTTAAAATCTTCATTATTCTTACTTCTCTGAAGAGCTAAAAAACAAACACATAATCCCCCAACACAGGTTATTAAACATTCTATTCCACTGTTGCAATACAAATTTAAATCACCAGTCCACATCTAACATTACCATGAAAGTCTAGGGTAGCTATAAATGCTTCAGTTTTACCTCCAGGAAAAGCATAAGTCACAGAGGAGGATGATACCACAATCTCAATTATATTTTGCTATCATGACCATATAAGATCAGATTTAGGCAGGAATAGCTTGTGATTAAACTCGGCCTGATTTAATATCTACCAGGGGTAGATATTGCCCATCCAAACACGTACAGTCCTAATGAACTACCTCATGAGAGTATTAGGACTGATAATTCCAAGAAATTCTACGAGAAGATTTTGAACAAAACCACTCTGGGAAATTCTTACTGGAGAAGACAGGTAACTTAACATGGAAGTCGTGGCAGACTGTTAAATTAATGGTCCTAATGAGTCCTGCCTTGCATCTTCACATTTTTGTATGGGCTTTGTGACTTGCTCTAGCCAATGGGACATTATCAAACTGGAAAGCAAGAGGAGGATGGATTAAATGCTTGCGTATTGACGTTTGCTATCTTAGAATGATGTCGCCATGATATGAAGAGGCCAGTCTAGCCTCTTTCATATTCAAGTATGAAAGACTATATGTAGGGAAAGACCCCATTGTTTCATCTAAGTACACACAGTCTCATCAGTTTGTCAGCTGAATGCTGCCACACAAGTGAACCCAGGGGATGCCATAAGAAAAACCATCCAGTAGAGTTGCCCAGTCATCACAGAGAATAAGAAATATTAAACTGCTGTTGCATAAACATATGCTATGAATTCAGAAGCAGCACATTTTTATGGCTTAGACTACTAACAGAAGATCTCAGAAAATAACAATTTTAGAGGCCATATTATCCAATCCTCTTGCAAATAAGTGCAAACCAGGAAAGGAGAGGGAAAGATCTCCCAAGGTCCTGCTCTCTTTTGGTGGGGAGATGGGCCAGAACTAGGTCTCCCAACACCCAGTATCTATAACCTATAGGAGGCACAGGCTGGGAAGAACTTGGGAAGAGGAGAAGGAACAGCTATGTGGAAAGGAATCTGGGGAGAAATCACAGGGTCTTACTGCATTTGTCCTGTCCACATCTAATCTAGAATTTAATAAGCACCTAACAACTAACAGCATGGAGATGGATATGGACGTATCGACCTCTAATTGGGCTCAGAGCTTAAAAACACGGAGTGAAGCTTTGTGCAGTGGCAGTATCGTAGGCAATGAGGTTTATCCGAGGCGCGATTATTGCTAATTGAAAAAACATGGAGTGAGAGGAGTAAAATTCTTTTCCTGAATCATCTCTAAAGCCTGGAGCACTATCTCCAACACAAGTATCTCCTGTTGCTGTTGTGGTCATTCTCACGTTTTATGTCCCGAGATGAGAAGACAGCTACTCCGACCACCATTCTGGCTCGGGTTCTTTTTTAGTTTCCTTCTGTCAAACCAACACAGAAGCTTTGTGTTCCAATCCATTACAGTTGAATTTGTAGCTTATAATCTGAATCTCCCAGCTATTTCCACAATTGCTAAAGCTCCAAGTTGGATACAACCAACAAGTTAGGACCCTGCTTTATTTTTATTTTATTATTATTATTTTTTAAAGGTTTTATTTATTTTTTTAATGGGGGGGGGGTGCAGAGACACAGGCAGAGGGAGAAGCAGGCTCCATGTAGGGAGCCCGACGTGGGACTTGATCCCAGGTCTCCAGGATCACGCCCTGGGCTGAAGGTGGCGCTAAACCGCTGAGCCACCCCGGCTGCCTAGGACCCTGCATTTAATATAAAATTCAGATCTCAGCCATGGTGGCCTCTACTTCCCCCTACAACTTGAGCTCCAGCCACCTTGATTCCTCTCAGATATCAGAATATTTGAAGCTTTTTCTTTCTTTAGAGTCTTTTTTCCTTTCTGTCCTTGAAGTCTCAGGCAGATTCTCTGAAAACCTTATTTTAGAAGATCTCCTTTGTTTTAGCTCATAGTGATCTGTCTGCTTTTCTAGAATGTCTTTCAAGTATAATGATACATTTTTGTGTACCTGTTTATTGTTGCCTTGTCATCCACTCGGGGGTGGGGAGGCACACCGGTCTCCTTTCACTACTATATACTTGAAACCAAGCCACACAACAAGAATTCATTTGTTTGATAAATGCCTGCATTAAAGTACTAACTACCAAGAAGCCTGGTTTTGTTTTTGTTTTTGTTTTTTTAAGATTTTATTTATTTATTCATGAGAGACAGAAAGAGAGAGAGGCAGAGACACAAGCAGAGGGAGAAGCAGGCTCCATGCAGGGAGCCCGACGCAGGACTCGATCCCAAGTCTCCAGGATCACGCCTTGGGCTGAAGGCAGTGCCAAACCGCTGAGCCACCCGGGCTGCCCAAGAAGCCTGGTTTGAGCTAGCTTCCTTAGCATTCTAATGACTAGACTGCTTTTAAAATCTGAGTAGCAGAATGCTTGGTGCAGAACTGTTATCGTTCTGCTGGAAGGAGACTAGGTCAAATGAAGGCAATCATTTTTAAATCCCTACTAGCAGCAGAGCATCGAAATAAAGTACTCAGAGCCACAAAAGTAGGTAAAGATGCAGTATTATAGGAATTTGAGGGAGGCAGAGCTGACTTCAGTCTGGTGTAGCAGGCAGCATGGAGGTAACCAGACTCATGCAGGATCTCAGAAAGCTGTATACAGTAGAAAATGAACTATGTGTGATTTGTATATGTGAGCAAGATAGTATGGCCAACTAAGACTATTTAAGGATGACCAAGCGATCCGTCTGGCTGAACAGTACATTTCTGAAAGTGGATTTCAGGTCAACTGCATCAGAATCATAAGGGTGTTTGTGCAAACTCCAGGTCCCTGTGCCCTACCCTACCTCTTGCTAGATCTGAAATGGGATGGAAAATCTTACTTCCAGCAAGCACCCCAGGTATGGCAGTTTTTAAAATATATCCACAAATTATTTGACAGTCCTTCCTGCAAAAGGTAAAACTTAATGTCACTCTGAGTGTGGGGTGCACTTAGTGACCCGCTTCTAACATTAGAGTAAGGCAGAGGAAATGGTGGGTGACTTTTTTTTTTTTTTAAGATTTTATTTATTTATTCATTAGAGAGAGAGGCAGAGACACAGGCAGAGGGAGAAGCAGGCTCCACGCAGGGAGCCTGATGTGGGACTCGATCCCGGGACTCCAGGATCACGCCCCGGGCTAAAGGCAGGCCCTAAACTGCTGAGCCACCCAGGGATCCCCAGTGGGGGACTTTCAAAGATTGACTAGGTCATGAAAGGCACTGCAGTTCCCTCCATGCTTTCACAGATCACTCGCTTTTGTGTCGTGAGGACATTAAACATCTCAATGGACAGACCCCAAGATGGCAAGGTACTGAGGCCTCATGCACACAACTGGTGAAGAACTGTACCTCCTCGACAGGGCCAAGTGAGAAGGCTCTTCTGGAAGCAGACCCACCAGCCCCAATCAAATATTCAGATGCCTGCAGCTGTGGTTCTTGCCCAAAATGACTTGAAAGCACCTATGCCAAAACTACCTAGTTAAGTCACCCCCAAACACATGGCTCACAGGAACTCTGAGATAGCAGATGGCTTTGTTTCAGTTGCTCAGTTTTGGAGTAATCTGTTAGAGAGCAGTTGATAACTAATATACTACAGACAACCCATGAGTTATGGCAGAGGTCACACCAAGGCACGTGTTGTGAAAAGACAGAGGAAAGTGAAATGGAACCAGACAGAAGGATAGGTAGTACAAGCCTAATTCCAGAGCAGAAAGAAAAGCCACAGATTCCCTAGTAGGATAGTACCAAAGAACTACATGTGTACTTCTATCAGAACTGTGTTTCAGGCAGAAATGAGTTAATAAATCTATAGCAGATTAATCAAGGAGGTGATGAGGAAGCAAGAAAGCAGTGGCTATGAGGTGTCCACTGCATCTGAAGCACAGAGCTAGATTCTTCCATCTATGATCTCATTTAATGTTCACAACTCTGGTGATTGTGACCACCTCCAATGCAGAGGAAGGAGGACCGAGCAAGTTGATAAACATGTCCAAAGACTCCTAGCTAGGAGGTACTGGAGCCAGGACTGTGAGTTTTCTGACTCCAAGGTTCACATTCATCTCATGATGCTATGCAGCTGCCTTAGAAATATACAAGCAAAATCACTGATAGATGCTGGTACAGAAAATCCCCAGGGCAAAAGATGGGCACTGGCACAGTTTTTATTTATTTATTTATTTATTTATTTATTTATTTATTTATTTATTTATTTATCTATCTATCTATCTATCTATTTATATTTATTTATTTATTTATTTTTAAGATTTTATTTATTCATAGAGACACAGCTAGAGAGACAGGCAGAGGGAGAAGCAGGCACTATGCAGGGAGCCCGACGTGGGACTCGATCCCGGGTCTCCAAGATCACGCCCTGGGCTACAGGCAGCGCTAAACCGCTGCGCCACTGGAGCTGCCCATTGGCAGAGTTTTTAAAAGTTGACAGTTTGCATATAAGTGATAACAATGCCAGAGATTTCAGAGAGGTGCCAACCCCAGTCCCAAAACAAAACCCCCACAATAAAACACCAGAGATTTCATATATTCAAATCAACCATGAACCTGATAATTGAAGATAGTTAAATTTGGATAAAAGTAAGTTATTCAAAAGAAAGCATTAACTTTTAGAGAAGTCCCTATTAGGACTATACAATATGTTTTTTAAAGGTTTGTTATTATCAAAGGACACTTAACGAGAAATCCACCTACTTTATCTTAATTCAACTTCTCTACATTCATGTTATGCAGATGCTAGTTGTAAAAAACAAAATGAAGTAACACAGAAATATATGAAGTGAAATAATTCTCTCCTCAATGACCATTCTGCAACCTCCTAATGTTTTCATGTCCTCTAGGAACTGGTACCCAGGAACTGAACAAACACGCTAGGAGGCATAACTTCGGGATCCCATTGATCAGAATAGTAAGGACCCAAACGTATAGTACCACAGAGTAAGGATATGTCCCAACAACCAGGACTTGGGTTGCCCAGGAATTATCTTTGGAAAAAGACAATTTACCAAGCAATGAAAAAGTAAAGTGAGCACATAAAAAAGAGCATTGGCGGGGGGGGGTGGGGGGGGTGTCACATAAAACTGTGATCTGAATCACGATGGTGACAATATTCAGACTCCCCTCTCCAGATATACAGGTACAAGACAGAAGGAAGGGTGGCTCAGTGGTTGAGTGTCTGCCTTTGGCTCAGGTCATAATCCCAGGGTCCTGGGATGGAGTCCTGTATTAGGCTCCCCACAGGCAGACTGCTTCTCCTCACTCTACCTATGTCTCTGCCGCTCTGTGTCTCTCATGAATAAATAAAATCATAAAAAGCGGTGGGGGGGGACGGGGACGGATGCCTGGGGTGGCTCAGCGGTTAGGCGTCTGCCTTTGGCTCAGAGTATGATCCTGGAGTCCCGGAATCTAGTCCCACATAGGGCTCCCTGCCAGAAGCCTGCTTCTCCCTCTGCCTATGTCTCAGCCTTCTCTCTGTGTCTCAAATAAATAAATAAATAAATAAATAAATAAATAAATAAATAAATAAATTTGTAGCAGCAGAGTGACAGACTTGAATGACAACTTATGTGTTAGAGATAATGAAGCAAACATAATGATCACCCTCTTCTTGAACAGAAAATAGCCATGCTGTAAATCTAAGATTTCTGGGTAATTATTAGTAATCTTGGATAAAGAGAAGGAGACACAGGAAATATTCAGGGGGTATGGAGGGGGAGGCTGAGTCGGTGCTGACACTGCTGGGCAGGTCTGGGTGCCACTCTGAGACAGAGAAGACACAACTGGCTGCACCAAGGCACAGCAGGGCAGACTGAACTGCTTTTGGACATGCAGTATGAGGGCCCCTGAGGCTAGTCAAAAAGTGCATGGTATCTGGGCTCAGAGCTCAGGAAAAAAATCTGGGCTAGAGATACATTCTGTACAATTACCAGCATAGAGATGGCATCCTTGGGGGATCCCTGGGTGGAGCAGCGGTTTGGCGCCTGCCTTTGGCCCAGGGCGCGATCCTGGAGACCTGGGATCGAATCCCACATCGGGCTCCCGGTGCATGGAGCCTGCTTCTCCCTCTGTGTCTCTGCCTCTCTCTCTCTCTCTCTCTCTCTCTCTGTGACTATCATAAATAAATAAAAATTAAAAAAAAAAAAAAGAGATGGCATCCTTGGAAGGAAATAACACTGCCTAATTGTGCAAGATGAAAAGACAGGAATGCCAAAAAGCAAATATTTCAGAGAAGAAAGAACTGGGGTTCACAATAGAGACTAATAAAGGAGGCAGCCAGAGAGACAGGATGAAATCCAGACCCTGGAGTCTGATGCCTGTGACAGCATCTACACGTGGGGCCCCAAGTCTATTCATCAACAGCACCCCAGATCCTGGAGCATCTCGAGGGGACTTCAAGGAGGAAGAACAGAAGGATGATGGACTTGCTTTTCCTCTACACTGTGCAGAAACCCCTGTTCCTTTGTCTCACACCACACTGCTCACTGCAGCTCTGCTGAACAAAAGAACAAATCAAAGAGTCTCTCAAATAAAACTGAGGGAGAGAGGCTGGCAAAAGCCCACAGAGTTAACGGAGAAGGAATTGTGAAGAAAACACACTGGTGTAAAAAAGGAAAAATAAATGTCTTTCCTTTTCTATACACAGAATATCTCTGGAAGGATAAACAGAAACTGATGCCACTAATTGTCCCAGGGGCAGGACCGGGGTGGCTGTAAATCAAGGGCTGAATGAACCTTTCGTTCAATACTTTTTCTGTCTTTTGAACTTTAAAAGTCATGTCACTGTATTATCTACCTCCCTTCCCTCAATTAATCTGATTTTTAAGAAGGGTTGAGAATGAACAAAGGAAAGGGTTTTTATTGGCTAAAAGGGGATTCTTCAAAAAAGATAAGGTAGCTGGAAATGCTGTATTTTAATCACTCTTAACAAGGAGAGCATTTCCTATCCCTTCTCAATATGTGGGTGGAGGCTGCCAGTGAAAGGCAACCAAGTCTACCAGGGAGTTTCTCTGAAGTCAAGTAAACATGAGAGCCAATGCTGTAAGATAAAATTTAAAGCAGGTAAAGAGATCCGAGTAACGCTTAGAACCACCCAACATTAAGTATCTTAAAATAAAAATTAAAAAATAAAAGTATCTTAAAATAAAGAAAAAAAAAAAAAGAACAAAATAGGAAAGTTAACAAATGACAGGAAAATAAGATAATTATTAACAGCATTATCAAAGACCATTTGTAACACTAGCCAAAAGCAGTGACCTCTCCCACGCAGGAAGAGGTCTATAGATGAGGTGATATGACAGGTATGGGTATATTACAATATATTTAACTAGGGGATCCCTGGGTGGCTCAGTGGTTTAGTGCCTGCCTTTGGCCCAGGGTGCGATCCTGGAGTCCCAGGATTGAGTCCCATGTCAGGCTCCCGGCATGGAGCCTGCTTCTCCCTCCTCTTGTGTCTCTGCCTCTCTCTCTCTCTCTCTCTCTCTCTCTCTCATAAATAAATAAATAAATCCTTAAAAAAAAAAAAGCAATATATTTAACTAGAATTTTACTGATGTCACACAGGTTACTGACAAAGTTTTGTTATTCTAACATTACAGTGACATCCTTGTACAGTAGTCCCCTGCCCCCATACCTTCTCTGCAGTTTCAGTTCCCTGTGGTCAATCTTGATCCAGAAGCAGGTGATCTTCCTGATGGATGGTCAGTAGTAGCCTAAAGCTACGTCACAGAGCCTACTCGCTCACCTCACTTCACCTCACCATGAAGGCATTTTATCATTTCACATCATCACAAAAGAAGGATAAGTACAGTACAATAAGATGTTTTCAGAGACTGCATTCACATAACTTTACTACAGTATATTGTTCTAATTATTCTATTTTGGGGGGCTATATATATAGCCAAAAGGGGCAGAGGGTAAGGGAGAGAAAAATCTCAAGCAGAATCTACACCCAGTGTGGAGCCCCAAGCGGGACTCAATCCCACAACCCTGAGATCATGACCTGAACTGAAACCAAGAGTCAGATGCTTAACCGACTGAGCCACCCAGGTGCCCCTATAATTATTCTATTTTATTATTAATTATTTATTTACAAGATTTATTTATCCATGAGAGACACAGGGAGAGAGGGGGGGAGAGAGAGAGAGAGAGAGAGAGGCAGAGACACAGGTAGAGAGAGGAGCAGGCTCCACACAGGGAGCCCAACATGGAACTCGATCCCGGGACTCCAGGATCAGATCCTGGGCTGAAGGTGGCGCTTAACCGCTGAGCCACGAGGACTGCTCTATTAGTTATTTTTTAAAGATAGATCTATTTAGGGATGCCTGGGTGGCTCAGCGGTTTAGTGCCTGCCTTCGGCCCAGGGCGTGATCCTGGGGTCCTGGGGACAGAGTTCCACATTGGGCTTCCTGCATGGATCCTGCTTCTCCCTCTGCCTATGTCTCTGCCTCTCTCTCTGTCTCATGAATGGATAAATAAAATCTTAAAAAAAAAAAAAAAAAAAAAAAGACCCCTATTTGAGAGAGAGAAAGCGATTGTATGCTTGAGTGGAGGAAGGGGCAGAGGGAGAGAATGTCCAGCAGACTCCTGCTGAGAGGGGAGCCTGACTTGGGGCTTATTCTCATGAGCTGAATCCGAGTCAGATGCTTAACTGACTGAGCCATACAGGAGCCCCATATTTTATTATTAGTTATTACTGTTACTCTCTTACTGTGCCTAATTTATAAATTAAACTTTATCATAGGTGTGTATATACAGGGAAAATGTAGTATATATAAGAGTCAGTACTATCCATAGTTTCAGGTATCTATAGAGAGTCTTGGAACATAACCCCCTTGGGTAAGTAGGTGGGGAACTACTGTATATACACCCTTGTACTCATGTCCGTACACAGATGTACTGACAAGGTAGATTCTTAGAAACTGAATGAGGGCCAAAGTGTATACATGCCTTTTTGTTTTTCCTTTTTAAGATTTTTATTTTTTTAAGTAATTTCTACACCCACTGTGGGGGTCGAACTCACAACCCCAACTTAAAGAGTTGCATGCTCTAATTGACGGAAACAGCCAGGTGCCCCCAAAGGGCAAACATGCCTTTAAAACTGTTAGTGCTATATTATTTAAAACATACTGAAAAAAAAAGAAAAAAAAAAAAAAAAACCTTCCTGCACTATTGGCAACAACATGAGATTTCCTGTTTCTCTACACTCTCACCAACACTATTCATTATTAGTCTTTTGCAGATCTGATTGGTGAAAAAAATGGTATCTTTAGGATGTTGAACATTTTTACTTGAATATTGGCCATCGACCCTATTACTTAGGTATATCTTTTGATTATTTTCTATTAGGTTATATATTCCTGTTCACTGATTTGCATGACCTTTTACAATAGAAAAGGAAGTAAAGACCTGTGTCTGCCAAGGCAGGAGATGCTGGTTACTTATCCAAACTCACCCCTGCCCTCTTCTGTTTGTCCCTTTTCTTTGTGAAGTTCCCATAGGTAATCCTTTCAACTTTTTATTTTTTTTAAGATTTTATTTATCCATGAGAGACAGAGAGAGAGCGGCAGAGACACAGGCAGAGGGAGAAGCAGGCTCTTCACAGGGAGCCTGATATGGGACTTGATCCCCGGGACCCCGGGATCACGCCCTGAGCCAAGGCAGATGTTCAACTGCTGAGCTACCCAGGCGTCCCAATCCTTTTAACTTTTAAAGTTATTTCATTTATTGTTGACCGTATTTCTAAAAGTTGTTTTTTTTTAAAGATTTTATTTATTTATTCATGAGAGAGAGAGAGACAGAGGGAGAGGCAGGCTCCATGCAGGGAGCCCAACGGGGACTCCATCCCGAGACTCCAGTATCGCACCCTGGGCCAAAGGCAGGCGCTAAACCGCTGAGCCACCCAGGGATCCCCCCTCTAAAGTTTTTTTTAAAGTTTTTTTATTTACACAATCTCTACATGCAAAGTGGGGCTTAAACTCACCAGCTCAAGATCAAAAGCATTATGCTATAACAACTAAGCCAGGCATCTCCACCTACTTATTTCTAAAATGTCAAAATATAATGCTTCCTTGATTTTCCATTTTAGATGTTTTCTTGTAGCTACCTACTCTGGCAAGTACCTTCAACTCTGGTATTTGCTGCCTTACTTCTAAATAGCATGTCTGAGCTGCTGGTCATTGATTTGTTTAACCCCTTCTCCCACTCCATTATCTACTGATTTCTTAATATAGACAGTGAAGACTTGGCTCTCCCACCTCAGGTCCTTCCTTCATTCATCCTAATCAGTTCTCGTTACATTTGGCTAAATTATTCAGTTTATACTGTATAAATATTATTTTATTTAAATTCAATTAATTAACATATAATGCATTATTAGCTTCAGAAGTAGAGTTCAGTGATTGATCAGCTGTATATAAACACACTGTCCATCATATCCTATGCCCCCCTTAATACCCATTACCCAGTTACTCCCCCACTCAATTCCCTTCTAGCACCTTCAGTTCTGTTTCCTAGTTATTAGAGTCTCTTATGGTTTGTTTCCCTCTCTGGTTTCATCTTATTTTATTTTTCCCTCCTTCTCCCTATGATCTTCTGTGTTGTTTAAATTCCACGCGTGAAATCATAAAATTGTCTTTCTCTGACTTATTTCACTTAGCATAATACCCTCTAGTTCCATCCATGCCTTTGCAAATGGCAAGATTTTTTTTTTAAGATTTTATTTATTCATATGAGACAGACAGAGATAGAGATAGACAGAGAGAGACAGAGACATAGGCAGAGGAGAAGCAGGCTCCATGCTGGGAGCCCAACGTGGGACTAGATCCTGGGACTCCAGGATCACGCCCTGAGCTGAAGGCATATGCTTAACCACTGAGCCACCCCGTTGTCCCGCAAATGCCAAGATTTCGTTTTTTTGATGGCTGAGTATTTCATTGTGTATATATATCACATCTTCTTTATCCATTTATCATTTATCTGTCCAGAGACATCTGGCTCTTTCCATAGTTTGGCTATTATGGACATTGCTGCTATAAACATTGGGGTGCAGGTGCCCCTTCGGATCATTATGTTTGTATCCTCTGGGTAAATACTTAATTGTACAATTTTTGGGTCATAGGGTAGCCCTATTTTTAACTTATTGAGGAAATTCCATACTGTTTTCCAGAGTGGCTGCACCAATGTATTTGCATTCCCATGTATAAATATTATTTACAGCCACACTAGGAATGCATTTCTATCCTTATTTATTGATTTTTGGTTTCCTTGGAGCTAATGCTGCCTCAGTAATTCTGTTCATTTAAGTTTTCTACATATTCCTCACTTTACTAATTCATCCTTAAACTCTGACAGAACTATAAATCTCCTTTCAAGTCCTTTCAAAGAGTTAAGTAATTTTTTTCCTTCTAGATATTCATACTTTGGAGGCTTTTGTCCTGTTCTCAAGGCCTACTCTATTGGACTTCTTATTCTGAACCCCATGTTTTTCTCTTTCTTGGTATTCTCTCTTGTGGTAGTGAAGTATATTCCACCAATTTCTCCTAAAGAAGGGTAAGGACATGGTTAACTGTGAGACTCTGCATGCCCCAGAGTATTTGATTCTATTTTCACATGTGATTGACAGCTTATTGGGTAAAGAATTCTAGATTAGATTCTTTTCTCTCAGAAAAATCTGCGCCCCCCAGCTTTAATGACATGTACATTTAAAGTGTACATAATGTGGGCAGCCCCGGTGGCGCAGCGGTTTAGTGCCGCCTGCAGCCCAGGGCGTGATCCTGGAGACCCTGGATCGAGTCCCACGTCAGGCTCTCTGCATGGAGCCTGCTTCTCCCTCTGCCTGTCTCTGTGTGTGTGTGTGTGTGTGTGTGTGTGTCTCTATGACTAAATAAAATCTTTAAAAAAAATAAAGTGTACATAATGTAATGATTTGAAACACATATATTTTGTGAATCTTTACCACAATGATGTTGGTTAACAAATCTTTCCCTTACATAATTATCATTTTGTTGTTATGGTGGTGGTAAGATTTAAGATCTACTCTCTCTCTCTCTTTTTTTTTTTTTTTTAACATTTATTTATTTATTTATGAGAGACACACAGAGAGAGGCAGAGACACAGGCAGAGGGAGAAGCAGGCTCCATGCAGGGAGCCTAATGTGGGACTCAATCCTGGGACTCCAGCCTCCAGTCCTGGGCTGAAGGCAGGGGCTAAACTGCTGAGCCACCCAGGGATCCCCTAAGATCTACTCTCACAGCAACTTTTGAGTATACAATACAGTATTAACCATAGTCATTGTGCTGTACCTGAGATCCCTAGCACCTATCTATCTTGTAATTGGAAATTTGTACCCTATGGATCCACATCTCCCCATTTCCTTCACCTCCCACCTCTGGCAACCACTGTCTATTCTGCTTCTAGGAGTTTGGAATTTTAAGATTTACATACAAGTGAGATCAAACATATTTGTCTTTTTCCCTCTGATTCATTTAATTTAGTAATGCCCTTGAAATTTACCCATGTCTCTCTCACGAGTAAATAAAATCTTTATTTATTTTTTAAGATTTTATTTATTTATTCATGAGAGATACAGAGAGAGAGACAGAGAAAGAAGCAAGCTCCCTGCCTGAGCCAAAGGCAGACGCTGAACCACTGAGCAACCCAGGTGTCCCTAAATAAAATTCTTAAAGAAAAATGTATGGAATATTATGGAATACTATATATTCCTGCATGTACATAAGTAATCTCACATCTTCTTTATCCATGTCTATGGACACTTAGGTGTTCACAATGTCTTGTGAATAATCCTGCAGTGAACAATGGAGGTCAGATATCTCTTTCAGATGGTGATTTCACTTCCTATGGATATATACCCAGAAGTGAAACTGCTAGATCACATGGCAGCTCTACTGTTAATTGAGGACCCTCCATACTGTTTTCCATAAGCGGCTGTAAAAATTTACATTTCTACCATTCACACAAGGGTCTGTCATTTTTCATCCTCGCCAGCATTGATCACTTTTTTATAACAGTCATTCTAATAGGTATAAGGTGATAAGTATCTCACTGTGGTTTTTATTTGCATTTTCTTGATGATGAGTGATGTTGAACACTTTTTAATGGAAGTATTGGCTATTTGTAGGTCTTCTTTGGGAGAATGTCTATTTAGGTATTTGCCCATCTTAAATAGATTATTTTTGTTTTGCTATTTTTTTAAAGATTATTTATTTGTTTGTTTGTTTGTTTGTTTATTTATGATAGAGAGAGAGAGAGAGAGAGGCAGAGACACAGGAGGAAGGAGAAGCAGGCTCCATGCCAGGAGCCCGACGTGGGACTCAATCTCGGGACTCCAGGATCGCGCCCTGGGCCAAAGGCAGGCGCCAAACCGCTGCGCCACCCAGGGATCCCCTGTTTTGCTATTGAATTGTAGGAGCTCCTTATCTATTTTGGATATTAATCTTTTATTAGATAAATGGTTTGCAAGTATTGTTTCCCATTTTGTGGGTTGTCTTTTCATTTTGTTGACTGTTTCTTTTGCTGTGCATTAAGTTTTCTGAGCTTCCATTTGTTGATTTTTGCTTTTGTTTCCTATGCTTTTGGTGTCATACTCAAAAAATCACTGCCAAGGCCAACATCAAAGAGATTTTCCCCTACATTTTCTTCTAGGAGCTTTAGGTCTTCCATTTAAGATCTTAATCTGCTTTGAGTTAATTTTCCTCTTCCTTCTCCTTAATCTTGATATATTTAAATTTTAATGTACCAGAGATTGAGTATCTGTGGTACATTAGTGTTCAGTCCAGATATATTGTGGATTTTTGTCATGTTTGTACTGGGTACCAAACCTCTCAATCTGGAAATTCAGGTTCCACAGGTCTGGGAAACTACTTTTTGTTATTCCTTGAGAATTGCCCTTCCTAACCTCAGTTCTTTTTACCACTCTGCTTTATTACAAACTACACCTCCTAGATAGATACATTTCAATTTTATATTGTATCCTCCTTAATTCTCAAGTCTTTGAATTTGTATGTTATTTTCTGAGAGATTTCCTGGACTTTATTTTCCAACCCTTTTACTGACTTTCTTCCCAATACCATAAATTACCCTCTTCTCTTTTTTTTTTAAAGGTTTTTTTTTAATTAATTAATTAATTAAATTTATGATAGAGAGAGAGACAGAGACAGAGACACAGGCAGAGGGAGAAGCAGGCTCCATGCACTGGGAGCCCGATGTGGGACTCGATCCCGGGTCTCCAGGATTGCACCCTGGGCCAAAGGCAGGCACCAAACCGCTGTGCCACCCAGGGATCCCCAAATTACCCTCTTCTCAATGGATCATGTTCTTCCTTCAGAATATAATGATGTTGTGCTACTGTCTTCTTTTTTAAAACTTTGGAAACAAAACTGTAATTTTCCTTTTCCTTTTTTTTTTTTTTTTTTTAAGTACTCTAGTTTCCTCTTCCAGTTTTTCTTTTTTTAATTCCTGTTTTAGTCTCTGGTTATTCTCAAATATTTGGAGATTCCTGGCTATTCTTCCATATTTCCAGATTTCAGAGAGTTACCAAAACTCTTTGTTATGTATGTGAGACCACAAGATGACTGGGCAGAGATAGGGGAGCTTCAGTGGAAGACACCCAACTGTTTGTATCTGTATTTTAAGTCAGTTATTCCAGGGAAGAAATCTCTTATTTCCTTTTCAGGGAACATATAAGAGGCTAACAAATTTCTGGGAGGTGAGCGAAGAAAGGAGGTGGAATGTCTCACCACTCAGTGGACCCCTGTTTGAGGTATGGGGTCCCCAAGTCTAGATGCACTTTGATTGAACCTCTTCAGAAAACAAACTGCCCCGTTTCTACTGGGGCAGAGAAGGGGCAGCTGCCTAGCTGGGAGGTGGCATGGGGCTCTGTACACATTTTCAGCCAATCCTTGTTTCAAGTTCTACTTGTAACTCCACCTACAAAAGGAGCTAGGAGAACTTATTTCTAGGCTTTCTGAATCCTGTGGCATGACTCAGCATAATTCTTTCTGTGACCAGCCTACCTACCTCCGCCCTTTTATCTCCTGCTCTTAGGGGCTTGGTTTCAGCTCACTCTCGTTTGCTACATCTATTAAACTTTACATACACACACCCACATTCCATCTGGCAAAACTAGGTTGAAGTCTTTGTCCTCTAGTCTTCTATCCTGACACGTCCCTTTTATTTTAGTTATTTATTTAATTTCCGAGGGGGGGGGTGGGGAGGGAGGTAGGGAGGGGCAAAGGGGGAGAATCTCAAGCAGGCTCTATACCCATCTGGAGCCCAACACAGGTTCGATCTCACAACCCTGAGATCATGACCTAAAAATCAAAACCAAGAGTAAGACGCTCAACCAACTGAGCAACCCAGGTGTCCCTGACATTTCCTTAATTCCTTTACCACTATTTAGTGAGTGGGGAGAGAGAGCAAAGATAAATGTGCTACTGTTTAATTCTAAGTCCTATAGCTAATACTTTTAATTCCTGTTTTTTGAATAGATGTGAGACTGAACTATATAGTTTTCTTCCCCGCTTCCAACACATTTTGATACCAATGTTTCTGAATTTGAGAAAAGAATTCGGAATTTCCGTTCTTTCTCAAGTTCTGAAACAGGTAAACAGAGGTGGTACTACCTATTCATTGAAGGTTTGAAAGAAGTCAAACAAGAAATTCTGGGTATGGCAATTTGAGGTGGGCATCTGGCCTTTTACCACTTTCTCAGTTTCTTCTATGGTTACTGTGGTGCATATAGATTCTTCCCTAGAGTTCATTTTGGTAACTTATGTTTTCCTAAAACCCTACCGATTTTTTAGGTTGGTTCTACTTTAATTGCACAAAAGGTTCCCTTGTAATACTTTTAATTCTTCTCTATCTGGTCTTTTCCACGCCCCTCATCCCATACTTTGTATTTTCTCTCCCTTTCCCCTGGGAAAGTGTTTTATCTTTTTTATTGCCTGGTTCTCGTCCTCCCTCAAAAATAACAAAAACTAAAGCTTTAGATTTATTTTTTCTACTGCTTTTCAAATTCATTAATTCCTGCCTTTACTAGTTCTTTACATTATTATTACTTCCTAAGATTTAATTTCTTCTCTTAGTTTAATATTTAATGTATTCACTGTCATTCTTTCTTGTTTAAAACTGTGTTTGAGGGATCCCTGGGTGGCGCAGCGGTTTGGCGCCTGCCTTTGGCCCAGGGCGCAATCCTGGAGACCCGGGATCGAATCCCACGTCGGGCTCCTGGTGCATGGAGCCTGCTTCTCCCTCTGCCTATGTCTCTGCCTCTCTCTCTCTCTGTGTGGGACTATCATAAATAAATAAAAATTATAAAAAAAAAAAACAAACTGTGTTTGAGGCTACAAATTTCTTGAGCACCAAAAGTAGTACCTTACAGGTTCTGATACATAATTTGTTAGTGTTAATGTCTAGATATATTGCAATTTTGGTTTGCATTTTAATATTTGCCTATGAATTCTGTGTGTTTTAAGTTCTACGTGTTTGTATTTCTTGTTTCTACTTTTATTGGTTTCTATTTTTACTGCTCTTCATTTAGGAAATGTAGTCTAAGGGGACGCCTAACTGGCTCAATTGGTGGAGCAAACGACTCGATCTCCAGGCCATGAGTTCAAGCCTCATGTTGGGTACTTAACTACTTAAAATAAACATTTTTTTAAAAAGAAAAAAAAAGGAAGAAAATGTAGCGTGGAGTGATTTGTTAGACTTACTAACCATATTAGCAGAATCACTGCTTAGCGTTGTGTATGTATCGTTCAAACCTGAAAAAAATCATTTATCTTGTAATCATCACAAATTTGAATAGTTACTATATTAAATCCTGGCTATAATACATCCTTAGAAAGAGGTATGTTTAAAAAATTGCACAAAGTTGTAACATAGGCTTATTAGTATGTTAAGTTCTGTATCTTTTCCCCCATATTTAATGCATCGTGTGGCCTAGAGAGGTCAAGTCTCCTTTGTCCCTCATATTTGTTAATTTAGTTCAGATTTTTAAAAAAGATTTTATTTTTTTATTTATGAGAGACACAGAAAGAGAGGCAGAAAGACAGAGTTCTCCCTCTAGAAGCAGGCTCCTCGGGATTCAATCCCTGAACTGGGATTACACCCTGAGCCAAAGGCAGAGGCTCAACCGCTGAGCCACCTAGGCATCCCAATTTAGTTCAGATTTTTACCTGCCATGTATTTTGGGTTTCTATTTATTATGTGTCATTCTACTATTAAAAATAAAATGTATGGGTGCCTGGGTGGCTCAGTCAGTTGAGCAGTTGACTGGATTTTGGTTCAGGTCATGATCTCAGGGTCAGATCATGAGATTAGAGATTATAAAAACTTTAAGACAACAAAGATCAGTATCTTTATGGCCCCATGTGTGTCAGAATTTCTTAAAACTGAACAAAAGACTCGAAGCAGCACTTCAAAGAAGAAACAAAAACCAACAAAAATATGAAAAGATGTAATATTTCCTCAGTAATCAGGGAAATATAAATAAAAAATAACAAGGAAACATTATTTTTATATCCACCAGATTGACAAGAATTAAAAAAAATCATACAAATTTAAATTTTGATGAGAATGTGACATTACTTGAACTTTCTCCTATATGCTACTGGAGGGAATAGAAACTACACTATTGCTTTGGAAACAATTTGGCTGGCTCCAAGAAATGGACCCTGTGAATCAGTAATTCTATTACTGGATATAGATCATATTTTTTAAAGAACTCATTCATTCATTCATTCATTCATTCATTCATTTTAGACACAGAGAGAGAGAGAGAGGCAGAGACACAGGCAGAGGGAGAAGCAGGCTCCATGCCGGGAGCCCCACGAGGGACTCAATCCCGGGACTCCAGGATCGCGCCCTGGGTCAAAGGCAGGTGCCAAACCACTGAGCCACCCAGGGATCCCCTGGATATATATCATTAAGAAACTCTTGTACAAGTGCACAAGGACACACAGAGGACAATTCACAACAAGAATGCAATACAAATAGCTATAAGCAATCTGAAGGTCTCTGATATGGAGAATGCATATATAAATCAAGGTATATTCATGTAATAGATACTACATAATCATGAAAATGAAGGGTGCCTGGGTGGCTCAGGTGGTTCAGTATAGACGCCCTGGCTCGGCGGGAAGCCTGCTTTTTTCCCCTCTCTTCCCTGCTCATGGTCTCTATTGCTATCTCTCTCTCTCAAATAAATAAAATCTTTAAAAAAAAAAATGAAAATGAGCATAGTAGAGAAAGTGAATCAGAGCTAAGTATGTCAACATGGAACACAATCTGGGCAAAAGAAAGCAAATGGGAGAAGGATATATATAATGTGGTTACATTTATATAGTATTTAAAACCTTTGCAATAATTTTTAGAAAAGATAAAATTAAAAATATTAAACCTTTACACTCTTTTGATCAGGGAATCCATATATGGTAAAATCATAAAGACAATAAAAAAAAAAAACCCACAAAATTCTCCTTGGTGGTTACCTGGTAAGTGGGAAAGGACGAAAGGGAATCAAGTTAGAGAGGGCCACATTATGAGTGATTTATAGGTATTGCTAATGATTCATTTCTTGAAGTCAATGTGTGTTCATTTCCTAGAATATTTACACTGTAAACTTTAAAACTGAATTTTAAATAATTGCTTAGATTTAGCTGATTAATAAAATTAAGCAGTTTTGAAAAATTTAAAATAAGATCAGCAGCAATGTGGACTTTTACAATTAAATATTTCCAAGACAAAGAGATTCTCCTAGTTCCAAAAACCCTAGGTTCTGGGGGCCAAAAGTTCCTGGAATCAGGGTAATATGAGAAGATATGAATTCAGTGTTAAAATAAATTTGGTACTTAATTAAGGATTTTACTGGATATTCGCCATATGCAAGGTGATTTTCAGTATGCTCTTTTGCTATTCTTCCCATATGGAAGGGGCTGGGCCTGATTCCTTCCAAGGGGACACAGTGGAAAAAGACTATTTGAAGTTAGGGCTTTAGGTTCTAACACACTAGTGTAATCACTTCCTCAGTGGATGACTGAACATGGTACAAAATGTAAGAAAACTTCAGTCTGCTCATCTGTAAAATATAGATAAAAAAAAGCTATGTCACAGGGCGATGTGACTAACATGCAATGCATGATGTAGGTGCTATGCACACCCATTAAGAATTTGAGCTCTGGAGCATAATACCTGGGCCTAGCCCGGCTCTAGCACTCAATGACTGAGTCTAGGTGATGTGACCTTTCTAGGACTCTGGTATCAATACAGTTAAAGAAGCCTAGTAAGTGGAAAGCTTGAAATAGTAGCTGGTATACAACAAACACTCCATATAGGGTTGGGATTCTTGTTGCTACTGCTGTTGGTATGATTCTCTCCCAAAGGCCTACCTTGCCTCCAATTTTTGATTTTCTGTAAAAGGGTCCTCTCCTCCATGTCATGTTCTAGGCCTAACCTATTTAAAATATTTGATTCTTTAGGGACTTTTCTAAAACAGCATAATGAATCATGAGTACAATTATTTTTTTTTCATGAGTACAATTATAATTGGTATAGGTACTGCTATAATTTATAAAAATAAATTATATATTCTTAATTCACAATCTATTTTTTTTAAGATTTTATTTATTTATTCATGAGAGATACAGAGAGAGAGAGAGAGAGAGAGACAGAGACAGAGAGAGACAGAGACACAGGCAGAGGGAGAAGCAGGCTCCATGCAGGGAGCCTGACGCAGGACTTGATCCCGGGACCCCAAGACCATGCCTTGGGCCAAAGGCAGACGCTAAACCGCTGAGCCACACAGGTATCCCCCACAATCTACTTTAAATATCAAGCTGCATTATTTCCTGCTGAAGCAAAAATAAGTCTGGCAATAAATTGAAAAGTTCCCCATAAAGCCCTGGCAACACTGAAGCTTTATTTTTTTGCATTTCTACTACAGCTTTGGAAATCTAAAAATAAAGAAATATACATACATTTCTATTCTTAATTTTTGGATATGTATAATCAAGAAAGTTTTATTTATTTTTAAAGATTTTATTTATTTATTCATGAGAGATATATATAGAGAGGCAAGAGACACAGGCAGAGGAAGAAGTAGGCTCCCCATGGGGAAACCAACGTGGAACTTGGTCCCAGGACTCCAGGATCACGACCTGAGCCAAAGGCAGATGCTCAACCACTGAGTCACCCAGGTGTTCCAAGAAGGTTTTTGTTTTTTTTTTTAAGATTTTATTTATTTATTCATGGTAGTCACACAGAGAGAGACAGAGAGGCAGAGACACAGGCAGAGGGAGAAGCAGGCTCCATGCAGGGAGCCCGACATGGGATTCGATCCCGGGTCTCCAGGATCGTGCCCCGGGCCAAAGGCAGGCGGCAAACCGCTGCGCCATCCAGGGATCCCCCAAGAAGGGTTTTAGACTTCATTTGCCATATCCTGTTTGAGTTAACCAGATTCATTACACTGATGCAGATGCAGACGCTGTGTTGTAAATAACAGGACCTTGGTAACTACTGATGTTTAATAGCCTGAACTGCTAGCTTGTTACAAGTCGACCCGAAAAGAAGAGGTGAACAGAGTTGTCCAATGAAGGAGATTCCCAAAATGACTTTCGACTACCTGATGGGAAAAAGGAAGGAAGGAAGTCCAGACATTAGATATGGAGGCACTCCCAGGAAAAGAGATGGGAGAGAAGGAGGAAGAGGCAGTTGACAGCAGTGTCTAAGACTTAGACCATGGCCCGGGGAGGGGTGTGTGTGTGTGTGTGTGTGTGTGTCATTTTTAAAACAGGGGACCTTGTTTGTGGAAGATAAGAGAAATTAAGAACTTACAGGGGTGGGATGCCTGGGTGGCTCAGTGATTGAGCGTCTGCCTTTGGCTCAGGGCGTGATCCCAGGTCCAGGGATCATCGAGTTCCACATCGGGCTCCCTGCAGGGAGCCTGATTCTCCCTCTGCCTAGGTCTCTGCCTCTCTCTGTGTGTCTCCTATGAATAAATAAATAAATATATCTTTAAAAAAAAAAAAAAAAAAAGAACTTACAGGGGAACCAAAGAAAGTCTAGAAGCCATTCTCACTTGGGCTGTGTACTTTAGGACCTTCCTCTTCACCCCAGGCCAATCAAGCCAGAATTGGGGAGGGTGGGTGTGTTCTGAAGGAGGGTGGGTGTGTTCTGAAGGTTCTGAATATGGGCTTTTTTTCTTTTAAACTCCACAGATGATTCCACTGCACAGCAAGGGTTGAAAATGACTGGTTTAAGGAGGCTGAAGCAAAGGTGACCCAAATAACCCAGTGGTGGTGGCAGTAAAAGTAACTACATTCTAGACCACATGAAAGCATGAACTGGTTCTCTCTCTGCCTTCAAATTACACAGTTCACTGATCTGTCCCACAATGAACATTCCCTGGGATGCAAAGGCCACTACTGTTACAGAGCTCTGAACATTAGCAGTGGCTCCAATACAAACACCAGGTTTGGGATCCCTGGGTGGCGCAGCGGTTTGGCGCCTGCCTTTGGCCCAGGGCGCGATCCTGGAGACCCGGGATCGAATCCCACGTCGGGCTCCCGTTGCATGGAGCCTGCTTCTCCCTCTGCCTGTGTCTCTGCGCCTCTCTCTCTCTCTCTCTCTGTGTGACTATCATAAATAAATAAAAAATTAAAAAAAAAAAAAAAACACCAGGTTTAAAAAGAAAACAGGCTGAGTGGGTGTAAGTAGGTTTCCCCATAAACAGCCTTACACAAGGAATCTATACTCAACAATGCTTAATCCTTTGGCAATCTACTGTATATTTTGCATATACTTTAACTTAACATTCATTCTTTGTTTTCTTCATTATTTTTGACTAAATTTTTTAAAATACGGGATTTCCCTCTCTCTTAGTAAAAGTCTAGACTGAAGAACAGTGCTTGAATCTTACTTAAAAGATGTTTTGCTACTAGATCAGCAGGATCAACTGAAGGATGAGGTCTCCACTGAAGGGCCTTGTCAGATATTTTAATTGGATGAATATCCAATTTATAGATATATATCCAGTTTATGCAGCACCAAATTAGAAGTGACAGTTTAATACAAAAGACTTGCTATTCAAAAATACCTCAATAGACTGGAATTGTGGCAGAAAGCCAATTAAATTATCTTTAGCATGAATCAAATTCAGGTAAGGAAAAAAAATCAGTTGCAGTTATCGAATAAACTAGGCTTGTGGGTAGCCCTGGTGGCTTAGTGGTTTAGTGCCTGCCTTCAGCCCAGGGTGTGATCCTGGAGTTCCAGGATCGAGTCCCATGTCGGGCTCCCTGCATGGAGCCTGCTTCTCCCTCTGCCTGTGTCTCTGCTTCTCTTTCTCTGTTTCTAATAAATAAATAAAAGCTTTAAAAATAAATAAATAAATAAATAAATAAATGAATAAATAAATAAACTAGGCTTGTGTCGAGGGCAACTCCTGTGGCTGGCCCAAAAGGCTGAGTATTGACTCTGGAGAAGGGACCAAGAGGACTCAAAAAGGCTGGCTATATTTGAGGTAGTAGATTTAACCTCTACAGCTCCATATGGCAGAATAGAGAACAGTGTTGCAAACATTTCTAGAAGACAGATGCTAAGTGCAAACTAAACGGAAAATATCTATTAACTAGAGTCATCCAACACTACAAGATGATATAAGAAGTGTGCCTCTGTCCCTACACATGTATTTAGAACTCCCTAACTAACCAGCTGTCATAAATACATACTCTAATAATTTCATTACATGCTATAAATTTATTACTTTTAATGAAGTGGCTCCAGTTGAAAAAAAAAAAAAAAACTGTTTAAATTGATCATGGCAGGGGGATCCCTGGGTGGCTCAGCGGTTCAGCACCTGCCTTTGGCCCAGGGCACGATCCTGGAGTCCTGGGATCGAGTCCCACATTGGGCTCCCGGAATGAAGCCTGCTTCACCCTCTGCCTGTGTCTCTGCCACTCTCTCTCTCTCCTATGATAGACATAGGTCTATCATGAACAAATAAATAAATCTTTAAAAAAATAAATAAATTGATCATGGCAGAGTATGGTGATAATTAAGTTTCTGCCACTGAGAAGACTAGACATTTCTTTTTTTGTTTTATAATTTTATTTATTTATTCATGACAGACATAGAGAGGCAGAGACCTAGGCAGAGGAAGAAGCAGGGTCCCTACAGGGAGCCTCATGTAGGACTCGATCCCCGGACCTCAGGATTACTATCTAGTCAAAGGCAGATGCTCAACCACTTAGCCACCCAGGTGCCCAAAGGATGAGTATTTCTAACATAATAAAATCTCAGAACAACCCAGGGGAAGGGCAGGGAATCACTGAAAAGTTTATTGCACACAGATGACTGTTCCTTAAAAGCACTAGGTAGCAAGTTCTCCCACAGGGCCCAATGGAAGCTCTGATGCATCTTCCTGCATGCAGCTCAGGGCTTTGCACGCCCTGTCCTTGCCCAGCTCTCCCCAGCCTGCTGCTGCAGTGTCCCCTGGGCTGTGCGCAGGCCCCCTGCCAACACCATGATAAAACTGCAGAGGTCTTTCAATCTTTTTTAAACTCGGTAAAAAAATGTATAATAATAATTATTATTATAATTACTTATAATCTATTATTATAAGTAGGCTCCACACCCAGTCTGAAGGCCAACGTGGGGCTTGAACTCACAACCCTGAGCTGAGATTGAGAGTCGGACCCTTAACCGACTGAGCTTCCCAGGTGCCCCTGGTAAAAAAATATTTAGATCCTTCAAGCCCTAGGTAAAATTTTGCTGTAAATCACATGGGTTCACTCAGAGTCCACTGTACTTATCTGACTCATCAGAGACTTCAAAGAGCTTGGTTTAGGAGGACACAGATTTTCTTTCTTTTTTTTAAAAGATTTTATTTATTTATTCATGAGAGACACAGAGACATAGGCAGAAGGAGAAGCAGGAGCCCTGCAGGGAGCCTGATGCGGCGCTTGATCCCAGGACCCCAGGATATTAGTAAGAGGCCACCTCTAGTTTTCATTTGAAATCTACATGTTCCTTCAAATATTATCTCTTCAGTTTATGTTTTAAAATGTAAGTCTTACTATTATTTAGGTATGGTGAGCCAAGGCATCAGGACTGGCACTGAAAAGATATCTGTTACTAACAGTTTATAAGAGAAGGTGGTACACAGTGCCATGTAGGGCCACATGGGCAAGCCCCAGGGTCAGTCAGGAGGCAGAAGGAGCAAGGCATGGGAAAGAGTCTCTATCTTGGTTTCCACGGGGAAAGGCAAGGCCAGGCAGGGTAACAGAACCATTTCAGTAGGCTCTGGGGTATAAATACAGTCTCTAGTTGTCTGGCATCTGGCCCTGGGATGATTAGAGCAGAAGAATATTGCCTCCTGGAGTTTAATAGCCAAATAAAGGAGGTGGTTCTGAGTATGAGCTCTGGACTAATTCATCTGCATATTAACAGTACTCACAGGGGAGTAGTCTGCTATTTCTAGGAATTAGCTGCCTTGGGAGGGGCAGTCTCCTAGGTCAGCACAGTTCAAGATGCCAGAACATCAAGAAAATGAAAATAGAGTTAATACATCTTGCTTTATTTAATTCATAGCACTGACATGACATTATATATATATGTTTGCTGCTGCTCTCCTACTGGGATGTCAATTCCATTAAAGCAGAAACTTAACTTGGTTCAATGTTGTCTCCACACTGCTTAGAACAGTGTCTGGCATATAGCAGGTATTAGTAATAAGTGTTTGTTGAATGAATGAGTGAATAAATAAATAAACCTGCATAAAAACATGACTTACATAACATTTAGGAGAGGTGGAGGATAAGGAAGGCCTACTTTTCTTAAGTACTTTAAACTACCAACTTTTTTTTAAAAGATTTTATTTATATGAGAGAGAGAGAGAGAGAGCACAAGCAGGGGGAGCTGCAGGCAGAGGGAGAGGGAGAAGCAGGCTCCCCAATGAGCAGGCAGCAATGTGGGGCTCAATCCCAGGACCCCAGGATCACAACCTGAGCCAAAGGCAGATACTTAACCAAGTCAGCCACTCAGGCACCCTAAAACTGCTAACTTCTTTATAGCAAGTACAAAGGAAAATCTCAGGTTAGTTCCAGTCCAAGTTTTCATAAATCCTGATTTGGTGAAATTTAATTCATTACAGTAGGTGAAACAGTGAAGTGAAAAGAGCTATATTCTGGAGTCAGAGCAGGATTTACAAGTTTTACTCCCCCACCCCCTAACTAGCTAGAGAAGTGAACTATATCTACTTCTCAGAGTCAGTTCCTCACTGGAAAATTAACAGAACATAAGATGAAAACATACCTATTAGACTAGCTAATGTGAAAAAGCCCAACACTTCTATATATAAGAACATGGGAGGCATAGGCTCTAGTATCTAATAATAATGAATCCCAATGTAAGGAACATTCAGTGGTGATCCTTACTGTAGTGCTCCATTATGTGAACTGGAGCTTACTGTAGTGCTCCATTATGTGAACTGTAGCAAACACATTCTCATTTAGAGTTCAAAGGCGTGACTTAAAGCGGACTACACCTGCCATGGAAGGACTGCCCAAATACTCATTATTTGTAAATTAAGGGATCTGGGGCAGGTTTGTTGGTGTGTGTGTTTTATTTAAATAGATTTTATTTATTTATGTGAGAGTGAGAGAGAGAGAGGGAGCGAGCATGTGCAGGGAGAGAGGCAGAGGAGGAAACAAACTCCACGCTGAGTGGGGAGCCCGACGTATGACTCCTTCCAGAACCCCAAGGATCATGACTTGAGCTGAAGGCAGGTGCTCAACTGACTCAACCACCCAGACATGGGCAGGTTTTATTTTTTTATTTATTTATTTTTTTTATAAATTTTTATTTATTTATGATAGTCACACACAGATAGAGAGGCAGAGACACAGGCAGAGGGAGAAGCAGGCTCCATGCACCGGGAGCCCGACGTGGGACTCGATCCCGGGTCTCCAGGATCGCGCCCCGGGCCAAAGGCAGGCGCCAAACCGCTGCGCCACCCAGGGATCCCATGGGCAGGTTTTTTTAATTCAACTTGGCCTTTCATTCTTGAATAATAGAAATTACCTCACAAAGTTAAGAGTGAATGAATGCTATGGACTGATCTGTCTCCCCCAAGATGTTGAAACCCTAATCTACCATGTGATAGGATCTGGAGATTTAGCATTTAGGAGTTAACTACGTTTAGATGAGGTTGTAGGGTAGGTACTCACAATGGGATTAGTGCCCTTCCAAGTGGAGACATCAGAGAAGGTGCTTTCTCTTTCTCTTTGCCCTGTGAAAACACAGCAAGATAGCAGCCTCCTACAAGCCAGAGGAAGCACTCTTACCAGGACCCGACCAGGAAAGCACCCTGATTTTTGAGTTTCCCAGCATCTAGAACTGTGTGAAATAAAGTTCTGTTGTTGGGCAGCCCTGGTGGCTCAGCAGTTTAGCACTGGCTTCAGCCCAGGGCATGATCCTGGAGACCTGGGATCAAGTCCCACGTCGGGCTCCCTGCATGGAGACTGCTTTGCCCTCTGCCTGTGTCTCTGCCTCTCTCTCTTTCTGTGTCTCTCATGAATAAATAAATCAAATCTTTAAAAGAAAAAGAAAAAAGGACTGTTGTTTATGCCACACAACCTATGACATTTTGTTGTAGCAGCTTGAGCAAACTAATACAATGAGTTCATACAAGTCAAACAGAAAAATGCTCAGCATATACTAAATGCTCAAATATTTGCCACTACCATAAATAGTCCATTGCAATTAAGTTCTACAAAAGAAACTGAGCCAGACCTATCACTCAATTCTTAAGCTTCACTTATTTTCTGTAAGGGGAATTTTTTCTTTAATTTAGGCAGAGGGAGAAGCAGGCTCCATGCAGGGAGCCTGATATGGGACTGGATCCTGGGACTCCAGGATCATGCCCTGAGCTGGAAGGCAGACGCTTAACTGCTGAGCCACCAGGTGTCCCTCTGTAAGGGGAAAATTTTAAGCAAAAACACCCATCACCCTTCAAAACCAAGCAAACAAAAGCCTAATATTTAGTAGGACACACGATAACAGTAAGCATTCATTCAATCCTTATCCTGTGTCAGACACTATGCTCTGAGGACTTTATTTATTTTTAAAGATTTTGTTTATTTATTTATGAGAGACACACAGAGAGAGAGAGGCAGAAAGAAGGAGAAGCGGGGCTCCCTGCAGAGTCCAATGCAGGGACCCGGTCCCTGGGACCACACCACACCCTGAGCCGAAGGCAGATGCTCAATCACCAAGCCACCCAGGCATCCCTACATAGTAATTTCTTTAAAGATATGTCTCCTGCGGCAAGGGAAACAAAATAAAAAACTATTTGGACTACATCAAAATAAAAAGCTTCTGTATAGCAACGGAAATGATCAACAGAACTAGAAGACAACTTACAAAATGGGAGAAGATACTTGTAAATGATGTATTTACAGGGTTAGTATCCAAAATATATAAAGAACTGATACAACTCAACACCCGAAAGATGAATACTTTAAAAATGAGCAAAAGACATGAATAGACACTTTTACAAAGAAGACATACAGATGGCCCCCAGACACATGAAAAGAAGTTCATCGTGACTTATCATCAGGGAAATACAAATCAAAACTACAATGTGATATCAACTCACACCTGTCAGAAGGCTAAAATCAACAAAAGAAACAAGTGTTGGCAAGGATGTGGAGAAAGGGAAATCCTCTTGCACTGCTGGTGGGAATGCAAACTGGTCTGCACCACTGTGGAAAAGAGTATGGAGGTCTGTCAAAAAGTTAAAAATAGAACTACTCTATGATCCAGCAATTGCACCACTGGGTATTTATGCTCAAAATATAAAAATACTAATTCAAAGGGATACATGCACTTCTATGTTTCTATCAGCAGTATCTACAATAGACAAATTATGAAATGAGCCCAAGTGCCCATCAACTGACAAATGGATAAAGATGTGGTGTTGTGTGTGTGTGCATGCACACGCTCACACACACACAAACACACACACTGGAATATTATTCAGTCACAAAAAAAGAATGAAATCCTGCAATCTGCAACAACGTTGATGGACCTAGAGAATAAAATGCTAAGCCAAATAAATCAGTTAGATAAAGACAAATACCATCTGATTTCACTCATGCGTGGAATTTAAGAAACAAACAAGAAAAGCGGGGGGGGGGGGGGGTGGAGGGACAGAGAGAGGAAAGCAAACCAAGAAAAAGACTCTTAACTATAGAGAACAAAGTGATGGTTACTAGAAGGGAGGTAGGTGGGGGGATGGATGGGTTGGGTAGGTTTTGGGGATGAAGGAGTGCACTTATTATGATGAACACTAGGTGTTGTATGGAAGTTCCATGTATGTTGTATGGAATTGAATCACTATACTATACACCTAAAACTAGTATTACTCTATGTTAAAACTAACCGGAACTTAAATAAAAACTTTAAAATTACAATAAAAAATGTTAACTCATTTAATTCTTACCACATCCCTATGACCTATTTTCCCATTTTATTCCCATTTTATAAGTGGGGAAACTAAAACCCAGGGGAGGTTAAATGACTTGTCACACAGCTAGACTAGATAAAGCTTGGATTTGAATCCATGCACCCCAGCTTCACAGTGTTCCTAATCATCACTCTATACTCTCTATGTGAACAGTCTACTCCAAGACTAAAAAGAACAGTAATAACTTTATTTTTTTTTATAAAAATTTTTATTTATTTATGATAGTCACGCACACAGAGAGAGAGAGAGAGAGAGGCAGAGACATAGGCAGAGGGAGAAGCAGGCTCCATGCACCAGGAGCCCAACGTGGGATTCGATCCCAGGTCTCCAGGATCGCGCCCTGGGCCAAAGGCAGGCGCTAAACCACTGCGCCACCCAGGGATCCCCAGTAATAACTTTAGATGGGTTACACTGAGTATACTGGAATGTTTTAATAGAGACTAGCATTTTTGAATAGGTAAACATATTTTTTTAAATGAGCCATAACTGGGATGCCTGGTGGCTCGGCGGTTGTATATCTGCCTTCAGCTCAGGGCGTAATCCCGCAGTTCCAGGATCCAGTGCCACCTCGCGCTCCCTGCAGGGAGCCTGCTCCTCCTCTGCCTATGTCTCTGCCTCTCTCTGTCTCTCATGAGTGAATAGATAAAATCTTTAAAAAAAAAAAATTTTTTTAAATGAGTCACAACTTGCTTCGTAATAACAGACTAAAACAAGACCCAGCAAAACTACTTGCATATAACCAAACCAAAGTTAAAAATGGCTTTGTAAAACCAAGAAGACTCCCATATTTCTTATACCTTGCTTCTTTCAAAACCATCATAGATACACAACATTAAAAAGCCTGACCTTTAAAAAAAATAAGCTGATCTAAAACAAAACATCTTAGGAATGAATAGCAGGTTCAAAGTGAAGTACAAAAACAATGCAGAAAAGTATCTCTTACTAGAATCTAACATTTATTAATGCAATGACTGGAAAAATAAAAAGGAAAACTGAAGAAACTTGTCTGGGATAATAACATCAGTTTGCAAATGTGCAAGCCTGAATGATGTGTACCATATAATGATTCCACAATTCTATATATTACTTGGTGTTTAATAGGATAAGCACTGAGAAATGTGTAAAGCTTCAAGGCTTACAATCACAATATAAAGAGAGCTGTTTCTGAAATGCCTGGGTGGCTCAGTGGTTTAGCACCATCTTCAGCCCAGGGCATGATCCTGGAGACCCAGGATCGAGTCCCACGTCAGGCTCTCTGCCTGGAGCCTGCTTCTCCCTCTGCCTGTGTCTCTGCCCCCTCCTCTCTATCTCAATGTCTCTCATAAATAAATAAATAAATAAATAAATAAATAAATAAATAAATAAATAAATAAGAACAAAAGGAAAAGCTGTCATGTAGACTCCTCCTTGCATGGAGCCTGCTTCTCTCTCTGCCTATGTACCTGCCTCTCTCTCTCTCACGAATAAATAAACTTTTAAAATAAATAAGTATCCAAAATAAAGAATTTAATAAGCCCATTGCCAAAAAATAAAAATAATCCAATTAAAAATGGGCAGAGAGAATAGACATTTTCTCTAGGAAGACATACAGCTGGCCAACAGACACTTGAAAAAGATGCTCAACAACTCATCATCAGGAAAATGGAAGTCAAAACCACAATATGATATCACTTCACACCTGTCAGAATGGCTGGAATCAAAAGGACAATAACAAATGCCGGTGAGGATGTGGAGAAAAAGGAACTCTACTGCAGTGCTGATAGAAATGAAAGCTGGTGCAGCCAACCATGGAAAATTGCATGTTCTTCAAAAAATTAAAAATAGAATTATCCTAAGATCCAGTAATTCCACCACTGGATATTTACCCAAGGAAACTGAAAACACGAATTTGAAGAGATATATGCACCCCTATGTTTCTTGGAATATTATTTGCAATAGTTAAGATGTGGAAGTAACCCAAGCGTCCATTTGCAGATGAATGAATAAAGAGGATGTATACACACACATACACAGGAATATTATTCAGCTATAAAAAATAACAAGATTGCCATTTGCAACAATATGGATGGATCTAGAAAGTATAATACCAAGTGAAGACAAAGACAAATACCACACGATTTCATTCATATGCAGAATTTAAGAACCAAATGAAAAACAAAAAAAAAAGAGATTAAGAAAAGATTTGATTTATTCATTTTTTTAAAAGATTTTATTTATTTATTCATGAAAGACAGAAAGAGAGAGGCAGAGACACAGGCAGAGGGAGAAGCAGGCTTCCTGCGGGGAGCTCAATGAGGGACTCAATCCTAGGACCCCAGGATCACAATCTGAGCCAAAGGCAGATGATCAACCACTGAGGCACCCAGGTGCCCTATTTATTCACTTTCAGAGACGGGGTAGGGGTGGGGGAAAGGCAGAGGGGAAGGGAGAGGGACAGAGCCTGCACTGCGCATGGAGCCTGCCACAGGGCTTGATCCCATGACCTGAGATCATGACCTAAGCCAATACCAAGAGTTGAACTCTTAACAACCGACTGAGCCACCCAGGCATCCCAAAATAAGAGACTCAAATACAGAGAACAAACTGGTGGTTGTCAGAGAGGAGGTGAGTGGGAGATGGAAGAAACAGACAAAGGGGATTAAGAGTACACTTATCATAATGAGCACTGAATAATGTATACAACTGTTGAATCGTTATATTGTACATCTGAAACTAATATAACACTGTTTCTAAATTATGCTTTAATAGAAAAATATTAAAATTAAATAATGCCCTATAAACTTAAAACACTACACTTACCAAGTTATTTAACTTGGACAAATTTGGCTTCTTAAAGTCTTATCTATTAGATTATGTCCCCAAATTAATGCTGATGAAAATATGATCACATTATTAGGCTAATCAGACAACCTACCATGTACTAAACTGATAATTCTGTGACAAAGAGTAATTTGTAATAATAATAATAATAAAAAGAAAAAAAATAATAAAAAGAGTAGCAGCAATAAAACACTCTTATCCAAAATAATGAAAAAAGCAAGAAAGGAGGGGAAAATTATGACCAACTAAAGCCAATACTATAACAAAATTCTTCCTAGAAAACTGCTAGAATTCCAGTTACCTGCAAGGATGCTCGAATAGTGGAAGATTTGTAACATCATTAGGATATTGAACTAGAATCCTCAGTAAGCTTCTTTATATGCTAATTTTAGTTCTGAATACCAAATTTTAGTAACCCCAACTTAATAATACCAAGTCCTTAGATATATGAAGAAATAAGTTTAATGGATACAATTTTATCTTCAGAAGAAAGGACTGGAATTTCTAGATCCATTCTCAGAGCTACCTTGAGTACCATTATGACTCACTCTGGTCCACGAAACCACTTAAGTACCAGTTTTAATGCAAGATAAAGCCCTTCCCTCCCGACCGTGAACTTGTGTGCGCACGCTCGCTCGCTCTCTCTCTCTCTCACACACACATACACACACGCACACAGGACTTCAAAATTAGGATGATGTAAATGGAAAATAACCATTAGGAAAACATTAAGAATTTATATAAGGCAATACACTTACAATATCTCACATGTGAAATGCTTTGAAGTTTACAAAGCTCTTTTTAAAGTGCATTATTTTATTAATGCATTCATCCTGAAAAGATGAAACTATCTCTATTTTAAAGACCAGAAACTCGAGGTCAAGAAAGTTAAGTAACTGCCTCAAGGTCAAGTCAGACATTTGATTAAGTGGCAGAACCAGGACTTTAATTCAGACCTCCTGCTCCTAGTTTAAGGTCTCTAAAACCCCTACTACTATAGGCCAAATCTATAAATCAAATAAAGTATGTAAAAGGATTTTTGCAAGACAAAAAAGAACTAGAAGGATTTTATTATAAAGATCATTAATCATTTGCAAATGCACTAGTGAAATACCTATGCCAAGGTGCTAACCTGAGCAATTAAATCTCTCTGGGCCAGTCATTAAGACATTGCAAAGAGGTCCAAGTGATTCTAACATGAAACAGGATTGAGGACTTCTGATCTCTATTAGATGATATAACAGTGCATGACAAACATGTTTTCAACTATCATTTGTATTTTTATATTTTCCTTTCATATGAATTAATCATCAGCCCTTAATTAAACATACTGACAGTTTAATAAAGCTAAAGTGCTGACTTTAAAGACCTCAGTATTAGCTATGAGAAAGGTGTATAACTCTGCTTAAGAGTAATTACACAAAACTATGTTCGGTCTTTAAAAAACTCTGTTCTAGTCAATAGAATATTCAACTAAAATGTACACCTTCAATTTGTGCTATTAAGAACATTTAAAATTCATTATTTTCATTTGAAGGAAAAAAAATCCAGTAACTTTTCATACAATATATACCTAAGTTGCATTCATTGAGGAATAGGAAGCTTATTATACTAAACATAATAAATACAAATAGCAGTTGAGGTACTGGAGGGACCGATTAAATGGCAATTCACACTGAGAATCATTTTTAAAAATACCGGATACTGAGCCAATCTTACCTTTTGTAGACTTGTTGGATTCAACTGAGTTTTGTCAATTATTTTTATTGCAACCTAGAAAAAAAAAATATTTATAGATTTTAAGAATTTGGTAAATATAGACTAATCGGTCGGTAATGGTTCCATAAATGCCCAGACACACGGGCATTTCCAAAAAAAATGAAAACTAAACTAGTTAACAATAATATTTTATATATTATAAATATTTTTATATTGAAACAGGGGCTTCATGCAAATGTGGGTATTGTTATAGTACTTTAGATTTATGTTACTTATAGACATGGGGCGAAAAATCTCCCACAAGGCAGATAGATACAGAATGAGAGACAGAGAGAAACTGATTATATAATGAAAACACTTCTAAAAATGTAGGACAATGAAGCAAATTTCCTACTCCCTATTTAGAAATACTTAAAAACATTTTTTTTTTAATTTTTAAAAAATTTAATCTGAGAACAGGGGTGGTGGTGGTTGCACCATTTCTAGAAGTACTGCAATACCAGGTCCAATTCATGGAGTGGACAGCTCCTATTCCAATTTCTAGCTCCCAAAATCCTTTTACTATATTGTCCTCAGAGGATGTATCAGATATTAACCTGGTAAGAACAGATCCTACACTTGATCTTAGCCAAAAGGCTGAGAAACAATCCAATGATTTTTAAAATTTATTTATTCATGAGAGACACAGAGTGAGAGACAGAGATACAGGCAGAGGGAGAAGCAGGATCCCTGCGGGAAGCCCGATGTGGGACTTGATCTCGGGACTCCAGAATCACGCCCTGGGCTGAAGGCAGGTGCTAAACCACTGAGCCACCCAGGGATCCCCCAAAGGACAATTTTAACAGAGTAAAAAGGCAACCCAGAGAATGAGAGAAAATACTGGCAAATCATAGATGAGAAGGGATTAATTAATATCCAGAATACAGAGAACTCATACAACCAAACAACAAAAACCCAATTCAAAAATGGGCAAAGCCCTTGAAGAGACATTTCCTCAAAGACGACATTTAGTGGACCCCTGAACAATGTGGGGTTAAGGGCGATGCCCTCCCTCCCCAGTCAAAAATTCATGAATAACTTTTGACTCCCCCAAAACTTTAATAGCCTGTTGACATGAAGCCTTACCGATAATATATACAGTTTATTAACACATATTTTGTATATTTTGTATGTTCTTACAATAAAGTAAGCTAGATAAAAGAAAATATTGTTACAAAAATGATAAGAGAAAATACATTAGAGTACTGGATGGCATTTATCGAAAAAAATCTACATCTAAGTGAACTTGCCCCGTTCAAACCATGTTGTTCAAGGGTCAACTGTACAACTGGCCATAAGAACATAAAAATGATGCTCAAAAAAAATAAAAAATAAAAAATAAATGATGCTCAACATCACTGATCATTAGGGAAATGAAAATTAAAACTCCAAGATACCACTTTATATCCATGCTATTAAAACACACACACACACACACACACACACACACACACCTCCCAGAAAACAAGCAGTAAGGATGTAGGGAAATTGGAACCCTTGTGTACGTTGATAGGAATGTAAAATGGTACAGCTGCTGTGGAAAACAGTATAGAGTTCCTCAAAAAAATTAAAAATAGTATTACCATATGATCAAGCAATTCCATTTCTGGATATGTACCCTGAAGAACTAAAAACAGGGACTTAAATAGGTATTTGTACACCCACGTTCATAGCAACGTTATTCACAATAGCTAAGATGTGGAAGTAACCCCAGTGTCCACTGAGCAATGAATGGATAAGGCTAATGTGGCATTTCCATACAGTAGAATATTTTTCAGTTATAAAAAGGGAGGAAATTCTGACACATGCTACCGCATGGATGAACCTTGAGGGCACTATACTAAATGAATAAGCCAGACACAGAAGGTCAAATATTGTATGATTCCATGTGATGAGATTCCTAGAGAGTTCACATTCATAGAGTCAGAAAGTAGAATGGAGGAAGGAAAGAATGGGGAGTTAGTGTTTATGGGTACAGAGTTTCAGTTTTACAAGATGAAAAGAAGTCTGGAGATGCAAGATGGTGCTGGTTGTACATTACTATAAGTGTATTCAATACTACTGAAACATGCATCTAAAAATAGTTAAGATGGTGAATTTTAGGTTACTTATTTTTTAAAGATATTATTTATTTAGGGCAGCCCCGGTGGCTCAGCAGTTTAGCGCCGCCTTCAGCCCAGGGCCTGATCCTGGAGACCCGGGATCGAGTCCCACGTCGGGCTCCCTGTGTGGAGCCTGCTTCTCCCTCTGCCTGTGTCTGTATCTCTGCCTCTCTCTCTCTCTCATGAATAAATAAATTTTAAAAATCTAAAAAAATTTTTTTAAAAAGATTTTATGTATTTATTCCTGAGAGACAGAGAGAGGCAGAGACACAGGCAGAGGGAGAAGCAGGTACCAAGCAGGGAGCCCGACGTGGGATTCGATCCCGGGACTCCAGGATCACGCCCTGAGCCCAAGGCAGACGCCCAACCGCTGAGCCACCCAGGTGGCCCTATGTTATGTATATTTTATCACAATAAAGAAACGGGGGGGGGGGGGAACCCCATTACATGTTAATATAAATAACATTTTAATGAAATTCTCACATATCCTATATTCAACCTGTTGTGATATCACACGTCATATAACCTCTGGAAAACTTTACATTTATGAGAGAGAATGGAAAAAGTAGTGTCTTAATAGTATTACAAAAATAGTTTTGACTTTGTAAACCCCCTAAAAGGTTCTCAGAGACCTCGAGGGGTCCCCATACCTACTTCAAGAACTGTTGCACTTATTCATATTAACACTTAAAAAAACAAAACTACTACTCCTGCTTCACTTGGTCTAAAGCCTCCATCTGCTTAAGTTATTTGATTACTTCCTATGAATCCACTGACCTCCAAAGGAGCTAGAGAGCCTGACACTCAGTGAAACTGACCTGGAGTGCAAGGACCCACCACTCCAGCCCACCTCAAATGGGAGAGAAGAAATCAGGAGTCTCAATGGAAACTACAGTAAATAAAGCAAAAGTAAATGTCTGTGGCTGCAACATACAAACAATGACCTTGTTCAAATCTCAGCTGGGGACTGCTGTCTTATTATAGCCCGACATACTACCAGGTATGTAAGAAGTATTCAATGCTTCCTGAGTTGATGTAAGGAACACCCATACGCAGTATGGTGTATGGTTCAGTAACCACGCACATGTTTGAGATAGAGACAGAGGAGTGAAGAAATAGGGTTTCTGGTGATTTAACAAACATCAATGTGATTTAAAAATTACACTTCTTGGGATCCCTGGGTGGCGCAGCGGTTTAGCGCCTGCCTTTGGCCCAGGGCGCGATCCTGGAGACCCGGGATCGAATCCCATCGGGCTCCTGGTGCATGGAGCCTGCTTCTCCCTCTGCCTATGTCTCCGCCTCTCTCTCTCTCTCTCTCAATGTGTGACTATCATAAATAAATAAATAATTAAAAAATAAAAATAAAATAAAAGATAACCCCCCCAAATAATATATATATATATATATATATATATATATATATATATATTACACTTCTTGGGCAGCCCGGGTGGCTCAGAGGTTTAGCACCACCTTCAGCCCAGGGCCTGATCCTGGAGACCCGGAATCGAGTCCCACGTTGGGCTCCCTGCATGGAGCCTGCTTCTCCCTCTGCCTGTGTCTCTGCCCCTCTCTCTCCCTCTTTATCTTTATGTCTCACATGAATAAATAAATAAAATCTTAAAAAATAAAAAAATATAAAGTAAATAAAAATTACACTTCTAAGTTTAATGAATTAATTTGCTTCAAACTTTAATAAATAATTTTATGGGTCTCCCAATCTCCAAAGAAACCCCTTAAATACACGATTCCTTTCTGGACATTATTCTGTTTTCTTCTTTCTTCTGAGGGCCAGATCCAGCAAATATGCTGCCTTTCTGGTTCTTCTTCCCTCCGATCCTGAGACCTAGTTTCTATTCTCATGACCAGACTTTGGATCACTAGCTTCTTCTGGCTCTGCTCAGTATCTGCCTTCTACTGTAAAGATTCTATTCTTAAGCACTTTCTTTTTTAAATACTGCTATTCAAATAGTATTTAAAGAAGAAAAAAAGGAGTTCAAAATATGTTTCATTCAGCTAAATCAAACTGTAGGAGCGTCATTTTATTAAAAGTAAATGTCCTAAAAAAAAAAAAAAAAAAAAAGTAAATGTCCTCTGAGTAAAACACTATCTGTCATTTACAATGATGCATGTCTGTGTGGCCATGAAGCCTGAGGCGGAAGCTAATCCCTCTTCCTCTAGCTCCCTGATGTGGTGACTCAACTACCAAAATAACCTTGTCCCAGAGCTGGCGCCAGGGGGAGAGCTCAGACCTCAGGTCAATAAAAGAGGAAGCAACTGTGGAGGCATCACCAGGTGTCTGAAAAAGATGGGGGCTGGAGAGAAGAGCACACATGTGTTCCCAAGGTTGTGGAGGTTTATTTCCGGGGGTTGGGAGTGGGGGTGGGAGCATGCACAGCAAAAGCCAAGGGAGTTCACCAGCAAGGAAAGAGGAGTGTCCCTGCCACTTGTTGTGTCAAGTTCTGGGAAATTCCATTTATTCACCCTGATGCCAGAAACAAAGTGGAAAATTACAAAATAGGGATAAAGAGAGCTCATACATGAGAAGGGCTTCCCCTAACATACGTCACCCTAGGGCCCAACAAACCTGTGCAAACACCCACCAGAGAAATAAATATCCTCATCTTCCACTTCCTGTCAATTTTCTACTGGTCAAAAGGTCCCAATATCCTGCTCCCAACATGCGTTAAGCATCCACAAACACAAAAAAAGAGAAGTCAAAAAGGTCCCAAGTTCTTTAAGACGATGCAGTAGCCCGGAAGGATGGATTATTAGTCAGCTCAGGCTGCCATAACAAAAATATCACAGACTAAGTGGCTTAAACAACAGAAATTTATTTTCTCACAGACTGGAAGGCTGGAAGTCCAAGATCAGGGTCTGACTAGCACGGTCAGTTCCTGGTGAGGCTTTTCCTCTTGGCTTGCGGATGGCCCCCTTCTCATAGTATCCTTACGTGGTGGAAAGAGAGCAGCTCTCTGGTATCTCTTCTTTTAAGGACACTGATCCTACTGGATCCTACCTTTATGACCTAATTTAACTTAACTACTTCCACAAAAGCCCTATTTCCAAATACATTGATGGTTAGTGATTTAATATATGATTTTGAGAGACACAATTCAGTCCACAGCAGTAAAGACCAAGCCGGACAACTACAATATGTAGCTACAAAATAAAACTTCAAATGAAAATATAATGCCCAACACATGGAAGACGTACAACATGGAAGAATGTCACAAGCATCAAGTCCAGTAAAAGAAGCAGACACAGGGATGGCTCAGCGGTTAAGCATCTGCCTTCGGCCCAGGGCATGATCCTGGAGTCCTGGGATCGAGTCCCACGTCAGGCTCCCTGCATGGACCCTGTCTCTCTCTCTCTGTGTCTCTCATGAATGAATAAATAAAATCTTAAAAAAAAAAAAAGCAGACACAAAATATATACTATATGATTCCATTAGCATAATGTTAAGGAAAACAAAAAACGATCTACCGTGTTAGAAGTCAAGATAGTGGTTACCTTGAGGAAGAAGGGCAGGGTGGTGATTAGGAGAAAAGAAGCTTCTAGAGTTCAAGTCTTACTACAGTTTTGCCCTGAGTTGTGGTAATGCAAATATGTTTACTTTTGTGCTAATTCATCAAGGTGTGCACTTATGATTTGGGCACTTTTTCTGGATGTGTGTTATATTTCAACAGAGAGTTTTTTTTTAAGTCAATAATGACTCTAAATAACCATCATAAAAAGATGGTAGGTAATGCCTAAAACTAAAAAACTAAGAATATGAGCGTGCTGTGTATCAACTATACTTCAACAAAAAAAATGTTTTTAAAGATTAAAAGCATGTTACAGATAAAGGTAAAACCTAAAGAATCAGTTTATATAGTACACCTGAATCTAATATAACACTGTATGCTAACTAATCGATTTTATTTTTTTTATTTTTTTTTAATTTTTATTTATTTATGATAGTCACAGAGAGAGAGAGAGAGAGAGAGAGAGAGAGAGAGGGGCAGAGACACAGGCAGAGGGAGAAGCAGGCTCCATGCACCAGGAGCCCGATGTGGGATTCGATCCCAGGTCTCCAGGATCGCACCCTGGGCCAAAGGCAGGCGCCAAACCACTGCGCCACCCAGGGATCCCTAACTAATTGATTTTAAAATAAAAACTCAGGAATCCCTGGGTGGCTCAGTGGTTTAGTGCCTGCCTTCAGCCCAGGGCGTGATCTTGGAATCCCACGATCGAGTCCCACGTCAGGCTTCTGCTTCTCCCTCTGCCTGTGTTTCTAGACCTCTGTCTCTCTGTGTGTCTCTTATGAATAAATAAATAAAATCTTAAAAAAATAAAAAATCAAAATTAAATAAAAACTTTAAAAAATTAGTTTAAAACATTGAAAGTGGCCATCTTGGAAGATTAGGAAATAGGGATTGGGAACAAAGGACAAGGTTTTTCAACAAGCCTTGACACTTTAAACTGCATAACAGAACTTGAATACAAATAACTAAATGAAAGGTTTCTCATAACCACAATGAGGACATTTAGTTAAAGGTAGCATACTGATCCCATACATTTTCTTCTTCTCCCACTTGCTGGTCCAATTAAAGAATAAAAACAGAAGGGCAAAGAGAATGGGAGAGGTACCACCAGGAGACAAGTGACTTACTTACTTATTTACTTTATTTATTTATTTTTAAGATTTTATTTATTCATGAGACACAGAGAGAGGCAGAGACACAGGCAGAGGGAGAAGCAGGCTCCACGAAGGGAGCCTGATGTGGGATTCAATCCTGGGTCTCCAGGACACACCCTGGCTGAGCCACTGGGGCTGCCCAACAGACAAGTGATTTTAAACAATTTCAGGAAGATAAAAATCTGAAGCCCATGTTGCGGGGCACATGCAAAATTAATGTGCCCAAACAGTGCAATCCAGGGAAACCTCCTTGAGAAAATCACTGTGCTGTGTATGTGGCACTTTCCTTCTAGCCACCAAGAAGCTATAAGCCAGGCGCCTGACAGCAGTCTCCACACACCCCATCCTGCATAGAGAGCTCTCAATTTGCTTCTTGGGACTCTCCTCTTGAAAACATTAACAGTGAATCAAAAATCATTGATCTATGAGGAAAGCCTATGATTACTTGATACCTTTCGCCACATAGCTGCTAGGGGAAAACACGAGATAACTTAGACTTCTCTTTTCAAACACGGAGATAGTTGTTTGTTGTTGGATATGGTGCTTAGGTTCTACAAAGCCACTGTGAATACTGCTCCTAGAGGAAATACACAGTTAGGTTCCTGTGGGACCCTGCTCATAAAAATTTTCATCAACTGATCAATATATAACCTTGTTTTATTTATGGGTGTTTCTTTTTAAGGACACCTTATTTACTACATATCATTGATTATCATTGACCTGTCAGCCAGCTGCAGAACCTAACTCATATCTGAATGAACCTTATGTAACAAATGTGTTTTCTCTATCAGGCACATCATAGCTTTGCACTTAGAAACACTGGCAAGGGCAGCCCCGGGGGCACAGCGGGTTAGCACCGCCTGCAGCCCGAAGTGTAGTCCTGGAGACCCGGGATTGAGTCCCGCGTCAGGCTCCCTGCATGGAGCCTGCTGCTCCCTCTGCCTGTGTCTTTGCCTCTCTCTGTGTGTCTCTCGTGAATAAATAAATAAAATCTTTTTTAAATAAAATCTTTTTTAATATGTAGAAATTGGGTTCAGGTGAGATTTTCTCTTTTTTCTGCACACTAACTGTAAATACTCTACCTCTAGATTATACTAAAAAGCAAGATGAACGTCTTTATACTTTTCAATTTTATGTTAGTGGAATAGGAGGCGCTCTTTCACCCTTCTGCCCACTCACCTCCAAATCTACTATTATTAGTTTAATTTTTGTCAGTCACTATAGTTTTGAATAAACACTGCATTAATCATTGTCCCCTCCTGCCACCAAATTATTACTTGCTGAGTTTTAATATAATATCAAAGAACAATACTTGCAATTTTCCGAAAAGGGAATTAAGATACTCCTCTCTTTTCTAGTTATATTGTTTGTGTGGGGCCAAACCAAAACAGTATACTGACGTAACTTAAATGTAGAAGAATATATGAAAACCCAGCTACTTTCTATTAAGACCAACACTAATGAGATTTGTGAAAAAAATTTAAACAATGTCACTCTTCTCGGTAATTTGTTTGGAACAACAGGGGTTTTTTCCATAAAATATGTTACTTATATTAAATGTAATAGGTCTGTTATTATTTTAAATGAATTAATATTTTAAATTTCTTAGTGTTAACTTCTAATATGATAAATATCAATATATAAAACCTATGGAAACAAAGGTTTTTTGGGAGTCTGATATTTTAAAAGTTTAAAGGCATCCTGAGACACAAAGAATTTGGGAACTGTTCTACTCAGTGCAACCGTGCACAACTACTAAACCTGCTATGATGACCATGCACTGGCATAGAGCACTGCTCGGCATGTAATTCTGAGGGAGAAAAACCATAAAACAAAATTATGACCAAAAATATGGTGAAAACCATATACATGAGTACAGAGAATATACAAAGACAAAAATGGTATTCAGAATATTTTAAGTGTGTGATATTTTTTCCTCTCTAGTCTCTATGTGAAGACAATCACACACACACACACACACACACACACACACACACACACACACACACAAAGTTGTGGCTAAAATATAAAACAATTCATCTAAAATCCCAAGAAGTTGAGCACATCTCAGAATGAAGAAGTACAGCTTATCCTTCTTACTCAATAACAAATGGTGAATGAGGTGCCAGATCCAATCCTTCCCCTTCCTACTCTCTGGTGCCTCCTCCAGTGCAGGAGACAGGACACAGGTATGAGCAGGTTAACAGCTCACATCCAGTTAAACGTGGAGGACAGACAGTAAAGGCATACAGGCACAACAGCACAGTAACAAGGTGAAAAGACAACAGTGGAAAAGACAGTTCAATAATTTTCTCAAAGAGAGGAGAGAAAATCATAACCAGAAACATGATTTGCCTAGCACAACTTGGGAAGGGCTCCAAACTTGGGAAGTTGGGAGGCACCAGAGGCAACAGTGGAACTACTGGGCTAATTGCAAGGTCACAGGTCTGTATATAGAATGTCTGCTGCTCTCCAGTCCAGCCAATAAACCACTGGTTCTGTAGACACTAAAAATGTTTTCTGTGGAGATGATGAGATTCAAGGTCAATGAGCCCAGCAGAGGACAGGCCTGGAGATGAAAAAGGGGAAATTAAGTGTCGGATTACCACTGAGAACTTGAGTTGGGCCACCAGCTTCTCCTAGGCAGAAGAAAGGATTCTTGTCTATAGAAAAGGAACGGCCTCAGAGAAGAGATCTAAAGACATGATATCTAGCGAACTACAATAAAATAAAACCACCAGACAACTCCCAACAGGAAAGCTGTATGGTCAAACATATCCTACATATATAAACCCAGGTTTTGATCAGCTTCTGAGGGTTCTACCTGAAATGCAAACAGATGACCAGAGAGATTATCAGATTCCAAAGAAAGGCTCTGTATAACAGTTGCCAAGAAAGGACCCCAGAGAAAAACATGGTTCAGGGAGCAAAATCTATTTAAAAAAAAAAAAAAAAAGAGGAAAGCCTTTACTACTCTCACAGGGAGTTAACAAAACAAACAGCATTCATAACCCCAGCACTGGATATTACACAGAAAAATAATCAGAAGAGCTGGGAGGAAGGAGGGGGGGATACACCAGGATACACAAACACACAAATTTAACAGAAAAAAGAAATTAAGGACACAGCCCAGAAAATAAAATAGAAACACATATATATTAAAAAAAAAAAAAAAAAAAAGAAAGAAACACATATATATGGAGAACAGATTTTTTCTCAAAAAAGTCAAGGTTCAGGCAGCCCCCACGGTGCAGTGGTTTAGCACCGCCTGCAGCCTGAGGTGTGATCCTGGAGACCCAGGATCAAGTCCCACATCGGGCTCCCTGCATGGAGCCTGCTTCTCCCTCTGCCTGTGTCTCTGCCTCTCTCTCTCTCTCTGTGCCTCTATGAATAAATAAATAAAATATTAAAAAAAAAAAGTCAAGGTTCTTTTCCAAGAGTTCCAGTCTCTGATTGTAAGCATTACAGAATGAAGATTTTTATTTTATTTTTTATTTTTAAAAATATTTTATTTATTTATTCATGAGAGAAATGGAGAGAGAGAGAGTCAAAGACATAGGCAGAGGGAGAAGCAGGCTCCATGCAGGGAGCCCAACATGGGACTCAATCCGGGGTCTTCAGGATCACACCCTGGGCTGCAGGCGCCACTAAACCGGCTGAGCCATCCGGGCTGCCCAGAATGAAGATTTTTAAATAATAAAATGAGAAAATTCTCTAGAACTGAAAGACAAGAATCTCCAAATTAAAAGGGTTTAATGAACAACCAAGAACAATCAATGTACACGAACTCCCTGGTACCTCACTATGAAATTTCTGAATAGCAAGGATAAATATGAAGAGTCTACAAAGCTTCTGGAGTAGAAAAAAGAAGTAACACACTTAAGCCACTTATATTCTCCAATCTCTGGAATTACCAGTACTGGAAAACTCCTTTCTGACCTTAATTTGGGCTTCCCACTCTCTAATCACCTTCTCCACTTTTCCTCCTCCCCTCTGTCTAGAGCTCCAATAACTGTCTAAACTCTCCAGGATCCATAATCCACTGGTCCTACCACCTTCTTATGGTTTGTTTTCCCTCTCAAGATATTTCCTACTCAAATCTGTAGTCCTGCAATCACTCCCTGAGGTATTCCCAATCAATGCCCCTGCTGTTCCTATTCACTACACTTAGTGTGACAAAAAATCCCAATACGTATAAATGCTATGCCTGTGTCTGGGTACCTGCATGTTGCTGGAGTAATTTCCAGCCATGCTGCCTATTCCCACTTTATTTTTATTTATTTATTTTTAAAGATTTTATTTATTTATTCATGAGAGACACAGAGAGAAAGAGAGGCAGAGACACAGGCAGAGGGAGAAGCAGGCTCCATGCAAGGAGCTCAACATGGGACTCGATCCCGGGTCTCCAGAATCACACCTCAGGCTGCAGGCGGCAGTAAGCCGCTGCACCACCGGGCCGCCCTATTCTCACTTTAAATCCACGATCACTAACCTCAGGGAAGCCTTCAGGCCACCTGGCAATTCTACCACATTCCTCCAATCGATTAAGTCTCCTGCTTGCCCAGGAATTACTTAACTTCTCACATTTCTAATATCTCCTGTCTCCTTGGTAATCAATCACACTCTTAGCTGATGATCTTGCTTCTTCCCTTTTACTGAAAAAATAGCTGCAAAGAGAAGAAAACCTCCACAAGCTCCCACACCAGCATACAGAGCCCTGAGCTGCACCAATGCCAGTGCCCTCTACCTTTCTCCTGTTTCCATGTAAGAACTGTCCACGTTATCAAGGACAACTCTTCCACCATCCTCTCTCACCCACTCAAATCTCTCCCCCCACTTTCCCCCTTTCTGTCAGATTATTCCCATTCACACATAAACATGCTGATATTTTGCCCATCCTTTAAAAAACAGCATGGTCTGACAGCTGTAGCTACTCTTCTGTGTATCTTGATCACAGTGGTGATAACGTGAATCTATAAATGTGTTAGAATTCAGAGAACTGTACTTCAAAGGAAAAAATGATGTGTAATTTTAAAAATAATATAATTTGCTTAATTTTGATGTCCAAAATGAGAGTGAGTTCAAAGGGTGGTCAGATACAAGATATTATACAAATGTTATTTTATTATTCATAACAGCTAAGGAAAAAATGTCATTCACATCAGCAATAAAAATTTTAAAATACCTGGGAATGAACTTAAGAATTATGCAAAACCGGGAAGCCCCAGTGGCCCAGGTTTAGCGCCGCCTTCAGCCCAGGGCATGATCCTAACTCTTTCTGTGTGTGTGTCTCTTATGAATAAAAAAAAAAAAAAAAAAACTTAAAAAAGAATTATGTAAAATGTAGATGAAGAAAATTATAAAGCCTGAAAACAAAACTGAGCACACTTCATATTCCTATATAGGACTTGATGTCATTAAAATAGCAAATTTCCCCCAGATCAGTTTATAAGTTCAGTTAATTCTTTTTTTTTTTTTAAGATTTTATTTATTTATTCATAAGAGACACAGAGAGAGAGGCAGAGACATAGGCAGAGGGAGAAGCAGGCTCCCCGCAGGGAGCCCAATGTGGGACTCAATCCCAGGACCCCAGGATTGCGACCCGAGGCAAAGGCAGATGCTCAACCACTGAGCCACCCTGTTCCCCCAGTTGATTCCAATCGAAATTAATCTTACTGAATTTCCAGTAAGACTATTTTTGAAACATGGTATCTTGATTCTAAAATTAGTCTAACACAGTATATGGCAAGATGAGGTATGAAGTTTTTAAAAAATAATAATCTGTAGAGCATTTAACCTACTCTAAAACATCAAAAGGTACAATTCAAAGCAGCAGTAATAAAACTCCCACAGTATGGGTACGACACTAAATAAATAGATCAGAGAAACAAAAAGACATATATATGGGAATATGGCATGTGATAAAGCAGGTATCTTCAACTGGGGGAAAGGACAGATGATCCCAGGATAAGCAGTAATCTACATGGGAAAAAAAAGTTTGATCGCTACACTTCATACTAATTCCCTAAAACATATACCAAATGAATGAAAACATTCAAACGGGAGCCATAGGAGTGTTTGAAGAAGATACAAAACCATTTTTTTAGATCTTGGAAAAAAGTAAACCTTTCTCACCAAGTTATGAAACCCAACAGATCAGACTGATGCATGAAACACAATAGGTTTAAATCATTACAATTTTGGGGGGAGGAAAGATTTTTTTTATTTATTTATTCATGAGAGACAGAGAGAGAGGCAGAGACACAGGCACAGGGAGAAGCAGGCTCCTCATAGGGAGCCCGATGTGGGACTTGATCCCGGAATTCTGGGATCACACCCTGAACCAAAGGCAAATGCTCAACCGCTGAGCCACCTAAGTGTCCCAGATTTATTTATCTTTAAAGACTTTTATCTATTTATTTGAGAGAGAGAGAGAGAGAATCTGAAGACTCCACGCTGAGCACAGAGACTGAAGTGGAGTTCAATTCCACAACCATGAGATCATGACCTGAGACAAAATCACAAGTTGGATGCTTAACTGACTGAGCCACCCAGGTGCCCCAATCAGTAAGATTTAAAATAGAAGAAAATGGGGACACCCGAGTGGCTCACTGGTTGAACGTCTCCCTTCGGCTCAGGGCATGATCCCAGGGTCTTAGGAATGAGTCCCACATTGGGCTCCCTATATGGAGCCTGTTTCTCTCTCTGTCTCCTCTGCCTCTCTCTGTTTCTCATGAATGAATAAATGAATGAATGAATAAATAAATAAATCTTTTTAAAAAAATGGATAAAGGATACAAATGGGAAACTTATTTTAAAAGCAAATATGAAAAAAAATAAAATAAAAGCAAATATGAAATTTCCTCAGAGAGTTAAAAATAGAATTACCCTAAGACCCAGCAATTGTACTACTACCCTAAAGATACAGATGGAGTGAAAAACTGAGACACCTGCACCCCAATGTTCATAGCAGCAATGTCCACAATAGCCTAACTGTGGAAGGAGCCTCAGTGTCCACCAAAAGATGAATGGATAAAGAAGATGTGGTCTATATATACAATGGAGTATTACTCAGCCATTAGAAACGACGAATATCCACCATTTGCTTCAACGTGGATAGAACTGGAGGGTATTACGCTGAGTGAAGTAAGTCAATCGGAGGACAAACATTATACGGTTTCATTCATTTGGGGAATATAAATAGTGATAGGGATTAAAGGGGAAAGGAGAGAAAATGAGTGGGAAATATCAGAGAGGGAGACAGAACATGAGACTCCTAACTTTGGGAAACGAACAAGGGGTAGTGGAAGGGGAGGTGGGTGGGGGGATGGGCTGACTGGGTGACGGGCACTGAGGGGGGGCACTAGACGGGATGAGCACTGGGTATTATACTATATGTTGGCAAATCGAACTCCAATAAAAAAATATACAAAAAAAAAAAAAGCAAATATGAGTAAGAAAATACATGAAAATGTCATCAATCTAGTTATTAAAAGGAAGCAAGCATTAAAAAACATAATTTTTTGTCCAGGTAAAAATTATCTACATTGTATTAGTAAGGGTACAGAAAAATGGATACTCTCATTCAATCTGGTAGAATAAAGTACTCTGACATTTTCTCAAAAGTAATTTAGCAGTACCTATCACAATGTCAAATATTCATCTTTTTTGACCCAGAACACCCACTTCTAGGAATTTACCCTACAGAAACACTCTTTTCAAGAGTAAAGAGTTATGTTAAGGAATGTTCACTGCAAATGTTTACAGGAGCATAAAAAATCAGAAACCACTCAATATCCACCAATAGGGGATAAACCATGGCACCAGCACACACTGGAAATAGAATGTGTCAGATCTATGAGCACTAAGATGCAGACATGGTCAAGTATGTTGCTAAGAAAATTACCGTTATGTCCACGAGTCTCTTTTTGTTAAAGTAAACAAAAAGTTATTATTTATACAAAAAACTGGGAATCTACACCAAACTGCTGAAAGTGATCCTCTTTAAAGAGAGAAATTTTGGGACACTGGGGTGGCTCAGTGGTTGAGCGTCTGCCTCTGGCTTAGGGCGTGATCCCCAGAGTCCCGGGATTGAGTCCTGCGTCAGGCTCCTTGCATGGAGCATGCTTCTCCTCCCTCTGCCTATGTCTCTGCCAGTCTCTCTACCTCTCTCTGTCTCTCATGAATAAATAAAAATCTTTTTTAAAAAATAAAATAGGGATCCCTGGGTGGCGCAGCGGTTTAGCGCCTGCCTTTGGCCCAGGGCGCGATCCTGGAGACCCGGGATCGAATCCCACGTCGGGCTCCCGGTGCATGGAGCCTGCTTCTCCCTCTGCCTGTGTCTCTGCCTCTCTCTCTCTCGCTGTGTGCCTATCATAAATAAAAAAAAAATTTTTAAAAATAAATAAATAAAATAAAATAAAAATAAAGAGAAAAATTTCAAGGAACTTGTACTTCCTACATAATGAATTTCTGTAAAGTAGAAATATCTTTACATTTTCCATGGTTCTGGGTAATACCTACAATAGGGGAGAAAAAAAAAACCCAAGAATTGTTTAATTTAAAGTTAAAAACAAACAAAAATTTTAAATTAAGCCATTCTGCTAATCAGATTCAAGTCTTTCCAGAGAGAGAACCTACTAGATCTAATATACACAGTAGGCCAAATTGCAGCTTGGGAGAGTAGGGAAGAGGGTCCATCTGTCTCATTGTCTCCCAACCCACCAGCTGTCCTTCTAAGGAAACTGGGAGAGTAACTACTTAGAGCTGGTGGGGACTAAACTAAAGAGGTTTGTTTTTTGTTTTTTTAAACTAAAGAGGTTTTGCCCTGTTTCACAAAGCTTTACTTAAGGACAGCAAGGAAAGCCCCACCCACACATGCTGTTTCCTAATTCTAAAAGCAACCCAGGTATCTCAACAAGGAGTATTAAATAGGGATTTGTCACGTGAAAGTTGACATGAAACATGAAGAGGCAAACTTTTAGTTAAAGTCTGTAACTCCAGGGAGTGTAGACCTCTATTTCCCAACCTTCTTCAACTCCAAGCACACACAGAAAATGAGAATATCTGTAAGGCACACTGCAGCAAACAGAGGCTGCTTAGTGACAGAATGGCTGGCCCAGGGTCTTGTTCCAGCAGTCCCAGGCATGGTGGGCTGCAAGAATCAATACTATGACACATCTGTAACACTGTCTTGGCATACCTATTAGGAGGCTCTCATACAGGGAAAACATTTCTTTAAAAAGCTTGCTTCAGGGATCCCTGGTGGCGCAGCGGTTTGGCGCCTGCCTTTGGCCCAGGACGTGATCCTGGAGACCCGGGATCGAATCCCACATCGGGCTCCCGGTGCATGGAGCCTGCTTCTCCCTCTGCCTGTGTCTCTGCCTCTCTCTCTCTCTCTCTCTCTGTAACTATCATAAATAAATAAAAATTTAAAAAAAAAATAAAATAAAATAAAAAATAAAAAGCTTGCTTCAAAAGAACCATTACAATCATTCAACATGTATTTATTAACCACCTACTGTGTGCCAAACACCGTGTTAAGTATGGACATCTGGGGGAATCCCTGGGTGGCTCAGCAGTTTAGCGCCACCTTCAGCCCAGGGCATGATCCTTGAGTCCCGGGATCGAGTCCCACATTGGGCTCCCTGCATGAAGCCTGCTTCTCCCTCTGCCTGTGTCTCTGCCTCTCTCTGTGTCTCTCATGAATAAATAAATAAAATCTTAAAAAAAAAAAAAAAAAAAAGTATGGACATCTACCCTAAAGCCTGGAGGAGGAAGATGGGTAAATAAGCAGTTCCAGTATAATGTAAAGCATGCTATATGAGAAGTATCAGGATTTTTCTTTTTAAGATTTTATTTATTTATTCATGAAAGACAGAGAGAGGCAGAGGCAGAAGCAGGCTCCATGCAGGAAGCCCGATGTGGGACTTGATCCCGGGAATCCAGGATCACGCCCTGGGCCAAACAAAGGCAGACGCTCAACCGCTGAGCCATCCAGGCGTCCAGTATCAGGATTTTTAATCTGAGTCCCATGCCTGGGAAAAGGGAATCTGTCAACAACTCCTTCCCAGAAGCGATCCCTACACAAAAGGGTGAAATGTATTTCAGGCAGAGGGAAGAGCAGGCATAAAGATCTAAATGGAAAAAGTCAAAGAAGCAAAACAGGTTCTGTATTGCACACATAGAAGATGAGGGAGTCAATTTAGTATTTTTAACCAAGGTATTCTTGATAAATACAGAATATTGTTAAGCAGAAAGTCAATCACCACAAAGGTTAGGAAAGCATATACCTTCCTACACAACAACTAATAAAAAACATAGCTATGAAAGAAGTTTATTTGGGGAAATGAAGAAACTTCTGGAAGATAAAAATCTATAAAAACATTATTGATTTGCAAGTACACTGAGCTTACACATGAAGCTCAGAACAATTTTTACTCTTGATGGCGGAGGTTTACACTGAAAAAAAAAAAAAAAAAAAAAACACTACCCATTTTTAAAACTCATTCAAACTCAGTGCAATACTTACACTTCATTTAAAGAAATGGGAAAGCAAAGCAATTCCCAGATAATTAGTATGTAAGTTTCTTGTTCTTAAAAACAATATTTAAATAGCTTAGAAATTAACCCAAATACATACATTATCTTCCTCTTTCTCTCACATGGACTTAAAGAGAGCAAGTGTTTTTTTTTTTTTTTTGAGAGCAAGTGTTTTAACAGAAATTAGACTTAATATTTACCTCTCTGCCTGTAAGGATGTGTCTTGCCAATTTCACTTTTGCAAAATTCCCCTTGCCGATTGTTTTCAATAGTCTGTAGTTTCCGATGTGAGGTTGTTCATCAGCACAGGAAGCTATAGAGTTTCTACACCTAGCTCCAGAGCGCCCAGTGCGAGAGGTAACTTCTTGCCGCCCATCTCCATGTGACGTGTGCTACAATATAACATATACAGAAATAAGGAAATGAGAGAACACATGGTACTTGCCAAATTTTAAGAGCCCCTAGTTGAAAAAACAAAACATTACTGCTTTAAATTGTAATCTTAATGCATCTAGCACTTTAAAGGAATTTGCCCATATAATCTAAATTTATAAGGAAAACAAGCAAATCCTAAGAAGAAAAATATCAAGGGTTGAAGTAGATGTTCAGAAGAAAATGAGGTATTTTCTGTATGTGGCTACAACACAGAATAGGAGTAACAATACTGCTTTACTGTCTTAAAGAATATAACTTCTCCGTAAGCTACTAAATGCACCTGCACATATGATCCTTGACCAGAGGAGGATACTTTTGTGATTTATTCAAGGCCACATCACTTTTTAGTAAGAAATCCAAAGAAAGGGATGCCTGGGTGGCTCAGTGGTTGGGCGCCTGCCTTCGGCTCAGGGTGTGATCCCCGGGTCTGGGATCGAGTCCTATGAGAAGCCTGCTTCTCCCTCTGCCTATGTCTCTACCCCCCGCCCCCACGTCTCTCTCTCTCATGAAAAAATAAAATCTTAAAAAAAAAAAAAAAAAAGACATTTCTCCAAAGACATACAGAAATGAAGCTCATTATCACTCATCATCAGGGAAGTGCGAATTAAAACCACAATGTGGTATCACCTCACACCTGTCAGAAGGCTAAAATCAACAACACAAGAAAAAAAAGGTGTTGGCAAGGATATGGAGAAAGGGGAAACTTGGGGATCCCTGGGTGGCTCAGCGGTTTGGCACCCGCCTTCGGCCCAGGGCGTGATCCTGGAGTCCCAGGATCGAGTCCCATGTTGGGTTCCCTGCATGGAGCCTGCTTCTCCCTCTGCCTGTGTCTCTGCCCCTCTCTCTCTCTCTCTCTCTCTCTCTCTCTCTCTGTGTGTGTGTCTTTCATGAATAAATAAATAAAAATCTTTAAAAAAGAAAGGGGAACCTTCATGCACTGTTGGTGGGAATGAGTACTGGAGCAACACTCTGGAGAATAGGCTGGAGGTTCCTCAGAAAGTTGAAAATAGAACTACCCTATGATCCACACTACTGGGTATTTACACTCAAAATACAAAAATACAAAAGCACTACTTGAAAGACATCCATGCATCCCTATGTTTATAGTAGCATTACTTACAACAGCCAAAATATGGAAACAGCCCAAATGTCCATTGATTGATGAATAAAGGAGATACAGGAGTGCCTGGATAGCTCAGTCAGTTAAGTGTCTGCCTTCAGCTCAGGTCATGATCTCAGGATCCTGGGATTGAGCTACATGTTGGGCTCCCTGCTCAGCAGGGAGTTGGCTTCTCCCTCTACCTCTGCCCATCCCCCTCTCATGCTCACTAAATAAATAAACGAACAAACAAACAAATTTTAAAAGGAGGCACACACATACACACACAATGGAATATTATTCACCCATAAAAAAGGAATGAAAAGAAAGGGAATGAAATCTTGCCATTTGCAATATGGATGGATCTAGAGGGTATAATGAATGCTAAGCAAAGTCAGGAAGAACAAGACAAATACTGTATGATTTCACTCATGTGGAATTTTTTTTTAAAGATTTATTTATTTATTCATGAGACACACAGAGATAGAGAGAGACGCAGAGACATAGGCAAAGGGAGAAGCAGGCTCCTCACAGGGAGCCCAATGCAGGACTCAATTCTGGATCCTGGGATCAGGACCTGAGCTGAAGGCAGACGCTCAACTGCTGAGCCACCCAGGTGTCCCTCATATGTGGAATTTCAGAAACAAAACAAATGAGCAAAGGGGAAAAAAGAGTGCGACAAACCAAAAAAACAGACCCTTAACTATAAAGAACTGATGGTTACTGGGGAAGAGGTAGATAGAAGAATGGGGGAAATAGGTGACAAGGATTAAAGCACACACTTGTCTCAATGAACACCGGGCCATGTATGGGATAGATTAATCACTATATTGTACCCCTGAAACTAATATAACACTGTATGTTAACTGGAATTAAAACTTAGAAAAAGAAGAAACCAGCCAGACTATGTGGTCCTTGGTAAATGCTTGTTAGATGAATAAAGTACTCAATATGCTCCATAAAATAAATCACATATACTTCTAACCTTATTAAATACAAATGTACTAGAATTACAAACACCCAACAGGTGTATGTATAAGCATTCAGCTGCCTCATGCTGCCTTTTGCCCCACACATGCTCAAAGGATGCCATAGCCCACTGCCTGCCTTTCAGGGCACTGCTCTCTCTCTCCCAATACCCATACATACACTTGAAATCTTCATTCTTTTTTCTTTTATTTTTTTATTTTTTTTTTTAATTTTTATTTATTTATGATAGTCACAGAGAGAGAGAGAGAGGCAGAGACATAGGCAGAGGGAGAAGCAGGCTCCATGCACCGGGAGCCCGACGTGGGATTCGATCCTGGGTCTCCAGGATCGCGCCCTGGGCCAAAGGCAGGCGCCAAACCGCTGCGCCACCCAGGGATCCCTCTTTTTTCTTTTAATCCAGGAAAATGTCCCTTCTTTCTTCTGCTCTCTCACTACCTATAAATCAAAACAAGCCTGAATCCAGCTGATAAACATAAAAAAACTACATCATAATACACATATCAAGGAAAAAGGAAAAACAAGTGTTTTAACCTGAAAGCTTATGAATTTGTGCCATTAGCTTCTGAAGTCTTCAAAGATGGTTTACAGAATTTCCCTGTTAACCTCCATTTACTTTCTCTCTTTGTTTTCCCCCATCTACTTTCTCATATTCCTCTAATTAAATATTTCTCCTTCACATACCAGGTTTTAGGATAGGTTCACTTCTGTTTATCACGTAACACTGTATGCAAACAATTTTTATGTTTTTATTGTAAATGTATATTTTAAGTAAAGTGGGCTTTTATGAACCAGTTACAAATCTAAGTAATTTGTAGTACTATTCATATAACAAAAAGGATTCTAATTTCCAAATAAGAGGGGATCCCTGGGTGGCTCAGCGGTTTCGTGCCTGCCTTTGCAGGGCGCAATCCTGGAGTCCCGGGATGGAGTCCCGCGTCGGGCTCCCAGCGTGGAGCCTGCTTCTCCCTCTGCCTGTGTCTCTGCCTCTCTCTCTCTCTCTCTCTCTCTCCATGTCTATCATAAATAAATAAAAATAAATCTTTAAAAATAAATAAATAAATAAAAATAATTTCCAAATAAGAACTTTGGGGTAGCCCCGATGGCCCAGTGGTTTAGCGCTGCCTTCAGCCCGGGGTGTGATCCTGGAGACCCGCATTAGGCTCCCGCATTAGGCTCCCTGTGTGGAGCCTGCGGATCGAGTCCCGCATTAGGCTCCCTGTGTGGAGCCTGCTTCTTCCTCTGCCTGTGTCTCTGCCTCTCTCTCACTCACTCACTCTCTCTCTCTGTGTCTCTCATGAATAAATAAAATCTTAAAAAAGAAAAAAAAAGAACTTTGGAGAAATAGCCTATTTATAAATGAGGATCTGTTTATCAAAGAAAAATCTAAAACAGCAACTAAGTTATGGCAATAGGACTTCACACAAAGCAGGTACACTTGTAAACAAAACACGTGCTGCTGTCATTCAAATTTCGTAAATCAACTGGACTAGGGTTTCAAAAGAATTTTGGTGGGGCGCTTGGGTGGCTCAGTTGGTTAAGTATCCATTCTTGTTTTCTCATGGATCATGGGATCAAGCCTCCCATCAGGCTCCAAGCTTAGCAGGGAGCCTACCTGAAGATTCTCTCCCCCTGTTCCTATGCTCTCCAGCCCACAAAAACATGTATGCACTCACACTCTCAAATAAATCTTACAATAGTAACAATTATTATTATTGTTATTATTATTATTAGGATGTTTGTTATATGTTTATTTCCAAATGAGATTTAGGTTTCACAAAAACAGGTAATTTATTATTCCTTAGATCTTACAACAGCACCTGGCACAGAACAAGGACTTAATATTAGAATGATTATTACATGGTAACACAATACTATCATTATAGTGTCAGATGGTCAGATTACGGGAAATTTCTATCTTCCAAATAGAACTTTTTTTCTATCCATTTATTCAAATATTTACTGATGTGATGACATATAGTAGATTTCATATCTGTATATGTATGTGTCAGGCTCTGTTTTGGGTACTAGAAACAGCAGTGCATAAAAACAAAATCTCTGTCTCCATAAGCTATGTGTCAAGTGGCTTTACTATTTACACAATGAAAATACGGTCATTAATATTATACTACCAGCCAAAATTTGGATTAAGAAAGCTTTTGTAGGGCAGCCCTGGTGGCACAGCGGTTTGGCGCTGCCTTTGGCTCGGGGCGTGATCCTGGAGACCTGGGATCGAGTTCCACGTCGGGCTCCCTGCATGGAGCCTGCTTCTCCCTCTGCCTGTGTCTCTGCCTGTGTCTCTGCCTCTCTTTCTCCCTCTGAATAAATAAATAAATCTTTAAAAAAAAAAAAAAAGAAAGCTTTTGTAGGGACACCTGGGTGGCTCAGCAGTTTGGTGCCTGCCTTCGGCCTAGGGAGTGATCCTGGAGTCCCAGGATTGAGTCCCACATAGGGTTCCCTGCATGGAGGCCTGCTTCTCCCTCTGCCTATATCCCTGCCTCTCTCTCACTGTCTCTCTCCTGAATGAATATATAAAATCTTAAAAAAAAAAAAAAAAAAAAAGGGGCAACCTCGGTGGCTCAGTGGTTTTATTTGTTTGTTTGTTTGTTTGTTTGTTTTTTGGTGGCTCAGTGGCTTAGCACCACCTTCAGCCCAGGGCATAATCCTCGAGACCCAGGATCGAGTCCCACATCGGGCTCCCTGCATGGAGCCTGCTTCTCCCTCTGTGTCTCTGCCTGTGTGTGTGTGTGTCTCCCATGAATAAACAAACTCTTAAAAAAAGAAAAAAGCTTTCGTAGTATAAACATATTTTCTAATTTATATGTTTTAAAATTTCAACTTTTCATGCATCAAGTTTTCTAGAGTGGGACATAATCAAATGGACAAAATATTAACTTATGTGCAAATCAACTGTCTTCTATTACACATAAAATAGGACTATTAAAAGAATCTTAAGATGCATAAGTATCAGGGCACCTGGATGGGTCAGTCTGTTAAGAATCTGGTTAACTAAGCTCAGGTCATGACTCCCGAGTCCCAAGATTGAGGCCCACATCGGGCTCCCTGCTCATCGGAGAGGCTGCTTGTCCCTCTCCCTCTCCACCTGCTTGTGCTCTCGTTTGCTCTCTCTCAAATAAACAACAACAACAACAACAAAAAAAAACAACCTTAAAAATAAATGCATAGGCATCCAGTTTATACCACTGCTTACTCTTACTCCAACCTACTTAGAATAAAAGAGTGACTCCTTAGCATCCACTAGATGTAACCTTCAGAAAGACAAGGATTTTTATCTGCTTTGTTCATTATCAAATATTCCTAGAATTTGGGAGTAGGGACTACCACTGAGTAGCCATGCAATACATTGTTGCTGAATGAATGGGAAATAAATTTGAGGCCCTCTGTGATCTATCTATTCCTCCTTTCCAGCTATATTATCTACTATTCTCTAGCATGGTCCCTCAGTTTGAGCTTGCTTCTCTTCAAACCTAAGAAAACCCTACTCAGTTTGAGCTTTCTTCTCTTCAAACCTAAGAAAACCTTACTCATTCCCTTACTTTTGGAACATTTGTCACCATCTTTATGAAGCCTTCCATCACTCTTCCTGCATCTCATCAGATTTTTTTTTCTATTCCTTCCTGCTCCAGATGTACTTTGTATCTACCTGTTATGCTACCTTCTTATAGACAATACTGTTATCCACCAGATTGGCTCTTGCTTCTGAGTTTGTAGAGGATTCCACTGACTTATACTCTTCCTTCACTTGAGTTGGCTGGCACAGCCATGTGCTTAAGTTTAGCCAATAACATACAAGTGAATATGACAGGTCATTCCCATCAGAAGCATTAACTGCCAGTGCTTGACTCCACAAACCATTTTCTGCTTTTCTATATCCTGAGCATTGCCCAAAGACAGAAGGCCACAAGCCCAAATTGGCCTGGGCAGTGAAGTCAATCTTCATGAAGCCAATGAGCATTCAGGGAAATTGTGTAAACAAGGGCTGTTACTGTGTCAAACCATTAAGATTTCGGCTGTGTATATGTTACCACAGTATAACTCAACCTAAACTAATACACACTCATGCAAATAAACAATCATAACACAAAGCAAAAAGAAACTTATATTTCCCCCATCAGACTATAAACTCATACAACAGATGGAAATACCTGATGTTTGTTAAATTACAATAGAGATAAACTCAGTATATTTAGTTTGATGTTTCCTTAACATGAAGTCCTTAAATTAAAAAAAATCTAAGGGTGCTTGGCTGGCTCAGTAGGTACAGCGTAAGACTCTTGATCTCAGGTGTTGTGAGTTTGAGTCCCATGTTGGGTATAGAGATTACTTAAAAATAAATTTTTTGGGATCCCTGAGTGGCACAGCGGTTTAGCGCCTGCCTTTGGCCCAGGGCGCGATCCTGGAGACCCGGGATCGAATCCCATGTCAGGCTCCCTGCATGGAGCCTGCTTCTCCCTCTGCCTATGTCTCTGCCTCTCTGTCTCTCTCTGTGACTATCATAAATAAATAAAATTTAAAAAATAAATAAATAAATAAATAAATAAATAAATAAATAAATAAATAAATAAATTTTTTGAAGAATACTTTATTTATTCATTTGAGAGAGAGAGAGAGGGGATCCCTGGGTGGCGCAGTGGTTTGGCGCCTGCCTTTGGCCCAGGGCGCGATCCTGGAGACCCGGGATCAAATCCCACGTCGGGCTCCCGGTGCATGGAGCCTGCTTCTCCCTCTGCCTGTGTCTCTGCGCCTCTCTCTCTCTGTGACTATCATAAATAAATAAAAATTAAAAAAAAAAAGAAAGAAATTGATCCCATTTACAAAAGCATCAAAAAGAATAAAATACTTAAGAATAAATTAAGTAGGTAAAAGATCTCTATACTGAAAACTCTAAGACCCTGATGAAAGAAATTGAAGACAATACAAATAAATACCCTGTGTTCATGGGTTGGAAGAATTAATATTGTTAAAATGTTAATGCCACTAATAGCCATCTACAGATTTAATGCAATCTAGATCAAGATTCCAATAGCATTTTTATAGAAGTACAAAAAAACACTCCTAAAATTTATATGGAACCACAAAAGATCTCAAACAGCCAAAAATATAGTGAGAAAAAAAAAAAAAAAAAAAAAAAAGCAAGAGGGATCCCTGGGTGGCTCAGCGGTTTAGCGCCTGCCTTTGGCCCAGGGTGCGATCTTGGAGTCCCAGGATCGAGTCCCGCGTCAGGCTCCCAGCGTGGAGCCTGCTTCTCCCTCCTCCTGTGTCTCTGTGCCTCTCTCTCTCTCTCTCTCTCTCTCTCTCTATGTCTATCATGAATAAATAAATAAATCGTTAAAAAAAAAAAAAGCAAGAGGTATCACAACCCCTGATTTCAAGCCATACTATAAAGAAACATTATGAAAATAAACAGTATGATAATGGCATGATAATGGCATAAAAGTAAATAGACCAAGAGAACATAACTGAGAACCCAGAAAGAAACCTAAGTATATACAGTCAACTAATATTTGACAAAGGAGCCAAGAACACTCAATGGAGAAAAGACAGTCTCTTCAATACATGATGCTGGGATAATTAGGTACTCATACATAAAAGAAAGAAATTGGACCCTTATAACCTATATCACTCACAAAAATTAACTTGAAATAAGTTAAAACTAAAATGTAAGACCTGCAACCATGAAACTCCTAGAAGAAAACATAGGAACAACCTGGACATGGGTCTCAGTAATGATTTTTTGGATAGGATACCTAAGGCAGGGTAGCCCAGGTGGCTCAGCGGTTTAGCACTGCTTTCAGCCCAGGGCGTGATCCTGAAGACCCAGGATGGAGTCCCACGTTGGGCTCCCTGCGTGGAGCCTGCTTCTCCCTCTGCCTGTGTCTCTGCCTCTCTCTGTGTGTCTCTCATGAATAAATAAAAATCTTTAAAAAATAAATAAAAATAAAAAGCTTCTGCATAGCAAAAGAAACCATCAATGAAGTGAAAAGATAACCTATAGCACGGGAAAATATTTGAAACCATAAATTTGGTAAGAGGTTAATATCCAAAAACATATGAAGAACTCCTGCAACTCAACAGCAAAAAACAAAGAACCCAATTAAATAATGGGCAAAAGACTTGAATGGAGATTTCTCTAAAGATACACAAAAGGCTAACAGGTACATAAAACGATGCTCAACATCACTAGTCATTAGGGAAATGCAAATTAGAACCACAAGATTATCAGCTCATGCCTGTCAGAGTGGCTATCATCAAAAAGACAAATGCTGGGGTGCCTGGGTGGTGCAGTCAGTTAAGGATTGGATTCTTGGGTTTTGGCTCACATCATGATCTCAGGGTGGTAAGACTGAGCCCCATGTCAGGTGCAGAGTCTGCTTAAGACTTTCTCCCTCTCCCTCTGCCCCTCCCCCCTTAAATAAATAAATAAATCTTTTTAAAAAAAGACAAATTCTGGCATGGATATAGAAAAAAAGAAAACCCTTGTGCACTGGTGGGATTGTAAATTGTACAACCACTATGGAACACAGTATGGACAATTATCAAAAAATTAAAAAGAGAACCACCATATGATGCAGCAATTTCACTTTTGGGTATATACCTAAAGTTGACAAAAACACTACCTCAAAAAGATATCTGCATCCTCAAGTTCATAGCAGCATTATGCACAAGAGACGAGACATGGAAACAACTTGAGTGTCAATAAACAAATGGATAAAAAAGCTGTGGTATATATACACAGTGGAATATTATTCAGCCATAAAAAATAATGAAATCTTACCATTTGCAACAACATGGATAAATCTCAAAGGCATTATGCTAGTGAAATAAGTCAGAAAAATGCTATACAGTCTCACACATAGAATCCAAAAGCAAAACAAACAAAACAAAGAAACCCAAACTCATAGAAAAAGAAATCATAGTTATGGTTACCAGAAGTAATGGATAGGGGAAGGGAAAATTGGAGGAAGATAGTCAAAAGGTACAAACTTCTAGTTTTACAGTAAAGAAGTAATGTACAACATGATTACTCTTGCTAGCACTGCCTTATGATATATATAGGAAAGTCATAGAGTGTCAATCCTGGGTTGCCTGGGTGGCTCCATCGTTTAAGCATCTGCCTTCAGCTCAGGTCATGATCCAGGGGGTCCAAAAATCAAGCCCCACAGCAGGACCCCTGATTGGTGGGGAGTTTGCGTCTCTCTCTGCCCCCTCCCCTCTGCTCACGTGCATGCATTCTCTCCTTCCCTCTCTCTAATAAAGAAATACAATCTTTAAAAAAAAATGGAAGTGTAAATCCTAAGAATTCTCATCACAAGGAGAAATTTTTTTCCTTTATTTCTTTTCTTTTTTTGTATTTATAGGAGAAGATGGATGTTAGCTGAATATACTGCACAGCCTTTTTACAATGTGAATAAATCAAACCATCCTGATGCATGTCTTAACTTATACAGTGATGTTTGTCAATTACTTCTCAATAAAACTGGGGAGGGGGGATCAAACTTAAAACAACTTTACAGGGGATCCTTGGGGTTGGCTCAGCGGTTTGGCGCTTGCCTTTGGCCCAGGGCGTGATCCTGGAGTCCCAGGATCGAGTCCCATGTCGGGCTCCTTGCATAGAGCCTGCTTCTCCCTCTGCCTGTGTCTCTGCCTCTCTCTCCCTCTCTCTGTGTATCTCATGAATAAATAAATTAATTAAAAATAAATAAATAAAACAACTTTACACCATATTTCAACTCTTCCTGAACAGAGCTTGGTCTCATTTTAAAAACATATGACACGTGCCCACATATTCCTTCTAAACCTTAAAAAAACAAGCCACCTCCTTAACACAAGAGCAGGTTTTTCAAATGTAAAAAATTCTACAAAGCTAAATTGTGACAATAAAGGGCTGTCCCCTAAGTATTTTGTACTTTAGAGATACTCATAAAATCAAATTTCACTTTTGAAAGCAGTGGGGTGATTATTTCATTCACTGCAAAAAGCTTTTTGGTAAGATTAAACAATTTGTGATTTAAAAAACTTTTAGCAAACAAGAGAACAGAACTTCCTTAATTTGATAAAAATCATGAACCAAAACCTTCAGTAAATATTACACTAAATAGAGAAACTTTAGAATCATTTATTTAAAATCAGAAACAAGACAAAGCTGCCTATTATCACTACTATGATTTAACATGATACTAAAGGTAATGGCCAATACTTTAAGAAAAAAATGCTAAGATGTGAGAATCAGAAGGGAAGAGATAAAACTGTCACTGTAGATGATATAATCTACCTACAAACCAACATAATCAGAAATACCACTAGAACTCATGAGAGAGTTTGACAAGGTACAAGATCAACCTATAACACTTCTCTACATCTGTAGCAACCTGCCACAACATTTAACAAAAAATAACTACTCACGATATCAATAAAAACTATAAAGTAGGTAGAAACTATCTTTTTTAAAACATTTTTTTAAAGATTTTATTTATTTATTCATGAGAGACACACACAGAGAGAGAGAAAGAGAGAGAGAGAGGCAGAGACACAGGCAGAGGGAGAAGCAGGTTCCATGCAGGGAGCCTGACGTTGGACTCGATCCCGGGTCTCCAGGATCAGGCCCTGGGTTGAAGGCCCCGCTAAACTGCTGAGCCACCACCCAGGCTGTCCAGGTAGAAACTATCTTGATCAAGAATATTCACAAGCTCTCTGGAGAAAGCTTTGAGTTTTTAAATAAAAGGCATAAAAATACTCGAAAAAATGGAAATGCCATGCCCTTGAATAGATACTACAGATTAGATGCATAGACGAGACATATGCAGTATTTTACATAAAGTGCCAAATGTACACTTTGTAAGAGCACATACATATATACTTTACAATATATTAAACAAAAGGTCAATCTTAGGGAGATAAAGGAAATGACATATAGAGATTGAAAAGAATAAATAAAACAAGAGAAAGGGCTCACACTGACCAAAGATAATGTGACTTTTTGTGGCTGAGTTTATAAAGAAAAGTTTCTGAGAATATGAACAATAGAAATAGGGAACTATTACTGTTCATATCCATAAATTCAGTGAAGTAGTTTTCACTTTTAATAAACTACTACTATGAAATAGACTGAAAAATAGTTTACTCATCTAATCCTCAGAAGGATTACAAATAAATTTGAGGCTAAAGAAAACTTTCCCTCAGTAGCTTTTGATCAGTTAACTATAGGCTAAGCAACTACTAAGTGCCAAGCAAGAGAAAGCGATAAAATAAAGTATGGTGTCAAACCTTTAAGGCACTCCTAACCCTGCTAGGGTTAATAACTCAAATGTGGCCCCACTGAGAAAATCAGAGAGTAGGTACTCTAAGTGCCATCTGGTACATAGAATGTGAGCTACATATTTAATTTTCAATTTTCTAGTAGAAACATTAAAAGAACATAGCAACAGGTTAAATTAATTTTAATAGTATTTTATTTAACCCAACACATCCCCATGTATTTCAACACAAAATATAAACAGATTAAGACTGTACATTCTTTTTTCATACTGTCATACTGTCCCTGAAATTGGGTACATATTTTATACTTCCAGAACATCCTAATTCAGACTAGCCACATTTCAAGTGCTCAGTAGCCACATGTGGCTGGCAGCTACTGTGTAGGAAAATGCAGCTCTAAGCACTCAAGAGGATGTAATCACATTTGAGTGAGATGCAAGATAAAAAGGTATCATAGAGGTGAAGGAATGGAGTCTTTGAAGAATACACAGTAGAGTTCTAATGGAAGACAAAGGTTACTTCAAGCAGGCACTAGCACAAAGAAAGCTAATAAAAATAACCTGGGGGATGGGGAACATCCCCCAACCTGCATGTCTAACCATTTTCATCTCTCACATCTCATTTCACGTCGCACTAACATTGGAGGGGAAGGAAAAAGAAAAAGGCTGTAGTTCCTTGACATCATGATAGCTGGCAATTTATCGTTATGCTCCTGACTAGGCTGTCCTTTCTGCGTTGCTCCCCCTTCTATCTCCAACTCTTTCTTAGCTTAGTTAATTCCTACACTAAAGTACTTGACTGAGTTCCCTCTGCAGTCTCAGAACATAGGACCTGGCAACTAGCGAGTATGAAATCTCCGGGCAAACAAACAGCCAAGCAGAATTGTTTGACTGAGTATTAAGGTTATAGATAGAGTTCAGCAGTTAGAAATAACAAAGCTGGAAAGCTGTATCAAGAACTTCGAATACTAAACCAAAGACTCTAGATTATCCAGTTTTTAGAGTAACACTACAAAAACTAACAAGAGGGAATTAACATCTGTAGAATGCCCACAAGCAAGAGATGGTGTTATACCCTTGTGATTTAAAAAAAAAAAAAAAAAAAAAAAAAGTGAAATGCACAGCATGGTAACTTTAGATAATAATAATAATTTATTTTTGAAGACTGCTAAGAGAGTAGATCTTAAAATTCTCATCACAAGAAAAAAAATTTGTGACTGTGTGGTGATGAATGTTAATAACTAATTAACTACTTATTGTGATCATTTCACAATCTACAACTACTGAATCATTATATTGTGCACCTGAAACTAATAAACTAGTATGTTATATATGCCAATTATATCTCAATAGTAAAAGAGTGAGATAAAGGGATGCCTGAGTGGCTCAGTGGTTGAGGGTCTGCCTTTGGCTCAGGGTATGATCCCGGAGTTCCGAGATCCAGTCCCACATCGGGCTCCCTGCATGGAGCCTGCTTCTCCCTGCCTCTCTCCCTCTCTGCCTCTCTCATGAATAAATAAATAAAATCTTAAAAAAAAAAGTGAGATAAAATTTTTTGAGGCACAGATAAGTCAATCAACTTGGTCGTGATTAAGTTACTTGTATTTGAAGGCTAGTTTCATTTTTTTTAAAAGATTTATTCATGAGAGACAGAGAAAGAGAGAGAGACAGAGACAGAGACAGAGACACAGGCAGAGGGAGAAGCAGGCTCCATGCAGGGAGCCTGACGTGGGACTTCGATCCTGGGTCTCCAGGATCACACCCTGGGCTGATGGCGGCGCTAAACTGCTCAGCCACCCGGCTGCCCTGAAGGCTAGTTTTAATTCCAACCATGTAACTCCAAATCCCAACTTCTTGTATGTTTGTTGTTGTTGTTCCTTCCTTTTTTGTTTCACATCTTGTCCACTCTGCTTCAGACATGTCTTCCTAATTACTCCCTCAACCAGTCTTAGGCTCCCATCTTTCCCTCCACTTCTAAGCCCAGATGCTATCCATTGAGTCTCCCTTTAAGAAAGCTGCCTTAGATTTTAAAAAGAGAGAGATGCTCTCCGTGAAATGACTACAGAGGGGAGAGACCAAGGACACAGGGAGAGAGATGAGAAGACCAGTAAAAAGACCATTAACATTAAGGGATCCCTGGATGGCGCAGCGGTTTGGCGCCTGCCTTTGGCCCAGGGCGCGATCCTGGAGACCCGGGATCGAATCCCACGTCGGGCTCCCGGTGCATGGAGCCTGCTTCTCCCTCTGCCTGTGTCTCTGCCTCTCTCTCTCTCTCTGTGACTATCACAAATAAATAAATAAATACCTTAAAAAAAATAAAAAAAAAATGTAAAAAAAAGACCATTAACATTAATAATGGCTAATACGTATCTGTTACTTCCTATGTATTAGGCACTGTTTTATTTTTTATTATTTTTTAAAATATTTTATTTATTTATTCATGAGAGAGAGAGAGAGAGAGAGAGAGGGGGGGGGGGCAGGTGTGCAGAGACACAGGCAGAGGGAGAAGCAGGCTCCATGCAGGGAGCCCAATGTGGGACTCAATCCTGGGACCCTGGGCCAAAGGCAGGTGCTAAACCGCTGAGCCACCCAAGAACCCCCCCGGGCACTGTTTTAAATGGTTTACCCATACTGTCCCTTCTAATCAGTAATTCAACCAATATTTTGTTGATCACCTGTGATAAATGGAAAGCATGTTCTAGATATCTGTTACATGAGTAAACAAAACAAATATTCCTGTCCCTCTGGGGCTTTCTGTATACTAGAGGAAACTGACAAAACACAATCAACATAAGATATATGTAAATAATACAATAGGTCGGAAATAACAACTGCAATGGAGAAAAGAAAAACGAGATCAGGGTTGGGGAGACTGCGAGAGCCATAGGTGATTAAACCACTGAAGTAATATATGTGAAAAGTGGAGGTGAAAAAATCAGCCATGAGGATATCTGGAAGCAAAGTGTTTAAAGGGAAGGGCAATGCAAAGGCCCTGAGGTTGGAGTGTCCCTGGTGTGTTCACAACAGCAAGAAGACTCCTAGGTCTATGGGTGTAGTGGGTACAGAGGGTAGGAGATGAGGACAAAGTGGAAAGGGAAGCCAGAGCACAGAAGGCCTTATCCTTATACACCCCTATGAGGCCATCACTATTACCAATGCATTTTATAGATGAGGTAACCAGGGCACAAAAAAAGTTATTTAATTTCTCTGGTCACAATAAAATGCTAGGTCAGGGGTGCCTGGGTGGCTCAGTCGGTTAGGCGTCTGCCTTTGGCTCAGACTATGATCTCCGGATCCTGGGATCGAGCCCCATGTCAGGCTCCCTGCTCAGCAAGGAAGTCTGTTTCTCCCTCTCCATCTGCCTCTCCCCCTGCTTGTGCCTCTCTCAAATAAATAAAATCTTTAAAAAATAAAATGCTAGATCAGATTATAAATCCAAAGAGTTACTATTACAGTGATTTGAAAACATCCACCCAACATCTTTGACACACTTCCCATTACAAGGTAAGGTCCATGTTCCTTCTGTTGAATCTGAGTGCTTCTGACAGATTTAATGAAGAGAAAATGACGGAAGTGATACTATGTGCCTTCTGAGGCTAGATCATAAAAGACAGGCAGCTTCTGTCTTTTCTGAAAGGCTGAATCACCTCAGAAGTCTGATTACAGTGAGGCCTCCATGCTGGAGGAGCCGTTGTAGACATTCCCTGCCAAGAGTCCCAGCTGAGCCCAGCCTTCTGCCAAGGTGACAGAAATGTGCATGAAGAAGCAATCTAGGATGTGGATCTCCCAGCCCAACTGTTCAAATCCCCCAGCCTTTTAAGATCTTCCAAACTGAAGTTCCATATAGAAGAGTTAAGCCACCCCTGTCTGAATATCTTACACACAACCTGTGAATATAATAATAAAACAGCTGTTGTTTTACAGTACCAAACTGTAGAGTTCCAGTTGTTCCATAGTAATAATAAAAACCACTATACAATAAGCAGGGAATAAAGGTTAAGAACCTGAACGGGGGCACGTGGGTGGCTCAGTAGGTTAAGCATCTGCCTTCAGCTCAGGTCATGATCTCAGAGTCCTGGGATGGAGCCCTGCTTCAGGCTCCCTGCTTAGCAGGCAGTCTGTTTGCCCCTCTGCCACCCCTCCCCCACTCGTGCTCTCACTCTCAAATAAAATCTTAAAAAAAAAAAAAGGAACCTGAACTAATAGAAATGGAAAAGAAAAAAAAAAAAACCTGGAATACATTACCATGGTATGTGATGTGGAAGGTTCTTTATCATTAAGTATCTTTAACGTCTAGATGGCAACCTTCTTTTAAGAGAAGAAAACAAGCTCCTTTAGTCCATTCTGCTAATAGAGCTATTATATGCCTATGGATACCAAGGAGGGCCTAGGAATAGGTTAGCAAAGGAAGGAAGACAAGGAAAGGTGGAGACAGTATGTGAACAGAATGCCATCAACAACAAAAGCTGATTGCCTTGGTTTAAATTATTCTTCTGGATAAAGAATGGCAATTCTCAGAGCAGAAGGCTGAGTTAGGGAATGGTTCTAGGTAGACTCCTCTCCAGGATTCTCATGCTAGAATCTGCTATTGTAGTCAATGAAGTCATAAAGATACCGCATAAAGAATGGGGTTAATATGAAATTCTAGAATAAAAACCTTCAGGCTCAGCTTATTCAAGTATTATACTAAATTCTACCAATACACATTTTCATGTAAAACATCCATAATACAAACTCTCTAATACTGAATATTCACCCAAATGCAACTGCCTATTAGCAACAAATAAAAACAAAACACCACCTGCTCTGTTCAAGTTTCAATTCTGAGCACCAAGATTCCACGTAACACACTTACACAATGCCTTATCTAATCTACACAAGATTCCACAAGACTGGGGACACCTGGGTGGCTCAGCAGTTGGGCATCTGCCTTTGGCTCAGGGCGTGACCCGGGGTACTGAGACCAAGTCCCACACTGAGTGAAGCCTGCTTCTCCCTCTGCCTCTCTCTTTCTGCCTCTCTCTCTCTCTCCCTCTCTGACTCTCATGAATAAATAAAATCTTAAAAGAAAAAAAGATTACACAAGACTAACCATGGCTGAGCAGCTCAGATGGCTAGAATACAATGCTGAAGAACTCTACCTCGAAGGAAAAAAAAAAAAATCCTTGCTTCCAGTGCCAACTTCCACCCTTCTAATTATTCTACATGCAGGTGCAAATGGGTCAACACAAACTCCTGAGGACTACTTGCAGACCAACTCCAAACACATTCTTTAAATTCTTGTATAAGACAACATTAAAGCTGAGATATTCCCAGGGAAGAGATTTGTTCTCTCCTTCAGGTTTAATTTGAAAGTTTAAAATGGAGGGGAGAGGGATCCCTGGGTGGCTCAGCGGTTTAGCGCCTGCCTTCACCCCAGGGTGTGATCCTGGGGTCCCGGGATCAAGTTCCGCACCTGGCTTCCTGCAGGGAGCCTGCTTCTCCCTCTGCCTGTGTCTCTGCCTGTGTGTGTGTGTGTGTGTGTGTGTGTGTCTCATGAATAAATAAAATCTTTTAAAAAAATAAATAAAATAAAGTGGAGGGGAGATGGGGCACCTGGCTGGCATGTGACTGACTGTGGCTCTTGATCCCAGGGTAGTGAGTTCAAGCCCCACAATGGGGGTAGAGTTTACTTAAAAAAAATGTATCGGGGCGCCTCGGTAGCTTAGTCAGTTGAGCATCGGATTCTTGGTTTTGGCTCATGTCATGATCTCCCAGTCATGGGATGGAGCCTGAGTTGGGATCCGTGTTCAGGGTGGAGTCTCCTTGCGATTCTCTCTCTCCCTCTCCCCCTACCCAGAGTACCCCCTACACTCTCTCTCAAATAAATAAATAAATCTTAATATATATATGCATATATACATCTATTATGTAAAGGGGGGGGCACCTGGGTGGCTCCGTCAGTTGAGTGTCCAACTCCTGGTTTGGGCTCAGGTCATGAACTCAGGGTAGTGGGATCAAGCTCTGCATTGGGCTCCATGCTCACCACAGGGGCTGCTTATCCCTCTCCCTCTGCTCCTCCCCCTGCTTGCAAACACACACAAACACATTCTCTATTTCAATCTCTTAAAAAATATTTTAAAATATATAAAAATAAAATAAAATGGAAGTGAGACAAGAGTTTTCCTTTTTTTTTCCTTCTCCCAGCCCTCTCCCCATGGCCCCTAACACTGAGAAAAGCATTTTACGCTTTAGTCCTCCCAGTGGTGATCAGAAAGGGCTGCATTCCCTGACTTACTTCCAGGTTGAAAAGAAATTCCAGGGATAAAATTTGGCTAAAAATAAAAATAAAAATAACAGGTACCATTACTTTAAACCATAGATCTCTTACAAGTAATTACAATGTAAAATAATCATGTACTACATATGTAATCAAAGAGAATATTATACTCATTACAAATTCCCACTTACCTAGCTTACATACAGAAAAAAACAAAAACAATCCTCAAATTGAAGTCTATAAGATCTTTTCTCAAAACATTTTGACTTCATAAAATATATGTATTCTCAGATCAACTTTTTATTTATTTTTTATTTTTTTTTTATGATAGAGAGAGAGAGAGAGAGAGGCAGAGACATAGGCAGAGGGAGAAGCAGGCTCCATACACCGGGAGCCCGACGTGGGATTCAATCCCGGAGGATCGCGCCCTGGGCTAAAGGCAGGCGCCAAACCGCTGCGCCACCCAGGGATCCCTCAAATCAACTTTTTTAAAAAGCCCCAAATAGGGCAGCTTGGGTGGCTCCGCGGTTTAGCGCCACCTTCAGCCCAGGGTGTGATCACGGGGACCTGGTATTGAGTCCCACGTCAGGCTCCCTGCATGGAGCCTGCTTCTCCCTCTGCCTGTGTCTCTGCCTCTCTCTGTCTCTGTCTCTATGAATAAATAAAATGTTAAAAAAAAAAAAAGGCCCAAACAACTTTATTCAATAGAGAGTTGTGCTTAAAAGTTAAAAGGCAAAAAAAAAAAAAAAGAAAAGTTAAAAGGCAGATTAAATGAAATTATATATTTTTAAAAGATTTTATTTATTTATTTGACAAAAAGTGAGCGAGCACAAGCAGGGGAGGGGAAGAGGGAGAAGCAGGCTCCCCGCTGAGCAGGGAGCCTGATGTGGGACTCGATCCCAGGATCATGAACTGAGCCGAAGGCATATGCTTAACCAACTGCGCCACCCAGGTGCCCCCAAATCATTATATTTTAAATGAAATATTATATAAAGTAATTAATACTGTTGCCTGATATACAGTATATGATCAGCAAATAGTAACTTTTTACACTCCATAACTACACTTTCTTACAAAGAACCAACTTTAAAAACTCATGGAACTTTTTTTTTAAGATTTTTTTTATTTATTCATGAGAGACACAAAGAGAGAGGCAGAGGGAGAAGCAGGCTCTATGCAGGAAGCCCGACGCGGGACTCAATCCCGGGACCCCGGGATCATGCCCTGAGCCAAAGGCAGGTGCTCAACCGCTGAGCCACCCAGGCGTCCCGAAATTCATGGAACTTAATTTTTATTTAATCTGTTAGAAATCTCTTCTATAGTCACAATACAATCTGAAGGAATATAGTTTAGTTGGCAAGCTTTCACTGAATACGAATGCAGTGATTAAAATGTCGTTTATGGACCTGCTGCATTAACAACACCTGGGAACTTGTTACAAGTGCTAACTGTAGGGCAACCCGGGTGGCTCAGCGGTTTAGCGCCCCCACCCCCTTCAGCCCAGAGTGTGATCCTGGAGACCTTGGATCAAGTCCCGCATGGGGCTCTCTGCATGAAGCCTGCTTCTCCCTCTGCCTGTCTCTCTCTCTCTCTTTCTCTGTGTGTGTGTGTCTCTCATGAATAAATAAAATCTTTAAAAAAATGCTAACTGTAGAATCAAGGTCTGGGGGGTAGGGCCCATCAATCAGCTTTAACAAGCCCTCCAGGTGATACTGGTGTCTGCTCCAGTTTGACAGTTTGAGAGGCTAGTTTCATAGAACTCAGGGTGCTTTGTTCTGCAGGGATTGAGAAGTCCTAAAAGCAGGTGCAATATGGTTCCTAGGTATATCCTCTAGGGCACCTAGCACAGTGTTATATACAAAGTAAGCACTCAAACTTGAATAGGTTATAATAGTCTCATATAACCTATAGCTGACTAAACAAAAACACCACAGAGATAAATTCTTTTTTTTTTTTTTTTTTTTAAGATTTTATTTATTCATGAGAGACACCGAGAGAAAGAGGCAGAGACACAGGCAGAGGGAGAAGTAGGCTCGACGCAGGGAGCCTGATGTGGGACTCGATCCTGGGTCTCTAGGACCACACCCTGGGCCAAAGGCAGGCGCTCCACTGCTGAGCCACCCTGGCATCCTGAGATTCTGATGGCTTGTCTGCATTAACAGTAAGTAAGTACATGATGCACACACACCAGGAGCTGTTAAATAATTGGCAAAGCCCCAGGGCTTCTCATACTTTGGCAAATAACTCAGGCTTACAAGGTGTCATATGCTTTAAAATATAGGTGAAAAATACATTTTTAATTTTACCAGTGTCCAAACAGGATTTGACCATGGCTCTAATCAAGTCAACTGCAGAACATTAAAATATAAACTTTTCTGTTGCCTTCAAAAATGCATCTTATTTCACATATTAGTTAACTATAATACATGGACGCAAGATAGGTTCCAATTTGGACACAGTGTTAAAAAAGTAGACAACCGGGGGCAGCGCCGGTGGCCCAGCGGTTTAGCACCGGGGTGTGATCCTGGAGACCCGACATCAAGTCCCACGTCGGGCTCCCTGTACGGAGCCTGTTTCTCCCTCTGCCTGTCCCTCTTTCTCTATCTCTTTCTCTGCCATGAATAAATAAGTAAATCTTAAAAAAAAAAAAAAAAAAAGTAGACAACTGGGATGCCTGAATGGCCCAGTCGGTTAAGGGTCTGCCTTCTGCTTAGTTCATGATCCTGGGGTCCTGAGATTGAGCCCCCCATCAGGCTCCCTCCCTCAGGGATAGCCTACTTCTCCCTCTCCCTCTGCTCTCTCATGCATGTTCTCTCTCAAATAAATAAAATATATATATATTTTTAAGTAGACAACTGAAGAAATTTGAAAACTGACTGGGTATTTGATATTAAGGAATGATAAAGGGATTATGATACAATTTTCATAAAAACAGCTTTTATCTCTTCTAAAAGCTTAAGAGATGAAATGATATGATGTACAGAATTTGCTTCTTGAAATGAAGACTCACCACTGAGCTGCTGAGTACATGGAGGACTAACTATATACCAGGGTTTCTCAACTCTGGCACTATTGACATTTTTGGCTAGATAATTTTTTTTGTTGGGGGAGGAAGGGGTGTCCTGTGTATTGTAAAATGTTTAGCAGCATTCTAAACTAAGCAGAATTTAGTCAGTAAACTCTTCAGTTGTAACAATCAAAAATGCTTCTAGACATCGTCAAATGTCCACTGGGGGGGGGGGGGGGGGGGGACAAAATTGTTCCTGGCTGAGAACCACTGATAAAGGTAGTAAATCCTCCTTGTTTATTTGTTTGAAATTTTCCATAACAAAACACTGAAGTTTTATTTTAATTATACTCTGTTTTGATACAACTACATCTCTCTAGTTGAGTAATTAGTACATAAGGTTTTTGGGTTTTGGGATTTTTTTTTTTTTTTTTTTAGATTATTTGAAAGTGTGTGCTTGAGCAAGGGGGAGGGGCAGAAGGAGAAGCAGATTCCCCACAGCAGGAAGCCTGGCATGGGACTGGATCCCAGGACCGTGAAATCTTGACCTGAAGCAAAGGCAGACACTTAACCGACTGAGCCACCCAGGCACACCAGTATGTAAGCTTTTGAGGAGCAGCTTGCTACACAAAAAAAAGCAGAGGGGAATGAACCGGAGATCTGGAGCCTAATAGAGGTGCTGCTACTAAATAGTGTTGTCACAAGCAGCTCCCGTCACCTGAGCCTCAGTAGGCTCGGATTATTTGATTAGTCCTTTTGAGTTTTAAATGATTTTTTTTTGAGTTTTAAAATGATTTTTTTTTTTTAAGATTTTATTTATTTATTCATGATAGTTACACAGAGAGAGACAGAGAGGCAGAGACACAGGCAGAGGGAGAAGCAGGCTCCATGCAGGGAGGCCGACGTGGGATTCGATCCCGGGTCTCCAGGATCGCGCCCCAGGCCAAAGGCAGGCGCCAAACCGCTGCGCCACCCAGGGATCCCTAAAATGATTTAATAACAGTATTACCCTTTTAAGAAAAATGATTTTACTTCTATACTTGGGGGGCGGGGACTTTCAAGCAGACTCCATGCTGAGGACCTAGCCCTATAACCCTGAGATCATGACCTCAGCCAAAACCAAAAGTCAGTATGAGCCACCCAGGTGCCCCAAACAGTATTATCTTTTTTTTTTTTTTTCAAAGACTTTATTTATTTATTCATAGAGATGCAGAGAGAGAGAGAGAGAGAGAGGCAGAGACACAGGCAGAGGGAGAAGCAGGCTCCATGCAGAGTGCCCGACGTGGGACCCGATCCAGGGTCTCCAGGATCACGCCCTGGGCTGCAGGCGGCATTAAACCGCTGCGCCACCGGGCTGCCCACAATATTATCTTTTATATACCCATCAGCTAAAGGTGGATATTCACATCTGTAAACCAAACAAAAGAAAAACAATAGTAGTGTACTAGGATGAAAGCAATATTCTTGTTGCAAATTACCTGCCTCTTATTATTCTTGATCTATAAGCAACATTCCTATCACAATTATATGCAATTATTTAAATTTTAAAAATACTGTGTCTCTCATGAATAAATAAAATCTTAAAAAGGCGGGGGGGCGGGGGGGGGGGCGCGGGTGGCTCACTGGTTTGGCACCGCCTTTGGTCCAGAGCCTGATCCTGGGCACCCGGGATCGAGTCCCCAGTCGGGCTCCCTGCATGGAGCCTGCTTCTCCCTCTGCCTGTGTCTCTGCCTCTCTTTCTCTGTCTCTCATGAATAAATAAAATCTTAAAAAAAATTTTTTTAATGAATTTTAAAAATAATTTTTGTTCTTTTCTAGAAAGATAATTTGAGAGAGACACACACAGAGAGAGGCGGGAGAACCAGACTCCATGCTGAGCATGGAGCCCCATGTGGAGCTCGATCCCAGGACCCTGAGATCATGACCTGAGCTGAAGGCAGATGCTTAACGAAATGAGGCACCCAGGCACCCCTGCAATTATTTAAAATTTATTTATTTTTAAGAGATTTATTTATTTATTTATTTATTTATTTTTTAAATCTTTTTTTTTAACATTTTTATTTATTTATGATAGTCACAGAGAGAGAGAGAGGCAGAGACACAGGCAGAGGGAGAAGCAGGCTCCATGCACCAAGAGCCCGATGTGGGATTTGATCCCGGGTCTCCAGGATCGCGCCCTGGGCCAAAGGCAGGCGCCAAACCACTGCGCCACCCAGGGATCCCAAGAGATTTATTTATTCATGAGAGACACACACACACACACACACACAGAGATAGATAGGCAGAGACACAGGCAGAGGGAGAAGCAGGTTCCACGCAGGGAGCCCCGAGGGACTCAACCCCGGGACTCTAGGATCATGCCCTGGGCGGAAGGCAGGCACCAAACCACTAAGCCACCCAGGGATCCCCCTATTTAAAATTTAAATAAGATTCCCAGGAGTGGCATCTGGGTGGCTCAGTCTGGTAAGTGTCTGACTCCAGATCTCAATTTAAGTCTTGATCTCAGGGACATGAGTTCAAGTTCCACACTGGGCTCAAAAAAATAAATAAATAAGATTCCCAGGATAAGCAAAATGGAAAGTCTTTTTACAAAATGAAAGGCAAAGCTTCTAGTCATAACAGCCAAAACATCCATCAATGGTGGATGGACGAAAAATTGTTGTACATTAACTGGGTAATGTATGGAAGTGCTGAATCACTATACTGTATACCTGAAATTAATATAACACTGTATGTGAACTGGAATTAACACTGAAACTTTGGGGCAGCCCAAGTGGCTCAGTGGTTTAGCGCTGCCTTCGGCCCAGGGCATGATCCTGGAGACCCAAGATCACATCCCACTTTGGGCTCCCTGCATGGAGCTGCTTCTCCCTCTGCCTGTGTCTCTGCCTCTCTCTCTCTTTCTCTCTGTGTCTCTCATGAATAAATAAATAAAATCTTTAAAAATAATAAAATAAAAAAATTTTTAAAAACGAAAACTTAAAAAAAATTTGTACATCCGAACAATGAACTACCACTCAGCAATAAAAAGACATGAACTACTGATACACAAATGTGAATAGAGATTCTATTTATATAACATCCTAGAAAAGATAAAACTATAGGGGCAGATAATAGATCAGTGGTTGCCAAGGGCTGCGGGAAGAAAGGGGAATAACTGTAAAGGGCCACAAGTTAAGCACCTTTCTGGGCAATGAAAATGTTCTATATCTTGACTGTGATGGTAGTTACATAACTATACATTTGTCACAACTCATCAAACCTTACACTTAAAAAGAGTAAATGTCCTATGTCAATAAACCTTTGACCAAAGAGCTGCTCCGGAAACTGAGAGCTTCCAATTCATTCTTGTATCCTCCCCAACTGGCAGGAAGTCTAATACTCAGCAGTTCAGCAATGGCAGGTGAATAACACGGCAAACAGGAGATGTGTAACACTGACACAAGGGCACCACACTGTCAAAAACACACTACTACTTCCGAACATTCTAACACAACTTAAAAAATGGAACAGGGCATGGTGAATTAATGCAATGACGTGTTACAAATCTGATTTTAACATTGTCAAAAATTCAAATTTAAACACATTCCACAAGAATAAAGGCACACTCCATATCCTACATTGTTTTTAAAAAATAAAGTTAGTAGCTTCTAACAACACATAAAAAGATTAAAACATAATTCAAAGGATGCCTGGGTTGAGCTCAGTGGTTGAGCATATCTCAGGGAGTGATCCTGGGGTCCTGGGATCGAGTACCGCATCGGGTTCCCCACAGGGAGCCTGCTACTCCCTCTCTGTGTCTCTGCCCCTCTCTGCCCAGACTGAGCCACCCAGTCGCCACTTCTGGGAGAGAGATTCATAAGAGACACAGAGAGAGATTCATTAGACACAGAGAGAGAGAGGGGCAGAGACACAGACAGAGGGAGAAGCAGGCTCCATGCGGGGATCACGCCCTGGGCTGAAGGCAGCACTAAACCGCTGAGCCACCTGGGCTGCCCAAAAATCTTTAAAAAAATAAAAAATAAAATAATAAAACATAATTCAACAAATTTACCAGAGAACAAAGTAAAAACACTCATTAGTGTAAATCCTTCAGTATCACAAATCTGACTGGTTTGGCTTCAGTTCATTTAAAGATTTTATTTAGTTATGTATTTGAGAGAGACAGAGAGACAAAGACAGAGACAGAGCATGAGCAGTGGACAGGACAAGAGGAGAGGACCAGAGGGAGAAGCAGACTCCCTGCTGAGCAGGGAGCCCAACTTGGGGCTCTATCCCAAGACCCTGAGATCATGACCTGAGCTGAAGGCAGATGCTTAACCGACTGAGTTGCTCAGGAGCCCCTGGCTTTAGTTCATTTAGAAAATACGGAGCAGGCAGTCCCATGTCAGGCTCCCTGCATGGAGCCTGCTTTCTCCCTCTGCCTGTGTCTGTGCCTCTCTCTCTTGTCCCTCATGAATAAATATTTTTTTAAATAAATAAAATCTTAAAAAAAAAAAAAGAAATAAAGAAAAAAGAAAATATGGAGCTCCTGCTCTCGGGTCAATGTAAGATTTTGCTTCACTGGGTGAAAGTCAGAGACCAAAACTAGTAACTCGTTTTGGGTTTTTTTGTGTTTTGTTTTGTTTTTTGCTTACTCCATTCTACAGGGTAATCAAGGAGTAGGAAAATGAAGTCAGAAACAGGTTCTTCAAAAGGTCTCTAAGAAAATGAATTCCCTGACTCACTTAGTCTATGACATTCTATTATTCACTTTTTATGGAACTTTCTAATCCATCTCAGGTGAAGGAACATATGCCATTGTATTACTTAACAATGTTAAAAAGAGCACTAAATACTATATATTAATACACTACATGAATGCTTTAGACCAAAGTTCACATAAACAGATTAAATCGCCTGATAGTTATCCAGCACACAAGTAGCATTTTGAAGATTAAAATGAAGGCATTTGATACCAAGAGGCCACTATGTCTCTCTGGACGTTGTCGAAAGCATGGAAACAGGCAGAGCAAGAAAGCTTTTCCTAAGTGATGGCATTTTCTTGCCAGGAATTACCTCATAACATGTATAATGAAAGGCCAGTGAAGTTTCTTCACAAGCTATTCGCTAGATGTTTTACAGAAGATAACTCCCGGCTAGACTGGAGCGGTTCTGAACCCTGTGCTAGAGAAGAGTTCAGAAAGCACTCTCGGGGCAGAGTCAACATTCGTCCAAAGGAATTTCCACTACAAGTTGTCACTCCCTAAAAATGCCGTTCCTGGCCTTTTCAAAAGGTCTACGTGAACAGAATCAAAGGTTCCTTTTAGAGAGTCCCAGGATGTGAGCGCTGGAAGGGACCAAAGGCTGGCCCCGGCCACCCTGGCCTGGGGAAGGAGGGAAGCCACTACGGCCGGGGCGGGTGTCCCTGAGCCGGGCACCGCGGGGCCGCGCAGCTTTACTACACACCTGCCCTTCAAACGCTCCCCACAGATGCGGGGATGCGGTCTGCACTGTCTCCACAAACTTCTCTGCTTTAGAGCGTTGCAGTTTCCTTCCAAAGGGCCCTCGGAGATCCCTCAGGGGCCACTCGGTTGTAGGGACTGTCACTCAGCTCAGTTCCAGACCGCTTCAGACACCCGGGTGGGTGTACAGGGCAGTCCGCCTGACCCAGTCGGTTCCTGCGCATCAGCCCCACGGCGCTGGCTCCGACCCGACAGGCCCTTAGAGCCGCCTGCCCGACCCAACAGCAGGCCCTGCCTACCCGCGGCTCCACGCGCCAACAACCGACACACGCGCGGGCGAGGCCGGGCGAGGCCCCGCGCGCCCCCCACGACCCCGACCGCCAGGCCCGGGAACCGGGAACCGGGAACGCCCGCGCCGCCCCGCTGGTGCCCACCGTCCGCCCGCGGCTGCCAGCGCGCCCGGGCCCTGCGACCCCGAGCTCGGCGGGCACGGCCGGCGCGGGCACTTACGTTCTCAGTGTCTCTTTCATTCACCGTTGGCAGCGGGGTCCTAGTGGACATTTTACTTCACTTCACTTCTGCACAATGCGAGGGTGAAACAAAACAGCACGGCCTTGGGGGGGCCGCGACCGCGTCCTCGAGTGCCCTGCGGTTCCGGAGCGGCGCCGCCGACGGCGGCTCCCCTCCCCCACGGCCGTCTAGATCCCGGGCCGGGCCCGGGCCGTCCCTCGGCGGGTCCCGGGGCTCATGCTCCCCCGGCCCCGGCGGCCGCGCCGAGGAGCCCCGCGGGCGGCGGGGGCCGGGCCGGCGGTGGCGGCGGGCGGCGGGTCGGCCCGCCGGCGTGCCCGCGCCTCAGGGCGCCCCTCGGGCCGGGACCCCCTCGCCTCCTCCTCCGCCCTCGCCCGTCGCACCGCCGAATTCAGCGCCGGGGCCTCCACACAGCGCCGCCGGCTGCCCCTGAAGTGGAGGAGGAGGATGTGGACAAGGTGCGGTGCAAGACAGGCTGCCGCGGGCTGCGGGCGCCGACCATGGAGGGGGCTGCGGAGGCGGCGCCTGCGCCCGGCTGCTCTGCTCCCTCCGGTTCGCTTGGCCGCCTCAGCCTCCACCCGGTGGCCGCCGCCGCCGCCGCTCCCGGTACCTCAGAGCCTCACGGACCCAAGATGGCCGCCCCTCGGCTTCCTCTGCTGCCTCCGGCTGCCGGAAGTGACGGCACCGCCTCCCGGAGGTCGCCCAATCAGCGCGGCCGGAGGAAGCCAGCCCGGCTGCTGTTGCTAGGGGCGACTCGGTCCTGGCCGGGGTGGAGGAGGCGGCGCCCTGAGCGCGGAAGGGGTGGTGGGTCGCGGTGGGTCGCCGTGGGTCGCGGTGGGCGCTGCCGGCGCCCCGGGAGGAGTCGGCGCTCGGCCCTGGGCGGTGGCCTGGAGCGCGACTGCTGGGGTGGCCTTTATGGGGTTGGTGGGACGCCTGCTGTGTGCCGAGGCTGCGGGGCCGCCGCCGCGGTTGTAGTAGGGCCGGGGCTGCGGGGAGGGGCCTCTCGATTCAGTCACCCTCGCTGCCTCCCGCTCCGGGAACCCTCGAGGAGCTCGCGGGCGGGAGGGAGACGGACCCGCACTCTGCCCGGTGCCACCGGAAGGAAGAGGTCTTGCTGTCCGGGCGGGGCACGGGGTTGGAGAGGGAGCGGGCGAAGCCCTTCGGGCCCCCGGGGACCAGGTCCTGAGTGCCCGCCTGTGGCTGCCGAAGCGCGGGGAGCACCCCTGGGTCCCAGCCGGGGGCGAGCTCAGCGGCGCTTGCAGCCGGGACCATCGGAAATGCTCGGGCTGTGCCCGGGGTCCTGCGCAGACCCCGGCCGCGGAGCCTGGCGTCCAGGCCTCGGGGTTCTCAGGATGGAGAGCGGAGCTGGCTCAAGTGACACCGACTGTTGTTGAGCGTCCACCTCGTGGATACGTTACATTTGTTGCCTCATCTGAGCCTCAGGGCAACCCTGTATATTTTCTTTTTCTTTTTCTTTTTTTTTTTGTAAGTGTGCCCTATGCCAAAATGTGGGGCTGGAACTCCCGAGATCAAGAGTCGCATGCTCTACGGACTGAGCCAGGCAGGTGCCCCTCAGCATAACCCTATAAAGATGCGCAGACACACCTGCCAGCAGATTACAGTGACTTGGCCGAAGTAGCCAATTGGTTAGCTGCAGAGCTGGGATTTGAATCCATGTCCTAAAACGTCCCTAACAGAAAAGTTCTTGTAGTGGGTATCCCTTTTCTTTCTTTTCTTTCTTCCTTTTTCCGTCCCCCAGCATGTGAACTGTCTTGCGATGTCTGGGACATTTCCTGCCCTGTGACACATATATGTCTTTAAACACCAGAATCATACCCAGAGAGGACAGATGCTTCTACCATAAAAACACACGAGGACTAAGATGCATTTGGGGCTTCCATCTCACTCTCTCAGGCAAGTGTTCCTTGGGCCAAGGGCAGCCTTGTTTAAAATGTTATTCTCTATCTCCCTCTTTGGCCAGGGAGATATGATTATATTCTCATTAGTTAAATGTGTGCCTCATTCACTTCATCTGAAATGTGGGTGAGCATAGGACTGTGGGAGCCCCAGTAGGGCTTTTGGCCCGATTTGGCTCAGGAAGCTTCCTGGGAAAGATGTTTATGCTGAGTTTGAAAGTGTGAGTAGAGTTAACCAGGGGAGGATGAGTGGAAAGGCATTCCAAGCAGAAGGGCAGCCTGTGCAAGGGCATAAGAGATGAGGAACATAGTAGGATTGGGTAAATGCCAAGAGGATGAGAGGTGAGAGCTTAGGTTGGATGGGTACGCAGGAGCCTGGCCAGGCTCAGACACAGCATGGCACTCAGTTCTGCATCCTGAGGATAGGAAGGGCAACTAGATCAGCTGTGAAAATACCTGAAAAACCCACAAAAGGGTTTCAGCCTTGGGTAGGAGCTGAGAGACAGGATTTAGACAATTCAGAACATTCCACATTGGCCAAAGAACTAGCTGGGGGATGAGGTTTCCAATTAAATGCTTTTCTCACCAAGCCACACATTAAATAATGATTCAATGAATGCCAAAGGATAGGAAATGAAGCTGACGCTATTTAACTCAAGATGATTCTGGTTTCCAGGATGCCAGGTGGCTCAGTGGTTAAGCGTCTGTCTCTGGTTCAGGTCATGATCCTGGGGTCCTGGGATCAAGTCTCACATTGGACTCCCCACAGGGAGCCTGCTACTCCCTCTGCCTGTGCCTCTGCTTCTCCCCGTGTCTCTCATGAATAAATAACATTTTATTTTTTTTTAATTTTTATTTATTTATGATAGTCACACAGAGAGAGAGAGAGAGAGAGAGAGAGGCAGAGACAGGCAGAGGAAGAAGCAGGCTCCATGCACCAGGAGCCCGATGTGGGATTCTATCCCGGGTCTCCAGGATCGCGCCCTGGGCCAAAGGCAGGCGCCAAACCGCTGTGTCACCCAGGGATCCTAACTTTTTTTTTTAAAGATGATTCTTGGGACGCCTGCGTGGCTCAGTGGTTGAACATCTGCCTTTGGCTCAGGGCGTAATTCTGGGATTCCACGATCTAGTCCCACATCAGGCTCCTGCAGGGAGCCTGCTTCTGCCTCTGCCTATATCTCTGCCTCTTTCTGTGTCTTTCATGAATAAATAAATAAAATCTTAAAAAAAAAGATGATTCTCATTTTCATAAAGGCTGGAATTAAAGCAACACTTTGAACTTTTCATTGCACTTATGTCAAATGACATGATGGAAATGGGAAAATGGGAGGCAAGGTATGCATGTTACATGCAAATAAGGACCAAGTGGAGGAGACAAAAGAAAAAAGCATTGTTATGTCTGGATCAATGGTCTGGAAGGAATGGAAGGATGAGATCTGGGTCTCACCCTTCCATTCCGAGAATGCCTTCCTGTCCTTTTTCATGTTCTTTATTCCTTATGTTCATATTAAAATAGGTTCTATCTTCATCTCTTTAAGCTGAAAAGACACAAGCAAAACTACCAAGCTGTGTGTGTGTGCGCGCACATAGGTAGAGCTGACTCACATGTCAGGAAGGAAGCTCATCCTGAGACGTCAGAAGCTGAGGATAATCTAGTCCTACCCTTGCTGCTGGGAGGCAAAAAAGGAATGGAGCCTTCAAGAGGTGAAGTGACTTGTCTGCAGCTGCACAGCTAGTTAGCAGCAGAGCCAGAAAGGGGCCCAGCGCTCCCAAGCACCAGACCCATGTCCTTGCTCCACAGCTAGTGTGGGCACCAGAGAAAAAGAATCTTTGAGTACCTGCACTGGCCTTGAGACTGCTCTCCTCCAGACTATATAATGACAAGAAGGATTCAAGGGGACAGGCAGGAATACAGTCTGAGATGTGAGATTCCTAAGCTGCCTGCTGGACCCTTACAGAGAATAATAATGGCCTTTATGCAAGAAACATAGGCACCCATTTGTTTGAGCCATGACACTTTGGATCGTCTGTTACTTGCAGTCCAGTGCATTCCTAAACCAATTCTGTCATGTGCAGTGGTCAGATCTCCTAAACCCCAGTCCTGTGCTCTCTGCACCACATCTAGTTTAGACAGACCTGGAAAGGCTTGCTTCAGCCACCACTCACAGCCACAACCCCTCTGCCAGAATGTAAGAAGTGCTGGGGCCAGGAGCTGTTCCTCTGTGGATGTATGTGTGTATGTGAGAGACAGAAATGGGTAGAGAGCTGAGCACTGAGAATAAACAAAGCAACAGAGAAAAGGAGTGTAATAATCTGGGACACCTGGGGTCATCATCCCTAGAGGCAGGGGAAGAGGAGGGCCTGGGCCAAGTGTAGGCCAAGGAGGCCACAGACACTTGGAGGCACTGGGAAATATGAAGTCCATTTCAGATCCGCCATCCAGGCTGCTCCCAGAATATTGGAGGTCAGAGCAGGCATGCTGCTATTCTAATTCACTACTCTGGTCCCCTTTTTACCCCAGTGGGGCCATTATTGCCCTCAAGAAGGGTCCAGGAGGCAGTTCAGGAATTCTCATGTCCCAGACTGTGTTCCTGCTGCTCTCCTGCCTGGAACATCTTCCCAGTCCCCCTGAATCCTCCCTGTCATTATATAGCCCTGTCATCTCACGTCTTCCATGGAGCCTTCCCACATCGGCTTCCAGTGAGCTCTCCCCCAATCCCAGCATCCTTGATTTTTACTGCCTGAGGTCATAGTACATTTTTTTTTGGCTCCAGTTGTGTACCTGGCACTGCACCAAGTACCTATGCTTAAGACTACTAACTCTCCAACAACCCTGTGAGGGAGTTAACATGCATGTTGCTGGGGGTGGGGGTGAGACCAGGGTTCAGAGAAGGGACTATAACTTGCTCAACATTGTTGTAACCAAGAGGAGAGCCAGGATCACACTCCAAAGCTGTGCTCTGCCCTCCAAATGTCTGACAGTGATGGGTCCCTTTCATTCTGGGTAAGTAAAGGGGCTTCTACCTCCTTGTACTTAGCTCAGCAGAGTATCTAGTTAGAAAGTCAGCACACACACACACACACACACACACAAAAAAAAAAAAAAGTCAGCACAGATCTGACAATAACCACCCTTCTCCTCTCTTCTAAGTACTGCATCCTTTCAAGATAATTGTGAATGGACTGCTTCTGAGATGGATCACAGACTTCCCAGGCTTCCTGAGCATACTATTCTGAAAAACTCATCTTTGATCAATAGTTATCAGTTCCCATAATGCACCACAATATTGAGATGGCCTTGGGGGATATGGAGATAGAAAGGGCTGTTTGCATCTGCATTTAATGGCCCCAGGCTATGGAAACGTTCTATTCTCTGATGTGCTAGAGATTGTAGATCTGGTTGTAGATTTAGAAGCACATGTATATGACATTCTGTTGGGTGACCTTCTAGATCCTGACAATGTGGCTCTCTGGAGCAGCCCCTCTCCGTGGCCACTCTGCTCTGAGCTGGGAAAGCCCACTGTTTAGAATACATGCAAAGATCTATGAAGACAACAGTGGTGGAAGAAAAGCGCAGGCCCTGGATTTTGAACCTTGGATTTGAGACTGGCTTTTGATCCTGACTGCTGGGTGACCTTGGGCAAATCACTTCATGTCAGTCAAATGGGAAGAATAGTACTTGTCACTAATAGTTCCTGTGGGGATCCACAGAGGTAATGCCCAGGGAGCAGCCTGCACGTTTGTGCAGAGTTCACCCTTCCTGGGCAGTTGCATTTATCAGTTGTCCCAGGATGAACGCTGGAGAGGAGGGTCAAGGCTTCTTAGGCTACACGTGGCTGAAGAGACTCACTCCTTCCACATTTCCTCATCCAGTCTCACCCACCTCATGGGGGTGATGGGTGCAAACACTCTTGGTAAGAGGTCCAGCAATGCTAGGTCCGGTTTAGTGTCCATACCATTGCCTCTGTTTTGCACTCAAGGACATGGAGACCATGGAAAGGCGAGAGGCTTGCTCAGGCTCCCGAGGCAGAAAGGAATGCTGTAGGTCCCAGGCCAGTGGCTCTGACACTCTGCTAGCTGCAGAGACAAGTGGGCAATAACAGAGTGGGGGGAGAGCCAGGAAGAGTGGGTGACAGAGACCCGGGACCTCTCCCAAGACTTGCATCTTCTTTGGGACTGATCTACAGGAGTAACAACATCTCCCAACACAAATACTAACCTTTTAAGGAACAATCTAAGCTCTTTTTGAGGAAATTAATGAAGGTAGTGTGATAGAGACTAAACTCTTTTTTTAAAAGATTTATGTATTTTGTTTGAAGGAGAGAGTGAGAAGAGGGCAGAGGGAAAGATTCCTCAAGCAGACTCCCCACTGAGAGCAGAGCCCAACGCAGCTCCATCTCCTGTCCCTGAAATCACGACCTGAGCCGACACTAAGAGTTGGACGCTTAACTGAGTCACCCAGGTGCCCCAAGACTCAGATCTTTTGTGTGTGTGTGTGTGTGTGTGTTTTTTTAAGATTTTATTTATTTATTCACGAGACACACAGAAACAGAAGCAGAGACACAGGCAGAGGGAGAAGCAGGGTCCATGCAAGGAACCTGATGTGGGACTCATCCGGATCCCGGGATCACACCCTGAACAAAGGCAGACGCTCCACCGCGGAGCCATCCAGGCGTCCTCCAGCTCTTTTGTTTTAATTCAAATTATATTCAATTTTTTGGTAATAGATGCACATGGTGCACAATTTACAAGGTGCAAAGGGATATACGGTTAAATAATGATCTCTTTTTTTCAAAAACGCCATCAAGAGGGTGACAATCCTGGGGCAGCTGAGTGGCTCAATGGTTGGGCATCTGCCTTCAGCTCAGGTCGTGGTCCTGGGATCAAGTCCCACATCAGATTCCATGCAGGGAGCCTGCTTCTCCCTCTGCTTATGTCTCTGTCTCTCTCTGTGTCTCTCATGAATAAATAAATAAATAAATAAATAAATAAATAAATAAATAAATAAATAATCTTAAAAAAAAAAAAGGTGACAATACAGGGGTGCCTGGCTGGCTCAATCAGAAGAGCATGCGAGTTGTAGGTTTGAGCCCCACATTGGGTGTAGACATTACTTAAAAATAAAAGAACAGGTGATCCCTGGGTGGCTCAGCGGTTTAGCACCTGCCTGCGGCCCAGGGTGTGATCCTGGAGTCCCGGGATCGAGTTCCATGTCGGGCTCCCTGCATGGAGCCTGCTTCTCCCTTTGCCTTTCTCTCTCTCTCTCTCTCTCTCTCTCTCTGTGTGTGTGTGTGTCTGTCTCTATGAATAAATAAATAAAATCTTAAATTAAAAAAAATAAAAAATGATGGGCAGCCCTGGTGGCGCAGCGGTTTAGCGCCGCCTGCAGCCCGGGGTGTGGTCCTGGAGACCCGGGATCGAGTCCCACATCGGGCTTGTTGCATGGAGCCTGCTTCTCCCTCTGCCTGTGTCTCTGCGTCTCTCTCTCTCTCTCTGTGCCTCTATGAATAAATAAATAAAATCTTTAAAAAAAAAATTAAAAAAAATAAAAAAATAAAAAAAAAATAAAAAAAAAAATAAAAAATGAAAAACCAAAGGAGTGCCTGGGTGGCTCAATTGGTTAAGTGTCTGACTCTTGATTTTGGCTCAGTCATGATGTCAGGGTCATTAGATCAAGTGCTGCATCAGACTCTGCACTGGACATAGAACCTGCTTAAGAGGTTTTCTCTCCCTTTCCCTCTGCTCCTCCCCCCCTTGCCTGTGAGTGTGCGTGCACTCGCTCACTCTCTCTCTCTCTCTCTCTCTGTCTCAAACAAAAACAAAAACAGGGTGACAGTACAAATCTCAAACTAGGAGAAGATGTTAAAAGATTCATATCCATATTACATAAAGAGTGTTTACAATTTTAATAAGATAAATAATCTACTACTCATTTGGGTGAGATATTAGAACAGGCCCTTCACAGTGGCAATAAATATAAGAACAGATGCTTAAACTCATCTGTTACTGCAAATGCAAACCAACAGCACACTGAGTCACCATATAACAGTCACCAGATTGGCAAAACTAAAAAAGTTTGACACACCAAGCATTGCTGAGGATGTGGAGCAAAGGGAACTCTTAGGCATTGCTGGTGGGAGTGCAAGCTGATACTAAAGGCAAGAGCAGAAAATTATGAAATACAGCATGAATATCACATAGAGGACCAAACAAAGCTAAAAAGTGGTTCTTTGCAAACCCAAATACAATTGGCATTTGGGAAAGATCTGGCATTAGCAAGTGAAGTCGAAGTTGTACATGTCCCACAATACAGCAATCGCCCTAAAGAAGCTCCTGACCATGTGCACAGCGGACATGTAAGAATGTTACCGCATTGCTGTTTGTTATAGAAAAATACTGGAAACAACATAAACATCCATTGTCTGGGTGAATAAAGACTATGGCATATTTATGCAAAGAAACAGCGTAGAACAGAGAACAGTTTCATTACAATCACACACAACAATGTGAAGGAATAGCAGACATATATTCCTGAATGATAAAAGCTTCACAGACTATATAAAGCACTATTCCATTTATGCAAAGCTCAGAAACAAAAACATGCAAAACCAACCACATATTGTCTAAGGATGCAAACGTACAGGAAAAAATAATTCAGAAAAGCAGATAGCAAATACAAAAATCAGGGTAGAGGTTCAGTGGTTACCTTTGAGGAGTCAAGAATGGAAATGGGAGGTAGGTATAGGGGCGTTTGTGTATCACTATTCCTGACAAATACTTGAGATGTTTTTAAAAATAAATCATGGAAGAAAATTCACACAACATAAAATTAACTGTTTCAAGTGAATAACTCAGGGGCATTTAGTACAGTTGAAATGTTATGCAACCACGAGTTCTTTTTTTTTTTAAGATTTTATTTATTGGGGATCCCTGGGTGGCGCAGCGGTTTAGCGCCTGCCTTTGGCTCAGGACACGATCCTGGAGACCCGGGATCGAATCCCACATCGGGCTCCCTGCATGGAGCCTGCTTCTCCCTCCTCCTGTGTCTCTGCCTCTCTCTCTCTCTCTATGTCTATCATAAATAAATAAATAAATCTTTAAAAAAATTTAAAAAACAGTGTGATATGTACCAGTACTTCTCTCCTCTTCACAGCTGAATGATATGCTGTTGTGGAGGTAGACCAGATGTGCCCACCCATGCACATTTCACGGACGTCTGGGCTGTTTGCACCTTTTGGCTACAGGGAATACTGCTGTACTGACATGGAATTGCATGTATCCTTGTGAGTACCTGTTTTCAATTCTTTTGGGTTCATATCTAAGAGGGAAATTGCAGGTTTACTCAATTTTTATTAAAAAATAAAATTGAGGGCAGCCCGGGTGGCTCAGCGGTTTAGCGCCACGTTCAGCCCAGGGCGTTGATCCTGGAGACCTGGGATCGGGTCCCATGTCGGGTTCCTTGCATGGAGCCTGCTTCTCCCTCTGCCTGTGTCTCTGCTTCTCTCTCTTTCTCTGTGTCTCTCATGAATAAATAAAATCTTTAAAAAAAAATAAAATAAAAAATAAAATTGAAATAGTTAAGCATTGGTCAAAAATAAGATAAAAGGCCCCTCCAGGGGATCCCTGGGTGGTGTAGCGGTTTAGCGCCTGCCTTTGGCCCAGGGCACGATCCTGGAGACCCGGGATCGAATCCCACATCGGGCTCCCGGTGCATGGAGCCTGCTTTTCCCTCTGCCTATGTCTCTGCCTCTCTCTCTCTCTCTCTCTCTCTCTCTCTCTGTGTGACTAACGTAAATAAATAAAAATTAAAAGAAAAAGATTTGATTTATTTATGAGAGATACAAAGAGAGATGCAGAGATACAGGCAGAGGGAGAAGTAGGCTCCCCACAGGGAGCCTGATGTGGGACTCGATCCCAGGACCCCGGGATCATGACCTGAGCCATGACCTGAGGCACTGTGTGCCTATCATTAAAAAAAAAAAAAAAAGGCCCCTCCAGCTAGGTGTGGAGGTGCTGAGAGGAAGCTATTACGTGTCCAGAAGGAGGGCTGAGGCTAGGGGTTCATGCTGGGTCAGATCTGGGAGCACTTGTTGAAGCGGGGACTGCAGGACTTGCAGATGGACCAGATGCTTGGGAAGAGAAAAAAGTAGGAACTGAGGCTGGCTCCTAGTACTATTTACTGAGATGGGAGAGATGGGCCTGGGGGAGGGGACTGGGGGGTCAACAGCAGAAATAAAAAATTCGGTTCCGTTGTGAATAGGTTATACCTGGGATGTCTCTCAGATGTCAAGGGCAGTAACTTAGGGACTATTTTGCGTCATAATTTCCATCTAGTAAAAACTGCCGGGGGTGCCGGGGAGAAGGACAATAATACCTCTTGCAACCCTATCGTTACTGTAACTACATTTATCAAGGAATATAAATTCAGGAGGTGGTGTGAATATAAATCTGTTTTCTTGGCCCCCTGTTTTCAGTGGTGTTCCTTTGAATCCTAACTTTCTGGACATTCACAGTTACTAAAAACCCTGCACAATTTAAAGCTGCCAAATAAACTCAACGTAAGGTCAGGCCTCCCCTACCCACCTGCTGCAGATGAGCCCCCAGTGGAGAAAGGGGTGCCCCCTTCTGGCCTGAAGCTCCTGGCAGGAGGGGCAAACGCTGGGTGGACAGAGGACCCTGAGAGTCAGAGAGGCAGCGACAGCCCACCCAGAGCCCACACAGCACACCCTGTCCAAAGCCCACAGACACCCCTATGCCCCACGGAGGGCCACACTTTTCTTCTACTTACCTGCATATCCCAAAGGAGACAAGGACTCTCCTATGGGGAGTCTGGGCCCATGTACTTCCTGGCACCCTTAGACCCCCCCTGGGTCCTCAGCCCCTCTTTCATTGGCACTCTCTCTTTATGTGTGGACTCTTTCTACCAGCCACAAACAGCTGCCTTTCTCTGTATTCTAAACTGAAGGGGACCCTCAACTCCATGTCCTCACTTCCAGCCTTTGCTTTCTCTTCTCTCCCATTCTCTGTGGAGGTCAGACTTGTAGTCTGTGACACCCTGCCCCCACTCCCCAAAAACTCCCAGATCACCCACTCTTGTAGCACTTCCAGCTTCATCCTCCCTCAACTGTTTGGTATCTTAGAAGCCTTAGGCCTGCATGGCTTCCCTTTATCTTTCTGGCTTCTCCTGTAATGAATGAGTTCTCATTCTACAGATGAGAAAACTGGTACTTCTAAAGGTTAGGAGGTTTGCTGAGCTCTCCTGGCTGGTGAATGGTGACACCAGGCCTCTGCTGCAGGTGTTCCACTCCATCTTCTGTGCCCTGGAATTTGCTCAGGGTCTGGAGAGTTTCTGAGCTCACCATCAAGGCAGGTCTCCTGTCCCAGATCACACTCCTAGCACCAGCTGGCCAGGCACCAGAGGACTTGTACAGACTTAAGGACCTGATGCCCCCAAATGTTGGGTGGTAAGAGGACTTGTACAGACTTAAGGACCTGATGCCCCCAAATGTTGGGTGGTAAGAGAATGAAAATGAATGATGACTGATTGACTTGTATGTCGGAGCTAGAAGGAGCCTCAGAGCTTTTTCACTCAGTAACCCCTCAGCTGATTAGAGGGAAGCTAAGCCCAGGTTGCTGCTAGAGGGCAGAGGTGCTAGAGAGGCAGCTAGCCAGGCCTGGGGAAAAAAAAGCTCGCTCTGATTGAGGGAAGGGACATGAGCTGGGTCTGGACAGAGGTAAACCCCAGCAGCCCACTACAGCAGAGCAGGGGCTGTAGATTCCCATGGGGCCCAGGTTTGTGGTTTGTGCAGCACCAACACATCCCCCTGGGCACCGTGTCTCACTTTCCTCTGGCCACAGGCTATGTGGCTTCAAATAGCAGAAGTTTATTCTCTCACTCTTCTGCCTTCAGAAGTGTGAAAGACTGGAGGCAGAAGACTGAAATCAAGGTCTCAGCAGGACCACACTTCTCCAGGGGCTTTAGGGGAGAAGCTGTCCTTTGCCTTTTCCCCTTCTGTTTGTTTTTTTTTTTTTTTTTCTTTTTTTTTTTTTTTTTTTTTTACTTGTGGGAGCATTGCTCCCACCTCTGGTCACATTGTTGACTCCTTTTCTGTCTTTGTGTCTTTCTCCCTTCTGTCTGGCTCTTATAAGGACACTGGGATGACATTTAGGGCCCACTCAGATAATACAGGATCCTTAATTTAACTACATTGGCAAGATCTTTGCCCTATAAGGTAACATCCACAGATTCCAGGGATCAGGACCTGATATCCCAGGGGGCCACTGTGCAGCCTACTACACTTGGATTAACTAACTTGCCCACAGTCCCCAACTTGAGTGACAAAATAATCAAGAAAGTGTGGCTGTAAAGAAAGAAGGGTAATTCTTCACCAGCTGGTAATGGATTTAATTTTATCTTGAGGTCAGTGCACCAGGTTTAATTAATGGTGACTTACCACCTTTCAGTTGTTCATTATGGAGTCCTTATAGGAAGCTGACAGGGGGTGGCCATCGAGACAGGAGATTCAAACCTGCCTAAGACCCTTTCTGCCCTTCCTGTACTTCCCCTTCTATGACCATGCTGCTGATGGTTCACATATCCCCAGCACACATCAACCAGGAAAGTGGCTGTCCTGATTGCATTTGGAAAATATTTGTTACCAGTATATTTGATTCCAGGTCAAAGACAGGGGTAGAATTGAAAAAGCAAAATTGTCAAAGGTCTAACCATTCCTGATAAATAAATCCCTGACCTCACACAACAGTTTAGGAGCTGGGCATGACGAGGCCACATGAAACTCGTCGAGTTGTCAGAACAAGATTCTGTTCCGGCGGGTGTAACCTCAGACATGAGCTGTCCAGGGCTGGCCTTCTGAGTCAGCCTGAGTCCCACCTACATGCCCTCCCCTGGGGCTGCTGGACTCAAAGCCTCCTTTTACCAAGAGGGCAGGAGAAAAGATGACTTGCAGTGCATGATGCATATGAGCTTGGATGGATAATTGATGTACTTGAATGATTAATAAGCAGGAAGTGGCTTCTGTAGCCAGGGAGGCCCAAAAGAAATTCTGTTAAAGCATTCTAATCTAGACCTACAGCAGGCAAGCAAACGCACAGGTACTTTTTGGGTCAAATGAACCAAGGAGGAAAAACTAGAATTGAATGATATAACAATTTTACTCATCAAAATTTGTGGGATACTACAAAATGGTATTTAGAGAGAAAATCAAAGACATATGCTTAAATAAAAGGAAGTGGGGATGCCTGGCTGGCTCAGTCAGTTGAGCATGCAACCCTTGATCTTTGGGTCATGAGTTCAAGCCCCATGCTGGGTGTAGAGCTTACTTAAAAAAATAATAATAATGAATTCTGTGTCAATATTAATAAAAAAAGAACACATTCTACTGAAGGAAAGTAAAAAGGACAGTGGAAAGCAGAAATTAATGAAATAGAGAATAAAGATAAATGAGATTAATAAAACAAAGAAATAATTCTTTGAAAAAACTGGCAAAATTTTTAAAAAAGGCAAAACTCTAGACTTGCTAATTAAGAATAAAAGAGAGAAATGAAGAGTAAAGGATTAGAAAATACAAGATAAGAAATGACCATAGATATTATAGAGGTTAAAAAATAAGTAAATACAATTAACAAACTTGTGTTAATACTTTGAAAAATTATATAGAATAAATTAATCCCTGGAAACTATAACATCACGACTACCCAATGAGAAATAGAAAACAAATGGGGGGGGGGGACAAAAAAAAAGAAAACAAATAGCTTCATAACTAGTAAAGAAATTGAAGCAAGCATAAATAATTCCATAGGTGAGTTCTATCAAATTGTCAAAGAACACATTCAGTTTTATACAAATGCTTTCAGGCAAGAAGAACTGCTGAGAATTCAAGACCAAAGCAAGCATCCTAAGAAGCTTAAAAAGAAACAGTAAACTAAGCCCAAAGAAAGTATAAGAAAGGGAATAATAAAAAAAAATAATAATAATAAAGAAAGGGAATAATAAAGAGGAGAAATTAATGAAATCAAACATAATAGAATCAACAAAGCTGCAATTCTCAGCGGTAGTGAAACCGATCATGTTAAGAGAAGCATAGGAGGCCCCTGGGTGGCTCAGGGGTTGAGCATCTTCTTGGACTCAGGACATGATCCCAGGTCCCATAAATAAAATCTTAAAAAAAAAAAAAAAAAAGAAGAAGAAGAAGAAGTATAGGAAACATGATTAAGAGTGAGAAAGGGACATTACTAAACATACTTCAGACATTAAAGTGGCAGCAAGAGTATCATGAACAACTTTGTTACAACACATTTAAGATTTTAGATGATGGGACGCATGGGTGGCTCAGCAAGCAGTTGAGTGTCTGCCTTCGGCTCAGGATGTGATCCCGGGATCAAGTCCTGCATCGGGCTCCTCGCAGGGAGCCTGCTTCTTCCTCTGCCTGTGTCTCTGCCCCTCTCTCTCTCTCTCTCTCTCTGTGTCTCATGAATAAATAAAATATTTTTATGGGACGCCTGGGTGACTCAGCGGTTGAGCATCTGCCTTTGGCCCGCGGCATGATCCTGGAGTCCTAGGATCGAGTCCCACATCAGGCTCCCCTCATGGAGTCTGCTTCTCTCTCTGCCTGTGTCTCTGCCTCTCTCTCTCTCTCTCTCTCTCTGTGTGACTATCATAAATAAATAAAAATTAAAAAAAAAGAGGAGACACACCTTTGTTTTATTTTATTTAAAAGTATATTTTTTACAGATTTATTTACTTGAGAGAGAGAGAGTAAGAGCAGATGGGAAGGGCAGAGGGAGAGGGAGGGGAAGAGAGAGAATCCCCAGTCAACTCCATGCAAGCCAGAGCCAAACACTGGGCTTGATCCCACAACCCCAATATCATAACCTGAGCTAAAACCAAGTCAGAGGCTTAATTGACTTAGCCAAGCAAGTACCTTGACACATGTTTTAGTTAGACCTTCTAGGTAGCCTTTTTCCCAAGTCTGAAAGGGACATTATGAAAAAAGGAAATTACGTGCCAATATTACATTGCTTGGGGACAAAGATAAAATATTTCTTTTAAAAAATTTTTTAAAAGATTTTATTTATTTATTCATGAGAGACACAGATAGAGAGAGAGGCAGAGACACAGGCAGAGGGAGAAGCAGGCTCCATGCAGGGAGCCTGATGTGGGACTCGATCCCGAGACCCAGGATCTGACCTGAGCCAAAGGCAGTTGCTCAACCACTGAGCCACCTGGGCTGCCCCAATAAAAATATTTCTAATAAAATATTAGCCAAATCCAGTGATTATTGAAAAGATAATGCATCACAACAACGTTGTGTTTATTCTAGGAATGCAGGTTCGGTTTAACATTCAGAAATCAGTGGCACCTGAGTGGCTCAGTGGTTGAACATCTGCCTTTGGCTTGGGTGGTGATCCTGGGGTTCTGGGATCGAGTCCCGAATCAGGCTTTCTGTGGGCAGGCTGCTTCTCCCTCTGCCTATGTCTCTGCCTTTCTGTGTGTCTCTCATGAACAAATAAATAAAATCTTAAAAAAAAATATTCACAAATCAATGTAATTCACCAAAATAGCAAAATAAAGGAGAAAATAAGCATTTAAACACCCCAATACGTGTAGAAAAACAATTGATACATATTCCTAACAAACTAGGAATAGATTGGAACTTCCTTGATCTGTTAAGACTATCTAAACAAATCTGCAGCAAACATTGTCATCCCTAATGTTACAGTGTTTCTAGCTTTCTCTTTGCCATCAGGAAAACACAAGGGCACCCACTTCTGCTGCTTTAAAATCAAGATTGCACTGGAGCTCCTGGTAATTGCAGGAAGAGAAGAGAAGCAAGAGGTAAAAGGATTGGGAAGGGATATAATAAAACTGTCATTATTGGGGCAGCCCCAGTGCCGCAGTGGTTTAGCGCTGCCTGCAGCCCCGGGTTTGACCCTGGAGTCCTAGGATCGAGTCCCACGTCGGGGTTCCTGCATGAAGCCTGCTTCTCCCTCTGCCTGTGTCTCTGCCTCTCTCTCTCTCTCTGAATAAATAAATAAAGTCTTAAAAAAACCTCATTATTTGCAGATGATATGCACATAGAAAATCTAAAATAAATATATGGATAATTATTAGAATTAATAAATGACTTCAGTAAGATTGTTAGGCATAAAATCAGAGCATGAAAAGGAATTGTATTTCTCCAAATAGACATAGGAGCTAGAGAATGAATCTTTGTAAAAGATATTACATATATATGTTATGCAAGGCAGCTACATAAAAAAACTAAAGAAAATTATAAGAAATGAAAGAATAAATAAAAGGTGAAATATACCAAGTTTATATATCAGAAGACTCATTATTATAACATATTAATTCTTCTATAAAATTGATCTGTGCATTCAATGCAATCTCAAAAAACATGCCAGAAGGGTTGTGTGCATATATGTTACAGGTCTGTGTTACTTGACAAGCTGATTCTAAATTTGTATAAAAATGCAAAGGACCAAGAATATCCAAAATCTTCTGAAAGCAGAGGAACAAGATAAGAGAATGGCTTCACTGGATATCAAGGCTTATTATAAAGTGTGTATTTAAGGCACATTTTTTTTAAAGATTTTATTTATTTATTCATGAGAGACACAGAGAGAGAAGCAGAGACATCGGCAGAGGAGGGAGCAGGCTCCCTGCAGGAGGCTGATGTGGGACTTGATCCCCCGGGACCCCAGGATCACGCCCTGAGCCAAAGGCAGACACGCAACCGCTGAGCCACCCAGGTGTCCCATCGCTGTGTTATTAGTGTATGAATACAAAGATAATCCCATGAAATTGAATAAATCAAGAAGCAGACCAAGATGTATGTAAGATACCTGATTTTCAACAAAGGAGCCCTTGCAGAGCAGTGGGGAAAGAACAGTCTTTTATATAAATAGTTCTGGAACAATGGAATATTCCCATAGGAAAGAAAAGAAACAAAAAGTTGATCCTTGGGATCCCTGGGTGGCGCAGCGGGTTAGCGCCTGCCTTTGGCCCAAGGCGCGATCCTGGAGACCCGGGATCGAATCCCACGTCGGGCTCTCGGTGCATGGAGCCTGCTTCTCCCTCTGCCTGTGTCTCAGCCTCTCTCTGTGTGACTATCATAAAAAAAAAAAAAAAAAAAAAAAGTTGATCCTTAATTTGCACAAATACAAAAACTAATTAAATATGAAATATAAACCATAAAACTTGTAGGATTAGTATCTTCAGGAATTAAGGTAGCAAAAATTTATTAACTAGGCACAAAAATAACCCTGAAGGAAAAAAAACCTGGTAAATATATATATATATATATTTTAAAAGACATTTATTTATTTATTCATGAGAGACACACACAGAGAGAGGCAGAGACACAGGCAGAGGGAGAAGCAGGCTCCATGCAGGGAGCCTGATGTCGGACTCGATCCTGATCCCGGGACTCCAGGACCACGCCCTGGGCTGAAGGCAGCGCTAAACCGCTGAGCCACCCGGGCTGCCCAAAACTGGTAAATCTAATTACAGTAAAATTAAGAACTGTTCACCATAAGACATCATTCAAAGAGTAAACAAAGAAACAAAAAGAAGCAAGCCAGGGAAGATATCTGTAACACAAATAACTGACAAAAGCTCATATTCGGAATATTTAAAGAACTTCTACAAACGTTTAAGAAAAGCCAAATGAAAATTAGAGACTCAAAAAGACACTTCACAAAAAGGCTGGCAATTCGCCAGTAAACACATGGGAAAGATGCTTAATTTGTCAGCAACCAGGAAAATGCAAATTAAATCCATTTTATACTAAAGATATGAAGAAAGGGAAAAGACAGAAACTCAGAGGAGATAATTTCATGCACATAATTAACAAAAGACTAGTATTGTCTTGAATACATAAATAATTCCTGCAAGGCATTAAGAAATAGAGAACAACAAAGGGACGCCTGGGTGGCTCAGCCTGGGTGGCTCAGGGGGATTGGGGATCGAGTCCCACATTGGGCTCCTGCGAGGAGTCTGCTTCTCCCTCCACCTGTGTCTCTGCTCTCTGTGTCTCTCATGAATAAATAAACCTTAGAAAAAGAGAGTGAGAGAGAGAGAGAGAGAGAGAGATAGCGAACAACACAAAGCAAAATAACAATCCATTGTATTTGTTGTTTTTTTTTTTTTTTTCATTTATGATAGTCACACGGAGAGAGAGGCCTCTGAGACACAGGCAGAGGGAGAAGCAGGCTCCATGCACCAGGAGCCCGATGTGGGATTCGATCCCCGGTCTCTAGGATCACACCCTGGGTCAAAGGCAGGCGCTAGACCGCTGCGCCACCCAGGGATTCCTAATCCATTGTATTTGGATGCACGTTTTACTGATCCATTCATCAGATGGTGGACATTTGGGTTGTTGGTACTTTTCGACTATTAAAAATAGTTGGCTATAATATTCACGGACAAGTTTTTATGTGGATATAGGTTTTACTTTCTCTTTATTACTAGGGGGTAGAATTGCTGGGTCATATGATAACTCTGTTTAATCTTTTGAGGAACTGCAAACCTGCCATTCCAAATTCCTGCGCTATTTTACACTCCCTGCAGCGATACATGTATGTGAAGTTTCCATTATCTCCACATCCTCACCAACGTTTGTTATTACACATCTTTTCTATTGTAGCCACTTCTTTGGCGTCCCGGGGCTGCCATAACAAAGCACCACAAACTTGGTGGTTTACAACAGCAGAAATGCATTTTCTCACAGCTCCAAAGTCCAGAAGCCTGAAATTGAGGTGTCAGGATGGCCAGGCTCCCTCTGAATCAGAGATTCCCCATCTTACTCATACCTGTGGCCACAGAAGGTAACATTCACAGGTTGCAGGGATTTGATGTGGTTATCTTTTGGGGTGTCACTTTTTGGCTTAGCACATCAGTCTAGTGGGTGTAAGTTGTGGTTTGGGTTTGAATTTTCCTGATGGCTAGTGGTGTTGAGCATCTTTTCACATGCTTGTTAGCCACTTGTATATTTTCTTTGGAGAAATGTCTATACAAATCATTTGCCCAATTTTTAATTGGGGTATTTCTTTTCTTCTTATTGAGTTATAAAACTTCTTGATATAGCAGCGACATCAGGGAAGATAGTCTCCCTACCTAGTTAATAATTGTACTGTCAGAATCATCTGATATAACTCTTTTGGAGCTCTGGGGTCTATTGGAAGGCTTTCAGTTTCCAGGGGAGGGCTTGGATGGTGAGCTCTGATTACTTTTGTGTGATTTGATCTCTTAGGATGGTAATGGCTACCCAGCCCCCAGTGCCCTCCACCTGATAACAGGGAGCCATATCCATGTCCTATAATGATTTGTGGGAACCCAGGTGGGCAATAAGGACGTTATTCTCCAAATATCAGGGATCCATGCCCTAATTGTGGATTGCTGTTTGTGACCACAGGTGTGCCGACACAGAGGTGGCTCTCAGGGCTGTAGCACCCATCAGCTGAAGTGACTTCCAAGGAATCTAAAGACACTGAGACTGTTTATTTGTTTCAATTTATTTGTTTTTGAGGCACCTGGGTGACTCAGTCTGTTAAGTGTCTGCCTTTGGCTCAGGTCATGATCTCAGGGTCTTGGGATCCAGCCCCGCATCAGTCTCCCTGCTCAGCAAGGAGTCTGCTTCTTCCTCTCCCTCTGCTCCTCCTCCCTGCTGTTGCTCTCTCTCTCAAATAAATCAATAAAAAAAATCTTAAACAAATAATTTATTTGATTTTGGTTTTTACTCTTCATTTTCCCCCTTTTCCCTTTTGGGAACCAGATAATTAAGAATTCAGACATTCAGGGACGTCTGGGTGCCTCAGCAGTTAAGCATCTGCCTTTGGCTCAGGGCATGATTCTGGAGTCCCAGGATTGAGTCTCATATCGGGCTCCCTGCATGGAGCCTGCTTCTCCCTCTGCCTATGTCTCCGCCTCTCTCTCTCTGTGTGTCTCTCATGAATAAATAAATAAAATCTTAAAAAAATTCAGACATTTAAAAGTAATCACGGGGATCCCTGGGTGTCCCAGCGGTTTAGCGCCTTCCTTTGGCCCAGGGCTCGATCCTGGAGTCCCAGGATTGAGTCCCACGTCGGGCTCCCGGCATGGAGCCTGCTTCTCCCTCCTCCTGTGTCTCTCCCTCTCTCTCTCTCTCTCTCTCTCTATGTCTATCATAAATAAATAAATAAATCTTAAAAAAAAAAAGTAATCACGTGTGCAGGGGAATTTGGAAAAGTTACCATACATGCCTGGGAAAAGAAAATCTCAGAAAAGACCCGAGGATACCTTAAGTTTACACCTCAGGCTGATCTTCAGCACAAAAATACCTCATGACAATGATTTTTTAAAAAGAGGGGCACCAGAGTGGCTTAGTTGGTTGAGCATCCAACTCTTGATTTTGGCTTGCGTCATGATCTCAGGGTCATGAGATTGAACCCTGCATCGGGCTGTGCACTGAGCAAGAGTCCTGCTTGGGATTCTCTCTCCCCATCTCCCTCTGCCTGCTCCCCACATTCTTTCTCTCTTTCAAAGAAAAAAAAAAGATTTAATAAAAAGAAAGTCCTGGGGAAGGGAGATAATATAATTTCCAGAGTTATCACATTGTAAAATTCAGATGTTCAGTTTTCCATGACAACAACAGATCACAACACATGTAAAAATGAGGAAAATATGACCCACTCAAAGACAGAAAACTCATTTAAGGAGGAGTGCATGGTAGACTTGCTAGAAAGACTTGAAATGAAAACAATTGTCTTAAAGATATTCAAAGAGCTAAAAGAATATGTGGACAGAGTCAAGAAAATGATATGCGAAAAAAGTGGAAATATCAGTCAAGAGATGAGAAGCGTGAAAAGGAATCAAAAGGAAATTTTGGATCTGAAAAGTATAATAACTAAAAAGAATAATTCACTAGAGGGAGTCAAAAGTAAATTTGAGCAGTCAGAAGAAAGAATCAGTAAACTTGAAGATAGGACAATGGAAATTATTGAGTCTAAGGAACAGAAAGAAAAAGATTGAAGAAAATTGAGAGAACCTAGGGAACAACCTATGCATTGTGGGTGCCTCAGACGGAAAAGAAAGGGGGCACAAAGATATTAATTGAATAAATAATAGCTGACAGCTCAACTTTGATGGCAGACATGAATGGAACCACTCAAAAGACTCCCCAAGACATATTATAATAAAAATTTCAAACCACAAAGAGAATCTTTTTTTTTTTAATTTTTTAAATTTATTTATGATAGTCACACACAGAGAGAGAGAGAGAGAGGCAGAGACACAGGCAGAGGGAGAAGCAGGCTCCATGCACCGGGAGCCCGACGTGGGATTCAATCCCGGGTCTCCAGGATCGCGCCCTGGGCCAAAGGCAGGCACCAAACCGCTGCGCCACCCAGGGATCCCTGTGAATCTTGAAAGCAACATGAGAGAAGCAAGTCATCACAGACAGGGATTCCCAATAAGATTATCAGCAAATTTATCAGAAACCTTGGAGACCAAAAGGCAATGGATTGATATATTTAAAGTGCTGAAGGAAAAAAAAAAAAAAAAAAAGCAACTGCCAAGCAAGAATCCTGTATTTGGGAGAAATGTCCTCCAAAAATGAAGGAGAAATTAAAGTACTCCTCAAAAAACCAAAGCTATGGAAGTTCATTACCATGAGACCAGTTCTACAAGAAATGCTGAAGGGACTCCTTCAGGCTGAAATGAAAAGACTCTAGGTTTTTAGCTTGAAGACTCAAAGAAATAAAGATCTCCAGTAATTGTAAATACATGGGCAACTGTAAAAGCTAGTATTGTTGGATTTTTGGTTTGTAACCCCACTTTTAATTTTCTATGATTTAAAAGACTAATGAGGGGCTCTTGGGTGGCTTAGTTGGTTAAGTATCTGCCTTTGCCTCAAGTCATGATCCTGGAGTTCCAGGATTGAGCCCCACATCAGGCTTCCCACTCAGTGGGGATTCTGCTTCTCCCTCTGACCCTCTCCACTCTTGTGTGCACTCTCTCACTCTCTTTCAAATAAATAAAATATTTTTAAAAAGGCGAGTAAGAAACAGTTATTAGCTTATATTGTTGGACACACAATGCTTAAAGGTGTGATTTCTGACAGCAGTAAATGAAAGAGATGGTAATGGTGCTGAATAGGAGCAGAGTATGCTATTGGAGCCAAAGTGGTATAAATTTGTGGTTCTTTTTTTTAAGATTTTATTTATTTATTCATAGAGACAGACAGAGAGAGAGAGAGAAGCAGAGGGAGAAGCAGGCATCATACAGAGAGCCTGATGTGGGACTTGATCCAGGGCCTCCAGGATCACTCCCTGGGGTGCAGGCGGTGCTAAACCGCTGCACCACGGGGACTGCCCTAAATTTGTGGTTCTTAAAAAAGATTTTATTTATTCATGAGAGACACAGAGAGAGACAGAGACACAGGCAGAGGGAGAAGCAGGATCACTGCAGGGAGCATGATGTGGGACTTGATCCCAGGACCCCAGGATCATGACCTGGGCAGAAGGCAGATGCTCAACTACTGAGCCACCCCAAGTGCCCCCAAAGTGTGTAAATTTGAATTATAATGTTATGACTTTAGGATATAATCCTAAATAACTACTTCTTTTGGGTAATATTGACATTGCCACTTTAACAGGTTATGAAGTGATACTTGTGTGTTTTTTTTTTAAGACTTTATTTATTCATGAGTAACACCCACAGAGAGAGAGAGAGGCAGAGACACAGGCAGAGGGAGAAGCAGGCTCCATGCAGGGAGCCCGACATGGGACTCGATCCCGAGTCTCCAGGATCATACCCTGGGCTGCAGGCGGTGCTAAACCGCTGCACCACTGGGGCTGCCTCATTGTGGTTTTGATTTGCATCTCCCTGATAACTAATAATGTTGACCATCTTTTTACGTACCTGCTGGCCATCTGTATGTCTGCTTTACAGAAAATGTCTAATTTTTAATAGGATTTTTGTGGTTTATTTTGCTACTAAACTGTAGCTGTTCTTTATATATATTGTATATTAGTCCTTTATAAGATACATGTTTTGTAAATATTTTCTTACATTCAACAGGTTGTCTTTTCATTTTATTGATGGTTTCCTTTGCTGTGAAGAAGATTTTAGCCTTATTCAGTCCACTTGTTTTTTCTTGCTTTTGTTGATTCTGCATCCAATGTCAGATTCAAGATTCAAAACTCACTAAAAATCATCACCAAGATCCATGTGAAAGAGGCATATTTTCTTCCAGGAGTTTTATGGTTTCAGGTCTTATGTTCAAATCTTTAACATTTTGATTTAATTCTTGTGTATGGTGTGAGACAGTGGTCCAGTTTCACCCTTTTGCATGTGGCTGTCCAATTTTCCCAATGCCATTTATTGAAGAGACTATCCTTTCCCCACTGTATTTTATTGGGTCCTTCATTGTAAATTAATTGACTATATATGTGTGGGTATATTTCTGGATTCTCTATCCTGTTTTGTTGATTTATGTGTCTCTTTTTTTTTTTTTTAAGATTTTATTCATGAGAGACACAGAGAGGGAGGCAGAGACACAGGCAGGGGGAGGAGCAGGCTCCCTGTAGGGAGCCTGATGCGGAACTTGATCTCATGACCCTGGGATCATGATTTGAACTGAAGACAGACGCTCAACCACTGAGCCCCCAGGCACCCCCCAGGTTTTCTTATCATGAATCGATGTTGTACTTTGTCAAATGCTTTTTCTGAATCTATAGAAATGATCATAAGGTATTTATCCTTTTTATTCTTGTTGTGACATACCATGTTGATTGTTCTGCACATATTGAACCGCCTTGCATCCTGGGAATAAATTGCACTTGACTATGGTGTATTATTTTTTTAAAAGATTTTATTTATTCATGAGAGACGAGAGAGAGAGAGAGAGAGAGAGAGAGAGAGAGGCAGAGACACAGGCAGAGGGAGAAGCTGATGTGGGACTTGATCCCGGGTCTCCAGGATGAGGCCCTGGGCTGAAGGCGGCGCTAAACCACTGAACCACCCGGGCTGCCCATGGTGTATGATTTTTTTAATGTATTGTTGGATTCAGTTTGCTAAAATTTTTGGTTGGATTTTTACATCTATTTTCATGAAAGATATTGGTCTATAGTTCTTTTTTTGTGTGTGGTTTTTATCTGGTTTTGATATCAGAGTGATACTGGCCTCACAGAATGAATTTGAAAGTTTTCCTTCCTCTTTTATTTTTTGGAATAGTTTGAGAATACATATTAACTCTTCTTTAAATGTTTGGTAGAAAAAAAATGTTTGGTAGAAGGGCGCTTGGGTGGCTCAATTGGTTAAGCAACTGCTATTTGCGTTTGGCTCAGGCATGATCTCGGGGTCCTGGCATCAGGCTCTTACATCAGACTCAGCAGGGAGTCTGCTTCTCTCTCTCCCTCTCCTCCTCCCCTCCCACTTGAGCTCTCTCTCTGAAATAAAATCTTTAAATGTTTGGTAGAGGGCACCTGGGTGACTCAGAGGTTGAGTGTCTGCCTTTGGCTCAGGTCATGATCCTGAGGTCTTGGGATTGAGTCCCACATCAGGCTCTTTGCATGGAGCCTGCTTCTCCCTCTGCCTATGTCTCTGCCTCTCTCCCTGTGTCTCTCATGAATTAATGAATAAAATCTGAAAAAAAAAAAAAAGAAGTTTGGTAGAATTTGCCTGTGAAGCCGTCTGGTCCTGGACTTCTATTTCTGGGGAGTTTTTTGATTATTGATTCCATTTCATTGCTGGCAATTGGTCTGTTCAAATTTTCTATTTCTTTCTTCTTTAGTTTTAGAGAGTTATGTTTCTAGGAATTTATCCATTTCTTCTAAGTTGCCCATTTGTTGGCATATAGATTTTCATAATATTCTGTTAACAATTGTATTTCCTTGTTGTTGGTTATTATTTCTCCTCTTTCACTGGTGATTTTGGGTTCTCTCTCTCCCCTTTAATGAATCTGGCTAGAGGTTTATCAATTTTGTTAATCTTTTCATTTTTTTTAAAGATTCATTCATTCATTCATTCATTCATTCACAGGGAGCAAGAGAGAGGCAGAGACACAGGTAGAGGGAGAGAAGCAGGCTCCACACAGGAAGTGCGACTTGGGACCCGATCCAGGGTCTCCAGGATCACATCCCAGGCTGCAGGTGGTGCTAAACCGCTGCGCCACCAGGGCTGCCCTTGTTAATCTTTTCATAGAACACTTCCTGTTTCATTGATCAATTCTTTGTTTCTGTATCATTTATTCCTGCTCTAATCTTTATTATTTCCTTCTTTTTGCTGGGTTTAGGTTTTTCTTATTCTTTACCTACCTTCTTTATTTTATTTATTTATTTGTTTGTTTATTTATTTATTTTAAGATTTATTTATTCATTCATTCAGAGAGAGTGAAGAGAGAAGCAGAGACACAGGCAGAGGGAGAAGCAGCCTCCATGTAGGGAGCCCGATGTGGGACTCGATCCTGTGTCTCCAGGATCACACCCCAGGCTGCAGGTGGTGCTAAACCGCTGTGCCACCGGGGCTGCCCTACCTAGCTTCTTTAGATGTAAGGTTAGGTTATTTGCGATTTTTCTTGCTTCTTGAGGTAGGCCTATATGGCTATGAACTTCCTTCTTAGAACCACTTTTGCTGCATCCCAAAGTTTTTCGACTGTTGTGTTTTCATTTTCATTTGTTTCTATGTAATTTTTAATTTTTTCTTTGATTTCTAGGTTGACTCATTCATTGTTCAGTAGCATGTTATTTAAATTCCATGTATATTTGTGGTCTTTCCTGATATTTTAAAAAAGGATTTATTTATTTATTCATGAGAGACAAGAGAGAGGAGAGAGAGAGAGAGGCAGAACCACAGGCAAAGGGAGAAAAGTAGGCTCCATGCAGGGAGCCCGATGTGGGACTCTATCCCAGGACTCCAGGATCACACCCCGGGCTGAAGGCGGTGCTAAACCGCTGAGCCACCCAGGCATCCCTCCTGATTTTCTTTCTTGTAGTGAATGTCTAGTTTCATAGCATTTGGCCAGAAAAGATGTATTGTATGACTTAGATTTTTAAAAATTTGTTGAGACTTGTTTTGTGGCCTAATATGTGATCTATTCTGGAGAATGTTCATGTGCAGTTGAAAAGAATGTGTATTCTGTTTTAGGATGGAATGTTCTGAATATGTCTGTTAAATCCATTTGGTCCAGTGTGTCATTCAAAGTCACTGTTTCCTTGTTGGTTTTCTGTTTGACGATCTGTCCATCAATGTAAGTTATTATTATTTTATTACTATTGTTTTCTTTATGTTTGCTACTGTTTTATGTATTTGGGTGTTTCCATGTTGGGTTCATAGATATTTATTATACTGTACTCTTGTTGGATTGTTCCCTTTATTATTATATAGTGTCCTTCTGTGTCCCTTGTTGCATCTTTGTTTTAAAATCTACTTTGGAAAAAAAATCTACTTTGGGGGGGATCCCTGGGTGGCTCAGTGGTTTGGCACCTGACTTCAGCCTGGGGCGTGATCCTGGAGTCCCAGGATCGAGTCCCTTGCCGGGCTCCTTGCATGGAGCCTGCTTATCCCTCTCCTCCCCCCTCTTGCTCTCCCTCTTTCAAATAAATAAATAAATAAATAAATAAATAAATAAATAAATAAATAAAATCTTTAAAAAAAATCTAGGGGTCCCTGGGTGTCTCAGTTGCTTAAGCATCGGACTCTTGATTTCAGGTCAGGTCATGATCTCAGGGTAATGAGATTGAGCCCTGAATCCAGATCCTATGCTGAGCATGGAACCTGGTTAAGATTCTCTCTCTCTCTCTCTCTCTTCTTCTGTTACTGCTACACACCACTCCACTCTCAGCTCGTGTGCGAGCGCTCTCTCTCTCTCCATCCCCACCCCCCGCCAAAAAAAAGAGAAAAGAAAATCTATTGTTTTAGAAGAACAAAACAAGTCTCTTCAGCAAGGATTGGACCCATTCAGACTGGAGGAACCAGAGAAGCAGAAATTACCTACAAGAAGTTCAGATGCATCCAGTTTTAGGAATAACACAAATGTCTTCTTGTTTAGTTCTGTAAGGTTCCAAACGGACCATCTCAGCCTAAAACTGGTAATAAGCTGACAAACAAAGGCTCCAGGGTCCCATCTAGTTTGAACCGACTCTCCAGGAGGGTGCACCTGTTTACAGAACTCATGGAGCTGCTGCTCCAGCTCTGTCATGATTCTGCTCAGGACATGGATCTCTGGTCTTTATTTTTGTTTCAGCCCCTGCTGGGCTGATTTCTGCTTGGCCTTCCCAACTCTGCTGATAGGTTAACTTTGTGAGTTTTTTGTTTTTGTGGTTTTAGAGAGCACATGTGCTCACACAAGTAGTGGGGTGGCAGGAGGGTAAGGGATTGATGGAAAGGGAGAAAGAGGTCTTAAGCAGACTCCATGCTCAGCACAGAGCCTGACACAGCACTTGATCTCACGGCCCTGAGATTGAGCTGAGCTCATGTCCAGTCAGATGCTTAACCACGCTGAGCCACCCAGGCTCCCCTAACTGGATGTTTCTGTATGCGAATGACTTGGCTTCTGAACACTTCTTAGCTTTGACCTTCAGGCTTCAGCTCTTGACCTTCCAAGCCCATCATGCCTCAGATTGGATGGGGCTCCATCCCCTCACCTTCAGCAGGTGTGTCTTTTGGTCTGAAACGAGTCTCTTACAGGCAGCATATAGATGGTAGTTTTTTTTTTTTTAATCCACCGTCACCCTATATCTTTTGATTGGAGCATTTAATCCATTTACATTCAAAGTAATTATTGATTGATATGTATTTATCACCATTTTGTTACTTGTTTCATGGTTGTTTTTGCAGTTTTTTGTTCCTTTCTTCCCTTGCTCTCTTCTCTTATGGTTAGTTGGCTTCATTTTAGTGATATAGTTGGATTTCTTTCTCTTTTTACTTTGCAGATCTGTCACTGGTTTTGGATTTGTGCTTGCCATTAGGTTTGTATATAACATCTTCTGTGTATAGCAGTCTATGTTAAATTGACGGTGGTTTAAATTTGAACCCATTCTTTACTCCCACCACTTTTTAGGCATATGCTGTTATATTTTACGAATTCTTTGATTTTTACAGAATTATTTTTACTGCTTTTGTGTTTTTTAGTTTTCATTCTTGCGAAAAGTAAGAAGAAAGCAAAAGACGAAAGAAGAAAAAAGTCTTAGTCTTCCACTTTCCTTTCCGAGTCCCCTTTAATATTTCTTATAGGGCTGTTTTAGTGGTGATGAACTCCTTTAGTTTTTGTTGGTCTGAGAAATTCTCTCTCTCCTTCTAATCTGAACGATAGCCTTGCCAGAGACAGTATTCTTGGCTGTAGATTTTCCCCTTTCAGCTCTTTGAATATATCACACCACTCCCTTCAGGCCTGCAAAGTTTCTGCTAAGAAACCCACAGATAGGCTTAGGGATTTTCCCTTGTATGTAACTTTTTTTTTCCCTCTTGCTCCCTTAAAATTTTATCATTGCTTTTTGCCATTTTAATTACTATGTGTCTTGGTGTGGACATCCTTGTATTGAACTTTGGTGACAGATCTGTTTACTTCCCCAGATTAGGGAGATTTTTAGGGCTTTCTATATGTATCATGTCATCTGCAAATACACAATTTTACTTCTTCCTTTCTAATATAGACGCCTTTTCTTACCTAATTGCTCTAGCTAGGAATTCCAATACTATATTGAATCAAAGTCCCAAGAGTGGGCATCCTTGTCTTCTGATCTTTTAGGAAAAGCTTTTAGTTTTTTTATCAAGTATGATGTTAGCTGTGGGCTTATTATATATAGCCTTTATAATGTTGAAATATATTCCTTCTATACTTGCTTTGTTGAGAGTTTTTTAAAATCATAAATGGATATTGAATTTTGTCGAATGCTTTTTCTGCATTGAGATAGTTATGTGATTATTTCCTCTGGCAAGGTGGTGTATCACATTGACCAATTTGTGAATATTGAACCCTGGATCCTTGTTTCTCTGGAATAAATCCCATTTGATCATGGTGTACAATCCTTTTAATGTATTTTTCAATTCACTTTCCTAATATTTTGTTGAGAATTTTTGCATGTTTGTTCATTAGAGATATTGGCCTGCAATTTTTTCTTCTGGCATCTTTTTTTTTTTTTTAAGACTTAGAGAGTGCACTCACACAGAGGGAGAGAGGGAGAAGCAGACTCCCCACTGAGCAGAGAGCCTGTTGTAGGGCTCAATCCCAGGACAGAGATCATAATTTGAACTGAAGGCAGACACTTAAATGACTGAGCCACTCGGGTACCTCATCTTGTGGCAATCTTGACTAGTTTTTTATCAGGGTAACACTGGCCCCGTAAAATAAGTTTAGAAGAGTTCCTTCCTCTTCTATTTTTTGGAAGTTTGAGAATGATTGAGAATTTGAGTTTGAGATTAGAAACTGCCAGGACTGAGCCATGATGAAATAGAAATCTGAACAAACTGTTTACTAGTAAGGATGTTGAATCAGTAATCAAAAACCTGGGATCCCTGGGTGGGCGCAGCGGTTTGGCACCTGCCTTTGGCCCAGGGCGCGATCCTGGAGACCCGGGATCGAATCCCACATCAGGCTCCCGGTGCATGGAGCCTGCTTCTCCCTCTGCCTATGTCTCTGCCTCTCTCTCTCTCTCTCTCTGTGACTATCATAAATAAATAAAAATTAAAAAAAACAAAAAAAAACAAAACAAAAAAAAACAAAAACCTTCAACCAAACAAAAGTCTAGGACCAGATGGCCTCACTGGTGAATTCTACCAAACACTCAATCATCTCAAACTCAAATTCTCAATCTTAAAGAAGGCTTTAACAAAGCAGAAATAAATGATTTTTTTTAAATAAATGATTTTCAGTCTGATGATCTATTGATAAAAGTGGGGCAATAAAGCCCTCTATTGTTACTGTATTGCTCTTTCTTCTTTTAGCTCTATTCAGATCATTTCATATGTTTCATAAGTGGATATAATCCCTGATTTGCTTTTCTTGTTCTCAATATTTGGTTTTTGATAGTTTGATTATAATGCATCTCAGTGTGGTTCTGTTTATCTTGGGAGTTTGTTGAGGCTCTTGGATGTTGAGCTTGTTTCATTTACTTTGGGAAAATTTCAGGCAGTGTTTAAGTATTCTTTTCCTTCTGAGACTCCGACATGTTATCTTAATGGTGTTCCACAGCACTAAGGCTCTGTTCACTTTTCTTCAACCGGTTTTTTTCCAGACTAACTTCCAGTATTTTAGTAAGTTTGATCCCCCCCCCTTCATGCTCAAATCTGCCTTTTGAGTCCAAGTCAATTTTTAAATTTCCTTTGCACTTTTCAACTTCCTAAAATTTTAGGTTTATCTCTATTGACTTCTATTTTGTTCTGAAATCGTCTTGACTTTTCTCCACATCTTTAGTTTTTTTTTTTCCCCTTTAGTTCTTTAACCATTTTTAGATGGTTAAACTTTTAATTCATATGATTTGCAATCAGGTCTTTTTCAGAATTTTTTCTTTTGAATGGCTCATACTTCCCTATTTCCTAGTACACCTTTTTTTGTTGTTGTTGCAGTGGACATTAAACCTAATAAAAGTCCTAACTTTGGAAATCAGATTCTTTCCCAACCCCAGGACTCGCTGGGTTTTATTGTAATTATTTTAAAATACAGATTATATTTAGTTATAGGCTGTTTCTGTGCCAAGGGCCACCCTGAAGCATAAAGTCTTTGCAGGTCTTTTTTTTGAGTCCACGCCTTTCCCTGAACTCGTGTGGTCGCCTACTAATTTTCCCTTGAGAACGCAATTGTTTTTCAACATCCTAGTCTTGAATGATACCTTTTTGATACCTGGCCCCCAAAAGGCAAAGATGAGAAAAATGAAGGTGGCAGGGGGTGCCACCTCTTTACATCCATTGGAAGTCACTTCAGCCTGAAAAAGGGCTGGCAAACATGGGGGGAGGTGCAACAATGGAAGCCATTGTGCTTCCTTCTTTGTCTGCAGTCTTATCGGAAGCAGCAGAGAACAGAACCTTGTATTTGGAGGACAGGGTCTTTCTGGCCTATGCTGGCTCCTGCAACGTGTGCAGGCCGCTCCAGTAATGTGTGCACAGCTTCCTGTCCTACATATGGGGGTGGAGGATGGGTAGCTACTACTGTGCTAGGATCTGAAATGGAACAAAATTAACTGTTTACTATCCAGGTTTTCTGGAAGTTGCAAGCTGTCAACAGACTCCCGGACTTCTGTTACTTCAGATTGTCAGTGCAGTTGTTGCCTAGGTGGGGGCAGGTTCTTGGTGCTTCCTATTCTGCCCTCTTCCTAGAATCCTCAATGCTAATTTTATCCCTTTAGTAATGTTTCGGTGCAGTCCTGCAAGGAAATGGGGTCAGTTTGGGTTCAATCCACAATCTTAGCAAGAAGTCCATTATTTTTTTAAGGTTCTACTTCTTAAAAAAATATATTTTCAGAAGTCCCTGGGAAGCTTAGTTGGTTAAGCATCAGCATCCAGCTCTTGAACTCAGGGTCATGAATTCAAGTCCTGAGTTGGGCTCCACGCTGGGCACGAAGCCTACTTATATATGTATTTTTAATTTTATTTATTTTAGAAGATTTTTATTTATTCATGAAAGAGACACACACAGAGAGAGGCAGACACAGGTAGAGGAAGAAGCAGGCTCCATGCAAGGGAGCCCAACGTGGGACTCGATCCTGAGTCTCTGGGATCAGGCCCTGGACTGAAGGCAGTGCTAAACCGCTGAGCCACCCAGGTTGCCCTATATACGTATTTTTAAAATTTTAAATTTTAAAATTTACACCCAACATCAGGCTTGAACTCACCATCCAGAGATCAAGTCACATGCTCCACTGACTGAGCCAGCCAGGCATCCTTTCAAAGTGTACTTAGTTATTTTTTATTTTTATTTATTTTGTAAATTTAGTTAACATGTCCCTGGACATTCCTAACTTCATGAGAAGAACAGGGAAAGGGAAAAAACGAAAACTCTTGATTTTCACATAAAATTATATAGTATGAATTGGTTAGGGGAAAGCATGCTGTCAGCCACCTGTTCACTGAACTATCCTTCCCCTATCCTATCCACCCATCTATTCATTCACCCAAATATCCATCCATCCACCTACCCATCTGCCAATGTACCTACTTATCTACCCACCCACAGAAACATCAAGGCACTAAGTCCAGTTCTGGATACTTGAGATGCAAGGAAATCAGATTTTATATTTTTGCAGATATCTGTCTACGGGGGGAGAGAAAAATAGAAATTCTCCACAAGACTCTGCTGTTGCTTGACAGATATGGCTCCCAAATCAAGACCTCAAGGTTTAGATTTGTTATCAAGCTGCCCCCTAGATTCTTCCTAAGTAGGCCAAAGACACCTCAAACTCCTCACATCCCAAGCTGAACCACCTTCTTTCCTTATGGCAACTTGTCCCTCTCCTGACGTCCCTTATGTTAGAGCTAGCCTGGCCTGTTTCTCCTCACATAAAGTGCTTTTCAATTTCCTTGTGGCTCCACCACTTGAGGTGTTCTGTGGCCCAGAAGATGCGGTTTATCTCAGTGACTCCTCCCCTTCACACTGTCCCAGCCCCAGGAAACCCTCCTTGACAGCCTTTCATGCAGACTCAAATCACAACTGTGCAAGATCACTCCTTTATCAGGTAACCTCTAATGACTTCCTAAAGACTAATTGTCCCTTGTCTATCAGATTTTAAGATCTCTCTGGCACTGTGTTCTGTCCATGGGGTGTGGATCTTCGCAGAGTGCTGGGTGCTCACAAGGCAGTGTCCACTTGCTGTTTGGTAGACTGCTCATATGAGGCACCACAGCAGCCTGGCAGACGTCTGAAAGTCTGCTAATCATGGAGAGAAGTCCTGGTGAAAGCCAATGTGCTGCAGATGTTTCCAAGGACTCCCAACACCAATCCCTACTGTAAGGCAACCTCTGGCAGCCACTTTCAAATCCCTTGTGACAAGCTTGCTCCTTAGCCACAGCTGACTAAAGCTACCAATAAGAGCTTACAACAGCTGGAAGCCAAATCAACCAGACAAAAAGTTGAGAATCAGTGAAGCATACCACATACACCAACAAGAATTTGAATTAGGAAGTTTGAAGGTCTGAGCATTAAACAGCAGGAACAGAAGCTTCAAGGCCACAGAGCACCTTAAGAAAGCCAATCACAAGGAGACTGCAGTTCTAGAGGGCCAGGAAACTCCGGAAGTGGAAAGAGAAACCTAGAGAGCAGAAGGGCAGGCAGTGCCTTGGAGGAATACTTTCTAGCCCAGCTGCTCCAGTGTCCACAAGGCTGGACCAGCTGCTATCCCTGGGTCCTCCTACAGACTTGCGTGAGGTTCCCAATAATTCCGTTCTTATGTGACTCCTTGGAAAACCATCTCCTTCTCCACATCTAGGAGTTCTTTAACAACAAACTTCAGTTATGACTTTTAACTACATCTGAAGATGCTTTTCTTCAATGTTTGAAGCCCCTGACCAAGAGGCCAGAACAGAAAAACCCTGTGTCCACTCAGGCTGTGAACCTCTAGGGACCCCTCCTGGGTGCTGATCTTTACCTAGATTCCATATGGGAGATTTGGTCTCGAGAATACAAAGTTCCATTACTCTTGGGTACTCAGCTTCTCTTGCCTCTGGGGTAGGGATTTGGGCCTGCACACTCTGATCTGGGACCCTGTGCTTTCAGAACAGCCAAGGCTGTTTGGGGACACCCAATGTTCTCAGGGTGAAAGCACATCCCTATCTTGACTGGTCTACCCCTCACAGCAGCTGCTGGTGGTCAGCCACAGGGCTGTCCTCCAACCCCTGTGATTCCCAGTGGCTTAGCTGCCCTGGCAGCAGGATGCAGGTGTACTGGTTGCTGCAGCTTTAACAAGGCTCCAGTCAAGGTTCTGAGCTTGGAGAAGACCCATTGCCTCCAGCCTCATTCACCACACTCCATCTACAGGGAAAGTTTCCACTTTCCAGGTGTATTTTCTGTTTTCCTCCCAAACTTCTACTCCTACTCCTCCTTTGAATCTTCTAATTTTAGGGAGTCCTAAAGTGCTAATTTTTCTCTCTCAAGTTCCACCCTTATCCCGTGTCTCTAGAAGGAACAAGGGCAAGCTTGCCCAAGGTCAGGGGCTCAAGGGATATGCTAGGACACCTAAGGGGGATTGGCGCCTGGTCCCTGGGAAACCCTGCTTCCCAGTCTGGAGAGGATGGCTTCTGATGGCTCTAGCCCCTTCAGCAGCTGTGTCATTCAACACTGAGGGGAACTTATAAGCTGCCCTCCTGATCAGAAAGTTAAGTCACCCATAGGGCAAGGGACCTGAACACTGTATGGGGGACAGCATTAACTCAGGCAGAAGTGTCGGGGTCCAGCCTGTGTGGGTGTGCCATGGGACCCCAGGGCAGTTGCCTCTTCTCTGGCTGGTTTCTTCCAATGAGGTGCACAGGTTACAACCTGTGCTACCAACCTCACTGGGTACTTTCAAATGATCCCTTCCCTGGGTTAAGGACTTCTGACCAGACTCAGCCCAGCTTCACTCACTGGCCTTGAACTCCTCAGTCCCCACCTTGGGCTGGGGATGTCATACTGCCAGCCCTAGCTGAAGGTTGCCCCATGAAAGCGCTGATGGGTGCTTCTCAGCTAACCCAATCTGTTGGACAGGTGACAGGCTGAGCTGGCTACTGGCTCAGGTGCTATTTGCAGCTTTTATGGGATCCCAGTAGGAGCCCTGGACTGTCCTTAGCCAGACCGGACTTGGTCTGAGTACCACCGCAGATTAAGCATTGCTCATGGCAACCACCTATGGCACACTAATGACTCCTCAAACACTGTACCACTAACTGCTCCCTAGCCAAGAATAACTTTTAGCTAGCCTATGCTCTCCTCAGTCTGATTCCTGCTCCACATTATCTGGAGATTCCAGCGCACACTTTACCCTCCTATTCCCTTCTTCAGACCCATTTCCCCTAGCAATAACCTCCATGGATTGGAGTATTAGGCTTCTAGTAGAATTTCAAGCATTGTACAGAGGAGTTACCATCCACATTAGGAGAATATAGTCTTCCAGGGAGGCCCTGGCGATACCCAAGTGAGTATGTCCCTTAAACAGGGCTGGTTGATGGGATCCTTGGGTGGCCCAGCGGTTTGGCACCTGCCTTTGGCCCAGGGCATGATCCTAGAGTCCCGGGATCGAGTCCCACACATCAGACTCCCTGCATGGAGGAGCCTTTCTCTGTGTCTCTAATGAATAAATAAAATCTTAAAAACAAAAAAAACCAGGGCTGGTTGAGTAATATGCCAAAAGCAGGCATTGGGGCAAATCAGACCCCACTGTCTGCTTTGAGAGCCTAACACTCTACTCTCCTGGTCTAGATTCTGAAGAAAAATGAGAAACTGTAGTAGTCTAACAGGCCACATTTGAAGATCAACAGGACAATGCAGTCCAGGTTATTCTAGAATATGGAAAAGTCAAACAGTAGCTGTTAAAGTTCACTAAAGATTGTTTGCAGAAGTGTTAAGACAAATTTAAAACTCAGGACACCTGGGTGGCTTAGCAGTTGGGCATCTGCCTTTGCCTCAGGTTATGATCCTAGGATGGAGTCCCACATCAGGCTCCCTACATGGAGCCTGCTCCTCCCTCTGCCTCTCTGTCTCATGAATAAACGAGTGAAATCTTAAAAACAAAAATTAAACCTCCATTATGGTTCGTCTGTTTTGCTAAAGTTCTAAGTAGATTTCAGGAGAATATTTTCATATTGGTCTTTTTTTTTTTTTTAAAGATTTTATTTATTCATGAGACACACAGAGAGAAAGAGGGACACAGAGGGAGAAGCAGGCTCCACGCAGAAAGCCTGACATGGGACTCGATCCCAGGTCTCCAGGATCACACCCTGGGCTGAAGGCGGCACTAAACCACTGAGCCACCCGGGCTGCCCCCTTCATATTGGTTTTAAACACATCTTTAGCTTTGCAGTGCACAACAAAGTGGTTGAGCACAGGAATCTGGTGAGTTACCTTGGGACAATACTAGCCATCTCAGGATCACTGGGAGGATTAATGCAACAAACCCAAAATGCAGATAGGTGGCTCCTCAGCATCAATACCCTTCTGGATTTTCCACTCTTTTAGAAGGCCAGTTTTCATTTCTAAGTTATCTTCAGGTCAACGTGCTTACTGCAATGGAGTAAACAGTGGGGGCAATTGCAACATACACAGCCTGACCTAAAAAGCAATAAGCATTACGTTATAGAGAACACTCCTTTCCCTTCTTTGACTTCTAGGTTCGTAGGTTCATCAATTTCAGAGTGGACTTGTTTGGAATGCAATCTCTTATTTCCCTTTCTTAAACTAGGCATCTGTTAAAGAATTATATACTTGACATTTCAATTTCCTAAAGTAACCACCCATCAAGATGTCAAGAACCCAAATCAAGGCAGACCGTTTCCAGTTTGAGAGAGAACAAAACCTAAGGAAAGCCACTGACCCACAGTAATGAGCAGCATCTGTTTTCTGAGTGGAACTGGCAACCATGAAAACATCCCAACACATATCCAAAGCATTAGCTACAAAACACAGGAAAGTTCAATGCTTCGATCTTAATAAAATAAGAATCTAGATTAGTTTTAATATTAAAGCAGAGACAAAATATAATTTTAACATTGTTTTAATCAAGTAATGTAGCTGTTTGAAACAGGAAATTTTAAGACCATCAAATAGATCAAAGTGAAGGATTAATTTATTAGGATAGCCTCTATGGATAAAATTTCTATTCCGTGGATTTGAATTCCATTGGAAGTTTGGCACCAGACTGAATACTAGTCTAAGCCAAAATTTTCTCTTTAGTGTTTAGAAGCCCCAAACAGGTTTTCCTTCAGGTTAAAAGAAAAAAACTCCCAAACTAACAGAACCTCATTAGCTTAACATTATGTTGAATGCAACTTGGCTTGAGTCATCCCTATCTCCCATAGAATTTTAGATGAAAGCAAATTGGCCTATGGCAAAGAATCTCCAACCTAAGTGAGATGTAAATTTACAAAAATTTCATCTCTTTGGTGTGACAAAACACATTCCCTCCAGATTGGTGCTTTTGCTTCACTCATTAAAATCCATCAAAAGGCAGGGGGGCGGAGGACCAAATCTGTATGTCTCCAGTAAGATTACTTGATTTTACCTCCTTGAAATATCCAGCTAACAAGATTTTAGCATATCAAATGTTTGTATAATTTCCAATGTGAAAAATTCTTACATACATTAAGGTCTCATTATAATCTTTGAAAATGGATGACAAAAGAAAAAGATGCTGCAAGACAGTGTTCCCAATGAAATTAACCCTTTGGATTGTTGATTCCCAGTGTATTTTGCGGCAAGGAAGAAATGCAACAGGTTTTTCCCTTAAAGATGATTTCTCAGATAAAGCCATAACCCATACAGTTAGTTGAGATCAGCTAACTGAGCAAAGAATTCATCAAGTTATTCCCAAGTCTAAACACCTCAGGATGGGCTGGGGTCAGGCCCCTGATCACCTGCATTCAGTGGCCATCATCAGACTTCTTGGGTGTCTGGCTATATTCAATGTGAAATAAAGAACACCTTCAGTCTTACACCAAAATATAGGCTTTAACTTGAAGTATGCTTTTAGCTTTTTGTCTTGTTTTGCTTTAAATAAGACATGGGGGGGGAGGGGATCAAGTTTGAGACACAGGAACACTTATTTTGGCAAGATAGCAACCAAAACCTAAAAAGCATAAGCTATTATCGACATGTAAAAGGCATTAAAGAACAAACCATATTATCAAGAGGAAATCCACAATGAACAAAAGATACAGTATGCCTTAACATTTTGAAACTAATTCAACCATAAGAATAAAACTTGAAAAATTATGCTCAGTTTTTGCTAGAGATTTAGTGCACCTTTTCCTGCTTCCCCCAAATAAAATCATAGCTTACTATATAATCACATCCTAGTTTCAGAATTTTCTTAGTACAAAGCAACAGCTACATACACATAAAATGCTTGTTTGTTAATGTAATAATTCCCCTGGCTCATCCAAACGTGCAATGCACATGACTCCAAAGACTACAATTTGGGGTTAAGTATACACGAACTGAAAAAACACAATTCAAGTTTCAAAACCTGCTCTTAAAATTATTTATAGGACACTCAGGTCATTTTCACTTCTCAAGAAGATAAAGATGTTGCACTGCCATTTTGATGATCAGTCCACCTCAGCATGGAAAGAATGTACATTACCATATGCCAATTTGAAGGACTGAACACTTGAAAAGTACTATATTTTTCAATGGCTGATTAAGATAATTACAAGTAAGCTTATGTTTACATTCTGCTGAGAACATCTTTACAGTCTCAGCATCTAACAATATCTAACAGGCTCCAAGAATCCTATCAGGTTAATGGTGGTGCAGTATTTAAAAAAAGGAGCCATTTCAGCTTAAGTCATTCAGAGCCAATATCTGAAGAATGACCAAAATCAAATCTTTATTTAACTGTATACATGTGATCCAAATGTGTCCACCACTAATTTTTCAAAAAGAAACATGCTATAAATAAGCAAACTATATCTGCTCACTGATATGTGTATGGACTCCCTAGATGTCTTGTTGGGCTTAATTACAGACCACTCACAGCAATACATTTTTAGTAGAAAGTGTAGCATGATGTTAAGCCATTTTAGCTTTTGCACATACATGTTGCACTTCTGGCTGATGATGCAGAAAGATTCGCAGCATTACACCGTTAAGCTGGGCTGCACCCACCCCTTTAAATGGCATCAATATCAATGTCATCATCCTTGTTGTCAGACTTCACAGCTTCAACTTTAGGTACACTGGCAGTCTTCGAATACACCACCTGATAAAACAATTTTATTGATTGTGTTAAGTCTGTATCCTAATAAACCTATCTATAAAAACAGCAATACAAATCAATGGTCAACAAAGAAAAAACTACCCTTTTTTTTTTTTTTGAGAAAGTGTGTGCAAATGGGGGTGGGTGAAAGGGAAGAGACCCGCAGGCTCCACACTGGTTTCAAGCAGGTCTCAATCTCACACCCTTGTGAGATCATGACCGGAGTAGAAATCAAGAGTTGGATGCTTAACCAACTGAGCCACCTAGGCTAGGCGCCCCACAGCTGCCATTTTTTCAAACTTTTTGTTAGATGAAAATGGAGTTTTCTCTCTCCAGTCTGATACCACCTTAATTCTTACGGACAAACTAGCACCTCTATACTCAACCGGCTGTTAACTAAACCCTATTTCCAATCCTGTTTAGGGGCAGGAGACATTTCCCCCAATCCTTTATATCAACACGATAATTTCCCAAATTATCAAGACCATGTTTTGCTCCATCTAAAAATTTAAAATTACCTGATTACCATTTCATAATCCCAAATCATAACGTAGTTTACCTCAATATTCTCATCTTCATCATCTTCTTCACCGCCAGAAGATTCTTCCTCTGCTTCCTTCAACCATTTTATAAATGGTTCTGCTTTGACACGAATCTCTTTGGCAAGGTCTTTTGAGACATATTTCTTAGAGGCCTAAAAAAAGTTCAATACAATTTCCTTAGTTGGAGAAATCTAAAAATTAATTTATATAACTACCTACACACTGAGCTCTTTGAAGGAACTGGGTCACATCCTAATCTTGACTCAACAGATACATGTATTCAGCAAACAAGTAACCAAGAATCTAAATACTTCCTTCCATTATTAGTAGAAAGTTGCCATTGTGGGAATCACCTATGAGTTATACCAAGGACTGCATTTCAATGTAGAAGAAACTTAAGTATCAGGAATTACTTCTTCCAAAAGTGCCCCAACAACTGATCTTCAAGAGGCTGTATCTATTCCCCACCTTTTCTGACCAGCTGATGATGACTTCTTCTTCCAACAGATCTGCATCATACATCTCCTTTAAGATATGGGGAATCTTGGAAATGAGCTGAGCTTGATGCATTGCTACCACACACTCCAAACCATGAAGAAGGTACCGTTGAGCTTTTTTGTTGTTGTGACAAAACTGGAAACAAACATGTTGATATTAACAAACTTTTATTTTTATTTTTTTTTAAATTTATTAATTTATTTATGATAGTCACAGAGAAAGAGAGGCAGAGACACAGGCAGAGGGAGAAGCAGGCTCCATGCACCGGGAGCCTGATGTGGGATTCGATCCCGGGTCTCCAGGATCGCGCCCTGGGCCAAAGGCAGGCGCCAAACCGCTGCGCCACCCAGGGATCCCGATATTAACAAACTTTTAAAGAAGTTTTAAGTATACTCATCTCTCAAAATTGTTCCTTAAGGCTACGGGCTTAAACAGTGGTTCAAGTTCAAAAAGTCAATGCATAAAATCTATGCATTACTCTCTAAGAGACTATTATACAGCATTTTCTACTTAGTCCTATGCTTGATAAGGTAGGTCAATTATCTCTCGTTTTAGGATGACAGACATCTTCCCAGGGTCATTCAACTCTAAATCTCACAAAATAATTCACTTACTCGTAGGAAATGGCGCCTGTATTTCTTAATTTGTTCTCTAATCTTCTCATTAAAAAGAACTTCAGTCAAAACAAGAGGACCCATAGCTTTTACATCCAGTCTTTCTGCTTCAGCAACAATTTCTTTGTCTGACGAGTCAATAATACCTTCTTCTTTCTTTTTCTGCAAATAAAGGGAGCAATTCAGCAAAATGGAGACACATTTTGCTCTAGAGATGCTCATTCCTCCCCGCTTTCATAGACTTTTCCCATTATAGCTTCAGGATTTTTTAGTTAATATGCACATGCCAAAGATAGTGCCTGGAAGCACTGCAAAAAGTAATTTCAGTAAATAAGTTTGAGTATTCAAAAGACATCATGAGGAAAAATTATGTGCCAGATCACAAATATAAAGTAATAAATATCTTAAAACCTCAAGACTTGAGGGTGATTAACAAAAAAATGTTTAGCTGCTCTTGAAGTTCTTACCTTCACAAAATCAAACAGAATATTGACCCGCTCTTCTACAGTCCTTTCCAAATCATCACTGAGTGTTAGAACTTTTGCATGATCACTGATTTCATCCATTCTTCGTCTTTGAGCTTCCTCAGTCGTATCCTCCCCCCAATCATCATCCTCCTCTTCTTCCTGTCAAGAACAGCATTGTTGTCAAATGCCTCAAAAACGCAAAAAAACGGGATCCCTGGGTGGCGCAGCGGTTTGGCGCCTGCCTTTGGCTCAGGGCGCGATCCTAGAGACCCGGGATCGAATCCCACATCGGGCTCCCGGTGCATGGAGCCTGCTTCTCTCTCTGCCTGTGTCTCTGCCTCTCTCTCTCTCTCTGTGTGACTATCGTAAATAAATAAATTAAAAAAAAAAAAAAAAAACCCCAAAAAACATTCCAGATTTCTAGTCACGTTAATGGCACTGGATTTATTTTCCATAAATATTGGACTTACCTACAGAACCAGGAACCCAAGGTATCATTGCAAATTTTTTAAAAGATTTATGAGAGAGAGAGAGAGAGGGAGAGAGAGAGAGAGAGAGAGAGAGAGAGAGGAAGAGCCAGAGGCGGAAGGAGAAGCATGCTCCATGCAGGGAGCTTGACGTGGGACTGGATCCCGGGACTCCAAGATCATGCCCTGGGCCAAAGGCAGGTGCTAACTGCTGAGCCACCCAGGGATCCCTGGTATCATTGCAGTATTAAAATGAAGATGGGGGCAGACCCGGTGGCGCAGTGGTTTAGCGCCGCCTGCAGCCTGGGGTGTGATCCTGGAGACCCGGGATCTAGTCCCATGTCAGGCTTTCTGCATGGAGCATGCTTCTCCCTCTGCCTGTGTCTCTATGAATAAACAAAATCTTTAAAAAAAATAAGTAAATAAATAAAAATAAATAAATAATAAAATGGATGATAGGGACACCTGGGTGGCTCCATAGTTGAGCGTCTGCCTTCAGCTCAGGGTGTGATCCCAGAGTCCCAGGATCAAATCCCACATTAGGCTTCCTGTGGGGAGCCAGCTTCTCCCTTTGCCTGTCTCTCACGAATAAATAATAAAAATCTTTAAAAAAATGAAGATGACTTTCCTTATTTCTGCCCCCACTCAACTCAACTTTGGTGCCCACCACCCTCATCCCTGCACTCACCGCAGCATGTGGAGGAGGACTGATCTCATTTGGTGGTGGGGGTGGGGGCGTCTCACTGCTGGACACAGAACCATTTTCCTTGTCCTTGCCTTTCCGGTTTTTCTTTTCCTTTTCTTTCTTCCCTGTACCACTGTCACTATTCTCTACAGGAGAACAAAAAAAGAAACAAAAAATTTAATAGTTTTATCACAGCTCACTATTTCTCATAAACATTTAAAAACCTTGCTCCCTTCTGCTTTGGAATCTTCCCTTGAAATCCATATACATACACAACGCTACTTGTAATTCTAGTAGGATTTACAGACCAAATTTATCCACTATCATTTCCTATATAAAAAATTCAGGGTAAGAATGAAATGTCCCAGAATAGTAGAGGCATTCACTGTTCAGTAGGATTAAAATGAAGTGATGATGTCTCAGTAGACCAGATAGTGAAGGTTGGCACTCCTGACCCTCTCATCCCTCATATACCCAAATAACAGTACATCTCAAATGCACTTTAAGTAAAAGCTGGAACGTTGTTTAAGTCTATATAACAGTTGGTCTCATTGAGGAGAACACTGGAATAGGTTAGACTTTCTTGCTATAGCAAGCTCAAATTGTGTCAGACAACTTCCATCATCTGCCACAGAGTGTTGCTTGCAATGTTCTAAAGCCAGTTAGGCTTAATGAGTCAGGACCCTCGTTCACAAGAGTATTACAGGAGATCCTTTGCTGGAATTGCACAATTTGTTTTACACAAATCTATTTCTTCCTAAGTGACCAGTCTTAATTTGGCAGCCTGTTCTATCTTTAACAGTACATCTTTCAAGGTAACAGATCCAACAGATCAAGGCACAAAAATAGGAAATTCCTTATCTTCTAGTTTCATAGCAGTAAAGAAACTTCTGCTTTGTTTCCAGCAATCAATTGCTTTACTGTTAAGTTCTTACAAGTTGATCATAAAGACTCACCAGGTGGGTTTTTGAGAATGAACGTGCAGAGTTTATGATGTGTGTCAAGCATGCCTCGATAGCCACAGGCTTTACAAGAATTACCTATTGTTTGCTTCTTTGGATTGACATGCTGCCAAAAAAGGGGTAAAGACAAGTGTTATCTTTGCCCTACAATAAAATTTTGCAAAAAACAAAGTGTTGAAATACTTAACTATGTAATTCCAGCCTAACATACAAAATTGTTTTTAACAAAATGATCTACTTAGAAAAGCCAACATTGAAAATTTCTAAAAAATTTGCTGCTTTAATTTCCAACTAAATTTGCGATCTCTTAAACTAAATTTGGTAATATCAAAGGACTGATCACAAAAGCAGGTGTAGGTTTTCCTCTTTCTGACAAAAATCTCAAAAAGGACTCACCAGCTCTGTTTCAGGATTCTCACACTCAGGACAAAGAACAAATTTTTTAATGAATCCATCCAACATGTCTTGCAGCTTATTCGCCTCATGAGATCCATTGACAATGTAACGGTCATTCTTAACATCAAACTGGGTCTGTGCTCCCAGCTCACAACCAAAATATTTGGTGGGATCTATGGCGGGGTGGTGGAGAAAATTAAGTTTTTGACTGACTCACCCTCCTACAAATAACACTTTTGCTACTTCTACACAGCTAAAAATATGTCTTACTTGGGTAGTTTTGTTTACTAATAGCAACTAACACATCAGTTGGGTTTTCAAGCCCAAAATTCCACTTAACCCTGAAACAAACTATCATACAAGTCAATCAAGAGGGCAGAAGGGATGGCTCAGCGGTTTAGTGCCGCCTTCGGCCCAGGATGTGACCCGGGAGACCCGGGATTGAGTCCCACATAGGGCTCCCTGTATGGAGCCTGCTTCTCCCTCTGCCCCTATCTGTATCTCTCATGAATAAATAAAATCTTAAAAAAAAAAAAAAAAAAAACCCAACTCAATCAAGATACACAGATTGAAGCTTGTCACGATCATATCCATAATATGCTTTTTCAAACTCCTCTTAAGAAGCATTACTTACACGTTGGAGGCCGATTAAGCGCCTTTGCAACGTCAACCATGTTGACTATAACTGTCTTGATACCATTTCCTTTGCCCTCAACCTAAGGAAAAAAAAAGCTTTAATTTTGCATTATCTACCTGAGGAGATGCAGTCTTTAACAATCTAGGAAGAGAGCTTAGGTTTCATTACTAAAATGAAGATCAGCATTAATTACCTTGGCAATCAGACGGGGCATCTTGTAGCGATAGAACTGGTCTGACACACTGCGGTTGACATTGACAGACATTTTGGCTTATTAGTGGCTTTATCAATAAGATGAAGAGATCTTTGATTGCAACTTTTTGGTATCTTCTGTCTGGAGAAGAAGGGATGACATAAACGACTGCAAGAGTTCTCGGTCTCTGACATGAAAAAATTTTCGCCACTGAGGCTGTAAGCTTCTTGCTTGTATGCTATGTTTCCCCAATACAGGTACCAATGGCTGCGCAACAGCTCTGAAAGAGAAAGGAAAAGCACACACAACCCCCAACGTTTAACGTGATTCCCGCGGGAGGAAACCTCCCTCCGCCTCCCAGTTAAGGACGCCTCGTTCTGCCACATTAGGAAGCATCACAGTTCACGTGAGAAGCTGCTAACATTCTCCTCGAACACAGAACACCTGTCGCAATCTAAAGGGCCTCCAGCTGGGAGCTGCCAGACTTCCCACGACGAGCAGCCCGGCTTCGGCTGCCTGCCCGGGGTTTACCCCGAAGCCCACACCACCCGCCCGTCCCAGGGTTGCTTCGACGGAGCGGCCATGTTCTAACAACCGCCGTGGAGACGAAGGCAGACCCAGGCTGGGTTTTCGGACAAACTTCGCAGCCTCGACCCCCGGCCCTGCCGCCCCCCGGCTCAACACCGAGCGCGCCCCTGAAGGAGCCCTGCCCCAATCCGGGACTCGCGGTCTCGCGGGAGTGTGCACGGACCGCCGCCGCTCCGCCCCGTCCCCGCTCTGCGCGCAGTCAACCTTCGCTCCGGTGCCCATGGCTACCGGCCGCTCCGCCCGGGGCAGCGACCCCGCCATGCGCGCCGCGGGAAGCGAAAGCGCCAAGGGGCGCCGGCTCGGGCCGCCCCCGCCCCCGAGCGGGCGATGACTCATGAATGCAGCAATGGGGCCTGAGTCAGCCCGCGCGGCGCGCTCCCGCGGGGCGGGGGAGGGGCAGGGGCCCGGCGGGGAGGGGGTCGGGGCGGAGGCGGGGGGAGAGGGGAGGCGCGGAGGGGCGGGGGCGCGGGCCCGGGCCGGGGCGGAGGGCTGGGCGGCGGGGGCGCGGGGCCCGCCCGCCCGAACTGCGCCACACGCGCGCGCGGGTCACGCGGCGCGCCGCCATCTTGTGCGGCCGCCATCTCCCCGCCGGCCCGCCCGCGGACTCACCGTTTTCGTCAAATAAAGACATAAACCCAACGCTGCTCGCCCGGGACTGGGATGAAGTGAGGCGCGTGTGAACCCGAGTCCGAGGAGGAGCGGCGGAGGCGGCGGAGCAGCGCAGCGAGCAGCGGCCGGGCCAGGCGCCGCCGAGCAGCGGGGAGGGGCTGTCCCAGCGACGTCCGGGGTCCACACCCTTCAGCGCCCGGGGCCTGGCGACCTGGCGCGGAGAGACGGCGCCGTGAGCCGCGGGCGTCGGGGCGCCTTCCCCGCCAGCCAGCGGCCCGCGGGGGTCGAGGGGGCGGGGAGGACTGGGGAGGGGGCGCGGGGCCGCCGCCCCTCCACCGGACTCACCTCTGGAATGTTCTCGCTCTGACTGAACAACGCCGCCGCCGCGCTCAAGCTACCCTCAGCCCCAGCGCCCGCCCCCCGCGCCAGGCCGCACCGCTCATTGGCCTGAGGCGCGCCCGAGCTCGCTCGTGATTGGTCCACGTGCCGCGTCAATTGCGTCTTTCTCCGCCCCTCCTGCTTCCTAAGGCTCCGTTCGCCGCCTCAGCCCGCCCCCAGTCCCCGGGTCCCGGATCTCTTCCCTTGCCCTCCCCTCCCCCGCCCGTCCCAGAGGCCTTCGCGGTCTCGCGAGAGCTGCAGGCCGCGGCGGGAGCTGGCCGCGGGGCCGCGCTTTGTCGGTTTGGGTGCGGGGGGGGGGGGGGGAAGATGGCGGTTGGCTCCCCTCCCCCGCCGCCTCGGCCTGGTCTCGTTCCCGCCGAGTTCCTCTCGCGGCGGGCGCGCAGCCTCGCCCGGGGGCGGGGCGGGGGACGTCTTCCCTGCCCTTTCCGTCCCTTGGGGGATGCCGGTCGCTGGGGCTCGAGGAGGAAGTTGTTCTTCCTCCCCGCTCCCTGGGCCTGGGCCTGGGCCCGGGCCCGGGCCTGGGCGGCCGGTGGTGGTGGGCGCGCCCGGGTCTTTCATCCTGAGCGCTGCCTCCTAAGCTCCCAGGCCGGGGTCCGGGTGTCACCTCGGGGGGGGGGGGGGGTCGTGCTGCGGGCCTGGGCCCGCCGGCCTGGCTCTCTCCCCGGCCCCCCGCCTGCAGGCCTGGCGGGGCTGGGCGCTCCCGTGCACCCGCCTTCTAAAGAGGCGGACCCCAGGACCCTCCAGAAAGCGCGTCTGGGAAGAGGCCCCCGGGTCCTCGTCCTCCACAGTAACTTTGCTCAAACGAAGCATCTCATTGGGTTCCAATTCCCCGCACCCACCTCTCGGGGGATCCACCGCGGCTTCCTTGCTGTGGGCGAAGCACAGCCCAAAGCAAGTGTTCCTAATGAGGTCGCATTGCCTGATCATTTAGTGATGTTTTCATCCTGTTGAAGCGATTGCAGAAGCTCTCCCGTTCTTTCAGAAACTCATTTTTAAGAGTTTGAGTTGCTACCGTGAAAGCGCACCGAGTCCACCCTGAAATCCAGCATAGCTGGCTGTGGTAAAACCAGGAACCGTAGGATGGGGATGGGGTTCTAATCCACTCCCTGCGGTCTCTAAGGAGCCCCCTAGCCCTCAGGGCCAAGTGTGCCCGGGCTGCAGAAAGTAGCAATGTTGTTGAGGACAGGGTGAGGTGGGTAAGGGGCTGCCCTCTTTGAGACCAATTAAATATGCAAGAAAGTTGGAACCGAAGGGTGCGTTGGTTTTTATTAAACTTCAGGATGCTGGGGATCCCTGGGTGGCGCAGCGGTTTGGTGCCTGCCTTTGGCCCAGGACGCAATCCTGGAGACCTGGGATCGAATCCCACGTCGGGCTCCCGGTGCATGGGGCCTGCTTCTCCCTCTGCCTATGTCTCTTTCTCTCTCTCTCTCTGTGACTATCATAAATAAATAAATAAAATTTTAATAAAAAAAAAAAAAAACTTCAGGATGCTCTTCCATGATTTGCAAGCTTTATACCCCATTTTATTTTACTTTATTTTTCTTAAATTTTATTTTTTATTGGTGTTCAATTTGCCAACATACAGAATAACACCCAATGCTCATCCCGTCAAGTGCCCCCCTCAGTGCCCGTCACCCAGTCACCCCCAACCCCCGCCCTCCTCCCCTTCCACCACCCCTAGTTCGTTTCCCAGAGTTAGGAGTCTTTATGTTCTGTCTCCCTTTCTGATATTTCCCAAACATTTATTCTCCCTTCCCTTATATTCCCTTTCACTATTATTTATATTCCCCAAATGAATGAGAACATACAATGTTTGTCCTTCTCCGATTGACTTACTTCACTCAGCTATACCCCATTTTAAAACTGACAGTGTGGGTGGGGAGGTTCATAAAAGGGCCATCTGAAAATAAATAAATAAAAGGGCCATTTGGAATTGGGCAAAGTGATTTGTGTCTTTGCTATAGGAGCTTATGTTATCACACAGTGTGTGTGTGTGATCGTACAATGGTGTACGATCGTTAGACGAAATGCATAATGTTTTATGGGCACCAGGGTTCCCATCTGAGCCACAGAAAAGGTAGATCCCAGACAAGCTGCTTCTGGTTCACCATGAAGCATGATTTAGCAGTATTGAAACTTTGAAGTTTTTGCATGCAAATGACATTTTAGAAACTCAGAAAATATGGAAATGAAACTAGTCTGAGGCAACGGGCTTGCCTTGTCAGAATGATTTTTAATAAAGCTAAATACAAGGTGAGTGATTATTATTTGGGGGGATTATGTTTGATGGCCCCATGTTTAACTTCATTTAAAAAGTTTGTACTAATTTTAACTTTAATTTTTAGCAGGTGTGCTGCTCATTTGTATCTAATCAGGGACAGATTTTTTTTTTTTTTTAAGATTTTATCCATTCATTAATGAGAGACACAGAGAGAGAGAGGCAGAGACACAGGCAGAGGGAGAAGCAGGCTCCATGCAGGGAGCCCAACGCGGGACTTGATCCTGAGTCTCCAGGATCAGGCCCTGGGCTGAAGGTGCCGGTAAACCACTGAGCCACCCGGGCCGCCCCCTAATCAGGGACAATTTTTAAAAATTACTCTTAACCCTACTATTTTTTGAATGCTTCTCATAGCCTAGGAATTTACTAGGTGATTAGAATACACTTTCTAGCCCCTAGGAAGAATTTTTCTTCCTGTTTTACAAATGAGCAAATTGAGGCTTAATCGAAAAAATTAAGCAACTTGCCCAAGATCACACACTAGTAAGTGGCAGAGCTGGAATTTAAACTGAGATCTGTCTGACCCAGAGTCTGTTCCCTTAACCATTACATGACCCAGCGTTCACGAGTAAATGTAAACATACATAAGTCTGGGCAATTTACATGTATAATCTATTTTAATCCTTTAACGATCATGTAAGGGAGTGTTTGTTATTGCCATTTTACAGGTGAGGAAAGAGTCAGGAAGGTTAATTTTCTCGCAGTCACCTGTCTAATAAAATGGTGGGTAGTGTTTGAACTCTAGCTTGACGCCAGGATCATCACACGATTCCGCCTCCTACTTCTGGCCTCCACCTCATTTGGCTGCACTTCTTCCAATCAGGCGCTCACAGTTTGATAAGTAATAGGTACTTGGTACCTCTGAAACTGTTGTCAGGTGAGTGCCTGAGTTATGCATTTCAGCACATGCCTTGGACAATAGGCATGTATAGCTGCTGAAAATGTAAGTTTGTAAACTGGCCTTACAGTTGTTAGGTATTGGTGTCTGTTCTGTGTAGCATGAATTTGCCCCCTTGAGCAAGATCAAGCCTGCGTGGACTGAGGACCTTGTGTTCCTGAGCTGTGGGCCACTGAGGGACCAGGACATTGCCCTCTGTGATGGGTCGTCCGGTTGGACAGCTGGTCTCTATGACATCCTTGTCTTAGCTATCTCTAACCTCCAGCACACTGTTAAAGCTGTGCATAAGGGTTTTTGTCTCCCCGGCTTGAGAATGAGCTACAGGGTATGTTCATTTTTCTTCTAGCAATAGCCCGTCACAGAGGTGCGTAGAGCAGACATTCAGAGCTGCTGGGAGGGAGCTGAAGGTTATCTGGTGAGTACAGAAGCAGTCAAAGGCGTTGGCTATGTTGAAAGCTAGAACCCTAAACCTTGGTAATTTAACGCACCCATATCAATAAACATTTCTGAGTTGCAGGGATACGGGCCCCACCCACATTGCAGGCCCTGCTCAGGTGCCATATGTAAACAACTAGCAGCTATGTGCCTGGTGGACACCAAATGAAGCTTGTCCCCTTCCTGAAATCTCTGATCCTCAAGCAGGATGTCTCCCTGCTTCTGTGACAGGCCCCTCCCACCCACCCAACACTTCCGCCACACCTCTGGCATTCAGTGGGACTTCATTGCATTTGCTTGTTTGCTTGTCCACCTTCCTCATTGGGCTAAACAACTTGAGGGCAGGGGACCTGTCCTTGAGGAGAACAAAGAGTCAGCTACTAATGGGGCAGAGGCAGGAAGCAGAGATGTGTATGGGGAAAGAGATGAAGCATCTTGTGAGCTATCACTGGTTACTGACCTGATGTCTTCCTGCTGCCAAGCATTGGACTCCAGTCAGACTCTGTAGTATGTCATTCCTGGAAAAAGAGAAGAAGGTACAACGTTGTATTGATGCAGCAGATGATGGAGAAATGTGGATGACTTGGAGAGCCGGCCCTCCTCTGGGATTGCTTGAGTATGGGCCACACGGAAGCCACACACAGCATAGGAGGATGACCGTGCTGGTTGCTTCTGGCTTGCCTTGGGTCCTTTCTTCAGGGAAGCAAGGTGTATGGCTACTGAGCTGGTCCCTCACCTGCTTGAGGCTAGTGGCAGTAGGCAACGCATTTGCTCCCACCTAGTACACTGCTTTGGGAATGCACTGTGTGTACAATGAAAGGCCTGGAAGGGGCTGAGGTGTGCCGTGAAGCTGGTTCTCTTGCCTGAGACCCTGTGATTCCTGTGGATTCCTGACAGCCATTTGTAGATCTTTGTGAGAGGGCATCTTTACGTGTTCCTACCTCTGCCTTTAGTTGTGAATCTGGCACATTTTACCCACCCAGGTAAAGCAGCCACAGGCCAGCCAGTGAGCTCCCTGATTGCTGATGGGCTGTGGGTCGTGACCTTGTAGTGAAGTGATAGAACCACATGACCCGGAAGCACAGAGGGGCAGACGGACCGGCAGACTCCCTGTCCCAGGACCCTGAGATCATGACCTGAGCTGAAGGCAGATGCTTAACCAACTGAGCCACCCACCCAGGCACCCCAAGACCTAATTTTGTTTTTAAGGATTTATTCATGAGAGACACACAGAGAAAGGCAGAGACACAGGCAGAGGGAGAAGCAGGCTCCGTGCAGGAGCCCAATGGGGGACTCGATCCCAGGACCCCAGGATCACGCCCTGAGTCAAAAGCAGATGCTCAACTGTTGAGCCACCCCGGTGCCCCCCAGGGCTTAATTTTTGGGTACAAATTATGCTATATTCTGAACTCTATTTTGTAAAGGATTCTTCTCTTACTTATCACACACAAACCAAGTGTGACTTGGTTTCCCAAAGCCAGTGGTTCTCAAGTGGGGGTGAGCATCAGAATCTCTGGAGGGTTCGGGACCTGGGTGGCTCCATCGGTTAAGCATTCAACTCTTGATTTCAATTCAGGTCATTGTGTGCACCACGCCCAGAATTCCAATGGTTGTCCCAATGGCACCTGCTGTTGCCACAGCCCTGCCACCCATGTTCTGTCACTGGCATGCCAACACCTCAGGGAGTGGCAGGTGCCCCTGCCATCCCCTCCTCTCATGGATGTGGAAACCAAGGCTTAGAGAGAGGATTTGTGTCAAGGTTGGGGCCGGGGTCCTGGCTTCCTGCTGTAGGGCTTTTCCTGCTGGGTAAGGCCTCCTTATCCTGTTTGGCATATCCTGGTTCTAGAGCTTGCTGCTCTTTCTTTGGTTGGATTTTGATTGCCCAAATGCTCTTTTTTAGACACATCAGACAGCAGTTGGGATCCAAGGGCTGAGGATATGCTTTCCGTATGCCACCAATTTTCCACAACCAGCCACTGTGCATCCTGCCTGCAGCTGAGCAGGACATCAGAGATGCAGATGGGCCTCCACAGGTGCTGTATCCTCTTGTACATTTATTATGTTTGTGAGCCAACATTTAAGAACTTGGAAAATTTCACCTAAAAATTCAGGAATCAGATTTCTGATTTCCTAGGAAATTGGAAGTCGTGACATGCTGGGACATACTCCTACGTGTCAACTCTCCCAGGAGCTAAGTGTCTGTCATCCAGAGCTGGTGGTGGGGCGTGAGTGCTCACAGCCAGGAGCCACTGTCTCTCCATCCAGGTGTGCTCGTGTGTTCATACCTGCCTGTTCCTCTCATTGCCTGCCTCATCTCCATGCTGGTGTTCACTCATCTACTCATTTGTTTATTCCTCCAATAGATACACATCTCTCTGTGTGTCAGCCGGAGGGCATTGAGACATTTAAGACATGGCACTAGCGTTCTCAGGCTGCTGTCACCAAGTGTCACAAACCTGGCTTGAAACAACAGAGACATGCTGGTTCTGGAGGTCAGAAGTCTGAACTCAAGGTGCCGGCTGGGCTGTACCCTCTCTCAGTTCCTGGTGGTGGCCGGGGGTCCTCGGTGTTCTTAGCTTGCTTTGGCTTCGCCCCCAGCTCTCTCTGTCATGTGACCTCCTTCCCTCTGTGCTTTCACAGAGTGGTCTCCACTCTACATGAGCCTGTCTCTGTGTCTCTTCCTATAAGGACACCAGACATGTCAGTGTAGGGCCTGCCTGCATCCCAATCCAGTATGACCTCATCTAACTTAATGAGATTCGCAGAGACACTACTTTCAAATACGGTCTCATTCACCTCCTTCAGGATTAGGGCTTCAACTTCTTGGGAAGATATAATTCACAGGAAGACCTCCGACAGCTCACAGTTGGGCGCCTGGCTCTCAGTCAGCGTTCACTTTTGGGAGACAAGACTCCTGAAGTGTCAGCAACATCCGGTGGCAGTCTGCCTTCCTGGAGCACACACAGTGAGGTAGCCCTGTGGCCTTAGCACCCCATTTAATCTCTCCGACAGTCCTCCGAGGGAGAGTGTTGTTACTCCACGTTGCAGATGAGGAAGCCGAGGTCAGAGGTGTGACACTGCCTTGACAAAGTCACAGGGGAGCAAAGCCGGTGTGTGGGGACAGCAGTGAGGGCCAGGAGGTTACTTTCCCTTTCCAGTCAGCCCCTTGGCCCCTACCATATGAACAGGCGAGATGAGCTTTTACCTCAGCTGCCATCATAAACCCCAGTGCTGACCTCACTTACCATCCCCCCACTGATCTGTGGACTTGCCAGGACGACTGCCAGGGCTTTGGGCCTGATGTACAAAAGGTTGATTATTTCCTTGATCCTGGGGGTGTGGTTTCTAAATTTCCATTTGAACAAGATTTAGTCCATATTTAGGGTCAGTTTCCTGTATCTTTTTGCATTCTCTAGTAGATGGAAGAACCATCCAGAAACCATAACAATATGCTCTAAATAACCTTTATTTTGTGGTACTGATCTATCTTAGTAAATATAGTTAGTACCAGATGGGACTTTTGCAATCTAGAACTCTGAAGGAAAGAATGGATTCATTTTGAGTTTCCTTAAATTAGGTGAGCGATTTTTTTTTCTTGGGCAATCAACTCCCACGTTTCAATATTCCCAGTGTGACATTTTGTACTGTTATACTTGGTAAGTAAAGCTCAGCTATTCTGAGCTTTATGTGCCAAGAGCCTGGGCTCAGGGTTCTGTTTTTAGTTCAGCTCATAAAGGCTGCTTGCATGTTTGGGTATTTCATGCAGAAAGAAGGCTTTTGGGCTAGGTCACTCTTGGCTAGTTATTTACAAAGTTCACGGCTATTTTTAACACATACCTTTGCTGCTTTAAAACCACAGTCAGCATTTAAAGCCATGACTGGCTTGTTTCACGTAAGCATAATGCCTTCAAGTTTCACTCATGACGCTAAGTGAATACGCCCATCACGAAAGGACAAGTACGCGTAAGTCCACTTATATGAGGTTCCAGGGTAGGCAGGTCCATAGACAAAGTAGCAGGATGGTAGCCAGGGGCTGGGAAGGGGGATAGGGAGTTGGGTGTTTCACTGGGACAGAGTTTCAGGTCTGGAAGATGGAGACATGCAGGAGATGGATGCTGGTGATGGTTGGTGACAATGTGAATATACACTCAGCGCCACTGAACCATATACTTACAATGAAATGGTAAATTTTATGTTGCATATATTTTACCAAAATCAGAAAAAAATCCTACAATAACCTAAGCAACTCTATCCTAAACAACTCTATCGAAATATATATAAAGTGATGGTGGGGATCCCTGGGTGGCTCAGTGGTTTAGCACCTGCCTTTGGCCCAAGGTGTGATCCTGGAGACCTGGGATCGAGTTCCACATCAGGCTCCCTGCATGGAGCCAGCTTCTCCCTCTGCCTGTGTCTCTCTGCCTCTCTCTCTCTCTCTCTCCCTCTGTCTCATAAATAAATAAAAAAAATAAAATTAAAATAAAGTGATGGTGGTTGTATCAAAACCTCATATTCCTGCAATCAAATATGATGTACATCATAAATACTACTAACAATCACATGTATATTTATATGGAATTCATTTTCTCTTTTGTGCTTTTCTATATTTTTCAATTTAAAAAATTCCCCAGAAAAAAGAAATTTTAGCTCTCTATCTGTGACTTTGACCACATCTTTTTAGCATTTGGAGCTATTATTATCATGTAAACGAGGTGGGGGATTTAAAAGCATGAGATTTACTCTGCAGAACAAGCAGAAACCAAATCGAGATCACCCATCAGTGGGATTGAAGAGGTTAGAGTCAAGTGCAGTGTTGGAAACTCCTCAGCCCCGGAGAGCGGAGAGCGAGAGTCAGAGAGTAGTAAACCCAAGTCCTTTGAGGGTGGGGCAGGGGCAGGGGCAGGGGATCACACAGTGTGGAGCAGGCTGGCACCAGGCACTGAGGAGTGGCAGGGACGGGGGAATATGACAGGAAGGCATCCACATTCAGCTAAGGACACAAAACCAAATCTCCACACAGGCCAACAAAACACAAAGGGGTTGTGTCTGGCCTGTGGGCCACCAGTTTGCAGTTTCTGCTTTTGAGTGAGAGACTCTTGGGTGGGGGGAGGTAGAGGTCCCCACCTCTACTTTTCAGAAGAATCCGAGATGAAGATATGGACTGCTTCACAAAGAATTGGTCTGTAAAACAAAAACAAAAACAAAAACAAAAACAAAAACAAAAACAAAAACAAAAACAAAAACAAAAACAAAAAAAAAGAATTGGTCTGTAATCTAGATCTTAGACAACAATTTCAGGGCTCTTGTATTCCTCACTGCTGGCTAGAAATGTGTTTTGTTGTTTTTTTTTTCCTATCCCAGATAGTGCATCATTCCAAGTTTGAATTTAAACCTTTTTTTTTAACATAGATAAATTTGTTTAATTTCATCTTACTGCACAAATCAAGTCAGTGCCTAGTATTTTTCTATTTTGGTAAAAGCGGACACTTTCCAACAAAATCCAACACTTAGTGGTCACCAGAAATTTTGATATGCATACTATGAGTCTACCAGCCTTTTAAAAATTGCAGTCATTTGCATTTGGTTCTTTGGATTAAAATGCCAAAGGAGTTTATTGTGGACATTTTCATATCACTGATTCTGCCTTCCAAGATATATAATATCTTATAAGATATATAACATCTGGCCTTCTAAGATATATAATACGTTTTGAGAAAGATGGATTTTTCTATCTATGGCTCTCAGGTTATTAACATGTGCTGTGAGAATTTATTTATTTATAAATATTTTATTTATTCATGAGAGACAGACAGAGAGAGAGAGAGAGAGAGAGAGAGGCAGAGAGAGAAGCAAGCTCCATGCAGGGAGCCCAATGTGGGACTCGATCCCAGGTCTCCAGGATCATGCCCTGGGCCGGAGGCGGCACTAAACCGCTGAGCCACCCGGGCTGCCCCCAGGCAGCAGGTTCTGAGCAAAGCTCTCATGTGTGGGAAGTCAGAGCCACGTTCCTAACAAACGCCGGCCCTGAGGGGATGTTTGGGTGACTCCGTGGGCCCAGTTTGCTTAGAACCTCCTAGCGACAAAAATCCCTCGTCCTGGGAAACCTCTCAGTCCTGGGCAAACTGGAACAGTTTGTCACCCTGGGGAGGGGCACACAGTTTACCTAAATTACCAGGTACAATGTACAGCAGGATGGGGGAATGAGGGTGGGTGGAAAGAACGATGGAGATCACGTCTCCAAGGAGTGTTGTCCACCCTGCAGGCGGCCGTCAGAGAGCACTTGCTTAATTTTTACTTTTTAGGGACGCCTGGGTGGCTCAGGGGTTGAGTGCCTGCCTTCCACTCAGAGCGTGATCCTGGGGTCCTGAGATCGAGTCCCCCATTGGGCTCCTGCATGGGGCCTGCTTCTCCCTCTGCTTGTGCCTCTGCCTTTCTCTGTGTCACGAATAAATAAAATCTTAATTTATTTTTTATTTTTTATCTTTTGAGGGCAGGTTTAGGTTCACAGTAAAATTGGGCAGAAAGATTTCTCACGTGCCCCCCCCCCCCCCGTCCCCGCACACGCACGGCTCTGCCACTGGGACCTCCGACCATGGTGGGACACTTGTGACCATTGGTGAGGCGGCGTCGACTTGTCACCACTACCCAGAGGCCGTGGTTTACTCTGAGCTTCACTCTCAGTGTACATACCACGCAGAAGAGCATTTAAAAAAAAGCGAGATGCAGCAGAACAGAGCGACTGCAGTCCTGCCCTGTGCCACACCTGCACGGGCACCGGCTGTCCCGCGGGGTCCTCCCTAGCTGGCTTGCGGTGACAAGTGGTTGCGAGACTCTGCTTGGCCATTGTAGAGATGAGGGGCACGTCGGTGACAAGTGGTTGCGAGACTCTGCTTGGCCATTGTAGAGATGAGGGGCATGTCGGGTTGTGGCGCAGTGAGGAAATCCGAGGGGGGCTGAGGGTATGGGGGGGGAGTTGAAGGGAGAGCCAGGGGTATGGCGGGAGGACATGGCTCCTCTCCCACCCAGCTGGAAATGGGTCCCATCCCTGGGACCTTGGTGGTCCCAGCACAGGGGTCAGGGTAGCTCCAGGAGGCAGGCACCACCCTCGGCTACTTTCTCTCCTAAACCCATGGAACACAAAGTGACTGGTGACATCATTTTGGCTGGTAGACCCCATTGCATTAGGGGATGGCACCATGGTAAAACTTCCTACTCACACAGCCCCCCAAAAATCGCTACCAGCTGCTTGTCCCCTCAGGGAAGAGGTTTGGGCAGGCCTGGGCCCGAAAAGCATGAGATTGAGGGAAGATGTCGCTAATCTTCAAGGATATCCTACATGGGCACTGACTTGGCCTCCCACGCACATGCAGTGCCTCCAAGAAAAGCAACAGTCTGTGATGCAGCATGACAACTGGTAAATCACGATCGGGGACGTTGCATTCAGAGAAGTGATGTGCACTATGGGCTGCGGTGGGCAGTAAGGCAGGCCCAGTGCAACGATGGCCTTGCCTGGCCAGGAGAGAGGAGGAGGAGGGAGGAGGGCTGAGTGTGGAGGAGAAGGGACAGGGGAGGAGGGAGGAGGAAGGAGGGAAGAAAAAAGAAGGGGGAGGGATGAGAGACAACGGACAAGGGAGGAGGGATGAAGGAGGAGAGAGGAGGAGGGGCCTTGGGAAGCAAAGGTGTAGAGGTGGAGGTGTCAGTAGCCCAGGCCCCCTGCAGGCAGATGTCGGAGAGGGCCCTGGGAAGGACGGCACTTGAGGGGTGCTGCACCCGCTAGAGAGTTCACGCTCTGTTGTAGCCATGGTGTTTGGTTGATCAATCAATACTGGCCACCTCCTCTGTGCAAGTCCTGTGCGGGGCACCCGGGGCACAATAATGAGCTAGACAGATGTGGGGTGGGGTGGTCAGGTCAGCAGTGGGTACAGATGAACATGAGAAAGGCCAGCGTGAGCACGACGAGTGAGTGCAAGGGCGAGCCCAGGGAGCTGGCTTGGGCTCAGGAAAGTGACCCGCTACGCAAATCTCTAAATTCTCAGCAAGAAGTGGCAGGAGGAGCAGCCTGGGCTCTCCAGGAAGAGGAGGAGCGCCCCGGAAGGCCCAGAATGAGGAAACAGGGGGGCCATGGGCTCCTGGTGGAGGAAGTGGTGTGTCCTGCCTGCTGTGTGACTGTGGGTGTGCCCCCAGGCCGTGCAAACGGGTGGCTGCCATGAAGAGGGGTGGCTGACCCCTGGGGTGCAATGAGCTTGCCAGGGCTCTGAGTGGAGTGGTGGCCCCAGGGGAGCAGCGGAGGACCCCCCCACCCAGGCCTGTGGAGGAGGAAATGAACCTCTATCGGGCAGTGGCGTGGGAGCAGGAGAAGCACCTACCCGAGGCCTGGGGAGCAGGGCTGCCAGGCTGTGCCCCCAGCGCGCATTCCCCAAGGGTGGGCAAGGGGTGCACCCTGGGAGACCTCAGCTAACGCAGCTATCTTCCCCAGGGGTTCTTGGGGCCTCTGGAGTCTGCGGGAGCTGCCCAGCACCTTGTAGGTGGGTGGAGGACAGAGGCACGTGGCGGTACCCCGTGGGGTTTCTTGGGGCCCGTGCGCGCAGAGCCCCCTCTGAGTATATGGCCCTCGGGGATCCAGGTCTCCCAGCTGCCGGCAACTTTGGTGTCGTTTCTCTACCTTAGCTTCGCAAGTCTTGGGGGCCACTGCCAGGTGCAAGGGTGTTTACAATGACATCATGGTCCCGGTGACCTGAACCATTTCTCATTATTTTATGACCATCTCTGTCCCTAAGAGAACTTGGTCTTGAAGTTGAGGTCCCTGCTGGGTCACATCCCCCTGGCATGTCTGCCTCCATTTCCAGTCTTTGCATGTCCTTGGGTTTAGGGGTATCTTCAGGGAACAATATTTATCTTGATTTTTTTTTTCTTAAGCCAGTCTTTTTTTTTTTTTTTTTTAAGAAAAAATGTCCCTTTGTCCTTTTGACTGACAGGTTTAGTCCATTTTAGCTACTGATCTAGTTGGACCGGTTTCTACCATTTTAACCCGTTAGATCAGTTTTCTCCACATTTCCTGTATTTCTTTGTAATCCTTCCTCTCTTTTGAAGTGACGTCTGTGTGCTGCCCTAAAAGCGGAGGACAGAGCAGCTGCTCATATCCTTTGGTCTCCCCGACACCTTGACTCCTCTTGTATCCGTAACACATGCCTTTTACTTCCACACGGCTCCAGATGGTTCTTTGTCCACATTTCTCTAAATAGTCTTGGCTATTTAGATGTTCTCTTTATCCTAGACGTTCTGTGGGTGTGGGTCTTCTCTTTGCTGCTCCGTGAGGTCTTCTCTTTGCTGCTCTCAGGTCTTTTATTGTTCTAAGTCTGGGAGATCTATCTCCATTACTTTTTCAAGTAGCTGTCTCTGCCTCCTTTGGGATCTCCCCCGGTTCCACTTCCCTTCTGGGGCGCTCGGCCTACCCGGCCTTCCCTGCTGCTACTTTGCTCCTCACCTTACCAGTCTGCTCTTCGTTCCATTCACTGTGTTCTTTTTTTTTTTTTTAAGATTTTATTTATTTGTTGGAGAGAGAGAGAGAGAGAGAGAGAGAGCGCACAAGGGGGAGGATCAGCAGAAGGAGAGGGAGAAGCAGATTCCCCTTCTGAGCAGGGAGCCGGACTCGGGGCTCGACCCTAGGACCCCAGGATCAGGGCCCAAGGAGAAGGCAACTGCTTCACCAACTGAGCCAGCCACCCAGGCGCCCCCATTTACCATGGTCTTAACCCACTCTGCTTTTCATACCTTAATGTTCCTGCTTGGCTCTTTTAAGAAATGTTTTCCTATTATTTTGTGCTGCTGCTCCCTCCCATTTTCTTGTTTGCTGTGTTCAGTAACTAATTCCAAACCCTTGGTCCATCTTTTCCAATCTTCTGTTCCTGGTAGAATCTGCAACAGGCTGTGGGTTTCCTTTTGGAGCAGTTTTATATGCAAGTGTCTGGATTTTACTGATATATATTTTTTGTGCTCAGTTTTCCCCGGGGGTATCAGCTACTCTGTAGGGCGTTGCATGAGTGGGGTGGCCAGTGGGCTTGAGCGTGGGTGGATGAGCCTTGGGTGGAGAGACCAGGGTGTAAGGACACTTGGAACAAGGCGAAGCTTCAGGGCGTGACCCTTGTCCCCAGGAAGGAGCAGCGCCCGCAGCAGACCCGCCTGACTGTAGTCCCCAGCCACTGGGCTTCTGTGGGGGTGGGGGGGAGGCTGCAGAAGGACTGCTGGGGGCTTGCTGGGCTTCCTCAGTTTTTCTCAGGGCCTCTCGAGCTCAAGGCTTCTGCGGGCCCCTGGTCTCACTCCTGAAGCTCCTGGACCAGCCGCCGGAGTGACCCAGCCAGGCCCCGTGGGCCTCGTGGCCGTGCAAGGAGAAGCTGGCACAAAGCCCCCCCCAGCTCCTCTTCCTTTTTCCTTCTCCCACAGTCCTGCTGCTTTCTGCCTGAGGCCAGCCCACCACCCAATCTGGTCAAGAGCACCCAGGACCTTCTAACAGTTCACTAAGCCTCTTCCTCTGGGTCAGATGCGCTGGCCAACACTCACTGCTCCGTGCGTGGAACTGTAGAATTTCAGACCTCAGCTTGCACCTACCGAATCAGATTTTGCATTTTTTAAAAAGTAGCTTTATTGGGGTGTAACCAACATACAACAGAGGGCACGTATTTAAAGCCCACACTTTGTTGAGTGTTGGCGTCTGCGTGGGCCTGTGAAGCCATCACCTCGATCCATCGGCGCAGTGAAAAGCTTCATCCTTGCAAAAGCTTCCCGTGCCCTCTGTGACCCCTCCCACGTGTCCTCCTCCTTACCCCTTCCCACGCCACCACTGGTCTGCCTTCTGTCACTAAAAGTTAGTTTGTATTTTCCAGGGTTTTATCTGACTGCTCTTGGCTGACTGAGGATAATTACTGATTCAGTCGTGTCGCTTGTGTGCATTCCTGGTTCATTCCTTGGATGGCTGAGTCGTACCTGTTGCGTAGACAGACCGCCGTTTGTTTATCCAGGCACCTGTGGATGGACATTTGGGTCGTTCATAGTTTTTGGTCATCACACATAAAGCTGCTGCGAGTAAAAACGCATGAATCTTTGTCCAGACACACGTTTCCTTTTCTCTCGGTAATAACCTACACGTGGAATGGCTGGATCGCATGGTAGGTGTGTGCTTGGCCTTTAAAGGAACTCTCAACTTGTTTTCCAAAGAGGCTGAACCATTTAACATTCTTTTTTTTTTTTTTTTTTGCCATTTACCATTCTCATGAGCAACATCTGAGCATTCTAGTTCCTCTGCATCCTTGTCAACACTTGGTGTCGTCCGTCCCTTTAATATTGACCCTTCTGGTAAGGGTGTGATGGTATCTCATCGTGGATTAAACTTTTCTTTTCCTTAATGGCTGATGATGTCAAGCATCTTTTCATGTGCTTGTGTGCCATTTGTATATTTTCTTTGATGAAGTATCTCCTTAAATCCATTAACTGTTTTGAAATTGTGGTGTTTGTTTTCTGAATTTCAGGAGTTCTTTATCTTCCAGATAAAATTTGTTTTAATTTTGTTTTGTCCTTCTCGGGACTTGGCATCCTCTTTCATGGTGAGGACTTAGGTCTCTCTTCCACTCTGGAAAGTTTTATAGTTTCTTCCTCTCTCGTCTTTTTTCCTCTTTTGAAATCCCTACCAGTGAAAGTTGAGAGTCTCTCAGCCTTTCTTCCATCTGTTCATCTCCTTGTTGAGGACAGGCACCTTTCCTGGGGCTTGGGGCTTCTCTAGTGAGCAAAAGCAAACAAACACCCCTCCTTCTAGTTGGGAGGCAGGATGAATGATGCAGTGTGATAAATCAGCAATTATTCCCTCGGTTGCAAGGTGCTCTTTGCTGTGGAAGAACACAGAACAGGGGAGGGGAGTTTAGGGCCCATCTCACCAGGAAGGAGAAGTAAAGACCTGAAGAAGGAGGAGGTGTCAGCCACGTGCAAGTCGGGGAAGAGCTTGCAGTGGAAGGAACAGCACTGCAAAGTGGTGGATGCCAGTCTGCCTATAGTGGAATGAAAGACGGGGGGCATAGAGGATCTCTGGTCAGAGGGGAGCAGGGCCAGGCCCTGGGGTGGGGGCAGAGGCTGAATGCTGCATGAGGATGTGTGTGGAGGCAGGGAGGCCAGGCCGGGGCAGCAGTGGAGGGAGTGGGAGCGTGAGAGCAGGTCTCCTGTTAACCCCGGTCCTCTGAGAAGCAGCGGGACTAAAGGTTTTCAGGAAGGAAATCTCTGTGGGAGGGAAGGTGGGAGGCAGGTGCAGATCCGGGGGGAGCCAGGGACAGCCATGCACATGAGACTCTGAGTGAAGGAGGGAAGCTGGCAGCATGGTTGAGGGCCTGCAGCCTCAGCAAGATCGGGCACAGCCATCAGACTCTGTCTTCTAGGAACATCCTTGCTGCACTGGGTCATGGTGGGGAGCAGCCATAGGAAGCTTGGATTTCAGAGCTCAGCAGCTGGACCCTTGGGGCCAGTTTCCTTCCCTGGAGCTGGGGGGGTCTGCATCCTCAAGGCCACCACATCCTTCTGGGCATGACCGGCCTGGATCTTTCTCTTCCCCCTCCCTGGTCCCCTGTGACTACAGATGCAAGATCAAGTGGCCCTGACCCATGTCTTTGTCACAGGCTCCTCCCTTCTTCTGTGCCTATGTCCTTTGCTTTGGAGGTCAGGCCCCTATTTGATGGGTGTTGGGGTTAAAGAGAAGGTGATTCTTTTGGTGCTGTGTAGGTCCCAGCAGAGAGAAGATGGAAAATCAGGTCACAAGATCTAGGAAAGAATGTAGGTTAATTAAAGTATAAAACCAAGATCTTGCTGCAGTGGTTCCGTGAGTCAGCATTGAGTCTGGGGAGAGTGGTCCAGGCACAGGAAGCCTGCCCGGGTCGTGGCTGGCACCTGGGCCCCTGGGTGGTGCTGGCCCTGTTGTCCCCGCTGGAGGAAGCAGCCTGAGTTTGCTTGCGAGTTGTCCTGCTCTTAAGTAGTGTTGAAATTCATCCCTGAACACCCTTGACTGCTTGGGAGGCGTCCTAACTCCAGCTGAGAATCTGGGCCAGCTGTTTATAAGAATAGTATTTGCTGACTGAAGCTGGCATCCCAGACAGGGGGTGACTTCTCGGGGGCTAGAGCAGGTGGGAGGGGAAGGCACTGGCCGTGAGCTCCTCCTTGTGACATCTGCTCTGGGCCACACTGTTATTTTTACTCTCTGGGTGGTGCTGAAGCCACCATGCACCATGCGGCACTGCTTCTAGAAAGGCCTCCCGGTGGGTGGGGAGGGGTGGAGATGGCAGGGACGGGTAGCACAGGTGACTTACCTGTCACATGCAGCATTGGGGCCAACCTCTGCCCCATCCCAAACACACACAGAGACCCACATGGACGACTCGTTTGAGCCTGGCTGGCGTTTCTCCACGTCGGTCCCGGGTGAGGGGAGGACCTGGGCCTTCTCTGGGCCCCAGCCATGGCTCCGGCCCAGGTTTGGGCTCTGCTCTGGGCTGCGCTGTGTTCACATCTACCAGGTGTCGAGACACCGCAGATCCTGGGCTGAATTGTATCCATTCTCCCTTCCCCCAAATCTACAAGCTGAAATCCTAACCCCCAGCACCTGGGAATGTGACAATATTTGGAGATAGGTCTGGACAGATGTGGTCAAGTTAAGAAGAGGTCATTTTAGGGTTGGCCCTGATCCAATAGGACTGGTGTCCTTATAAGAAGAGGAGGTCAGGACACACACACACACACACATACACACACACATGTGACCACGTGAGGACACGGGGAGAAGATGGCCTTAACCAGCCAGGGAGAGAGGCCCCCAGAGAAACCAGTCCTGCTGACATCTGGATCTTGGATTTTTGGTCTCCAGAGCTAATATTTATTTCTGTTGTTGAAACTGCCTGGTCCGTGGTACTTCCTGTCAGTGCCAGAAAACAAATGCATGGGCAGCCCAGGTGGCTCAGTGGTTTAGTGCCACCTTCAGCCCAGGGTGTGATCCTGGAGACCCAGGATCCAGTCACACGTCAGGCTCCCTGCAGGGAGCCTGCTTCTCCCTCTGCCTGTGTCTCTGCCTCTCTCTCTGTGTCTCTCATGAATAAATAAATACAACCTTTAAAAAAAAAATGCAGCCCATGGGGCTCGGTGTCCGGACTATTTGGGTAACTTAATGGACATCTATGGAATAAGTGAAGGTAGCAGTGATCTTGAGTAAAATCACTGAATCCTGGTATCACTCTGCAGAGGACACAAGAGTGGGCCTGGGGAGAATCCACTCGCCCAAGGCCAGACTTGACATTCTAGGTAGGGCTCATGTCCCGAGATCCCTCATCCCAGGCAGAAGCTTCTCCAATGCCTGTCTCTTCCTGACCAAGGAACAGGGCTGGACCAGGAGCCTCTGTTTCCACATTTCCCCACAGACTTTGGTGGAGAGGAGGCTGCACCCACACCTTTCACCCAGTAAGGCTGCGGGCTGAGGGACTGCCAGACCTGTGCCCTTGGCCCTGGTGAGGGAGTCTGCTCATTTGAGCTCAAAGTCCTCCCCGCTTGCAGATTCCGGTGATCAGTGTTGACACCGAGCGTGCACGGGGGCAGTGATGGAAATGTGTTCAGGACTATGGGTCACAGTCAAAAGTCTGAGCAGCTGTCCTTAACATTGATTGTGTGTGCATGTTAGGGGGTGTGGGGGGTGTGGTCCCCCTCCCTAAAGTAGGGACCTTTCCAGCAATTCCCTGGAATGATCAGGCAAAGGCTAGAAGAATTGCTTGGGCTAAGTCTCCCTTGGTTATAATTCATATGTTGCAACCTCACCCCCAGGGTGAGGTATTGGGGGGGAGTGTTTGGGGTGATTAGGTTGTGCAGGTGGAGCCCCATGACTGGCTCCAGAGAGCCCCCAAACTCTTCCTCCACGTGAGGACACAGAAATGACGGCTGACTGTGAATCAGGAAGCAGCCTTAGCAGACACCACCTCTGCTGGTGCCCTGATCGCAGACTCCCAGCCTCCAGAACTGTTGCTGAGCAGCCCCCCAGGCTGGGGTGTTCATTACGGCAGCCCCAACTAAGGCAGGCGAGTAAGCCCCACAGTGATCACCTGCTCCCTTTGCCTGGGATGCAGGGCTTTGGTGGCTAAACCCGGGTTGAGTTTGTCCCTCCTGTAGGCCTCAAAATACGGTGGAGATGTTTCAGCTTAGAAAGCTTCTGTGAATCTTGGAGACGTTCTGGGAGTCTGTAAAGCAGATTGCTCCAGACTTGGCCACCCCGCTTCCCTAGAACCCTGGTGGGAGCTGGGCATGTAAAGGCTGGCTGCTGCGGTCTGGGACTCTGGATGCGAGGTGCTGTCACCGACCCTGGCCCTGGGACCACTGCTGTGGCCTGGCAGAGCAGGACCCGCCAGAGCTGGCTCCCCCAGCTCACCCAGGCCTTCTGCGGCCTCCAGCAGTTCTTAGACAGGGGAGCCTGCCTCTCCCGCTGCCTGCGTCTCTGCCTCTCTCTGTGTCTCTTATGAATGAATAAATAAAATCTTAAACAAAAAATTCCGCGTTGATCGGGCTGTCCCCTGTTTTCCGAGGGGAAGGCCTCAGTCCCGCGCTGGGCCTCACCTGCGCGGAGGTGCTCCCCGGGGCAAAGCGCCGACCGCCAGCGGACACTTCCAGCGCCGGCCACCAGGTGGCGACAGGCGGCCGCGGCTCTCGGAGCGAGGCTGCCGCCGGGACCGCCCGAGCACGAGCCCCCCGCGCAGGTCCCCGCGACCCTGGCGACCCGGGGCCGTGTCCTCTCGCCGGGTTCCGCCGCCGTCTGCGGGGCCTCCGGGCCTGCGGGGCCGCCCCGGGCCCAGCCCTCGCCTCCCCGAGCCCGGCGGGGCCGCGGAGCCGGACGGAGGCGCCCTCGGGGGCGGGGGCTCGGCGGGCTCTGCTCCCGGGTCTGGGTCTGGACGTGCCGCGCGGGGACTGCTTAGAGCGGGGCCGGCCTGACCCTGCGGGGGGCGCTGAGCTCGGCGCTTGCCTCTCAGTAGGGTCCCCCTCCAACCCCCTCCCTCCGTCCTCATCTCCTGGGTCGGGGTCCCCCCTCCAGCCCCCTCCCTCCGTCCTCCTCTCCTGGGTCGGGGTCCCCCCTCCAGCCCCCTCCCTCCGTCCTCATCTCCTGGGTCGGGGTCCCCCCTCCAGCCCCCTCCCTCCATCCTCATCTCCTGGGTCGGGGTCCCCCCTCCAACCCCCTCCCCCGTCCTCATCTCCTGGGTCGGGGCCCCCCTCCAACCCCCTCCCTCCATCCTCATCTCCTGGGTCGGGGTCCCCCCTCCAACCCCCTCCCCCGTCCTCATCTCCTGGGTCGGGGCCCCCCTCCAACCCCCTCCCTCCATCCTCATCTCCTGGGTCGGGGTCCCCCCTCCAACCCCCTCCACCCCATCTCCTGGGTCGGGTCCCCCCCTCTAACCCCCTCCCTCTGTCCTCATTACCTGAGTGGGGTCCCCCCTCCACACCCACCCCTTCCCCCGCGTCCTCTCCCTTGCCCTGGTGACAGTGTCCAGGCTGATGGAACCTGCCAGAGGAGGAGGAGAGGCCGCGGGCTTCCGGGGTGGCGTCCACGGGCTGGGAGTGGATACTGCAGGCCTGGCCACTCACTGCTGCTGCCTGGGAGGCCACCGCCTGTCCCTTCCTGGCCTCTGGGGGCTCCACCCGCAGTGAGCTCTTCCACCTGGGGCACGGACGGACGGATCGAATCCCACATCGGGCTCCCGGTGCATGGAGCCTGCTTCTCCCTCTGCCTGTGTCTCTGCCTCTCTCTCTGTGTGTGTGTGACTATCATAAATAAATAAAAAAATTAAAAAAAAATTTCCTTTATCTCTAAACCCCCCAAAATGCACGTTGGTGATCATCCCCCCCAAGCATATGACCCACCCACATACATGTGAACGGTCTCATGCCTCAGGTTTTATTAGATGGTAATAAATGACCTTTTCCCAACAATAGTTGGCCCCCTCAAGGTCCTGGAAACCTTGCTTCCAAAATTCCTGAGAGACGGACGCCTGGGTGGCTCAGCCTTGGAGCACCTGCCTTGGGCTCAGGGCGTGATCCCGGGTCTGGGGATGAGTCCCACGGCGGGCTCCCAGCATGGAGCCTACTTTTCCCTCTGCCTGTGTCTCTACCTCTTTCTCTCATGAATAAATAAATAAAATCTTAAAAAATATATATATATCCCTGAGAGACTCACAGTCTCCCTGACCCTCTCGCAACTTGAGAGTGTATAACGGGCTCCTCCTCATGACCCCGGTGTAGCTCTTCCTGCCCATAGGTCCTGTCCCTGTGCTTTTTTTTTTTTTTTAAGATTTTATTTATTTATTTATTTATTTATTTATTTAAGATTTTATTTATTTATTCATGAGAGACACCGAGAGAGAGGCAGAGACACAGGCAGAGGGAGAAGCAGGCTCCATGCAGGGAGCCTGATGTGGGACTCGATCCCAGGTCTCCAGGATCACACCCTGGGCCTAAGGCAGGCGCTAAACTGCTGAGCCACCCAGGCATCCCCATTGTTTCTGTGCTTTAATAAAATCACCTTTTTGCACCAAAGATGTCTCAAGAATTCTTTCTTGGTCGTGGCTTTGAACGCTAACATCTTTCCTACATTAGGGGAGAGCCTTCTCACCCAGCCCCAACCTGGCTTAGGCAACACTCAGGGGGCACCGCCCACCTCGGAGCTTCAGGCCTTTCTTCATGGAAATATGATTGCTCGTGGAGGCGATGAGGGCGGGGGGGTGGGGCTGATGTCAGGCCCAAGGCTCCTGAGATGGGGGCAAAACCTGGGGAGTCCCCCAGCCTCAGAGTCAGAGGGCTTTGAAGGGCCCTGGCCCAGCCCCCACTCCAGCAGGAGGGGTGCTGGTGGAGGGGCCCTAGAGGCGCCTTCATCCACATGCTCATTCACTCATTCAGCGACTCTTGACCAAACCTTGGGTGCACCAGGCCCTGCCTGGCACCGGGATGCAGTGGCGAACCGAGGCCCGAGCTCACGCTGCTGACCAGCTTTCCAGAAGTGCGCTGCTGCTGCATGGTGATGCAGTAGAGGTCAGGAGGTAGACAAGGTCGGGGCCATGGGGCCTACATCAGGCTGTTTAGCTCTTGTTGCGGGGCTGGCAGGCCTCCTGCAGGAGAAGCAGGAGAGTGAGGGGAGCGGGTGGGCAAGAGGGCAGGAGCAGGCCACGAGGGCACTGGTAGGTGGGGAGGTGGGATGGGCCAAAGTTATTTGGGACTTCAAGGTCCCCTCATAATGGTGACTGAGTCCTTGGGCAACAGGAAACTGGCTGGGTAGAGGTGAGTTGACCAGATCTGCATTTGAACACCAAGATCAGCCCTGGAAGAGGAGCCACGAGATCCTGCAGGACACTCTTGCTGTCTCGGGTCTGAGGTGGGGATGCTTGGGTGGGGCAGTGGCGGGAACAGAAGCGAGCAAGCACATTTCAAATGCTTTGGGAGGGAGGGTTTAGCATCAAGGGGTGGGACTGGCAGGGCTGGGGCTGGACGGCAGGGTTATCTCTGTCCCGAGTTAGATGCGAGTGTGTTTCTGTCTTTGACGGCATCCTCATCTCTAGGATTCCCCTGAGCACTTGTTTTATTTTTGATTGGCCTCTACTTAGCTCTTTCCTATCCAGAACACCTTTATTCCGTGGGTCAGGGAGCCAGTGTAGAATTTGCTGCTTGCTAAAAATCTTTATTTCAGCTATATAATCAGTAACTGGTAAATGTTAAAACGTGTGTTTGGGATTCCACTGGGCTTATCTTTTTTTTTTTTTAAATAATTATTTTTATTTATTTATTTATTTATGATAGTCACAGAGAGAGAGAGAGAGAGAGAGAGAGAGAGAGGCAGAGACACAGGCAGAGGGAGAAGCAGGCCCCATGCAATGCACCGGGAGCCTGATGTGGGATTTGATCCCGGGTCTCCAGGATCGCGCCCTGGGCCAAAGGCAGGCGCCAAACCGCTGCGCCACCCAGGGATCCCCCCATTGGGCTTATCTTAAAGTGGACTTGAGAGAAAATTCTATTTATTTTCCAATGGAAGGGAATGGTTGAGTAGACCGTGGTCTGTCCTCACAGGGGATGCAGGATGCAACCATAGAAGGGAATGAGGACGGGGCACCTGGGGGGTTCAGCGGTTGAGCATCTGCCCTCGGCTCAGGGAGTCATCTAGGGTCCTGGGATCGAGAAGGGAGCCGGCTGCTCCCTCTGCCTGTGTCTCTGCCTCTCTCTCTCTCTGTGTCTCTCATGAATAAATAATTTTTTTTTTTAAAGGAGTGAGGGGGATCCCTGGGTGGCGCAGCGGTTTGGCGCCTCCCTTTGGCCCAGGGCGTGATCCTAGAGACCCGGGATCGAATCCCACGTCGGGCTTCTGGTGCATGGAGTCTGCTTCTCCCTCTGCTTGTGTCTCTGCCTCTCTCTCTGTGACTATCATAAATAAATAAAAATTAAAAAAAAATAAATAAAGGAGTGAGACTTTCTCTGAGTATGACCAGGAGCAGTCTCTAGCGTGTACTACTGAGGTTGGCAGAGTAATGGCAAAGGTGTGAAGATGTTCCCACTCTAATCCCTGGGACGTGTAGAGAAAGGGACGGAGTGGATGTGACTTAGGATGTCCCAATGGCATCACATGAGTCCTTAGAGGTGGACAGCGTTTCCCGGGTGTGGCCAGAGGGAGAGAGCTGATGACTGGTCGGTCGGTCAGAGATGGGATCTTGCCGGCTTTGAAGACAAGGAAGGTGTGCTCTGAGCAGGGAGCAGAGGTGACTTCTAGAAGCTGTGTGCACCCCACCCCCCGGGCTCTTCCTTGTGTTGTGCGTCTCAGAGGTGAGCCTCATTTCTGTCTGTGGCTGTGGGAGTCCTGATTGTTCTGGTGCTGTGGACGGTTTGTCGGACCCCTTCCTTCCTGGCGCATTTCAGCCCACAGGTGGCTTCAGCTTTTATGAAGACAGGTGGTCCTCTTTGTGGAGTGAATTCGTACCTTTCTGTTGGGACATCGGATGTTTTCATCGTGAAATTGCTCGGTCCGAGTGTACGTCCATTTAAAACCTTGATGGGGGGGATCCCTGGATGGCTCAGCGGTTTGGCGCCTGCCTTCAGCCCAGGGCGTGATCTTAGAGTCCCGGGATGGAGTCCCACATCAGGTTCCCTGCACGGAGCCTGCTTCTCCCTCTGCCTGTGTCTCTGTCTCTCTCTCTGTGTCTCTCATGAATAAATAAATAAAATCTTTAAAAAATAAATAAATAAAACCTTGATGGATTTGGCACATTGCCTCTCCCCCAGGGCGGAGGGGCCCCTTTCCCAGGCATGGGCCCCACAGGATGGACGGCCAAGGTCCTAGTTCCGTCCATCTGATGCGAGAAAAGGAGGAGGTGCTTGGTGAACCTAGTTGGAAAGCTTTGGGATTTAGGCTCCAAGGGAGAGAAGGGGCACTGGAGGGTTGGGGGGTGCCTTAGAGTGGTGGGGCCGGTGACAAGCTGGGGTTGTAGCAGTGGCCACTGCAGAGTCTGTCTGGAGCTCACTTGTGCTGTAGGAAGGTGTAAGCAGGGTGGCAGCCCCGGTGGCTCAGCGGTTTAGTGCTGCCTTCAGCTCAGGTTGTGATCCTGGGGTCCCGGGATCGAGTCCTGCGTCGGGCTCCCTGCATGGAGCCTGCTTCTCCCTCTGCCTGTGTCTCTGCCTCTCTCTCTGTGTCTCTCATGAATAAATAAATAAAATAAAATCTTTAAAAAAAAAAAAAAAAAGGAAGGTGCAAGCAGCTGGCTCAGGCCGGGACCCCTTCAGGGGCGGGGCCCAGTGGAGGTGAGGGGGCATTAGGAGCAAGCCTGCCCCTCCTGCCAGGGAGCCGAGGGGGTGTCGGGGGCGGGGAGGACTCGAGTTCAACAGGGTGTGTGCAGCCGGCCAGGCAGCCCTTGAACTAGAAGAGAGGGAGGGAAGGGGAATCCACCCAGGCTGTAGCTGTAGGCTGCGAAGAGACCCCGGGCAGTCTTCTAAGAGCCTGGAAACCCCACAGGGAGGAGGGGTTTTTTTCTGTGTCATGTGAGCCCACCCAATTTGTGTTTTGAGCAAAATAAATGAGAATTTCCTGGAGGTTTCTGAGAAACTGCAGAAAACCAGTAAGAGCTAACAAAACTGAAAGTAAAACCTGCCCCTCCCTGGATGGAAGGCGCCTCTGGAAATCCCCGGGGCTGTTTCTCTCCAGGCTGCCAGACCCACCCTCTCACTTCTAGAAGCTGGTCAGCCTGGAGTTCATGAGTTCACGGTGCAAGGCATCTAGTGATAGAGACGGTGGCTCCTCTTGTTGGCCCCAAGCTCGACTGAGGGGATTGTTTTGTTCTTGGACCCCCGCCTTCACTTGGACCTGAGACTCACGAAGCTTTGCAGCTTCTGGGGTTGCTTGTTTTGTGCTGCAGATGAGCGGGGTGAGGGGCACCCCAGAATTGAGGTGTGCCTCATGCCCAAGCTTCCAGACCCAGGCAGGGCACCAAAGTCTTGCCACCCATGCCCATTAGAGACAGCCCTGTTCCAAAGCTCATCTCGGACTCCTAGAGAACTGTGTGCGGGGTGCCAGCATTCACAAGCCATCCTGCTGGACACATGTCCCGCGGCCACTTAGCTGTGACCGCCCAAGGTTGGTCCCTTACGTCTGAACATGTTGTGAGTACTCTCATCTAGGTGTGTGACCAGGGGAAGCACATCAGTCCAGACGTGGAGCATCTTTCTGGTTCCAGATTTTGGATACATTCATAGCCCCAAAGCCTTTGAGTCAGGAAAACAGGGATACCCTGGGAGCCTTCCCCTCCTCAACAGCATTTCTAGGAGGAGCGGCTATGGAGGCTCCCTATGGGGCATGTATCCCGGTTCCAGTACCTTCTAGCTCCAGGCCTCAGGGCATCTCCTTGTCCCATGCATCTCACTTAGGGCCTGCCTCATAGGGCTGTCAAGGAGTGAAGGAGGTGCCCCATGAAAAACACCCAGCTCAGGACAGGAGCCCCATTTTGCAGCACATGGGGAGGATATTGTATTGTGTGTTTACGGCAGTGCCCAAATCCCCGAGAACTTGGTGTGTCCGTAAACTGTGTGCCCCTTAGTAAAGTGTGGCTCTGTGTGTGTTTCTGTCTCTGTGAGCAAGAAGTAATGAACCCAGGGAATGGCAAATAAGCCAAAGTAGTCCTCGGAAATGAGGCACTGTTCTAGAATGCTGAATGGAGTCCCTCACGACAAGGCCTGTGAGATTGTGCAGAGGAGCCTGGTTTGAAGAAAGATGGGATTCACGCAGCTGGGTAGGGGTGGGGATTTGGAGGGATGAGTGTTGTAGGGGAAGAAAAAATCCTTCTCTACCCTCAAGGTTTGCAGCGGGACAGATAATTAAATAACACAAGACAGATCCACAGGAGAAAAAACCCAAAGTTTTGTTCTGTGTGCACGGAAGCCTGATAATAAAACAGGCTCTTAGAAGACTGCCCGGGGTCTCCTCGCAGCCTACAGCTACGGCCTGGGTGGATTCCCCTTCCCTCCCTCTCTTCTAGTTCAAGGGCTGCCTGGCCGGTTGCACACACCCTGTTGAACTCGAGTCCTCCCCGCCCCCGACACCCCCTCGGCTCCCTGGCAGGAGGGGCAGGCTTGCTCCTAATGCCCCCTCACCTCCACTGGGCCCCGCCCCTGAAGGGGTTCTGGCCTGAGCCAGCTGTTTGCACCTTCCTTTTTTTTTTTTTTAAAGATTTTATTTTATTTATTTATTCATGAGAGACACAGAGAGAGAGGCAGAGACACAGGCAGAGGGAGAAGCAGGTTCCATGCAGGGAGCCCGACGCAGGACTCGATCCCGGGACCCCAGGATCACGACCTGAGCTGAAGGCAGCACTAAACCGCTGAGCCATCCAGGGATCCCCAATGATAGATTTTTTTTTTTAAAAGAGGGTGTTCAAATTTTTTTAAATTTTAATTTTAATTTATTTATGATAGATATATATATATATATAGAGAGAGAGAGAGAGAGAGAGGCAGAGACACAGGCAGAGGGAGAAGCAGGCTCCATGCCGGGAGCCCGACGTGGGACTCGATCCCGCGACTCCAGGATCGCGCCCTGGGCCAAAGGCAGGCGCGAAACTGCTGAGCCACCCAGGGATCCCCATCCCAATGATAGATTTTTATAAAAACCTGAACAGGAGTGTATTCTTACTTTTTGACAGCAATCAATGGTGGGTGGGAGTGTGGTGGTGGTGGTGATGGTGGTCCACTGTGACCACAGGCTTCGTTCGCATGATGTGCCTAACTTTACGGCCTTGGCTCTAACCTGAGGTTGACTAAAGGTCAGGGAAACGTTCCTGGACTGAACAATGAGATTGCCACTTCCATCTTTGCTCAGACCAAAAGTCCTGGTCTGTGAAATTTGGGGAAAAATTGAGAAGTGTTAATATTATATTTTTAGACGCAGTCATCAGCTTCCTCTCTTTTTTTTTTTTAAGATTTATTTCTTCATGAGAGACACACAGAGAGAGGCAGAGACATAGGCAGAGGGTGGAGCAGGCTCCCACCAGGGAGCCGGACAAGGGACTCCATCCTGGATCCCAGGATCACACCCTGAGCCCTGAGCTGAAGGCAAATGCTCAACCTCTGAGCCACCCAAGCGTCCCCACACCTTTTTTTTTTTTTTTTTAAGCTTCCTCTCATTTGTTTGTTTCTTTTCTTGGGTGGAGAAAGAAGGAAATTCCATGATTTGCAAGTCTGCCAGAGCCAGAGTGTGTGTGTAGGGCCAGGTTGCTGTCAGGCACAAAGGCAGGAAGATGGCCTGTGTCCAAATGAAGATCCACTGGGGCAAGAAGAAAGCCAGGCTGGAAGGAAGAGAAGCAGGCTTCGAGCTCCAACAATTCCTGCCCAGTGAGGCTCAGGGGCACCAGAGACAAGAGCCCAAAGGCCATTCTTCGAAGCTGAGCAAGGTTGCAGGGTTTCTGAGAGTACTGCGCAGAAATAAAGGAGACAAAAATGTCACTGATCCACCAGAAACTTCCAAAGGTATGGATCTTGCCATATTTATTTATTTTTTATATTTATTTTTAAAGATTTATTTATTTATTTATGGGCTGGGGGAGGGGCAGAGAAGCAGACTCCCCACTGAGCATGGAGCCCCCCATGTGGTCCTCAATCCTAGGATCTCAATCCCCGAGATCATGACCTGAGTTGAAGGCAGACGCTTCACTGACTGAGCCATCCAGGCGCCCCTGGTTCTTGCCTTTATATCTGATAGGAGTCTTTGTCCTGTTTCTTCATTTTTTTTGCTCATATATTCATCCTTTCATTCGGTATTTACTGTCTGCCACCCTCCTGGATGTCACTCTGGGTGCCTGGAGGTGACCGGGCACAGTGATGAGATACCTCCTTCCCATGGCCGGAGTGTCCAACATGGAGTGAATGGGACTGGCTTGTTGACCACCACCTGCCATGCAGAGGGCTGTCACAGGGCTGGGGTGGGCTGCTGAGCCCAGGGGGTCTCTCACACAGTCTGGGGGAGCAAGAGAAGTACCAAAGCAGAGTGAACCAGCCAGGAGTCATCACATCTGTGAGACTCACCGTGGGCTCCTACACAAAGCTCATCTCAAAGCTGATGAAACCAAGGTTCGGAGGGTAGAGTCATTTGCCCAGGGACCCACAGCAAGTGAGAAGGTCAAGTTTCAAATCCAGGCTGGCAGGGGCGCCGGGGTAGGGTGGCTCAGTCGGTGAAGCATCTGCCTTCAGCTCAGGTCATGATCCCAGGGTCCTGGGATGGAGCCCTGGAGTTGTAGTTGGGGGAGCCTGCTGCTCCCTCTCCCTCTGCCCCTCTCCCTGCTTGTGTGCTCTCTCTCAAATAAATAAAATCTTTAAAAAAATAAAATAAAATGCAGGCCAGCAGAGCTGGCTGCTAGATTGTGCCCAGGCTTTGGGGCTACCGGAGTGAGAGAAGAGAGGCCTGGGGTGGGAAGGGAGCCGTGTGTGGAGTGTCTGTGTCCAAGCCATGTCTGTGTCTCCATGACTCAGCCTGTGTCTGTGCCCAGGAAAGCTTGCTAAGTGACCCTGAGTGCAACAGCAGGGCTGGCCGGGGCTGTTTATTAAGGCTCTGGTCCCTAGTGGGCTTGTGGGAGGGGGCTGGTTTTCTGCGAGAAGCTGGTACCTTTGTAATCTAGGGAGTGTTTTCCTGAAGAGAAAATGCTTCAGAGTTTCTGAGGTCAGTGGGAAGTTGCAGAATTGCAATGGGAGCATGGGGTCACGGAGGGACGAGGTGTCACCACTGCCTTTCTATCTCTGGCATCTGGATGGTGACTGACATGGTTCCGAAGAGGGAACAAGTATTTAGCAGTTGATTCACAGGTGATGGGATCTTTGAGGGCCTCCTACGTCCTCATTAACCCTGTGCCTGGTGGCATGGGGGCATCCTTGCCAGGATGGTCACTTTTCAGGGTCATTTCACTTTTTTTTTCTGCTGGCCCTATGTGTTGCTGGCCTGGGATGCCGGGAGATGGTCAGTTGGCCTGGAGCAGCCAAGCTGTGCATAGCCTGATGGGGCTGCTGGGGCGTGTGGATGACGTGACAGTGGACACCCCGTGTCTGCCTTTGCCTGCCACGTCCATCCCCACCAGTGTCTGTGCTACACAAATAGTACCAACACAGCGGTGTTTGTAAGAAGCCCGGGAGACCCCAGCTTTGTAAGGGCAGCTCTTCTGTTTTGGGGTAGGGGGATCATAGCCAGAAAACAGCCAGGTCGGTGCAGAATAAACAGGAGCTCCGTGTTACAGGGGGAGGGGTGAGAGTGCTCCAGAGTAGTAGAAACAGAGTGGGAGCCGTTCAGTAATTTAAAGTTTTCAGGGGTCACAGTAGAAATATAAAAAGAAAAAGATGAAACTAATTTTATTTTATTTTATTTTATTTTTTTTTTAAATATTATTTATTTATTTATTTATGATAGTCAGAGAGAGAGAGAGAGAGAAGCAGAGACACAGGCAGAGGGAGAAGCAGGCTCCATGCACCGGGAGCCCGACGTGGGATTCGATCCCGGGCCTCCAGGATCGCGCCCTGGGCCAAAGGCAGGCACCAAACCGCTGCGCCACCCAGGGATCCCTGAAACTAATTTTAGTGATATATTTCATTTAGCCCAATATAGCTGATGTAGTATTTCAACATGTTTCAACATTCAATTGATGTTAGAATTAAGACATTTTACCTTTTTTTTTTTGGTTTCCCCCTGATAAGTCTTTGCAATCTGGTGTGTGGTTTACACTGACAGCACAGCTCAGTTTTGGCATTTCAAGTGCCCAAGTAGCCGTGTGTGGCTCGGGGCTGGTGTGCTGGACAGTGCAGCTCCGGACAGAAGGACAATGATGTCGAAAAGCCCTGCATCTGGTAAAACCATCTAAGTTCCAGGGTCTACAGTTCTGAGTTTAAGTCTAATCTGATTAATTACTATCCACGAGGAGCTATCTAGGAGAACTAGGTAGGGAATTCTCATCCCTAAATAGTTGCATGCCATGGAAGGCTGTCCTGCTCTGGTTCAAAGTAATTTCCATCCCCTACTGCACTCCTCTTCAATTCTTATTATTATAAGTTCAGCTGCTTTCACTGAGAGACCAAAGAACTACTGGCTTAAGATTAAGCAAGATAAAATTTGCTTCTCTCATGGAAGATTTGGGTAGGTGGTCCAGGGCTCCTCAGTGCTCAGAGACCCAGAAGCTCTCCATCGTACTCCTCCACTATCCTCCACATGGGGTTCTTGTCTCATGGCCCCAGATGGCTGCCCAGCTTCTGGCATCACATGTGCATCCCAGCTGTCAGGAAGGAGGAATAGGAAAGGGGAGAACATGCATTCACCCTTGACAATAGAAAGGCACTCTGAGTCCCAGTTTGAAGTATAAATGCCCTCTTATTTTGAAAATTTCAGGGAGAACCTAAAGTTCAAAAATGCCTTTTCAAGTAGAAGTCCATAAGAATTGGCATCCAGGTGTTCAATTGCTGTGGACAACCCTGCCCACCAATTCCTCTTTCAGTTTATTTTTATTTTAAATATTTTATTTATTTGTGAGAGAGAGAGAACACAAACAGGGTGAGGGGCAGAAGGAGAGGGAGAAGCAGGCTCCCCACTGAGCAGGGAGCCTGATGCAGACTGGATCCCAGGACTCCAGGATCACGACCTGAGCTGAAGGCAGATACTTAACCAACTGAGCCACTCAAGTGCCTCCCCCCCCCCTTTTAGTTTTGAGTGTCACTAGAGCCTGTCTCTTGCAGCTAGAGGCTGGGGTATCTTGCAGAGGCTCCTCTGGGATCCAAAGTGGAATCCTTCCCTTCCAATCTCTCCCTCTGGGCATAGCAGGTTGTTTCAGGACCAGCACTGTTAGCATCTCCTGGACTCCATAACCCATTGGAAACACACATTCTAGCCTGGGCTTGGGTGAGCCCTCTGGGTGGTCCTGATGCACATTTCTTTGGAGAACCTCTTTCTAGAACATTCTCAGCTACCTCTGCTGGACCTCCTTCTCTGTGAAGGGAGTGCTTCTTTTCTTCGAAAACCCATCTTTTTGGGTTCCTTTCTTCCAGGTTTCTCCGAGTTGGTCCAGGATGGGCAGTTCCTGGAGGCCTACCTGAGCATCCCGACATTGGTAAAGCAAGGGCAAGACTGCAAATCCCTGTACCAGGTTGTGGCCCAGAGCATGTGGCAGGTGGTCCAGCAGGCTCTGGAGGGCACTGAGTACTGCCCGGAGCTGGAGCTAAAGATCCAGGCTGTGCTGGGCACCATAGAGTGGACACAGGAGAAGCACCAGAGCTGGGAGGATGGTGACCTCCAGGATGGTGACCTCCAGGATGGTGACCTCCAGGATGGCGGAGTTGCCGCCTGGGGCAATCAGCTGGAGAAGCTGCTGAGAAGTGATGTGGAGGCCAGAGTGCCTGCCCTGGGCCCTGGCGACCAGGTGGACCTGTACCTGGAGAAGCTAGAAGAGGCTGTGACACAGGGCCTGAGGTCCCCGCGGGCCAGCCTGTTGGGGCCCCAGCTCTGGAAGGTCTACAGGACACACTTCCAGGAGGTCCTCCTCAACCGCCTCTGGGAGCTCATGCACTCCTTTGGCACCAACAGGGAAAGCTGTCACATGCTGTACTCCTGGGCCAAGATAACGTTGTTTGGGGAGCCAGGGTGAGTCCTCCTGGGGGACCTTGCAGTGTTGGGTGAGGCCACCACTCTGAGTGAGGACCCTCAGGCCAGGACTGTAGGACTGTGGTCAACAAAGAACCTTTGGAGGGGCCACTGGGGTGGGACTGGTGGCCGGAGAAGGGAGGATGCAGTTGGTCCTGGGGACAGCGTGTGCGCACATGTGTGTGTGTGTATGTTGGTGTGTTTGTTGTATAGCATGTGTGGATGTGTTAGCATGTTTTGTGCATGTGTGTGTGTGTGAGAGAGAGAGAGAGAACACGGAGACTTGTCTACACCAATAGAGCCTCTGGCTCCCTTTCTCAGCCCAGCTGCCCTCTGCAGTCACTGGGCCCTGTGCAGGGGTGGGGAGAGGGCAGCACAGGCCGGCAGGAGGCAGGACCCAGCTTAGAGTCCGCTGCCCTCAGCGCCGAGCTGACCTCCACACCCTAGCCCCAGCTCAGCTCTTTGCCCCATGGCTCCTTCCGACCCATCAGGAAGACACTTGTGAGTGCACCTCCCACCTCCCAGGAGCCCGCGGTCAGGCACCTCTTAGATTCTGTGACGTTTGTTCCCTGGATGTCCCGAATGCAGAAGAAGCTGGTGGGACTAATACAGGTAAATGGATCCAGGAGTATCCCTCACCCAGAGGCCTCCCCGTCCTGCATCTGGGGAACAGCAGGCAAGGGAATGGGCTAGGGTGGGTCCTGGGTGGGGGGCTGAGGGGTGGTGTGCTGATTCTGTGCCCTGAGCACTGTCACATGGGAAGTGAGAGTGTGCCGAGGCTCTACGGTGGGAGGAACCCTGCCTAGTGGGCCTGTAGGGAGAGCACCAGGCCACAGGTCTCTGCCTTGACTGGTGAGTGCAGTCCGGCACCTTCCACACCGGGGGCTACGGAGCAGGGCCAGCGGGCCTCAGGTGGGCGCCTGCGGTTAATCCACGCAGACACAGTGAGGACTCAAGGGGACATCACAGTCTCCTACTGGGGTTGAAACGTGATTTCCTATAAGGGCACCCCTGGTCTTGGCACAGATGTGTCGCGCGTCCTAGGGACTTGTGGAAGAGATGTTTGGGGATTGCAGGGAGGCTCTCGGCCATTCTTAGCTAACAGACTGAGAAACTAAGCTTTATGACAGTAAGGTAAAGAATCCGTATCGATTTAGCTGAGATTTTTCCAGTAACTGGTATATAAATGCCGAGCCTTTTTTGGGTTCCTTGGATCACATGGGTTTGAGGCCCTCTTTCCTTCATGGTCCTCCCCGAAACTGTGGCGTTGCAGTCTGAGCTGAATTAAGGAAGACAGGGCTTATTCCCTGCTCTCCCACTCTGCACCTGTCAAGGGCCACGTGGTAGTGTCCAGTGGTCCATTCAGACACGCAGCCAGGACGAACGTGACAACGCGCCTTACTGTGGTGGTGCTGTCAAGAGGCCAAGTGGGAGTGATGCCGTTACATCCCCGGGCACCTGTGCCAGGCGAGGGCTGGCATCAGCTGGACGTGGGGTTGGGATCCTCTCTGGACCAGACCCAGGAGGAGGGCAGGGTGTGGCTGGGGTGGGGTAGGAGTGGGAAAGTGCTGAGGGCTGAGCCAGAGAGAATTCACTTCTAGGCGATCCCCTTCTCCAGATAAGAAGGCCTAGGCCTGCCGAGGACCCAGCAGGCCTCCTGGGCTAAGAGTGAAACTTGGGTGGGAGCATGGGCAGCCAGTGTGAGCCCCCCCAAGACTGCACTGCACTGGCCGTGTGCAAGTCCAGATGAGGAGGACAGCTTCCTCAGGGAACCTTCCCCTTTATCACTGCCGTGGTCGGGTGGGGAGGTCACACTTGGGTTCTTGGCCAGGAGTTGGTCCTCAGTGCCCCGGGTCTCTCTGGAGCCGCCTGGTCCCCAGCAGTCCACCGCCCCTGTGTGCCCCGGGGCTGTGGGTCTCTGGGAGCCCCTCTCGGGTACCCTCATGAAAGGGCTCTGGCTGCCCAGGAGTGGCAGCTGCTCGGTGCCTACGGGTGAATGAGTGTGTGGGGCATGGGCGCAATCACCCTGCCAGGATCGAGGAGGACAGTGTATCTAGAAGGTGCTTCACAGGCCATCCATGATGGATGGAGGGCTGGAGGCCGTGAAAGAGGAGTTTGACTCGGTTATAGGACCATCAGGGTGGGGGGATTTCAGGCCGCTGGTCAATGGTCCCCCTTGCTGGCTCTGGTTCTCACCCTCGCTCCTGTCTTCCGTTGGAGCTGGGCCTGGTGTGCCCCAGAGAGGAGCATGGGGATAGAAGTTGCTTTCACTGTTTTCTGGGCAGGAAAGCTTGGAGGAACAACTAGAAAATGTCCTGATCTGTGATTGGAAAACATGGGCCCAGGCTTCCTGCCCGACGTTTATCGAAATCTTCCAGGTACATGCCCATCGGCACTTTTCCAGCCCACCATGCAGGGTTCCTGGCCCTTCCTGAGCACCCGGCTTGGAAGGGAGGGGCCCTGGAAGGACTGGGGTGAGGGGGTGACGGGCTGATGGGTGTTGGGGCCCATGTGCAGCAAGGATGAGTGGCACACTGGAGGTTGGGGCTCCGGGCATCAAAGTGTCAGTGTCTGAGGGCGGTGGGCAGAGGCAGATGAGGTCCTAGCACAGGGCTGGGGGGCATCTCTTCTGGGGAGAGGCCTCCTCCTGGAATGTCTCTGCTCATGAAGCCCGTTCCAACCTCAGGGAGGACTTGCATAGAGAGAGACCCGTGTCTGGGGACACCTCGGGGAGAGGGTTGAGCAGCCCATTGGGGGTGGAGAGGCCACCAGTGGGTGTGTGTTGGGGCTGGCGCTCTTCTTTTAGAGGATCCGGTGCAGGGGGTTTCTGTTTCTTCTCTTGACCGCTCAGGGTTAGAGGGAGAAGAGGAGGTGCTCTTAAGCATTCTTAATGCCTTTATCCCAAGCAGCGCTGTTCAGTGTCAGGTGGGGCTGGGGCAGCTTCCGGGACCCACAGGAGAAGCCTAGCCCTGTGTGGAGATGAGGAAGTTGTTCAGTCTGGCTGATGGCAGGATACAGTGGAGGGTTCAAGGGAGAGAAGCCTGGCAAGACAGGTGGGCTTGGGAGGGGCAGTGAGGGCCTGGTGGGAGGTGTCTACTCTTTGCCATCTGCAGCAGGCAGCCTGGCAGGGAGGTGTGGGGGGGTGGCCTGTGCACTCCAGCCCTTCCTGCAAGGACAGGTGTGTCAGGTACAAAGCTGGGGGGGGGACATATTCTCCTAGGGTCCACTGGCTTTGTGACTGGTCCCTGGGTCCCCCTGAGAGCCCATTTATTTTGATTGACAGCTGCTGGAAGAAAACATTAATGCAGTACAACCCATTGGACTACCTATCACTAGCCAGGTGCAATCCATGGTTCTGGAAACATTTTCAAAGTTTCTGAAAAGGTAAGTGAAAAGGTGGTCCTTGCCCAGAGAAGGAGGCGTGGGTGACTGGGTCGACCAAACCCCAGTTGGAGTGCTAACCAAGCTTCTAACCATGGGCCAGCGGGTGTTTGGCCAGTTCCCGAAGCAGGGGAAGCTTCTGGCATTGGCTTTGGGTGCTCCCAGTTTGGCCTGTTTCACCTCCTACCTTCCCTCTGGAAATATCCCATGTGACATGGTGGCTCTAGCCTCCTGTGGCTGTCGAGCTAGTTCCATGGAGGGACTACAGTTAAATTTTATTTAATTTTAATTAATTGACCTTTAAACACCACGCGGGGCTGTGGCTCCCCTACTGGACAGCAGGATGGAACACACCCAGCTCTGCCCCAGTCTAGGATTTGGGTGGGGACCCCGCCTCTTTCCGACTGGCTAGGGCTGGGTTCAGGGTCAGTGTGTGGGTGCCTCAGGCCCCAAGCATGTCTCGGACGAAGCACTGTGTAGACCACATCACGAGGCTCTTTTCTCTGGGGCCTTCAGAGTGGCTGTGTTCACCTAGGATGGGCTCCTTAATGGGGCAAACACTAAGCAGGTTACTTAACAGAGACCAGAGATGTGGATTTTTAGGTGAAATCAGCCAGGTTTTAAATACTTACGAAAATGTGGTTGGGGGATCCCTGGGTGGCTCAGCGGGTTAGCACCTGCCTTCGGCCCAGGGCCTGATCCTGGAGACCCGGGATGGGGTCCCACGTGGGGCTCCCTGCATGGAGCCTGCTTCTCCCTCTGCCTGTGTCTCTGCCTCTCTCTCTCTCTTTCTGTGTGTCTCTCATTAATAAATAAATAAAATCTTTGAAAGAAAAGAAAATGTGGTTGGGTAGCCAGTTTGATCCTTGTTCTTGGGACTTAAGTGAGGGCGCGCCTTCTCTCCTGCCTTTGGGAAGCAGCGTGCTGTCCCTGATCCTCTCCCTGCTCTAGGGCCGCTTCAGGGGCCCAGCCCAGGCTCGGGGTGCCAGCCCCCCCTTCCTCTAGGCCTCACTCCGACTCTCCCAGGGGGCCGGCCGGGCTGGGAGGGCGGGCCTCTCAAATACTGCATTAGCCAAAGGGAAAAAACCACTCCCATCCGGTTCTGAAAGCATTTACCACAAACGATCCCGGAGCGCAGTAAATGAAAAGGTCGTTAGGAAGCATCTGGCTGCAGGGCCTGGCACAGAGCCGGCCCAAGTAAACTCTGCCGTGTGAACCTCTCGGTCACTGTCACCCACATTTGTGACTCTGTGAAGAGAGCAGCAGCGAAGTGGGGAGGGGAGCGGGTCCTGAGGGCCTGGCTGGGTCCGGCGGGCCTGGGGGCGGGGCTGGCGGGAGGGGCTCTATCTCCGCCCTCGCACTGCAGGTACGAGGCCGAGGCCGCCCACTTCCTCCACCAGAACGCCACTGCTGGGCCCCTCCCCGAGGTGCACGTGCTGGCAAACTGCTGCATCCTCAGGTGCGTGGGGTGCGGCCGGGCGTGGGCGGGGCCGGAGGGCGGTGAGACGCGGCGTGGGCGGGGCCAGAGGGCGGTGAGAGGCGGTGTGGGCGGGGCCAGAGGGCGGTGAGACGCGGCGTGGGCGGGGCCAGAGGGCGGTGAGACGCGGCGTGGGCGGGGCCAGAGGGCGGTGAGAGGCGGTGTGGGCGGGGCCGGAGGGCGGTGAGACGCGGCGTGGGCGGGGCCAGAGGGCGGTGAGAGGCGGTGTGGGCGGGGCCGGAGGGCGGTGAGACGTGGTGTGGGAGGGGCCGGAGGGCGGTGAGAGGCGGTGTGGGCGGGGCCAGAGGGAGGTGAGGCGCGGTGTGGGCGGGGCCAGAGGGTGTGAGGCGCGGTAGGGCGGGGCCAGACGGTGTGAGGCGCGGCGTGGGCGGGGCCAGAGGGCGGTGAGGCGCGGTGTGGGCGGGGCCAGAGGGCGGTGAGGCGCGGTGTGGGCGGGGCCAGAGGGCGGTGAGACGCGGCGTGGGCGGGGACCAGAGGGCGGTGAGACGCGGTGTGGGCGGGGCCAGAGGGCGGTGAGGCGCGGTGTGGGCGGGGCCAGAGGGTGTGAGGCGCGGTGGGGCGGGGCCAGAGGGCGGTGAGACGCGGCGTGGGCGGGGCCAGAGGGGGGCGGGGCGGGGCGTGGGCGGGGCCAGAGGGTGTGTGAGGCACGGCCCCCTGGTGTGGTCCAGGTTCTGGGCGAGGCCAGTGGGAGGCTGCGGGTTGGGTGGCCGGTCCCTACTGACCACCATGAGACAAGGGGAGAGGACACCCATGTGTTGTACAGTATGACCCCATTTCCTAGGGAAACACCGGTAGCACTGGCCGCCTCTGGGCGAGTTTTCCACTGTACCTTTTGCATTTTAAACCACGTGGAGACAACAGTCTGTAAATACTGGTAAACAGTGGGACCGGATAGATAGACAGCAACAGCAGCAGAGATGAGGGCCGCCCGACGGGCGCGGAGGGGCACCGGTGTGGCTGGTGTGCAGCCTGGGGCTGTGGAAGGCGCTGGGCCACCCCTATGGATCACTTTGGTTGCCCCAAAAGGGAAACGTGGCAGGAGCTGAGCTGGGCACACATTCTGCCGGCACATCTGGACGCTGTCGTGCAAGACACCATCCACGACATCGAGAGCCACAGCCGGGACCACTTCCTGTTTAAGGGCAGAGCCCTGTGCAAGGTGCCGTCCCCCAGTGCCCCAGCCCTGTGTGGGGTCTTCTCTGTTCCCAGAGAACCAAGGCAGGAGGCGCCTGCCTGTGTCTCCCTGGACTTCTGCCCAGCCCAGCAGAGCCTTTGCTGGGGTGGGACACGGCAGGGCCCCAGTGGCGGACTTGGTTGGAGAGGTTCCTGGTCAGGCCTTCTGCCTTCCTCAGGCCGGAGTTCTTTGTCTGGAGCAGCAGGCTGGGCCAGCTGGGACGAGGGTGGGTGGGTGCGGAGGGTGGGTGGGTGCAGCTGGACTTGGCCTCTCCTCCTGTTCTGAGGCCTGGCTCCCTCCCCGCTGAGGGCACCTCCCTTTATCCCCTCTTCCTTTCTCCACCTGTGAAACAGCTCTCCTGCCAGACCAGCAGAGGCCTGACATCTGCTCCCCCTCCCCCAGATCCCGGCTTTGAGCCTGCTGCGTCCCAGGCAGGCAAGGTCCCTTCAGTGTGTCCTAGAGCCTCCGTCCCTGCCCCTCTGGCACTGCAGCTGTCACACTGGAGGATGAGGTCCCTGAGGATACCCAGGGGCTGGCTTGGCCCCAAGTCAAGTCTTGAGTGTGCAAGGTGGCCTCCTAGGATGTGGAAGCCACAGGAGAGAGTTTTCCCTTCAAATCTGGGGTTCAAAAAAAAAAAAATAAAATAAAAAAAATAAAAAAAAAACAAATCTGGGGTTCAGGGCCCTGTTCTAATGGGGGCTTCCTGGGTGGAAGATGGGAGGTCCTGGTGGGTGGGTCTCCATTCCTGCAGGTCTATCCAGTGATTCATTTTTCGCGGTGAGGACCAGCTCTGGAGACACTTGCCATTGGATTTTCCACAGAGATTTGAGCACCTAGGAAGACACAGGGAGGTTCCTCCAGGATGGCCGGCATACTGCCTTGCCTCACCCCCGTCCCAGCATTCTGTTCTGTTCTGTTCTGTTCTGGCCCATCTAGAGCCCCAGGGTCCTCTAAAAAGAACTCCCAGCAGCCACAGCACATGGACCGAACTTGGCACCCTGTTTTATAGATGATGCCGATGAGGCTCATCATGCAGATGGGACACTGGGGTGTAGTGGGCCTGGGACTTGCTTAGGTCCCCTGGTTAAATGCCGAGTAGGCTGGCTTTGCCCCCTCTGCCTGTCCCCTCTGGCGTCCATTGAGAACTGAGTCTTGGGAGTCTGATCCGGAGGGTGAAGGCATCATCGAGATCTGGAGCCAGGCAACGGTCCTGTGGGGACCCAGAGAGAGGGGGACACCCGGGAGGACTCTGGAGGGCTCCAGGGAGGAGCTCAAGTCAAGGGCCGCAGTTTGAATCTGGGGTACTCCTAGGAGTCAGCAGGAGGAGGGTGGACAGAGCTTTGGGACAGATAGCCAGGTAAGCCTCTGGCTCCCTCGGTGTGGGCCCTTCTGGTCCAGAAGCGTGTGCCTGGTGGGGAGGGGAGGGGCCCTCAAGGCTGGGGGAGAATAGTCTAGGGGGCAGAGAGCACAGCCAGACCAGGCAGCCCGGGGGCCTCCATGACGTCTGGCCTTCCTGTCTGCAGAGTCTGCTCCTGGGTTACTTCGTGAGGAAGGACAAGGATCTGGTTGGAGCTCTGGAGGCCTTGTGGCAGAGTCTGGAGGGCCGTCCCAAAATGTACTCCACTCTCACGTATGAGGTAGGAGGCCCACTTGGGGGCGACTGCCTTGACCAGAAGCTGAGGCAGGAACCCCTGAAACCTGGCAGTTAGGGCTTCAATCTGCCTCGTGGTGGGGAGACAAGCCCCCGACAGGCCTGTGCCAGAGAAGTCCGTGTAACAGCCCGCCACCCCCACCCCCGAGGGCCAGCCAGACCGTGTCCTGGGACAGCTTCCACTCAGGCCTCTCTGTCTCCTTGTGTTTTGGGGAGCAGGACATCATGCGAAGTTTGCATGTGGTGGTCTTTGGGGAGTACATCCAGGCCCTGGCCACCCACCTCAAGAAGCTGGCGCCCAAGAAGTGGGAGGACATCTTGGTTCAGGTGAACACTGACACCACGAAGTTGCACAACATCTTCACGAAGCACAGGGTGAGTGTGGACCTCTTGGGGAAGGCCGGGTGCTGGGGGCCTTCCAGTTCTGTGTCCTGGCCCCCCGTCTGGGCAGGTGTGCTCTCCTCACCCCAGCCACACGCAGGCCCACCAGCGCTGGGCCACCTGCTCTCACGGCAAGGCTGTGAGGTGGAGGCAGGGATGTCTCACGCTCTGACCAGCAGTACAGGCCGGGTGAGGGGCCTGAGGTAGACCTGGGGTGTGGGCCTGTAGGTGGGTGAGGTGAACGGGTCCTCCTGAGAGAGGAGGCTGGGAACACAGGGCCTGGGCTCACCCACTGGCTGCTCCCTGCAGGACGTTGGCTTGGCCAACCTACAGGAACCCATCATGGGGATCTTCCAGCTCAGAGGGAACAAGGGCAGGGAGACTGTGGATGACTGGCTGGCGTCCTTCAGGGACAGATTCCCAGATTATTTAAGGTATGAGGGAGAATAAGGGGTAGGAGGTGGGTAGAGGGGGGAGGGGAGCCACGGAGGTGGGGTACTGCCAGGGGCCCAGGTCGGGGAGAGGGGGGGCCCCCAGCATGGAGGGTCAGTCGCTGCCAGGTATCGGGAACCCTAGGTTGGAGTCTCATAGCTCAGTGATCCCCTTTCCCAGAGAGGGAAACAGGTCTCATAGCTCAGTGATCCCCTTTCCCAGAGAGGGAAACAGCAAGAGTCATGGCAAGGCCTTGGCCAGAGTCCCCAGCAAAACACTGCAGGTGGTGTAGGACCATCACCCACCCGGGGTCTTAAGGAAGACTGGTCTCCCTGCCTCTTGCTCCCAGGCTTCACTGGGCAGGATCCTTAGAGTCAGGACCCTCCTGTCCTGACCCGTTCCCAGAATTCCCAGGGCTCCCTGGTAGGCTGTCTAGGGGTCCTTGGAGGGAAGGGTGGGTGGGGACTTGGGGAATCTGCTAGTGTCCCAGCTATCCTGGAAAACACTGGTTGAGACTTCATTTGTGCACACTCATGGGTGCACAGGCCAGGTGGTCACGGGTGCACAAGAGCTCTCTCCCCACCCCCTAGCACCCAGGCCCAGCCATGCTGCTCTGTGCTCTTGGAGGAGACCGAGGACAAGGGAAGCTGCTGCTGCTGCTGTTGACCCCAGCTCTGGTAAAGGTAACCGAGGCTGCAAGGCTCCAGAGCGCTCCTCCAGGGTAGGCGATAAGGCAGGGTCCAGCCCTGGGCCGGGTGGCCAGGGCAGGAACTTGGGGGACGCTGAGGGAACGAGGTCGAGGGGCACAGCCAGAGCATGGTCCCATTGCTTTCAGAGAACATTACTTCACCGTGTGCTCTCGGCCAGCAGTTCTCAAACGTTTTGGTCTCAGGATCCCTTTACTCTGAACAATTACTCAACTAAAGAACTGTGGCTTATGGGATTGCATCTAAGAGTTACTACATTAGAAATTAAATCCAAGTAATATCTAGTAACAATTCATTTACAGTATTTGTTAAAATAAGTAGTAATCCGGGGCACCTGGGTGGCTCAGTGGTTGAGCATCTGCCTTTACTCCAGTCATGATCTTGGGGTCCTGGGATCAAGTCCTGCATCGGGCTCCCTGCAGGGAGTCTGCTTCTCCCTCTTGCTCTGTGTCTCTCATGAATAAATAGATAAAATCTTTAAAAAAAATAGTAGTAATCCATAAAGATAGAAAATTAGTATTTATCAAATAACTGTAAACAAAGTAAATGATAACATATGCTATTTATATGTGAATACATAGATTTGGAAATAAATTGGTATTTATATAAAAATAACACTAATTTAGAAATATTAATTTATTTTAAAATAATAAATGTATAACATATTAACATTATGGCAAATAATGATTTTTAATTGAAAAAAATTAAGTGTTTCTTGTAATAATAAGAACAAACTTAATAATATGGGTGTCATTGTTTTATATTTTTACAAGTATCTTTGGCTTACTAGGAGACAGGTACATCCTCGTATCTGCTGCTGTGTTCAACTTGTTGGACATGCTTTGGCTGAAGCATGTAAGGCAGATCCAGCCTCTTATAGACTAGTTAGTGTGTTGGAGAAAGGGAGGGTATTTTATTTTATCATTTTAAAAAATATTTTATTTATTTATTTGAGAAAGAGAAATCATAAGCAGTGGAGAGGGATGGAGGGAGAAGCAGGCTCCACACTGAGCAGAGAGCCTGATATGGGGCTCAGTCCCAGGACCTTGGGATCATGACTTGAGCCAAAGGCAGATGCCTAATCAACTAAGCCCCCAGGCACCACAAGGCAGTATATTTTAATGCCTCTTTTAGGTATTTGTTGTTATTACTTTTTGATAACAGAACTAAACTGGAGAGGTGGTAGTTTATTAATGATTAGGACATGGATTCTGAAACCAACCTGATGAATTTTATGAAATCTGCATGTTCCATTGTAGTAAAATCTGCCGGTCTGTCTTGCATTTGAGTGGCTCTTCTACCCAATATGTGATTTTGTAACATCGCAAATACCAGTCCACAGTGATGCAGATCCAGGTGTTGGCACGTTTTATCACACCTTATCCAAAAAGCACCATTGTTAAAACTGCCATTGAACCTATCAGGAGAGTCCGTAGCTGTTGGGAATCCCAGGGTCATAGTAGAAGACACAAGTTTTCCAAAATCCTGATTTTCGCTGGAGGGCTCAAATTTTTATTGTTGGTAACAAATACTGTCTGTTGTTTGCTTTGAAGCCGCCAGCTCACACCATTTACTCTCAAGAAATCGCTGTCAACAACTGAATAGTCTGTCCATTGGTCATTCTTTCAAGTAAAAGTGGTATGCCGTAGAGCAAGTGGCTAGTTCAGCTTGTAACTCAAACAGTTGCACAGGTGCTTTTCCACAGGGCAGCTACTGTCTTTCTCTGTGTGGTAGAAGGGCTAACTATGAACTGTGCATTCCTTCCTGTGGAATATTAAACATCTGGGTACTCACGGTTGAGATTTAATAAAAGTAACTGTTTTTACTCTTTTATCAGTACATTTTAAATTGAAACTGGATTATTTTTGTGAGTGCATGATGGTGAAAGGTACTAGTAGAATTTGCTGTCACTATCTTGGCGCAGGCTAAGGTTCCAGCAGCTTTATCCACCATGGCTTTTGGGCCATGGATATAAATGTCTGCCCAGTGAAAAGCAAAAACAGTGGTTTAGTATAATGAAAAGAGTTTTGATCTCACAGGTCTCCCGAAGGGGCTCAGGGCCCTAGAATTCCATGGAAGGTATTTTGAGAACCACTGGTTTAGCTGCACTGTGCTCTTCTTTGCCTGTAGGTGGACTGTAGGTGGACTTCTCTGAAAGTGTTGATATTTGATCATTTTCCCCACATAAAAATGATGCATTCATATGGTTTAAACAGACTGTCTCTAGTCTTTGCTGTTCTATTCCACCTCCCTGGAGGGCCGTTCCCATCTGTTGAAATTCCCCTCCTCCAAGGTCTGGCTCCTAGACCTCCATGTCTGTTGCTTACTTTCTTCCCTGAAATGCACATCACAGTCTCCCTTCAGCCAAGAGCTGTCTTGTCTGCTCACTGGCATGTGTCTTGATAGCAGAGGACCCACCATGTTTGTCTTTGTCTTCACAGGATCTGACGGCAGCTCCCTGACTGCCCTTAATGGAGGTGGAGGTGAGCTCGAGCTTCAGGAAGCCTCGGGCTGTGGAAGTTGTGTGGCTCCGACACCCACCTATGGAGAAGGATCTGGGTGCCCCTGGCCACCAGGTGGCCACTTCATAAATGGTGGCCTGACATCCAGGAGGAACCCAATCCTTCTCAGTTCTGGACTCGTCTGTCAGAAGGAATACCCTGACCCCAGCCACCAAGCAATAAGGCAGGCCAGGCCTTGTGGGAGGCCACATGCTCATGTTCTAGCCAGAAACCCTACTGAGGACCCAGCCAAAAGCTGGCATGAACCCCAGAAGAACCTCAAGATTCCTGCAGCCCCAACCACTGTCTGATGTAGCATCAGAATTAAAGGCGAACATAGCCTATTGGTGATTGGTGACTGAACAGTTGGACCCTCGCCTGGTGTGGAAGTTCCCACAGTTGGTATCAAAAGAGTTGTGAGCAGAGGGACAGTTTTGCTGGAGTCACCTTGGTCACCCACGCCTCCCCATGGAGGTGGGGGGACACTTGCTTGCTGCCACCCCCAAACTGCATGAAAATGCTTCAATGAACAGGCCTCTGCCTAATCTGAGTCAGAAGCTGTCAAGTCGTTTCTCCTTTTCCTTCCCTTTGTCCTCCTTCACGTTATTCTCTTTTCTGGAAAATGAAAGAGTAGTTCCTGTACATCAGTATTTAAGAGAGGCTGCGACCCAGACCTTGCTTCAACGCTGTTTTAGCAGATTCCCTAGGCTCAGGTACGTAGCACTTTAACATAGTGTAATAGAGGCAATTTGCATCTGTATTTCTTTTGTCCTTGGAGATGTTGAAAATAATTTAAGAAACTTAAATTTCCAGGTCAGGGGCACTTGAGTGGCTTAGTTGGTTAAGATCTGCCTTCAGCCTCAGGTCATGATCTCAGGGTCCTGGGATTGAGCCCTGTATCAGGCTCTCTGCTCAGTGGAGAGCCCGCTTCTCCCTCTCCCTGTCCCTCTGTTCTCTCTCTCTGTCTCTCTCAAATAAATAAAATCTTAAAAAAAGATTTCCAGTTGGAAGAGTCTTTTTTAAAAAAGATTTTTTTTTTTTTAAAAAGATTTTATTTATTTATTCATGAGAGAGACAGAGAGAGGCAGAGACACAGGCAGAGGGAGCAGCAGGTTCCCCATGGGGAGCCTGATATGGGACTTGATCCCAGGACCCCAGGATCACGATCTGAGCCAAAGGCAGACACTCAACCACTGAGCCACCCAGGTGCCCCCAGATTTTTTTTTTCAAGGCCTGATTTTATTTCACAATGCTGCCTGTGTGGTCTCTGTCTTTTGGGACTGATTTGGCCTACAGCCCCGATCACCACTGGCCCTGACCCCAGTGGGCCTTGTCCACAGGCCACAGCTTGGTCCCTCATTGCGGTGGACACACTTTTTGGCCTGGAGTCCTTAGAGGGTCTCACATTCCTCATGTTTGAAGAAAGAAGTGGCTTGTTCATTCCGTCCTTCTCTGACTTCCCACAGGTCCATGTGACCCTCCATCCCATGGGTCACCACCTGCTAGAGAGAACAGACAGGCTGCTTCCTTCCTGAGCTGCCATCCTGGTGGGTCTCAGCCCTTCCTCTCCCTCTCTCACACCTGAGGAACACTCTCTTCTCTGACTCAGGCCCAGGACCATGTTCCTGGGGTCATTTCTGACCCAGCAGCGCAGGACCATGCTGGCAGGGAGCAGGAAGCCCCAGCATGCCCGGCCGAGGCCTGCGTGCAGCAGAGTCCCAGGGACAGCCGAGGGACCAGCCACATCTCCCACCCCTTGGGACCCAGGGGAGAGGGCCCTAGGCATGGGGCTGGGTGGGGAGGGTCACTGAATGTGGGTTTTCCATCCCAATCACGTTATATAAGCAAGCAATTCCACCCCCTCCCCCCAAAAAAAGACAAAAGAAAAAACTCAAGCCGTATGTTTTATTTCAGACTGTCCTGGACTGAGGCTGGGCAGCAGCAAACACTGATCGTCTCCCGAGGAAAGTGCCTTCATTCTGGGCGTCAAATCGCTCCTACAAGTAGTTTCTGAAGGAAAGGACAATGAGCTCTGTATAAAAATAAGCAAGCACACAAGGGCAGAGGAACCATGAGTGAGACCCAGTAGGACCTGCAGACAGCAGACAGGCCTGCAAAGACCGGCTCTTGTCACACGGTGTAGCAGACACATGGCATATCAGACACTGAGTGTACCAGACACCGACTGTATCAGGTACACGGTGTATCAGACACTGTATCAGACACTGTATTAGACACTGACTGTAACAGATGCACAAGGTATCAGACAGCGACTGTACTGACCGTACCAGATACCGACTGTATCAGGCACATGGTGTATCAGACACATGGCATATCAGACACCAACTGTACCAGACACCGACTGTATCAAACACTGACTGTATCAGACATGGATTGTACCAGACACTGGCTGTATTAGACACTGACTGTATCAGACACAGAGTATCAGACACTGTATCAGACAGCGACTGTCTCAGACACTGACTGTATCAGACAATAACTGCATTAGATGGTGACTGTATCAGACACACAGGGTATCAGACAGCAACTATATCAGACAGTGACTATATCAGATACCGACTGTATCAGGCACACGGTGTATCAGGAACATAGCATATCAGACACCAACTGTACCAGACATATGGTATATCAGACGTTGACTGTATTAGACACTGAGTGTATCAGATATTGACTGTATCAGACACCAACTGTACCAGACAGTGACTGTACCCGACACCAACTGTATCAGACAGCGACAATATCTGCCACAGACACTGACTGTACCAGACACATAGTGTGGAGTGTGGACAGATTGTGTCTAAAGAAATAAAACACAAGCTTGAAAATATCTATAGGGGCAGATGCTGACTCCCTTCATGGGGGATTTCTTGTGGCCTTAGAGAGGATCCTTTGGGACCCTTTGGGGAACAGGGTCACGAAAAAAACTCCATTCTAACACTTTCCCTTCCCTGAGCCTCCTGTATGATGTCAGGCCAGTTCCTGCCTCTCCACCTCGTTCACAGCAGGCCACTGATGCAGCCAAGCTTCCAGAAATGCATTAGGACCCATCTCGGGTGGCCTTGCCTGGACACCAGTCACCTGTCACATGAGGATGCTCCTGCAGCAATGAATGCCCCTTACCCTCTGACGTTCCGTCCCTGCCCAGCTGGCTTCCCCTGGTCCCTGCGGGTGCACCGATAAGCTGGTCCCCTCAGAGTAGACATGGTTCGTCTCTGCTCGGGTGTGCATGGTCCTGACCTTGGTTGTTGGTCTGCCGGCCCGAGGGTTGGTGGGGGGACCGTTCTGGAGAGATCGGGTGTGATGTCCTGAGACAGACCCAGAGGTGGGGGGCAGACTTTCACCCCCAAATCCTCAACAAGTAGGCAAGGAGGGTCAGTTGGCAAGCAGCCTAGTTTCCCTGGAACATTCCACATGCTGATTCCGAGGGCTCCCGGTGGGACGAGCCTTAGTTGCCAACATGAGAACCCACTTACCAGTGCACTTTGAATGGGTGCTGGAAGTCGCACTAGGATCTGATCTTAAGGGTAGCAGAGCTGAAAATGTTACGTCTTTTACATCAAAGATGGGGCGCTGACAGGAACAGAGCGACCTTCAGACACAGATGAGGATGTTTGGAAGGATGAGCCTGAGAATCTTCGACACCCCTTCCCTGTGAGCCTGCAGGAGCGAGGCTCCCCCTTTCCAGAGGGTCTACAGAGCCTTAGGCTGAGGCAGGGGCCTAGCAACATGTCGCTGCTGTCTCTTTGGGCCTGTCCCTACCAGGCCTCATTGCATCCCAGCTGATAAACAGGGTCGGCATTGAAAATAGCCCAGCAAGGAAATACAGTCTCTGCTCTGGGGAGGTGGGGTGCGGTGGGGGTTGCTTCTTCACCGAAGCCCTGAGGCACCTGGTTGAGATCTGCTGCCTGGTTGCAGAAGGCGCCAGTGGATGCAGCTTCAAACTGGCTGGGGAGGGGGTGGAGGGTGACAAGGTGCGTAGAAATGAGGGGAGCAGGGATTGGTTTGGTTCTCTCTGTGGCTTGGTTTTCCTTCCTGTATTTTGAAGCTCTTACAGATGCATAAACAGGTTTGTTTGGTTCTCTTGCTGAATTGATCCCTTTACTCTTTTTTTCTCTGGTACTAATCCTTTCTCTGGGGGCTCCCGGGTGCTGCAGTGGGTTAAGTGTCCGACTCTTGGTTTTGGCTCAGCGTCATGAGATTGAGCCCTGCATGGCGCTGGGCCCCGTGCTCAGCTGGGAGACTGCTTGTAATACCTTCCCCTTCCACTCCTCCCCCGACCCTCCTGCTCGCTCTCTAAAATAAATAAATAAATAAATAGAATCTTTAAAAAAAAATCCTTTGTCTGAAATCTATTTTATTTGATGTTATTAGAGCCAAATCACTGTGATTTGACATGGCACTTTTTCCATCTGCTTGCTTTTAAGCTATTTTGTCTTCATATTTAAAGTGCATTTCTTATAGGGAACAGATCCCGATCTTTTTTTTTTTTTTTTGGCCAACCCCAAAAATTTCTGCCATTTTATAGAGGAGTTTAGACCATTTGCACTTATGCAATTATGTCCTTTTCTCCTCTGTCATCTGCATCATTTATTGTTCTAACTAGCTGACTGTTCTTATCCTTAGGGGTTCTGGGATATCAGATGATATGAAGCTTACCTTTTGGTCCTAGATTTTTTTTTTTAATTTTCTTTCTTTATTCATGAGAGACACAGAGAGAGAGGCAGAGGGAGAAGCAGGCTCCATGTAGGGAGCCTGATGTGGGACTCGATCCCGGAACTCCGGGATCACGTCCTGAGCCTAAGGCAGACACTCAACCGCTGAGTCGCTCAGGCGTCCTGGTCCTGGATATTTTTATATTTTGTAAATATTCTTGGTCTTTGCTCTAGGAGGCTGCTAGTCACATTATCTGCAAACATATCTTCTGGGGGACTTGCATGTATGTTTTCTGAGGTGGGATCCAAGCAGCATTTAGACTAGGGTTAGGTTTCTGCACCCTATGCATCCACTCCTAGAACAGGACATGGAGGAGAGCACAGGTCCACCCAGCCAGCACCCTCGGAGGAGACCCAGGCTGGATCACCCTGGAGACAACCACAGTAGGATGGACAAGAAGTCAGCCACACTCGTCAGAGGGAACCCGATCCTGCAAACAGAAGCAACCCGCCTTAGCTGCAGGGCTGCTGGGGAGAAGCCCACCAGCGCCTCCTGCAAGAAGCCACACGCAGGGGGTACACAGGTGAAGCTAATTCTGGGGTAAGAAGCAACGGGGTGCTTCCCCGTGGGGAGGACGGGGAGGGCGGACGAAGCTGGCTTCTGGGGGTACTGACACATGGCTGTTCATGCTGTGCACGTGTTTGCAAGCTGCCCGTCCATAATCTGCACATATTTCTACAAGTACGTGACACTTCACTTATAAATGTCTACTCACACATTTTTACGGACTGTATCCCTGGAGAAATTGCCCCATCCCTGGAGGCTGTCAGGGGCCCGAGGCACAGGCCACAGCTCTGACTTTGACCCTGATGGCCTGTGGCACAGCCCAGGGGGTGTAAGACCCTGCCCGGCAAGGTTGGCTGAGTACTTGCCTCTGGCAATGGGGAAGTCACAGCAAAGACACCCCAGCACCTGGGCTTCTTCCTCTAAAAGCCCCCGCCCACCCTACCTCCCCCCCTGGGGTCAGCTGCCCCCCTCAAACCTAACAACCCACCCAGGACATTCTCTGGAGCAAATTCCTGGCAAACAAGCTTGAGTTCTCACTTAGCCATTGTCTTGCCGCCCCCAGCACGCTCCTGTGGCCCTTTCTGTGACTGCCAGTGAGGACAAGGACAACGGAAAAGAGACATGGACTTGCACTCCCCAAAGAGGAGACAAAGATCAATGAAACACAAGGTCACGTACGAAGGTCACTTCATTTCACAAACATACTGGGACGCAGAGACACAACGGGAAGCAAGGGAGCCTTTTATTGGGATCTGTATAATCGGAGGGAAGGAGGTGTTCTGGGGGGTTCTGCCGCATCCTAGGCTCATCTGAGATGCCTACTCTATTCCCCTATTAGAACAGGATTTGCCAGGACGGAATCTGGGTCACTAACCCCTGGAAATGGTGGGGCCTGGACATGCAGAGCGCGATGGAGAACCACAGGCACCCACATCTCCAACCCCGCTGGGGAGCAGTGAACACTCTAAGCGGATAGAGAGAGCCCTCCCTGGCAGGATCTCAAGGTCCACTGAGTCAGGAGACAGCACCATTCAAGCCCGAATCTGGGACGGGGGAGGGTGGCAGGTGCAGGCAGCTCTCCAGGTCGGCCGGCCCCCTGGGCCTCCCAGCTGGTCTCCCTCAGCCAGTGGTGAGCCCTGCCCCGGCCTGGCCTGCCGAGGGGTTTGAGGAGCTCAGTCGGGGAGCTCAGGGCTCTCCAGGGATGGCTGGGCCCCCTGACCTCACCTGGGTGGGCCCAGCTCTGGTCCATGCTCTGTGGGTGAGTCTCCTCCTGGGGTCTCTTCACTCACGTTCCACGAAGCCTGGGCTGCAGCTTCCAGGGCGGGGTGTCTGGAGCCCCATCCCCCCTCCAGCGATGTGTGAGCCCGGTCGAGCCTGCGATGCCCTCCCAGCCCCACTTCTGACTCTCCCCCGGGCCTCCCAGTGGGACCCTGTCCTGTCCTCCAGAGGAGCCACTGTGCGGCCCAGGTGGGGAGTCCCCAGGGACCTGCCTGCTCTCTCCCATCCCTGGGCCCCCCGAGGCCCACGGAGGGTGGGCCAGGCCCCGTCGGGGGCAGAGGAGGGTAGAGCGGGCTCAGGAGCTATCTGCTGCCCGGATGGCAGCGCGGGGCGGGTGGAGGTGGCTGGGAGGCTCCGTCCCACTGCGCTGGGGGCAGAGTCTTGGACTTCTTAGTCTTCCACGTGCTCTGGGGGCTGGGAGGGCCTGCCCGGTTTTACCGAGAACCTCCTGCGAATCTTGTATCTCCAGGTTCTGTAACCTGCCGAACAGGTGAGTTGAGTTGACTTTCCAGAGCCGATCCATGAAGGCGTCCTTGCTGGGCTGAGCCACCGGCCTCGTGCTAGGAGGCCCCTCACCCCGCAGCTCGGGACCCCATGCCGCCAGGACCCCAGGGACCTCATTCTGGCCACACATGGAGTCACCTGGGCAGCTCCGGAACCAGCTGCTCTGTCTCCTATGGCCTGAGCCAATAATTGGGGATTTTTGTGGTTGAGGACACACAATCCTCCACCATGATCGTCACAGGGGACAAGGACTAAAGCCCTGCTCTTACCTGTGGGCTCTGTGGGTGGGGGGGACACCGGGGGGCTGTTCCTGGGCGGCCGTGCTCATCTCTTCCCCTCCCTCCAGCCCCGAGGAGCCGCCAGTCCCTCCCGTTCACACCCCAACTGCAGAGCTCTCTCCTCTGACTTTCCTGAGGCTGAGGCATTGACTGGGTGGTTTCCTGCTTGACCCCTGCATTTTGGGGTTCAGTGTGCGTTCCTCTCCGTGGGCAGTGCTCATTCACTGGGGGGCTGGCCTTGCAGGGGCCCCCGGTCTGGAAAGGTGGGATCTTGGCCCTGCCTCTGTCATCGGGGCCAGGCTGGAGCCATGCCCCGCCCCCCCGGGGTTCCTCCGGCCTCTTCTTCTCTGGCATTCGGACCGGGATGTCCACTGGTCTCAGGGGCTCTCTCTGGAGCCCCTTTCTGGTCGCCGGCGGTCCTGCCTAGGAAGCTGTCCCTACATGTGCCTCCTCTCCTTCGCCCGCACCCTGCCCCTCCTGGCCCTGCTCTGGGGCACCCCTCACGAGTCCTCACCTGGGTGTCTGCCCAGAGACTCTGTGCTCCGTGCCCGGGGCCCTGAGCTGCTTCTTCCCCAGGCACACCCTCCAGAGACCAGTCCTGTGAGGTGTTGTCACTCTGTGGGCACTCTGAGAGGCTCAATCTATCCCTGGACCCAGCCACCAGGGTGGACCCCAGCCAGCCCGGCACCTCCCCACGGACCCCCAGACTCCCAGCCCCGGCCCCTCCTGGCTGGGGGCACCTCCCTGTTCTTGGAGAAGGATGGTTGTGATCCTCTAGCTCCGACGGGAGGGGCTCTGAGCGTCTGTCTAGCCCCCTGTTCCTGGGCCTGCTCCCCAAGGGGCAGGTGCTCACCTGGGGCAGGTGCTCATGCACGTGGGGAGGAGTGGCATGCGGGCACCGAGCTGCAAGGATAGTGGGGTGAGGGCTCCCCTGAATTCTGAGGTCTCTGCCCCCCCCTGCTGGGTCTTCCTGGCTCCTGCCCCTTCCTCCTATCTGTGACCCCGAGTGACCACCTCCACCGAGCCTCAGTCTCCCCATCTGAAGTCACAGGGTGGGCTGGCCAGAGGACCCAGGAGCTCTCCTCTCCCAGGAGCAGCTGGAGGATCACCCGTAGTGGGGTCAGACGAGCCTCGGCCTCCCCTTCCTGCCCAGCCGGTGCCCAGGTGCCCTAAGATCGCCCCTCTGCCCTCTGACCTGCCCCCTGCCTGCTCCGCGGGTAGGGCTCCCCTCTGTGGCACCCGTCCACCTGAAGGAGGCCACCACTCTCCCTGACTGAAGGCCTCCCTGGGCCGGCAGCATATGCAGAGTTCTCAGCCCACAGCTCACTGAAGGCTGCCACTATGTCCTTGTCCCTGCCCATGGGCCACTGGGTCCCTTCACCCCTGCGACCTGCAGAAGTCCCGGTCTCCCCTGCCCCCTGCAGGGCCCCAGCCGGATCCTGCCTCCCACTAACATTGGGCACTGGGCCCCTGATGGTTACTCTAAGCCCTCACCTGACCCCTTCCTGCCTTCCCTAGAGCCCCAGGCCTGCCTCCACAGCTTCTGGATCTGCCCACTGAGGCTGAGGTAGAGGGCATAGGCTCTGGTTGCTGGGGTGGTGGTGAGGCCCAGCAGGGGCGACCCGGGTGTAGCGGTGTGCTTTGTACCTCAATGCTCTGTTTGGACCCGGGGTGAAGTGACCTGAGACCTGACCTTGGGGCCTGGTCTAGCATCCCCTGCCAGGTGCTGTTGGGGGTGAGGTGGGGTCCCCCATGGTTCCCTCTGGAGCCTGGAGGCAGAGGTCCCCACCTAGACTCTTCTGGGGAGAATCCTGGGGCCAGCCTTTGAACACTTGTGCCCAGGCCAGGCCTGTGGGGAGGTGTCAAGGGCCAGGGCTGGTTGTGCTGAGGGCCTTAGGTGCTTTCGGGCAGACAGGTCTGTCCTTGGGGAGTAGGGGCCAGCCACCATGGCAGATGAGCTAAGGGGCCCGTGTGGCATGTAGACACGGGTCCTGGAGGTTGTGGGTGACCCCAAGTGAGGGATTCCCTCACCTAGGGAAGAGCTGGGTCGGTGCTGGAGCTGGCCCCAGCAAGTCAGAGTTAGGCTTGACCCAAGGTCCACATAGCCCATCCTGGCCCAAGATGGGGACACTGAGGCCCAGGCGCCTGGTGTCCTGCTCACAGGCCCATCCCAGGACACTGCTGGGCCCTCTACCTCCCACCTCCACCCCGACTAACCTCGTGCTTTTTCCTGGCTGTTTGGGAGGCTCAGGAGGATGAGGCATCAGGGGAGCAACTGTTTTACCCAGGCTGGATGGCCTCCCGCTCCTCCCTGACTGCCCACCTTTGCATCTGGGGGCATAGAGGCCGCTTGTCTGGGCCCAGGCAGCCTGGCCTGGGAGACGCAGGCAGTGACCTGGCCTGTTCCCCTTCTCACTCTCCCGCTGAGTCTGGCTGGGAGTTCAGTCTGAACTTCCCGTGGGGGTGGCTCCTGGCCTGAGGCCCTGGGGCCCATGTCTGGGAGAGAAGGGGCCTCCCTAGGCCTGTGCTAGTCCTTGTCCCATCTGGCCACTGCCACCCCCTGGCTCTTTCCTGCCCCTCTCCCTTTCACCCCCCACATCTCGGGCCCTGTCCCAGTGCAGGCCTCTCCGCTCACCTGTCCACTCCTGTCCTCTCCCTGACTGCCCACCCCTGTGGCCTCGGGTGTGGCCAGCAGAGCAGCCCCTCTCTTCAGAGCAAACCAGCTCTTGTCCATCCTGGAAACTGCCTGTGGCTCCTTACCTCATGGGTGCTTTCCTGCCACCCCGTCTGCCCTCTGCTCCCTCAGCCTCTCAAGCCCGGCTGTGATGAGCACGGCCTCCTCCAGGAAGCCCTCTGCTTTGCCTCTCCCTCCCACCCTGCACCAGCCTCTCTCTGCTCGAACTAAGTGCCACCCCGTCCCTCTCCTGTTCCTGGCCTTCATCTCCTTCTGCCTCTTGCTGGGCCACCCAGAGTCCCTGACTACAGTGCTTGTGCTCAGGTCTCTGCACCTGCTGCTCTGCAAGGTGCTGCCTGTCACTGCACCCCCCCTCTTCCCTGAAAAGCCACATGTGTGAGGCAGGGGTGTGGGCAGTGGCTCTGACTCTCCTCCACGGCACAGGCAGGCCTTGGCATCAGGTTTCCCCCCCAATACCCCCAGCTCGCAAGTGGTCCCTGGCATCAGGAGGGCCGGTGCTGAGTCCTGCCCCCACCCTCTCAGCACCCTGTGGACCCCTGCCTGGAGGGGACGCTTCCAGGCTCCAGATGCCAGGGGCCCACTGTGGATGCTGGTCGGGTCAGCGCTGGGGTAGGCAGGCATGGGCAGAGGTGGTGCAGCCAGGGGGCAGGAGAGACCCTCCAGAGGCCTCCTGAACTGAGACCCCAGCCCTGAGGGCTTGAGGCCAGGCCTCTGGGACCCCAACTGGGGGAGGGGGGTGGGGTGAGTTCCATCTGACACTTGCCCGCTCTGAGCACCCAGGAGGCCCCAAACACTTGCTGTCAGGTAGAAGCACCCGTGCACGGTCTCACCAGGTCCCCAGCTCTGCTGAATGATAGGCCGGCACCGAGGTGGAGACCAGCACCCCACAAGGGAGGCTCGGAGGCTGAGGGTGAGGGCAGCCCCCGGTAGAGCTTAGGCCCGCAGGTGAGTGCCAGCTCCCAGGTGTGGGTCTCCACTGCCTGGTGCCTGCAGGCAGAGCCAGACTCTCCTGGTGACCCAAAGAAAGGCCACCGGGCAGTGAGCTTCGGTGTAAGCTCAGGAAGCCTTATTATCTGCAGGTCTTCGTGCTGATACTTAACACTTTGAGACGAACCCTTAGGTCCCAGGCTGCAGAATAAGAACCAGAAAGAGGTTCCCCCGGGGAGGACACTCCTGCTCTGTCTTCATGGGTCACAGCGGCTGTGGTGTTCAGGACTCTAAGGATGGTGACTGCCTTTGTCTTGTCAATATGTTATCCATTTTTGGCGAAATCAAGAGAAAGAGTGTAGAAGATGGATATAAATCTATAAATGTGCCTTAAAACCACTCAAAGCCACAGGAAGTGCTCTCAGGCCCGGGGCTGCCTGGGGAAGGCGATAGGACCATCTGAGGAATTCCCTAAGTGAGAAGATCCAAGGGGAGGTGACCCCAGTGGCAGAGGCCTTCAGGTCCTGCGGAGTCCTGGCAGGGGGTGAGTAGGGACCTTGCCCAGATGGCCCAGTCCGATGGGTGCTTCTGAGATGTGAAGGGCTCACGATCCTCTAGAGCAACACCGACCATTGTGATGGAAACCTCCGGCTCCTGTGTCTGCGTGGTCCCACGGCCACCCAAACCTGAGTGACTGGTAGGCTCCTTACAAAGCTGGGGAGATTTTTGTTCTAATGCTCTGAATCGTCGGAGCTTCTTCCAAGAAAAGAGAGACGCATGTGTGGCTCCTCCGGGTTTCCTCTCTGTCTGGAGAACACGGAACCACGTCCTGGCCTCGGGCTCTCAGCTGTGCTTGCATCTCAGCCCCCCACTGCCCGGAGCTTGCTTGTCCCAAAGTCAAGGAAGAGAGCCCTGCAAAGGTTGCCTCAGCAGGATCTCTCCCTGGGATTTCCTAGGGGGCCGCTGGGCTACGTGGGAGCCTCAACCTCTCCGTGTTGGAAAGCGAGTGGGCTTGGAAGGCCCCTGATGGGTTTTGCAGTCACCGGCCTCCAGCTGAGCTCAGCGCCCTCGGGCACTGCCCTGTCCACCAGGAGGCCCAGGGCACGCCTCGGGGGTCACGGGTTCCACACCCTCAGTCCCTTTAGCAACTGTTGAGGACAATGGTCTGCAGGTGTGTCCTCCTGAGGCCAATGTGCCGGGTGGGGGGCTGCCCTGCCCACACCTTCAGGGACTTGCTCGCTCTGAAATACTGGTCTGTGGCCCAATCAAGCGTGTGCTTCACGCGTCGTGGGGTAAATTAAAACCTCCTGGCAGTTCTTCCAATGTCCTCTCCCAGGACTGCCGCTGATTGAATGCCTGAATGGATCCTGTTGTCCAGAAGATTCCATCCTCCTCCATTCTGACATTATGCGCTGTGGGAGGAGCTAAGGACACTGGGTCACTGTCGTCCACAGGGGGTTTCTGGTTCTCCCTCCCGGGTGAGTGTCTGTGCTTCAAACCCCAGATCCCACATGGAATCTCGTGGAAGGAAATACTTGATGAGCCTCCAATGCCTGCACCAGTCGCCCAACCATGGTTTCCAGGGTCCTCCGTCAGCGCCACCAGCAGACCCAGGGGACTGAGCCAGGACTCCCTGGGTGGAGTCCAGAGACCCCCTGCTCTGCTCAAAGACCCTGAACTAGGGAGGCCTGAAGGACCAAACATGCTGAGCTGTGTTTGTTTTGTTGCTTGGTCAGGTGACTGGCCTCTCTGGCTGTCTGATGGGTGGTTGAACTGCTCCCACTTGTGGAAACTGCAATAAAAGCTCTCGGGATGGCTTCCTGTTCCTCCCCTGGGCTCTCCTCCTGTTTGGAGGAGGCTGTTCCCGGATCTCTGTCTCAGTCCCTTGTGTCTGGGGGGTCAGCGGGGATGCCCTCACTCTCACATCTCCTGTTTTTGTTTTTTTTTTTAAGATTTTAATTTATTTATTCATGAGAGACACAGAGAAGTAGAGACACAGCAGAGGGAGAAGCAGGCTCCCTGAGGGGAGCCCAATATGGGATTCCATCCCAGAACCCTGGGATCACGCCCTGAGCCAAAGGCAGACAGATGCTCAACCACTGAGCCACCCGGGGGCCCTCCAGTCTCCTGTTCTAATTCCAGTTCCTTCATCTGAGTCCATGGAGCCCAATGTCGGTCAGATTTGTTGTTCTTTCCAGGAATCAACTATAGGTTCAATAATGATATTTTCCCTATGATATCTTTTTAAAAAATATTTTATTCATTTATTCATGAGAGACACAGAGAGAGGCAGAGACACGGGCAGAGGGAGAAGCAGGCTGCACGCAGAGAGCCTGATGTGGGAGTCGATCCCGGGTCACCAGGATCACGCTCTGGGCTGAAGGCAGGCACCAAACCCCTGAGCCACCCGGCTGCCCTTCCCTATTATTTCTAGGCTCTATCAGCTCCCCTCTGTATTTCCTTCCTTCTCCGGGCCTTGAATCTGTGTTTCTAGCTCCTGGAGTCAGTCAGGGAGCTGAGTCAGGGCTCCTGAGTGCTCACCCAGGGCTCTCAGCTCCTTCCTCTGCCCCTGGCCCTGCCTTCCCTGCACCCACACCCTCCTTCCTCTCTGCTGTGTTCTCATTGTCACTGGTCTAGAGTTACTTTCTAGCTTTCCCTGAGCAGCGGTGGGAGGGGCTAGAATCTTCCATGAGGGAGGGAACTAGGAGGTCTGGGGGACCCAGGAGCCCAGCCCCTGAAGACTATGGTGGGGTCTCTCCCAGGCCCTGCAGGGTCAGCTGATGGGAAGGCCTAGGTGTGCAAAGAGGGGCGGGCTCTGGAACAGATCCTGGGTTGAGAGGGGCTGCTGGGGTGGGGGGGATGGCAGGGGATGTGATCAGGAAAGGAGGAGGGGTGTTGGGACACAGAAGGGCCTTCCCTCTGGTCCTGGTGAGAGGACTTTATCAAAGGACAAAGGGAGTGACCTGTCATGATTCCTATTTGGAAAGCTCCCACGAGGAAAGGGGGCTGGAGGGGCTCAGAGTGGAGGTGGGGTTTCAGGATCCTGGCTCAGGAGAGAGCACGAGACACTGGAGCCTCAGTCTGAAGCTCCCTGGCAGGTGGCCCCTTCATCTGCCCTTGAGATTTGGGTCCCCCCCCCCCCCCTGGCAGGGATGGGGGTGGGCAAGCTTCAAGTGTGCTGCTCAGACAAGCCTGACTTTGAGCAAGGCCAGCCTGGTTCTAGCCACACGAGTGCATCCAGAGTGGCCAAGGAATCTCTACATTTCCTGGGAGCATTCTTGGGAGCAGGGACCCGATCAACTCCTGTGCCACAGCCAGAAGGGCCTCTCCTTGGAAGGGGGAGAGCCAGGGAGTCCTTGAGGGACCCCGGGTGGGGTGGGGTTTGGGCAGAGGCCCGTGAGAGAGGCTCAGCCCAGCAGTGGCCAGCTCTCCCCAGTGTGTGCTGGGGTGGGGAGGAAGAGCCCTCCCGGCAGAGATCTCCAGGGACCCGGGAGAGGAGGTACACACAGGGTCAGCCCAGCAGGTGGGCCGGGAGCCCCGGTGGGTATTAAGGCCCAGCCTCCCTTGCTGCAGAGATGGGGGCACACCCCGGGGGGCACATGCCCCTGGAGCCTGAGGCATTCCGGACTGGGACCGGTCAAGGCCTGGAGGGGGCACTGGGCAGGGAGTCTTCCTGACAGCATTCCCAGCACTGCAGAGCCCCAGGCCCCCTGCTCTGTCTCTGTCCCTGCTCTTGCGGGTGCGGAGGGACCCGGGGACCGTGTTCCTAGGACCCAGTGCCACACTGTGGCATGGAGGGGGTGATGCCTGTGTCCACGTCCGCCCAGCGGGACTCGCGTGTCCAGACGCAGTGCGCTCGGGCTGGGTCAGGGCCGCGCAGTGACCTGTGTCCCGCCACCTCGCGCGGGGGACATGGCGGCGCCTCCCGGGGACACGCTCCACGGGCTGCAGGATCGCGGTGCCCAGGGGACCCGGGGCCGCCTCCGCGCCCGGCTGCTCCCCCGCCCCCCCCCCGTACCCCGGGGCCCCCCCATCCCCGCCCGGCCCGGGAGCGCGGGCAGCTCGGCGGCGGGGGTAGCCGGGGCGGGCGCTGTCCCGGGCAGGCGGGGCGCGGCTCCGGTCCCCTCCGCCCTCCAGGCCGCAGGTCGCCGCCCATCCGAGGACCCAGGCCCCGGGGCCCCGGCGTCTGCCTTCCGCGCCGCGTCTGCCCGGGCGGGGGCGCCTCATCCGCGGGGCGCGGCGCGGGCTGCAGGGGGCCCCGCGGGAGGGCTGGGGGACCCCGGGGCCCGCACCCAGGGCCCGCTCGGCCCCCCCCCCCGCGGCCTCGCCCGGGCTCCCCCTGCAGTGCTCCCTCCGAGGGCTGGCAGGTGCCCGCGGCTCTGGGGAATCCGCGTGCGGGGTGCCCCCCCCACCTTCCCGGACCCCTGAAGGCCCCTGGGCCCGGGTCCTGCGGGCTCGCCGCCCTCCCCCCTGCGGGCTCTCCCCTCGGAGCGGGCCCGCCGGGCTCCCCGGGAGCAGTGGGGGGAGCCCCCGGGGCCACCGAGGGGACCGCGGGCGGGGGTCCGGAGAGCAAGCCGCCCCGCGCGGTCACTGCTCCCAGGGGCGCCGCCGGGCCCTCTGCGTCCCGGGGTGGCTCCGCAGCACGCTTGCTGGGGGCTGGCTGCAGTGACCCGAGCTGACAGGCTGTGGGTCCGTGCGGGGTGGCCGCGACCACAGCCTTGCCGCCCGACCCCGCCCGGGTGCCCAGATGCCAGGGCCCCTGAGGGAGCGCAGGGAACCCCGCCTTCCAGCCGGGCTCCCCGGAGGCCGCAGCTGCTCGCCCACGCCCTCTGTTAGAATCGAGTCCCGGGAGAGGGCCAAGGGGGACCCGTGGGGAGGGTGCAGGTGTGCAGCTGGAGCCTGATGTCCGGGCGGCCGTCAGGAGGGCGGCTTGGTGAGCGGCCTCAGCGCCCAGCGGCCGGCAGCTGCCACCCCAGGGCCACCGGCTGAAGCCACAGCAGTATGTTGCCCTCACCCTGGTACCTTCAGGATTCTGCAAAAGCCAGTATTTTTTATTTATATCACATTTTTTCTCATGACATTCATCTATTTTTTGTGTTTTAATATTAGTTCTTTTATGCGTTTTATCTGCTAATCCTGCTGCCTGAAAATGAGAGGGTTTATCAGCTCTATTCATCATGGTTTATTCCTCATCTTTTCAGTACCTTTGGACCATGAGTTTGATCTGAGAGGAGGACAGGAAGCCTGAGTGGATCCTTCTAGAGAAACTGCCATTTACTGCTGGTGGCATCTTCAAGGAACTACCAATCAGGCCATTTAATGTTCATTTTTCAGGTTGCTCTTTCCAGGACCCCAAGGGGATGTTCACTTTAAATCCATTTTTAAAAAATTTTTTATTTATTTGTGATAGTCACACACAGAGAGAGAGAGGCAGAGACACAGGCAGAGGGAGAAGCAGGCTCCATGCACTGGGAGCCCGACGTGGGATTCGATCCCGGGTCTCCAGGATCGCGCCCTGGGCCAAAGGCAGGCGCTAAACCGCTGCGCCACCCAGGGATCCCTCACTTTAAATCCAAACCTCCCTAAGGACCAGACCCTAGTACTAATCTTAGGGAAGATCTTTTCTTTTTGTCCTAGCTCAGGTACTGGGTGGGACAATTTCTTTCTCATCTCCTTTTGCTAACAGTTGGAAAACTCTCAAAATCACTCATTCACTGAGGATATGGCCCTTCCGGTATGCGCAGTTCATGTGGGGGTCCTAGGCCTAACTGGGAAATTATACAGGCTCCTAGTCTTGTCTTCTATGTCCATGACACCCCAAAGCTTTGATGACCAAGACTGTGACTCTCCAGGGTGGCTGCCTGCCTTGGCCTCAGCTGGCAATTTGGTTTTCAGAAAGCAGCTTCTCTGTTTGGGGCTTTCCCTTTTTTCCAACACTGTAGTAATGCCAGAAATCGTTTCGTGAAGATTCATTCAGAATTTCTAGTCTTCATTTTTCCCAGTTATCTAACCTACCTGATGGCAGAAAGGGAGGGATCCCTGGGCTTTGTGATGACCGCATCCCCATTTGTCCACATTCATACTGGCTGGCAGAGACCGCCTGCATGGTTGCAGCATTTCCATTAGTTTTCAGAGGGTCCATTGTTTGCCACCCCCCCTCCTGCCCCCCCAGGAGGTTTGCACAGTTGTTCTCTGCAGATGCCAGTGGCAGCTGCTTCTTCCCCAGGAATGCTGTTCCTCCTCTGTGCCTAGAGGTACTGGGATCCCAGTTCCTCCCAATTGAGAAGAGACCTGGAGGTCAGAGAGAGTCTCTTTGGCCTAGGGCTGAAGGCTCAGAGGGTAAAAGTCTCCTTAGCACTACAGGCTGAGATAATGAGACAGGCCAGGAGCCTGGGGGGTGGGGGACACAGTGAATATGGTGTGAGGTATGCTCCTGCAGTTCCTTGCCAGAAACCTCAAGGGCTGAGGCTCCCACTGGAGATGGACAGTGGATATACTGGTTTGCCTACCACTGGGCAGGTGAGTCCAAATGGAGGATTGAGGATTAGGAGGTTCTGTAGTGCCGCCCTCTAAAGCCATCTGCTCCAACACAGGCAACTGTGATAAGGTAATAATTGTATTTACATGTTCTTGAATCCCTTTGCCAGATCCCTCAATTGTTCGGGTCTTGGGTAGGACTACTGCTGGTGTCATCGACTGGGCTCTCTCACACCCCTACATTAACCACTATTCTATACTATGCTATGCAGCCTTTTGGAGACAGCCAGGCTCAACGAGCAACTAGCAAATTTATTCGTCACTATATTGAAAAAGGAATATACTGGGATAACTTAAGGTCTAATTCAGAAAGTCAACAAATATGATTAGTTCTGCTAGGATGCATCATACTGTTTCATAAAATTCAGGGTGCTTGCAAAGTTGCACAATAAAAACCACCTCTCTCATAGGGCAAACGGAGCTGGGGCAGGACACTCAAAATATTTCATCAGAGACATACTAAAAATAGGAACCTGAGGATCCCTGGGTGGCGCAGCGGTTTGGCGCCTGCCTTTGGCCCAGGGCGCGATCCTGGAGACCTGGGATCGAATCCCACATCAGGCTCCCGGTGCATGGAGCCTGCTTCTCCCTCTGCCTGTGTCTCTGCCTCTCTCTCTCTCTCTGTGACTATCATAAATAAATAAAAATTAAAAAAAAAATTAAAAAAATAAAAATAGGAACCTAAGACAAAGGGTAGCACACTTCTATAGGTGATAGTTTTAAAAAATACATTAATACCGTAATAAATGCGGCCCTTTATCTAAAAGGCCTGAAGCTTGCTTACAGCACAAGCACAGGGGGTGGGGGTCACAGCTCATGAGACACTGTGAGGTGATGGGAGAGAGCCCGCAGTGCAGCAGTCATGAGGTGCCTGGGGCGCGCGCGCGCGCGTGTGTGTGTGTGTGTGTGCACATCCCCACACACTTCAGTCCAGCTGATGCGGTTCTCTGTGTTTACCTTGCAAAGAAAGTCACACAAAATGCAAAATGTACACTATGCTCAAATGGTTCCATTATTCTTCAGTTGTGCTGGAAAAAAATTCAGGTTCCCAACGGAGCATTCCAGCAGAGCTGTAGTTGCGGTGCGCCAGGCACACGGAGGCCCAGCCCTGAGCCTGTCTCTGCCCTCCTGGGAGTTACGCTGTACAGAGGGAGACGATGAGCAAACAATTTCATATAGTTCCATAGGTGCCCCTCGTTCACATATTGCAAACTCACCCCCAGAGTGATGGTATCAGGTGGGGCCTTTGGGAGTGATAAGGCGAACCGCGTCTTTAGGAAGGACACTCCGAGAGCTCCTGTGCCCTTTCTGCCATGTGAGGACACAGCGAAACAATAGTTGTCTGTGAACCAGGAAGCAGGCCCTCACCAAGCTCTGAATCTGCCAGCACCTTGACCTTGGACTTCCTAGCTTCCAGAACAGAGATAATGTATTTGGCTTAAACTCCCCGGTCTATGAGGCAGCAGGACAGTAAGAGATGGATTTGCGGTGGGTGGCACGGCGTAGCTTCCTGGGGGCTGCTAGCAGAGTCCCACAGCCTAGGGGCGTAACTGGGACTCTACTGTGTCACAGTTCTGGAGGCCACAAGTCCCAGATCAAGGTGTCAGCAGGTTGGGTCCTTCTGTGGGCTGGAGCACCTATTCTAGGACCCTCAGCCTTGGCTTCTGGGTTGCCAACATCTTTGTCACTGTCTGGCTTGTGGAAACACCAGACTGATCTCTGACTTCATCTTCACATGGCATTCTCTCTCTGTGTATGCCTGTGTCCAAATAACCCCCTTTATTTAAAAAATATATATTTTATTTATTTAGAGGCAGCATGAGTAGGGGAGGGGCAGAGGAAGAGGGAGAGGGAGAATTTTCGGCAGACCCACCCAGGAGCCCCAGCTGGAGTGGGACTCATCTCAAAGACCTTCGTGGTTGTGCCCTTTCTATTTTTTTTTATTTATTCATAGAGACAGAGACAGAGGGAGAGAGAGAGAGAGAGAGAGAGAGAGAGGCAGAGACACAGGCAGAGGGAGAAGCAGGCTCCACGCAGAGAGCCCGACGCGGGACCCGATCCAGGGTCTCCAGGATCATGCCCTGGGCTGCAGGCGGTGCTAAACCGCTGCGCCATCGGGGCTGCCCAGTTGTGCCCTTTCACTAACAGAGTGAACCCAACTCTCAACCAGATTCATGGGAGTATCTTTTCTCTTACGTAGTTAACCCCAAATCACAGGAGATCTGACACAGGGCTCCAAACCACGGCCCTGAGATCATGACCTGAGCCGAAATCAAGTGCCAGAAGCTTCACTGACTGGGCCACCCAGGTGCCCCCAAATTACCACTTTTATAAGGACACAAGTTATATTGGATTAGGGGCTACCCTCCTCCGGTGGAACCTCAGCGTAACCAATTATATCTGCAACAAGCCTATTTCCAAATAAGGTCCCATTCCGAGGTAGAGGGCTAGAAGTTCAACAAATGAATATAATTCCACCTTTAATGGTTGGTAAGGAAACACTTTGAAGTGACATTTGAGCAAAAGACCTAAATAAAACAAGGGAGTGAGCCACGTGGACGTCAGGGGAACAACATTCCAGGAGGAGTGCTTCACAGCAAATGTGAAGGTTGCATGATGAAACACAGGCTGGCATGTTGAAGAAGCACTCAGGATCAGAATTAAAGGAGAAAAAAAAAACCTATAAATGTATTGGAGACCAAGAAATCCCAGCAGACATTCCCAATACAAACTCTAAGGTAGAAATAGATAAAAATTTTCTATTACGGTGAAGGATACCAGTTCGAGAACAAAAAGACACATCCTATTAGGGGTGCAAAGGCTTTTCTGTTCATCAGCAATGCAGAGGGATACCAGCTGTTACCTCCGTGGTTCAACGTCGATGTTTCTGGAGTCTAGCTAAAGCAATAAGAAAAGGAAATAAGCGATGTACTCATCACTGCAGATAATAGGCTCCTAAGCCGCCCTTCCCAAATGAGGCATTTCCAAACTATTAGAATGGAGTTGGCAGTCCTTTATGCCCTGTCCTGGTCTGCTCTGGGTCCACTGGCTTGCTGGCTGCGCAGGCCACCCCTGGCCTCAGCTGCTCTGTGCACCCACTGCTCTCCACTCGCGGCTCTCTGCTGCTGCTTGCGATGCTTCTGGAGCTCAACCTAGCTGGCACGTGAGTATGCCTAGGAGAGGGAGTTTGCAGGCAACCCCGGAGCAGTGAGGAATGGGTGCCAGGGGGCACCCGCACCCCTCGCTACCGTGCACCAGTGGACGATGCTGAGGTGCGTGGCACACTGTTCCTGAGAGGTCGCCTACAGCAGTGATAAGACAAAGATGCACCCTGGCTTGGATCTCCCCGCTTCCCTGTTTTTCCCTTCCAGGGTCCCCATTCCTCCGAGAACACTTCCAAAAATAAACCATTTGCCCACAAGACCATGTCCCATGTTATGGATTCTGCTTTTGGAAAGAACCTGAATTAAGAGAAGTGACCCCAAGAAGCAGACCTTCAGGGTGGGGTTCTAAGGTGGATCACATGCCCTTCAGACCCCATTGTAAGGACCTTATTGCTGGTGGTGAGCCAGCTGGTGGTGACCCTTGCCTGTGGCACGGTGGCTCACCAGGGGCCAGCTTGCGATGTGGTACAGGTGGAAGGGGAAACATGGGTTCATGTGCTACAGGGGGATGAGCTGACTTTTGTTAATGGCTTTAAAAATACGAATGATAGACTCAGATTAGCCAACTATCAATGTAAGATATTCTTTTTATTCTTTAAAACAGATTTTATTTATTTATTCATGAGACAGAGAGAGAGAGAGAGGCAGAGACACGCAGAGGGAGAAGCAGGCTCCCTGTGGGGACCCCGATGAGGGACACGATCCCAGGACCCCGGGATCATGAGCTGAGCCAAAGGCAGACACTCAACCACTGAGCCACTCAGGAGCCCCAATTTAAGATATTCTATGGAAGTCTGACACTTGCTGGTGACACTGGAGCCCCCCATCTCCTGCAGGCACAGGGGATCTGATGGTGAAAACCAAGCCAGATGTTGTTCCTTCTCTCTCCAGTCATGTTTAATCTACTGTTTAACCTATCAATGAATGTTTTATGCGAATTAAAATAGTAAATTATCATATTTTCTATTTCCAGGAGGTTTTTTTTTTTCTTTTGGAGAAACTCTTTCAAATTACTTAACCATACTCTATAGTCTCTTATTCTTCGTTCTAAATTTTAAGCTTCTTTTTTATTTCCTGAAAAACGTGAAACATAATTATATATCTGATAATGCCATTGCCTGCTGTTTTCTGGACATGGTTTTATTGCCTGTGTTTCCAACACCTCTCAACTCAGAGTGTTTTTTACCTCTCAACTTTTTGCAACTTTTCAGCAATGAATTGCCTATATTCCCTCAACAGTTATCTGTGGGATATTGTTGAAATGTGGCTGGACTCTCTCTCTCTCTGTGTCTCTCATGAGTAAATAAATAAAATCTTAAAAAAAAAAAAAGAAATGTGGCTGGAACTCACATTCCCCCAGGGAATATTTGCAGTTATCCTTTTTATTTTTTTCAGTTATCCTTTTTAAAAATGCATTTTCACTTTTGTTACTTTGCAGTCAGAGAATGTCTCATGAGATTTCTCTATTTCGAAATTAGAAATCACGGGGTACCTGGATGGCTCAGTCGGTGAAGCGTTCAGCTCAGGTCATGATCCTGGGGTCCTGGGATTGAACCCCACATTGGGCTCCCTGGTCAGCAGGGAGCCTGCTTCTCCCTCTGCTCTTGCTCTCTCTCACATGTTCGGCCTCTCAAATGAATAAAAATCTTAAAAAAAAATTAGAGTTGTCTGTTGTGTTCCATGTATAACTAATACAGGTTAAGGATGCTCTGTGCACTGTTTATAGAAAAGCATGTTCTGTGACCACAAACACCAACGTGAAAGACGAATCCTGTTGTCACTTAAACTTCAAGCTCAGTCAGTGCTGGGGCCCTGTCCCCCAGCAGGGCTGCACCAGAATGACCGGTCAGTGGCGCCCCCACATAGGGAAAGTGTAGAACCTCCACTTTCAGCCCCGCCTGAAGGGCCCCTGAAGTCCTAAGGCTCAGCTGTGCCTCAGGCATAAGGTGGGTGGAGTTGACTCTGTAGATCCCAGGACTTTCTACTCAGCCCCCGCTGCCCCACACCCAGCCTTCTCCTCTGAGATCAAGAAATAGCCAGAAGCTTGTGTAGCTGTAGAGTAGAAGGCAGAGAGAGAGAGAGAGAGAGTGGTGGCAGTGGGTCAGATCCGGAGAGTCCTCTATAACTAGGGTGACCCCAAAGCCCTGTTGCCAGGGACTTACTGGTGGGTGGAGGGGTTCACACTTTCATTTTGAAAAATGTCCCGTTTGGGGTGGTGAGTTGTGTTCTACTCTTAGGTCTGGAGGGCATGATGGAAAGCCAGGGAAGGTCGGAGCCAGGGAGTAAAGTGTGATTTACATTTTACGAAGTTCATCTGGGCCTTGCTCAACGACCAAGGGGCCTGGGGGGGGGGGCAGCGTAAAGGGGGGCCGCGCGGCACCCCAGGCACAGACGCGGGCCAGGAGTCACTGGGGCCCTCGGTCTGGAGCTCGCTCGCAAGCCCCTCCTTCTCTGGGGTCCTCCCTGTCTGGAGAGGGGCCCCCGCCTGCGCCGGGCCTGACCCAAACCGAGGCCAGCCTGGCTTCCGGCCGCGAGGCCGCCTGTGGGATGGTGGAGAAATCCCTGCAGTTCCCGGGTAGACGTGGAAGGGATCAGGTTACCTTCTGGTCTCGCGGAGAGAAGGGGCTCTTCTTGGAAGGGGGGGCGCAGAGGGCAGGGGCTGTCGGAGGGGCCCCGGCGGGTCGCCCGTGGGGCGGGGGGGAGGCCGCGCGGGGCCCGGCTGCCGGGGGACCCTCCGGGAGCGACGGCCGGGGGAGGGGGAGGCCCGGGCCGGGGAGCGGCTGCGGGGGGCGGCGCCTGCACGCCCGGGGCCGCCCGCCCCGCGCGCCCCTCCCCTCCTCCCGCCCCTTCCCCCGCGCCCCTCCCCGGCCCCCGCCTCCGCGCGCCATTCCTCGGCGTCCTCCGGCCGCGCGCCCCGCCAGCCGCGTCTCGGCCATGGCGGGCCCGGGGCCGCGACCCGCCAAGGGCTACCGGGTGGTGCTGCTCGGGAGCGTGGCCGTGGGCAAGACGGCGCTGGCCACGCAGTTCGCGTGCGGCAGCTTCCCCGAGCAGTGCGAGCCGTCGGTGGAGGAGCTGTTCAGCAAGGTGATCGAGGTGAACGCGGCGCCCGCGCTGCTGGAGATCGTGGACACGGTGGGCGCCGAGCACCTGGTCACGCTCAAGGACCTGTACATCAAGAACAGCGACGGCTTCGTGGTGCTCTACAGCGTGTGCAGCGAGGCCTCGTTCGAGGCGGTGCGGCCGCTGCGGGAGCGCATGGGCCGCCTGCGGGGCCCCAAGGCCGTGCCGCTCGTGCTGGTGGGCACCAAGGCCGACCTGGACGCCGAGCGCCAGGTGCTGACGGCGCGGGGCCGCGCGCTGGCCCGCGAGTGGCGGTGCCCGTTCCTGGAGGTCACGGCCAAGAGCAAACTGATGGTGGACCAGGTGTTCACGCAGGTGGTGCGCGAGATGGAGGCCCTGGCCCCGCCCGAGGAGGAGGCCCCGGCCGCCCCCCCCAACGCCCAGGATACGTGGCCGTCCGAAAGGTTCATCGGCTAAGGCGCCGCGGCTCCTGGTCGGCACGTCCGCGCCCTTCTGGTTTCTGACGCTCAGCCTGCCTGCCCCGCTTCGTGAAGAAAGTTCTGCGGCCGAAGACGCGTGGCTGCTTCCGCGTCGCAGCTCCGGCCAGCGCTTCGGACTGTTTGCAGAGCCTCTTACGTGTTTGGCGAAAACCTGGCCACTTGGCTTCCCCCGTACGGCGCTATAGGACGCCCCCAGGCGAGATCTAATCCCTGCGTGGAGACCGCACCACCCTTTTCTCCAAATGGGACCTGTCCCGGGATCCCCTGCTCCCCCGTGTGATAAGGAATGCTTTCCTGCAGATGTCATCCGGCCTCTGAAGGGGGTTGGGGACCCCGAACTAAAGACTCTAAGCTTCGGATTCCATGAGGTTTTGGTGTGTTTCCCTGTGCTTTGCAGCCTCGAAGTGAGCAGTCATATTTTCCCCTCTGCGTATTTCTAAATATAGTTATGACACACGCAGCGTTGGTTTGAAAGGGATATTGTATACCCTGGGAGGGAGGCCCCGACTGCTCCCGCAGAGGTCGCCCAGCCCGGCCTCCCCGCTCTAACTGACATCCAGGCGACTATGCATCTGTAAATTGAGTGAAAATAAAGTGATTTGAAAAGGTGATGGTTTGACATGCTCGTCTTTCTGCTGCGTAGGGCTGCAGGCGCCGTCTCTGCTCTCTAGTTACTTGACCCGAGGGGAAAGGGCCGCGTCTCGTGTGTATTTCTGGTTCCCAGAGTAGGATATTTTGCTGATACCTGCGTGGTTCGCAGGGACATGGGGACCGAAGTAGAAGCCAACCGTGGGAGAAGCTCTTGGCACAGTTTTCACATAACAAGGCCAGAAACTTCAGATCACCATTGTTTCATGATTTTAAGAAATGTCTCCGATAGGAGTTGCGCGGGCCTATTTTCACCAGTAAACGATTCTGTCTCACCCGCTACAACAAATCTTTCAAATTTAGGAATGTAGCCTTGCCGCTTAAATACCTTCTGCAAGAATTAAGCAAGGAAAAAATTTAAAGAAATAAACAAGAGGGCAGCCCGGGTGGTTCAGCGGATTAGCGCCTGCCTTTAGCCCAGGGCCTGATCCTGGAGACCCGAGATCAAGTCCCACATCGGGCTCCCTGCATGGAGCCTGCTTCTCCCTCTGCCTGTGTCTCTGCCCCCGCCCCCCCGTGTGTGTTTCTCATGAATAAATAAAATCTTAAAAATTTTTAAAAATAAATATATAAATAAATAAATAAATAAATAAATAAATAAATAAATAAATAAGAACACTCCAAACTATGCCCATGATCAGGAAAATTCATTTTGTTACAGGAAAATTATATCTAAAGTGACGATTATGTGGCTCTGGGAGTCTATACTGTACATGATGTGTGAACAGAAGGTGGATTTTATTTTAACATAAAAAGTATATATGTATTTTAGAACCTGACAGTGCCTGACCTGGGCCAGTTCACCAGGGGAGAGGGCTAGGCTGGGGGTCACCTGTCTTTTCTCTTTTCCTCTCTCCCTGGGACTTTGCGGGGAGGGGGTGTTGGGAACTTACCTCTGGAGCCTTGAAGTCCATCTCACTCCCTCCCTCCTCTGACCCTCTGTGTTCTGCGGTCACTCCTCCCAGCAGTGTTTCCTCACACCCCCTTCCAGGACCATCTCTAAGGGGACATTTCCAACACATGGAGGAGGGGAGGGGGGCCTGCCGGCGGTTGGGGGTAGGGAGGACCTTCCTGGCCTCAGCTGCCTTTGTCTGCTGGAACAGGCAAAAACCCAAGACTGTTCCTGGATGAGGCTTTGGGCTGTGCAGAGAAAGCACGCAGGGCGTGAGCAGCATCCCGTTCTCAGCCATGAAGCTGGGGCCCGAGGACTGCAAGTTGAGGGACTCCCCTGGCCCTGCCTGGCTTGCCTTTCTAACGCTCCACCTACCCACACTGAGGCCTCCTGGGATGTCTTGTGTCCCTGGATTCCTGTACCTTTCAATAATAGGTTCAGTCCAGGAAAAAAATCACAAGTAGACATTGCTTCCTTTAGATTCTTCGGGCCACCTCAAGTCTTTCCACTCGGATCTATGATTTGGTTCAGAGCCAGGGTGTTCCTGGCTGACCTGTCAACGTGACAAATGGTCAGGCTCACGTGATCAGCTCCGTGACCTCACGGATATACTTGAAGCAGTTCTCTGGGTGTGTATGCATGCACACACACGCGCACACACATATGTAAAATTCAAGACCTACACACTAAATTTTCTTCTTCTTCCTACAGATCTTCTAACTTAGGTATGTTACACACCAGTTGCCTGTAGTTCCTCTGAGTCAAGAGCAGCCTAGATAACTAAAGTGGATTTATAAGCAGCAAATGTCTCTGTTCGTTGGGTCAGGGTGCTGCGGTGCCTGGAAGTACTGTGCCCAGGGGGACCCAGCACACTGTGGGCTACCTCGTGAGCTTGCAGATGGCATTACGGGTGGCATTACGGGCTCAAGCCATTCGTGGCTGGGCGCTGGGCTCTGTGCGCGCTTAGCATCGCCAGGGAATGTGAGCCGGTTTCCAAAGTGGTTGTAACCATCACAAACCCACATGCTTCTGATGCTCCAAATGCTCCGCAGCTCAGAGTATGCGCAGATTCTTTTCTTGCCAAGGTGTTGTGGTTTCCATTTGTATTTTTCAGACTGCTGGTGATGTTGAGAATTCTTTCGGAGGGTTTCATGGTGTTTGATTTCCTCTTCAGTGAGATGCCTGGTTCTTTTGTCAGCTTTTAAAATTGGGTGATCTATCCTTTTCTTCTCGGTTCTTGGAGGTTTTACTCAATATGTGTGGTGGACAGCCTCTGAGATGCGTCCAATGACACCCCTCCTGGCACTCCTGCCCTGGGAGCTCCCTCCTCTGGAGGGTGGACAGGACCTAGTGATTCTCTTCTATGGAATATAACAGGACAACAGCCTGGATGTCACTTCTGAGGTTAATCACTAAGCCCCCTGTCCTGATCAGTCTCTCTCAGAGCCCTTGTTCTGTGAAAGGCCAGCTGGGTCCCACCCAGCAGCTGGCGGGGACCTGAGACATACTGCCAACTCCAGGGTGGAAGGGGGATCCTTTCCCTGATGAGCCTTGAGATGAGGGCAGCCCCTACCCACCCTCACCAAAGCCCGTGAGGGTACCTGAGCAGAGGCCCCAACTGAGCCCCCGAGTTGCCTGACCTACAGACACTAGGAGACGGAGAACATTTATTGTTTTACACCAATAAGTTTTAAGGTAATTTGTTATGCAGCAACAGATACTACTACAGCGTCCTGGTGCCTGGGGTGGGGCACTGACAGGCAAATACGAAAAATGCCAGAGTGGCTTTAGATCGGACTGTGGGCAGAGCTGGGTGGGCTTCGGGGGAGTGTTAGGTGAGCACTGAAGCATCCTGGACAGGCCATTAGTGGACGTCGGGGCTTTGAGGACACCGCCAGGGAGAGTGCACAGGAAGTGAGGAACAGGGGGCAGAAGCGTGGCCACCTTGTCACCTGCAGTTGCAGGGGGAGCAAGCAGTGTCCCCGCTGACACCCGTGAGCCCACCAGGAGGTTTGCAGGCAAAGTGCAGAAGGCGCCGCCGGCCTCTGCCTGCGGCCTGCAGTGCGGTGGGAGAAGACAGGCAGATTGAGGGAGCTGGGAAACAAAAATGAACCTGTGCTTGGTAGTTTTAAAAATTCACAGTTTCTCCAAGTGGCAAAAGATGCTAAAATTAAGAAATGACTTCCCAGGGGCTGTCAAAGCCAGCAGAATTGGATTGGAATTGGAAATGAATCCAAGGCTGTGACTGTAAAGTTTTTTATCGAAGCCTCAGAAAGAGCAAAGGTGATACTCAGAGCGCTATTCGGTAGCATGATGACCCCATTACATAGATGAAGGTGCACCCTAAAAATCATCTTCCCCAGAAACGGGGCCTCCAGGAGGCCCCTACGTCACCCCTCAGCCCTCCCAGGAGCCCCAGCTGGAGTGGGATTCATCTCAAAGACCTTCGTGGTTGTGCCCTTTCTATTTTTTTTTTATTTATTCATAGAGACAGAGACAGAGGGAGAGAGAGAGAGAGAGAGAGAGAGAGAGAGGCAGAGACACAGGCAGAGGGAGAAGCAGGCTCCACGCAGAGAGCCCGACGCGGGACCCGATCCAGGGTCTCCAGGATCATGCCCTGGGCTGCAGGCGGTGCTAAACCGCTGCGCCATTGGGGCTGCCCAGTTGTGCCCTTTCACTAACAGAGTGAACCCAACTCTCAACCAGATTCATGGGAGTATCTTTTCTCTTACGTAGTTAACCCCAAATCACAGGAGATCTGCAAAGTTTTTGAAAAAAATTAAATCAGCAAAAACACTACCTACTTGGGCTAAGAAGAGGACAGAATCATTCAAAATGAAGAAAGACTTTGGATACCTCCATTCCCCACCCCACACAATTTTACTGGAAGGAAGTAGGCTGAGAAAACTGCTTGGTTGCAAACATGTGTTTTCATTTAATAAAAAGGGGGTGGCACTGAGTGGCACAGTCAGTTAAGCATCCAACTCTTGATCTCAAGGTCCTGGGATTGAGCCCAGCATTGGGCTCCGCACTCAGTGCAAAGTCTGCTTAAGACTCTCTCTCCCTCCCCTTCTGCCTCTCCTGCTCATGCTCTTTCTCTAAAATAAATAAATCAACTTTTTTTTTTTTTTTTTAAAGGGATGGCTCAGAGGGCAGAATAAAGAGGTCAGGAGACAGAGCCCAAAGCAATGGAGGATCCGTTCCAGGACTTACGACCTAATCAAAGAATTTCTTGGCCTGGTTTCAGAATTGCTATGGACCAGTGACTCCTTTATGTTTCCCATTGCCGCCCTTTCTGGCCAGGAATGTCTAGAGCAGTTACCCCGTGCCAGTTCTACCAATGTACATGGTGGGACACGTGGCATCAGAGGCAGCTAACCTGGATCTGCAGACTCAGAGAAATTATATTTGAGGATCTGCACTAGAGGAGCCTTATCCTCACCTGGACTTGATTTAGATGGCAAGATTGTGAACTTTAAGATGATTAAACATGGAAGATTATATTCCTCCATTTTATAATATTAAACTAAACTTGCATTCCTGAGATAAATTCCAATTGGCTGTTATTTGATATATATAAATATTTATACATTTGATGAGTTGGCTTTGCTAAGATTTTATTCCATATTTTTGCCTATGTGTTCATCAATGAGACTTGCCTATACACTTTTTCTTATACAGCCCTTTTTTGCATCTGGTATCAATATTAGGCTAACACACACACACACACACACATAAGTCTAGTGGAGGGGGAGTATTCTTTATATTCTCTGGGAGATTCAGTGTAATATTGGAATTATCTGCTCTTTCCACATTTGGTAGATATTGCTTGTAAAGGTATCATTTTGAAACAAAATTTAATGTCTTTAATAATTATAGGTTTTTTTTAATTATAGGTTTTTAATTTTCTTTTTTAAAAAGAATTTTAAAAAAGATTTTACTTATTCATTCATGAGAGACATACAGAGAGAAGCAGAGACATAGGCAGAGGGAGAAGCAGGCTCCCTGTGGGGAGCCCAATGTGGACCTTGATCTCAGGACTCTGGGATCATGACCTGAGTCAAAGGGAGACGCTCAACCACTGAGTCACCCAGGTGCCCTAGTTTTTAATTTTCTTTTTTTTTTTTAAAAGATTTTATTTATTTATTCATGAGAGAGACACACACACACACACACAGAGGCAAAGACAGGCAGAGCGAGAAGCAGGCTCTCTGCAGGGAGCCCGACGTGGGACTCGATCTCGGGTCTCCAGGATCATGCCCTGGGCCGAAGGCAGGTGCTAAACCGTTGAGCTACCCAGGGATGCCCAGTTTTTAATTTTCTTAATTTAGTTTCCTAGTTTGTATTTTTCTGGGGATCCACACATCCTGTCTTTCCAAACAAATTGGCATTAGCTTCTCCATGACAACCTCTTTTTTTTTTTTAAGATTTTATTTATTTATTCATGACACACACACACACACACACACACACACACAGAGGCAGAGACACAGGCACAGGGAGAAGCAGGCTCCATCCAGGGAGCTCAACGTGGGACTCGATCCCGGGTCTCCAGGATCAGGCCCTGGGCCGAAGGCGATGCTAAGCCACTAAGCCAGCCGGGCTGCCCTATGACAACCTCTTAAATAAGATTTTTGATAACTGTAGCATCTCTGATTACATTCTCTGCTTTTTCTTAATATTATTTCTGCCCTTTCTCTACCTCCACCTCTGACTCACTCCACAATTCACAGAAAGAGACCTTGATGGAGTCTCAGAAATAGACCCAAAGAGGAGTGTAGTGTTCAGGATGCTCATGAAGAAATGCCTCCGGGAGCAAGACCGATGGAGGAAGGACAGGGCAGCAGAAAGGCAGGAGGAGAAGCTGAGTTGCAGTGTAGCCCTAAGGATGGCCTCAACCAACCTCATGAGGATGTCTAAGACTAGAATGGCTCTTTGCCTGCTCTGAGTTGGGTCAAAACTCCTCCCTCAGATCACTCATCATATATGGGAAGTTCCCAGGGAAGGGCGTTGTATTGAGAAAGGCTGCTCTCTACAGCTGAGGTGGTCCCTAAAGGGGCTGACAGCTGAAGTCTTGTCAACCAGTAGCCCTCCCAGCAGCTGGTTGAGGGAGAGTCTGGGCTACAGTCCAGCATGGCATTGGTGGAGTAAGTGCATCACATCTTTATTTCCCCTGGTCTGCTTGCAGTCTAGCTTCCTCATGCCACAAAAGAGGCAAGCAAGAAAATATCCATGGCTGTTACAATCATGAGTCCATAGTTGATTTTTAAATTGTGATAAAGTGCACATAACACAAAGTTTACCATCTTAACCATTTTCAGTGTATAGTTCAGTAATATTCGGTATATTTATATTATTGTACAATGTACCCCCAGAACTTTTTCATTTATAAAACTTAACCCCTATATGCATTAAACAGGAGCCTCCCTCAGCCTTGGCACCCACCACTCCCGCTTCTGTCTCCCTGAATCCCTAGGAACCTCACATAAGTGGAATCGCACAGTGTTGGTCTTTTTGCGACTGGATTATTTCACTCAGCATAATGCCCTCACGTTTCATGCACATTGTAGCATATGTCAAAATTTTCCTTCTTTTTAAGGCTGAATATATCCCACTGTATGAATAAACCACATTAGGCTTATCCATTCACGTCTCCATGAACACTTGGGTTGGTTCCACTTTCTGACTACTGTGAATAATGCTGCTTTGGACACGGGTGTGCAAGTATCTCTTCAAGACCCTACCTTGGATATATACCTCGTAGTGGAGTCACTGAATCATATGCTAATTCTATTTTTAATTTTTAAAGAATCACCATACAGTTTTCCACAGCGGCACATTTCCATCAACACTAGCAGTGCACAAGTATTCTGATTTTTCCACATCCTCACCACCACTTGCTAACTTTCTGTTTGTTTTCTCATAATAGCCATTCTAGTAGGTGTGAGACGACATCCCATTGTGATTTTTGTTTTCCATGATGATGAATGATGTTGAGCATCTTTTCACATGCTCATTAGCAACTTATATCTCTTCTTTGGAGAAATGACTATTCAAGTTCATTGTCCATTTTTAAATCAGATACTTTTTTGTTGTTGTTAAGTTTTAGGAGTTCTCTATATATTCAGGATATTAATTTCTTAGCAGATCTATGATTTGCAAATATTTCCCACTCAGTAGGTTGCCTTATGATACATATACACTCTATATATAAATAACGATATTCAAAAAAATTTAACCATGTCTTTTGATATGAATAGAAAATCTTAACATTATGATGAAGTCCATTATCCAGTCTTTCTTTTGTTGCCTGTGCCTATGGCATCATATCCAAATCATTACCAAATCCACAGTTGTAAAGGTTTTGACCTATGAAAACATATGTTTCGTTATATTCTATTCCATGGACTATGCTTGTCTTTATGCCACTAACACATGTGTTTGAAATCAGGAAGTGTGTCTTCCAGCTTTGGTCATACTTTTTAAAGATTGCTTTGAATATTTGGGATCCCTTGAGATTTCATACATATTTTAGGATGGATTTTTCTATTTCTGCAAAAAATGCCATTGAGATTTTGATGGGAATTGTTTTGAGTTTTGCAGATAGCTTTGGGTAGTATTGACATCTTTACAATTTTAAATCTTCCCATCCATGAACATTGAATGTACTTCCATTTATTTTGTCTTCTTTCTTTCAGCAATGGTTTCACTCTTCATTACACAAGTCTTTCACCTCCTTTGTTAAGTTTATTCCCAGTATTTTCTTCTTTTTGATGCTATTGCAAATGGGATTGTTTTCCTAATTTCCTTTTTGGATTGTTCATTATTAGTGTATAGAAATGTAATTTATTTTTTTCATTGATTTTTTATCCTGCAATGTTCTGAATTTATTGCTACTAACAAGGTTTTTTTTTTTTTAAGATTTTATTTATTTGTTCACGAGAGACACAGAGAGAGAGAGAGAGAGGCAGAGACACAGGCAGAGGGAGAAGCAGGCTCCATGCCGGGAGCCCGACGAGGGACTCGATCCCGGGACTCCAGGATCACGCCCTGGGCCAAAGGCAGGTGCGAAACCGCTGAGCCACCCAGGGATCCCCCCTAACAAGGTTTTTTAATGAAATCTTCGGGCTTTCTGCATTTAAGATCATGTCACCTGAGGATAAAGATAATTTTATTTCTTCTTTTCCGATTAGGATTTTTTTTTCTTGCCTAATTGTTCTGGCTAGGGCTTCCAGGACTAACATGAATAGAAGTGGTGAAAGCTTGTATTCTTACCTTCTTCCTCTCAGGAAAAGCTCTGTCTTTCATCATTGACAATGATGTTCACTGTGGGCTCTTCATATGTCACTTCTATTATATTTAGTTTCCTTCTATTCCTAGTTTGTTGAGTGTTTTTATCATGAAATGATATTGAATTTGTCAAGTAGTTATTTTTGCATCAAGTGAGGTGATCATGTAGGTTTTTTTCCCCTTCATTCTGTTGGCATGATGTATTACACTGATCGATTTCTGTATGATGAATCCCTCTTGCTTCCAGGAATAAATCTCACTTGGTCATACCATATAAGCGCTTTAAAGTATTGTTTAATTCTATTTGCTACTGTTTTCTTGAGAGCACAGGTGATATTTCCCCCACCTTTATTGAGATATAATTGCTGGGATCCCTGGGTGGTGCAGCGGTTTGGCACCTGCCTTTGGCCTAGGGCGCGATCCTGGAAACCCAGGATCGATTCCCACGTCGGGCTCCCGGTGCATGGAGCCTGCTTCTCCCTCTGCCTGTGTCTCTGCCTCTCTTTCTCTCTCTGTGACTATCATAAATAAATAAAAAAATTAAAAAATATATATTTAAAAAAAAAGATATAATTGCCATGTAACACTGGATAAGTTTAAGGTATACAATGTGATCGTGCGATACACGTATATATTATAAAGTGATTGTCACAATAAGGTTAGTCAACATATCCTTCACCTCACATAATTACCATTTTTTGCTGTTGTTGTGATGGGGAACATTTAAGATTTACTCTCTTAGCAACTTTCTTTTTTTTTTTTTTTTTTTTAAGAGTAAAGTTCTTTTTTTTTTTTTATTTTTTATTTATTTTTTATTTATTTATGATAGTCACAGAGAGAGAGAGAGAGAGGCAGAGACATAGGCAGAGGGAGAAGCAGGCTCCATGCACCGGGAGCCCGACGTGGGATTCGATCCCGGGTCTCCAGGATCACGCCCTGGGCCAAAGGCAGGCGCCAAACCGCTGCGCCACCCAGGGATCCCTCTTAGCAACTTTCAAGTATGATTTTTCTAATTTTCTTCTTCCATTACCCATTCCATGTTTTTTCTCCCCTTAGCCAGGTCCTTGGCTGGTTGGGGTTTTTCATCTAGTAGTATGACCTAAACACATACAAAGGATCTGAATCCTCAGCAGGTTTCTGGTAGTTTTTGGTAGATATTGTTTTCTGATAACCTTTTATAATTGGAATGGAAATACCAAGAGAGGGGATCCCTGGGTGGTTCAGTGGTTTGGCGCCTGCCTTTGGCCCAGGGCGCAATCCTGGAGTCCCAGGATCGAGTCCCGCGTCAGGCTCCCGGCATGGAGCCTGCTTCTCCCTCCTCCTAAATCTCTGCCTCTCTTTCTCTCTATGCCTATCATAAATAAATAAATAAATCTTTAAAAAAAAAAAAAGAAAATACCAAGAGACGCCTCCAAGAACCGACTTTGTACTGGGAAAAATAGTGAGAGGAGCCTGCTCCTCTACCATCTCTTGGCTCCCAAACTCCTGTATTCTGGTTTTGGAAAAAACAGCACCATTTATACAAGTAACTGTATTATGACTATACTTTAGATCATGTCACAACCTGTAAGATGCAGCTCCATCTTCTCAGAGTATTGTCTCCCATTAGTGCTCACATGAATCTTCAGTAGACCATCAAGCTTTCTATCGTGCCCTTCTGGATAAGTACATAAAAGTAAGAACATTGAATTCCATGTGCATAGCTTACTGCTTCACTTCTTTTGCTGTAAAATTAATCTCTTTTTTTAATTAATCTATTTATAAAAGAATGTTATGTGGGATACCATAAAGGTCCACAAGGCATACTGTAAATCTGTGGACAGTAGTGCTGGCAGAAGTATTACAGACAGGGAAAGGCAAATTCATATCCAGAGTAAATGTCTATTCAGTGAGGACAGATTACTGCTCCTTCCCTGATGGAAGAGACCTAATATAATCCATCTTCCACCAAGTGACAAGGTGTTCCTCCAGGAGATGGCACCATACCAGGGGCTCAACATTAGTCTTTGCTCTTGGTGGTTAGATTCTCGATTGTGATGATGTCCAGGTCAGACCTGGTGAAGCAAAATCCGTGACACTGAGCCCAGGCATAGCCTACAGCCCTGCCTCCTTGGCCACTTTGTACATGGGCCCGTTGAACAAGCCCTTGGATGGCCGGCTCAAGAGGCTGGCTGGCTGCTATGCGCGGAATGGACTGTCCCATCCATCTGGTTCCCGAGAGCCTCCTCTGTAGCAGATGCCTTTCGACAAGTATTCATATGTGACAAAGTATCTTCACAGTCTATGTCTACCCAGAGACGTCCGTTCTCATATGTCATCCCCAGATCACCTCACTGCCAATCTTGCAATGGGGTTTTTTCTAAGTCTCTGATGATCAAGCCAAGCCACTAGCAACTCTCTGTGAATCAATCTCGAGCCATATTTCTTGTCATCTTTCAGGCCAGGCGAAGTGGACAACAGCCAAACTCAGAGCTTGAAGTAATGAACACAGGATTTTCCTTCATCTCTGTCCTTTCTGGCCACCACTTAGATGCTTGAGCCACCCACTTCTGCACCATCTATAGACCAGGATCAAGGTTTTTCCTTCTCGATCCACTAGTCACAAAGACCCCCTATGAGGTCATAGGTTTGGATTGTGGGTAAGGAGACAGTGCAGAAGGAGTAGGAGAGAGACACAGCCCCTCAGCGCATTTTAGCAGCCCCTTTAGATCCATGGCAGTGAAAAGAGTTTTACCAAATATCTTGCCACGGTAGCTCAGGGTTCCTCAGCTTTCCAGCCTGCAGATAGGCCTCCTTGCCGTTGCGGGAGAGAAAAACCGCCCCTGACATGTGGGAGCCAGCCTGGGCCTCACAGTGAGATCATGGCATTCTCCTGTTGAACATAAACCATCTCAGAGAACACCAACAGCAGTGAGACAAGGCCACCCTGCGATGGGTAGATAAGACAAACGAGCACTCTGTAATCATGTCCGGATACAGACAGAAATATGAATCATTTCAAAACCATAGAAATGACCAAACACACCCCCTCTCATGGTTTCTATGAGCGATGACGGCTTTTTCACCAGCTACAGCTGACCCTGGTACCAAGCAAGGTAGAGGGGTGCTGACACCCCACCATGAGGCTGAAAATCCACATATAACTTTGGACCCCAAACCAACAACCTAACTGCTAATAGCCCACTGCTGACCGGAAGGCTTACTGATGACAGAAACAACGCATATTTGGTATGTAGCCTGTAGCACACACTGTATCCTTACAATAAAGTAAGCCAGAGGAAAGGTGTTATTAAGAAAATCATAAAGAAGAGAAAACATGTTCACAGCGCTGGACTGTATCTATCGAAAATATCCGTGTATAAGTGGACCTGTGCAGTTCAAACCCGTGTTGTTCAAGGGTCAACTGTACATTCCTCCTTCTAGATAAGATGTATTGTGATATTCAGTCATGTAGTGTCCCCACTTCCTGCTGGCATCCATTCCAGAGAGAAACCCTACTTTCTGGAACTTTCACTAAATCACCTCCTACAAGCCTGAATTCAAGTGCTTTCTAGTACCTTCTCACTGAGACACCCTATGGCTCCCCATGGTGTGTGCCCCCCTCAATTGTTCAACAACAGGTATGTTCCTGTGGTCTTTAGCCAGAGGACATTGATGCTGCCCACGCCTCGTGTGTGGTAGTAAGGCCACATCACTTCTGACAGCAAATCCTGGGGCAGCAGGATGCAGGCAACAGAACCACTATGGGTAATCTAAGCAGGGGTTGACTTATTAGACATAGGTGTTTACGAAACTTCTGGAAAAGTTGGAGGAACGGGCTCTGGGGGGAGTTTGGGGGAAGGGAAGTGTCAGAGCCTGCACCTGCCACTGGAGTCAGGGGGTTACTGAACAGCCAGAGTGGCCATCCCAGGCTCCGGCCCCCAAACAGAGCTGCTTCTGCCCCTAACATCACTGCCCACTGCCATCCAGGCCTCCCAGCATATATGCAGCTGGGAGCAGACACTGGAGCCTGCTCAGAAAGTCCTCCCCACTTCGTGACCTGCCTGTCAGCAGAGGCAAAGGGCACAGCCTCCACCCCTTTCCCACTTCTGGACCTGCTGGGAGGGCATGCGGTAGGCAGAAGCACAGCCCATCCCAACCTGGGACGCCGGGAGCAGGGACTGGACGGTGGTTAGCCACCCCTGAGGCTTCCCAGAGCAGCTGCCTACCCACCTCTAGAATCTGTTCTTTCCTTCTTTTCCTTTTTTATTTTTAAAGAAAACAAAATTTAAAATTTAACCCCACTGGGCCTGAACTTCTGACTGGTAGCCATGTGACCTGTTCCAGCTTGCTCCTTCCCTTGACCTTGGGAGGGGCCAAACCTTGGTTGCTTCCTTTCCCTGCAGTTTCCTCTCTGAGTCCTTCCAGCCCCAGCACCCCCCACGCCCCCAGCCAGGGTTCACCAGGAGCAGGCTGCCCTGACAGGAGCCCAGCAGGGAGTCTGCGGGGAGGTGGGGGGCTTCATCCTCACTGGGGCCCGCTGAACAAAGCTGTCCTGTTGCCTCCACCACAGGGCTTACCAGCTCCCGTGGGGCCCAAGTCCAGGGCTAAGGGACAAACCCCACCATCAAATTGTGACAGAATTTGACAAACCTGTAATCGACAAACCTGTTGGGGAGTGGGGCCCGGGGCGGGGCCTGGGTGAGCAGTGTGGGGGACACTGGGTGGTTTTAGGTGAAATGGGGGCAGATATTCAGTCCACAAGGAACAGAGGCCCCTGGGCTGCCTGAAAGCATCTGAATGAGGGAAGGAACCCGGGTGCCCAATGGTTCCCTTCGGAGATCCATCCTGTAGGGAGTGAACGCCTGGGGCCCTGACCTGGGCCTCCCAGATCAGCCTCCCAGGCCCTCCTAGAACCTCAGCTTAGGAGGTCAAGGGCTTCTGGAAGGGGACCACTGAGCCTGGCCTCCCAAACACCTGTCATACTGGCACCTTGTAAAGTCCCTCTTAGCCAGCAATTTAGGCCCAACCCCATTCCAGAGAGAACGGAGGACTGCTGGGGAGGCACATCCCACAGGCCAGGCCAGGAGGAATGGCTTATTTGGAGAGAGCATGCATTTTCCTGGATCTCAGTCTGCTATTTAGAGAGGCCTGGATCTGGAACACAGGGCAGCTGTGGATGGGTGGGTCACAGCCCCCGTCCTTCCCAGGGTGGAGGGAGGGGCAGGGCCAGGGCCAGGAAAAGCCCAGGACACTGGTCCCCTCGTGGTGTCTGTCCTCTGACAGCTCTGGGACAGACTCACCAGGGAGGCAGCAAAGCAATCTCCACTAGCTACCCTAATAGCAGTAAACTTTGGTGCCACTAGGGTGACTTGGAGGGAGGGGTGTCTCCCCATCCCCCTCTGACACAGAAGGAGGTCCTTGCTCAGAGTGTAAGGTGACACCATAGGGGGAGGGCAGGCCTCTGTAGCCAACTGTCCAGGACCCACCCAGCGTGGGAGGAGGGAAGAGAGTCTTTGGTTTCCAAGGCTTCAAAAATTAGTCCAACCCCTGAGAGGGAGGCAACAGTGAGGGAAGACTCAGCCTGGAGGCCTTTGGGTTTGTTTTTCTGTTCTAGAAAGTAGAAAGGTAAAAGCTATCACCTTACTTAAATGAGATGTAAAATATTAACAGAGGTTTCCTTGACAAACTTGTTTAGTTGTTCCAGAACAAAACGCGGGTGTGGGGTTTGCTGGGTTTTGTTTTATTTGGAAGCACAGAGCTCCTACAGCTGGTGCCATAGAGGAAGTGCACATCAGCCCACGCTGAAACTTTCTAAAAGGAGCTAAATGAAATCCATCCTAAAGTTACAAAAGGTAAAAGCTTTCAGGAAAGAGTTCCCATAAGCTACTAACAAAAAATGATATAAAAAAGTTCTTACGTTTTATAGGCCACCTTTCCACTCCAGTGCTGATGCTACTTTTAAAGTATTCAAACATTCAGGCTAAATAGTATGATCTGTTAAATAGACTTTTTTTTTTTTAATTTTATTTATTTATTCATGAGAGACACACACAGAGGCAGAGACATAGGCAGAGGAAGAAGCAGGCCCCATGCAGGGAGCCCGATGTGGGACTGGATCCCGGGACCCCAGGATCACATCCTGATGTGCATCCAAAGGCAGATGCTTAACTGCTGAGCCATCCACGGATCCCTGAGTGGAGACTCTCAGCTTTGGTCCTGATCTCTGGGTCATGGGATGGAGCCCCTCTTCAGGCTCTCCACTGGGCATGAAGCCTGCTTAAAATCCTCTCTCTCCCCCTCTGCCCCTCCTCTCCACTCTCCCACTCTCTCTCTCTCCCTCTGGAAAAAAAAATGTAATGGTGCATATGGGTTGAAGCGAGCAATGCTAATTTACATGTAGTGTGAATAGAATTTGGAAGTTGGGTGCACCCTCTCCATGGTGGACAAAGTCAACTAGACACGGATTTGGAAGGCTGAGAGAAGCAGTCTCTGCAGCTCACAGGCCTGATTGCAGAGGCTGGTCGCCCTCTGGAGAGGCTGTGGCTGGGCCTGCACTGCGCAAGCTTCCCTAGATCCTCCTGCAGCCCCTCACCCCTGGAGCTGGAGAGCGCTCAGCTCTCATGGAGGAAGCTCCCCAGCTTCTGCAGGACACTTTCACACCAAGCTGGCAGAGGACAACCACTGACCTGGCTTCAGCCGGTGGCCCTGGGGTGGCAGCTGCCGGCCGCTGGGCGCTGAGGCCGCTCACCAAGCCGCCCTCCTGACGGCCGCCCGGACATCAGGCTCCAGCTGCACACCTGCACCCTCCCCACGGGTCCCCCCTTGGCCCTCTCCCGGGACTCGATTCTAACAGAGGGCGTGGGCGAGCAGCTGCGGCCTCCGGGGAGCCCGGCTGGAAGGCGGGGTTCCCTGCGCTCCCTCAGGGGCCCTGGCATCTGGGCACCCGGGCGGGGTCGGGCGGCAAGGCTGTGGTCGCGGCCACCCCGCACGGACCCACAGCCTGTCAGCTCGGGTCACTGCAGCCAGCCCCCAGCAAGCGTGCTGCGGAGCCACCCCGGGACGCAGAGGGCCCGGCGGCGCCCCTGGGAGCAGTGACCGCGCGGGGCGGCTTGCTCTCCGGACCCCCGCCCGCGGTCCCCTCGGTGGCCCCGGGGGCTCCCCCCACTGCTCCCGGGGAGCCCGGCGGGCCCGCTCCGAGGGGAGAGCCCGCAGGGGGGAGGGCGGCGAGCCCGCAGGACCCGGGCCCAGGGGCCTTCAGGGGTCCGGGAAGGTGGGGGGGGCACCCCGCACGCGGATTCCCCAGAGCCGCGGGCACCTGCCAGCCCTCGGAGGGAGCACTGCAGGGGGAGCCCGGGCGAGGCCGCGGGGGGGGGGGGCCGAGCGGGCCCTGGGTGCGGGCCCCGGGGTCCCCCAGCCCTCCCGCGGGGCCCCCTGCAGCCCGCGCCGCGCCCCGCGGATGAGGCGCCCCCGCCCGGGCAGACGCGGCGCGGAAGGCAGACGCCGGGGCCCCGGGGCCTGGGTCCTCGGATGGGCCGCGACCTGCGGCCTGGAGGGCGGAGGGGACCGGAGCCGCGCCCCGCCTGCCCGGGACAGCGCCCGCCCCGGCTCCCCCCGCCGCCGAGCTGCCCGCGCTCCCGGGCGGGGCGGGGATGGGGGGAGGCTCGGGGTACGGGGTGGGGGGGGCGGGGGAGCAGCCGGGCGCGGAGGCGGCCCCGGGTCCCCTGGGCACCGCGATCCTGCAGCCCGTGGAGCGTGTCCCCGTCCGCCCTCCGGAAGGGAGGCGCCGCCACGTCCCCCGCGCGAGGTGGGGGGACACGGGTCACTGCGCGGCCCTGACCCAGCCCGAGCGCCCTGCGCCTGGACAGCCGCGGTCCTCGCCGTCCCCCGGGCCGGGCCTGGAGGGGGCGCGGAGACCCGGGGGGGGGGGAGGGGGGCGTGTCCCCGTGTCCCGCGGGAGCGTCCTGGGGCCTCGGGGGCCTGGAGGTGGGCGGGCTTGGCCCGGAGGCGCGGGTTTAAGCTCCCAGGTGGCTGCGCCAGGACAATTCCTACCCCGGGTTTCTTACCAGTTTCCGGGCTCCAGTCTACTAACCACTGAGGCGCAGCGTCGCCGACGTCTCCCAAGTGCCTTCAGGAAGAGATGGGGCGCAGAACACGTGGGGGGAGAGTATGTGAGTCATGGGGGGGCTCCACGGCCCCGCACGCTTTTTATTTATTTATTTGACAGGGAGCACAAGCAGGGGAAGCAGCAGAGGGAGAGGGAGAAGCAGCCGCCCCACCGAGCAGGGACACCCCCCCCCCAGGGTCTCCATCCCAGGACCCCAGGATCATGACCTGAGATGTAGGCAGACGCCCAACCCACGGAGCCACCCCGGCGCCCCAGGGCCCCGCAGGCCGCCGCTGCCCAGAAGTGGAGAACCGTGTCCTCAGGGCGGGGCGTTGTGATGCTGCTGCTTTGGGATCACAGACTACAGAGCCTTGGCCTGAATGGTTGAGCGGTGGGTCCCGGGGTTGGCCACAGACTTAACCTCCTTCACAGCAAGAATTCCCGCACTGAGGCTTTACTTCTGCTTGTTTACCCGCAGGACCTTGCCCCCGGGGCCATTCCCCACAGGAGAAAGCAGTGCCAATCAACCGATTTTCATTTTCTTTTCCTAACGTTTCCCTTTGTGAAAATTATTCCGCGGCAGCTCTCCCCGCAGGTTTCCTTGCAAAGCCCCCTTTGCTCGTGGGTTCTTTCCTGGGAAGCACATTCTCGAGCTCAAGTGCGGCACTTTCTGCACATCTTTCTCCAAGTGTGGCCTTTGTTTTCTCGGGGAGAGAGAGGAGCACTTTGGTAAGGAAGCTCTTCACACCTGTAACAGTGCCCAGGTGTGGGACAGAAAAAGCCATAAAAAACAGGTCGGCCCAGTGCTGATGAAGCAAATTTGAAAGACATGCTTCTAAAATACTGAAAGTCTTGCTGACTTGGGTTCGGGTGCCCGCTGTACCTGTTTTATCTGCAGAAGCTCATTACATGCAGGTTACTACCTACCAAGGATTTGGATGGCTGCAACGCAAGCTCATTGGGAAATGCTCCTAAATATATCACCGGAACAACTCAAAAAGGAGTATTGTCACGTTCATAGCTAAATCGCTTTGTTAGGACGAAATGCTGGTGATGGTTATCAAAACGTGACAGGTTCTGTACACAGATGATGGCTGTCACCCTGACAAACACAATCAATCCCCGCAGGTAAACAGCCCAGGGACTTGATTACTGACTCTGGTAAGACCTCAGTGCCCAAGGTAAGCAGGGGCTGGCCTGGCCTTCATGATCCTCCCCCACAGCCACAGGGGACTGATCTCAAAGCCTGAAACAAGAGTCCCCACTCCCCACCCAGCCTGGATTAGCCCTGACCTTTCCCTCTTCAGGGACCTCCCTGGGTGGTATCACCCCCACCCCATCAGCCTCTTCCCCAGTTCCTGCAGAGACAACCTGAATCACACACCGAACTCCCATAGGTCTCCAGGTTAGGCAGTGGGGACTCAGTGGGGAATGAACTTCTGGAAGCCTCTATCAGCCCTATGGGCCCTGACCCTGTCATGGCAGCAGAGCCCTCCTAGCTCTGGAGTGGGCGGGTAAACGCTGGGCTAGTCCTCTGGGCTACAAGACATCACTCCTGGCCCCATTAGTGTCTGGGCCTGTGTCGAGGACTCTAGGCAGCATGTGGAGACAGGCATCACCCCCTCCATGCCCCAGTGTGGCACTGGGTCCTAGGAACACGGGTGCCCGGGTCCCTCTGCACCCGCAGGAGCAGGGACAGAGCAGGGGGCCTGGGGCTCTGCAGTGCTGGGAATGCTGTCAGGAAGACTCCCTGCCCAGTGCCCCCTCCAGGCCTTGACAAGCAGGTCCCAGTCCGGAATGCCTCAGGCTCCAGGGGCACGTGCCCCCCGGGGTGTGCCCCCATCTCTGCAGCGAGAGAGGCTGGGCCCTAATACCCACCGGGGCTCCCGGCCCACCTGCTGGGCTGACCCTGTGTGTACCTCCTCTCCCGGGTCCCTGGAGATCTCTGCCAGGAGGGCTCTTCCTCCCCACCCCAGCACACACTGGGGAGAGCTGGCCACTGCTGGGCTGAGCCTCTCTCACGGGCCTCTGCCCAAACCCCACCCCACCCGGGGTCCCTCAAGGACTCCCTGGCTCTCCCCCTTCCAAGGAGAGGCCCTTCTGGCTGTGGCACAGGAGTTGATCGGGTCCCTGCTCCCAAGAATGCTCCCAGGAAATGTAGGGATTCCTTGGCCATTCTGGATGCACTCGTGTGGCTAGAACCAGGCTGGCCTTGCTCAAAGTCAGGCTTGTCTGAGCAGCACACTTGAAGCCTGCCCACCCCCATCCCCGCCGGGGGGACCCAAATCTCAAGGGCAGATGAAGGGGCCACCTGCCAGGGAGCTTCAGGCTGAGGCTCCAGTGTCTCGTGCTCTCTCCTGAGCCAGGATCCTGGAACCCCACCTCCACTCTGAGCCCCTCCAGCCCCCTTTCCTCGTGGGAGCTTTCCAAATAGGAATCATGACAGGTCACTCCCTTTGTCCTTTGATAAAGTCCTCTCACCAGGACCAGAGGGAGGGCCCTTCTGTGTCCCAACACCCCTCCTCCTTTCCTGATCACATCCCCTGCCATCCCCCCCACCCCAGCAGCCCCTCTCAACCCAGGATCTGTTCCAGAGCCCGCCCCTCTTTGCACACCTAGGCCTTCCCATCAGCTGACCCTGCAGGGCCTGGGAGAGACCCCACCATAGTCTTCAGGGGCTGGGCTCCTGGGTCCCCCAGACCTCCTAGTTCCCTCCCTCATGGAAGATTCTAGCCCCTCCCACCGCTGCTCAGGGAAAGCTAGAAAGTAACTCTAGACCAGTGACAATGAGAACACAGCAGAGAGGAAGGAGGGTGTGGGTGCAGGGAAGGCAGGGCCAGGGGCAGAGGAAGGAGCTGAGAGCCCTGGGTGAGCACTCAGGAGCCCTGACTCAGCTCCCTGACCCACTCCAGGAGCTAGAAACACAGATTCAAGGCCCAGAGAAGGAAGGAAATACAGAGGGGAGCTGACAGAGCCTAGAAATAATAGGGAAGGGCAGCCGGGTGGCTCAGGGGTTTGGTGCCTGCCTTCAGCCCAGGGCGTGATCCTGGCGACCCGGGATCGACTCCCATCTCAGGCTCTCTGCGTGCAGCCTGCTTCTCCCTCTGCCCGTGTGTCTGCCTCTGTGTCTCTCATGAATAAATGAATAAAATATTTTTTTAAAAAGATATCATAGGGAAAATATCATTATTGAACCTATAGTTGATTCCTGGAAAGAACAACAAATCTGACCGACATTGGGCTCCATGGACTCAGATAAAGGAACTGGAATTAGAACAGGAGACTGGAGGGCCCCCGGGTGGCTCAGTGGTTGAGCATCTGTCTGCCTTTGGCTCAGGGCGTGATCCCAGGGTTCTGGGATGGAATCCCATATTGGGCTCCCCTCAGGGAGCCTGCTTCTCCCTCTGCTGTGTCTCTACTTCTCTGTCTGTGTCTCTCATGAATAAATAAATTAAAATCTTAAAAAAAAAAACAAAAACAGGAGATGTGAGAGTGAGGGCATCCCCGCTGACCCCCCAGACACAAGGGGTTGAGACAGAGATCCGGGAACAGCCTCCTCCAAACAGGAGGAGAGCCCAGGGGAGGAACAGGAAGCCATCCCGAGAGCTTTTATTGCAGTTTCCACAAGTGGGAGCAGTTCAACCACCCATCAGACAGCCAGAGAGGCCAGTCACCTGACCAAGCAACAAAACAAACACAGCTCAGCATGTTTGGTCCTTCAGGCCTCCCTAGTTCAGGGTCTTTGAGCAGAGCAGGGGGTCTCTGGACTCCACCCAGGGAGTCCTGGCTCAGTCCCCTGGGTCTGCTGGTGGCACTGACGGAGGACCCTGGAAACCATGGTTGGGCGACTGGTGCAGGCATTGGAGGCTCATCAAGTATTTCCTTCCACGAGATTCCATGTGGGATCTGGGGTTTGAAGCACAGACACTCACCCGGGAGGGAGAACCAGAAACCCCCTGTGGACGACAGTGACCCAGTGTCCTTAGCTCCTCCCACAGCGCATAATGTCAGAATGGAGGAGGATGGAATCTTCTGGACAACAGGATCCATTCAGGCATTCAATCAGCGGCAGTCCTGGGAGAGGACATTGGAAGAACTGCCAGGAGGTTTTAATTTACCCCACGACGCGTGAAGCACACGCTTGATTGGGCCACAGACCAGTATTTCAGAGCGAGCAAGTCCCTAAAGGTGTGGGCAGGGCAGCCCCCCACCCGGCGCATTGGCCTCAGGAGGACACACCTGCAGACCATTGTCCTCAACAGTTGCTAAAGGGACTGAGGGTGTGGAACCCGTGACCCCCGAGGCGTGCCCTGGGCCTCCTGGTGGACAGGGCAGTGCCCGAGGGCGCTGAGCTCAGCTGGAGGCCGGTGAATGCAAAACCCGTCAGGGGCCTTCCAAGCCCACTCGCTTTCCAACACGGAGAGGTTGAGGCTCCCACGTAGCCCAGCGGCCCCCTAGGAAATCCCAGGGAGAGATCCTGCTGAGGCAACCTTTGCAGGGCTCTCTTCCTTGACTTTGGGACAAGCAAGCTCCGGGCAGTGGGGGGCTGAGATGCAAGCACAGTTGAGAGCCCGAGGCCAGGACGTGGTTCCGTGTTCTCCAGACAGAGAGGAAACCCGGAGGAGCCACACACGCGTCTCTCTTTTCTTGGAAGAAGCTCCGACGATTCAGAGCATTAGAACAAAAATCTCCCCAGCTTTGTAAGGAGCCTACCAGTCACTCAGGTTTGGGTGGCCGTGGGACCACGCAGACACAGGAGCCGGAGGTTTCCATCACAATGGTCGGTGTTGCTCTAGAGGATCGTGAGCCCTTCACATCTCAGAAGCACCCATCGGACTGGGCCATCTGGGCAAGGTCCCTACTCACCCCCTGCCAGGACTCCGCAGGACCTGAAGGCCTCTGCCACTGGGGTCACCTCCCCTTGGATCTTCTCACTTAGGGAATTCCTCAGATGGTCCTATCGCCTTCCCCAGGCAGCCCCGGGCCTGAGAGCACTTCCTGTGGCTTTGAGTGTGTTTTTTTTTTTTTTTTAAGATTTTATTTATTTATTCATAGAGACAGAGAGAGAAAGAGAGAGAAGCAGAGACACAGGCAGAGGGAGAAGCAGGCTCCATGCAGAGAGCCTGACATGGGACTCGATCCAGGGTCCAGGATCATGCCCTGGGCTGCAGGCGGCACCAAACCGCTGTGCTACCGGGACTGCCCCTTTGAGTGGTTCTAAAGCACATTTATAGATTTATATCCATGTCCTACATTCTTTTTCTGGATTTCATAAAAAAATGAATGAACAGGGATGCCTGGGTGGCTCAGTGGTTGAGCATCTGCTCAGGTCGTGTCCCCTGGAGTTTGGAATCAAATCCCACATCAGAGTCCCTGTGGGGAGCCTGCTTCTCCCTCTGCCTGTATCTGTCTCTGTCTCTGTGTCTCATGAATAAATAAATAAAATATTTAACAAAAAAATGGACCAAAGACTTGCAAAGACCCTTACCAGGGAAGATACAAGGATGGTAAATATACACACGAAAAGTTGCACCACATTCTCTGTCACTAGTCAAATACAAATTAAAACCACAATGACTAAATAAATAAATAAATAAATAAATAAATAAATAAAACCACAATGACATAACCACTATGTGCCTAGTAAAATGGTCAAAATCCAAAACAGTGACAACACTGACAACACCGAATGCTGGTGAGGATGTGGAGCCAGTGAGACTCTCATCCGTTGCTGGGGGCAGGGGAAAGGGTGCAGCCACTGGGGAAGAGACTTGGGCAATTTCTTATAAAACTAAACATCACACTGTAGGATCCAGGAATCACACTTCTTGGCATTTACTCAAGTGAAATGAGAACCTATGTCCACCCAAAACATGGACGTTTATAGTAGTTTTGTTCATAACTGCCAAAACTTGAAAGTCACCAAGATGTCCTTCAGTAAGTGAATGGGTAGATACACTGTGGTCCACCCAGACGGCCCTACAGAGCAATGAGCCCTCAAGCCCTGAAAAGACATGGAGGATCCTTAAATGTATATTATTACTAGGCCACAGAGGCCAGACTGGAAACGCTACATACTAGACTCCAACTCTATGACTTTCTGGAAAAGGTGCAGAGGGAGAGGGAGAACCAGATTTCCTGCTAAGCAGGGAGCCTGATGCAATGCAGGGCTGGATCCCAGGACCCTCAGATCATGACCTGAGCAGAAATCAAGAGTTGGACACTTACCCGACTGAGCCACCCAGGTGGCCCTCAGTGGTCAGTTTAATCAGAAGGACCCGGTCAGGGCCTGGAAGAAGCACATGCAAATCCTCTTCTGGAAGGTGCCTGTCCTGGGGGCCTCAACACATTGCCAGAAATTCTTCTCAAGGTCACAAAGGCCACCAAGCCCTGTGACAGAGGTCGGGACAGAAGACCCACGGACAACAGAACAGACCTGCCAGGCTTCAGACACAGTCTGTTCTCTCTTGTGCATGAAAGAAATAAGGTAAACGGTTGTATCTGCAGAGGAGACAGAACTGTAAAAATCACTGTTTTTACCCAGAAATTCCACTTACAAGATTGGTTATTAGTGACCAGCCTTTTTGAAGCTTTTATAAGTAGAATCCAAGTGTGTGTCCGGTTTGCGTCTGGTGTTCTGTTCAACAGTTTGCTTGTGGGATTCTTCATGTCACTGGGGGTAGGTTGTCATTTTATCCTCACTGCTGTACCCAGTTCCACCGTGTGGATTTGCATACACAAGATGTGCTCCCAGGGGACTCCTTTACTGTCCTTAGGAATTGGCTGACTCTGGAGAGGCCGTCCCTCTAAGGTCAGCAAGAACCCTAGACGTTGAAGCATCAAATGCAGAATCTAGAAAACCTGGTTATTAAGTCTCCCCAGCGGTGTACTCCAGCTTGCAATTCTGAGACGGAGCATGTGGCTGAAGGTTGAACCACAACCCAACATGAAGCATCCCTGGTTTCCTCCCTGGTTTCCGAGTTACAGTCTCTCTCTCTATTTAAAGATTTTATTTATTTAGGGATGGCTGGGTGGTTCAGCGCTTGAGTGTCTGTCTTTGGCTCAGGGTGTGATCCCAGGATCAAGTCCCACATCGGGCTCCCCGCAGGGAGCTTCTCCCTCTGCCTGTGTCTCTGCCTCTCTCTCTGTGTCTCTCATGAATAAATAAATAAAATCCTTTAAAAAAAGATTTTATTTATTAGAGAGAATGAGCAAGAGAGAGATGGAGCTGAGAGAGGGCCAGAGAGGGAGAAGCAGACTCCCTGCTGAGAAGGGACCTGGAAGTGGGGCTCAATCCAGGGACCCCAGGATCGTGACCTGAGCCGAAGGAGGACGCTGAACCGGCTGAGCCCCCCAGGCGCCCCAGATTATTTTCTGTCAGTGACACGCCTTTACATTTGCTCTTTGGCTTCTCACTGGCATCTGTTTTGCAGGGGACAGGGTGCATCTGCATGGGCATGGCAACCCCATGGCTTGTGGTCACCAAGGACCCCAGCTGCCTGCACTTTCTGCAGACGTCAGCAGCTCACTCTCACCATTGTTCCTTCTCCTCTGGCGGAGAATTTTGTTGGAAGAATTTTGGGAGTGTGCTACAAGCCCCGTCTGCTGGGTAGACTAGCACAGCCCCAGCTGGGATGTAACCTGGTGACGTCCCCCTGTGGTTCCCCAACTGCTGGGACCCTAGGTGTGGCCCTAAGGAATGCACCAGAGAACTCACCAGCTAGAGAAGTCTTTAGTGAAGGCTGTAGTTGGAGTGGAGACTGGCAGGTGAGCAGGGTGCAGGTGTGAGGGGACATCTGTCATGGTCCGGGATCAGTGACATATCCTTTTAGGTCTCTGGGCTTCCTGCCTGGTGGATCACAGAATCACCACGGGCAGGGCCAGGATGTGAAAATAAGGTCCTGCATTCCCAGCAGGGCTGGGCCCAGGGGCTGGGCTCTAGATGAGCCCTCTGGGGGTGGGGGTCTGGACACAACTCAGCATGAGGATGCTTGTGTCAGCGGGCAGGCTGCTGGGTGCCTTCCAGGGGTTAGGAGTGAAGCAAAAGTAGATGGAATTGTGCCCTAACTGGTCCCTTTAGGTCTCCCAAACTCCCGGCCCCCAGGGAAGGAACAGATGTTGCTTTAGATAGAGCTTGACTTTGCAAATCTCCCCAGAACGGCGCATACCTCCCGCCATGTGGCAGGTGTGGGAGTTCAGGTGGCCACAATCTAGGGAGGTTCAGCTCCCTGTGACTGTTCTCAGAGCCATCAAACCCGAAGAAATGGTCCCAAGTAAACTTCTCACCATTGCTGCCGGAATCACCAGTGATTTGTGCCAATTCAGAGGTGGGCGGAATCAATTCAGATTTTAAAATCAGGCTCCCAGACTCTGTTTAAAAACATGCAGAAGAGGGTGGCTGGGTGGCTCAGTCCATTAAGCATCCTACTCTTGGTTTCAGCTCAGGTCATGATCTCTGCACTCAGCAGGGAGTCTGGTTGGGATTCCCTCTCCCTCTGCCCCTGCACCCACCGCCCCATGCACATGTGCTCTCTCTCTCCTCTCTCAAAATAAATAAATCTTTAAAATATTTTAGAAAGATAAAAAAATAAAAACATACAAAAGGATCCCAATTCTGGTAGTGGGATCAATCAAGTTGAGCCCCGTGTTCTTCTCTGCGAAGTGCCTGGAGCTGATCCAGGGGGAGGACCCAGCATGTCCTGAGCGCAGCCCAGGGAAGCCACATGGTCTAGAGCCCATGGGGCAGAGCGCAGAAGAGGAGAGCGCACAGAGAGTTCTAGAGCCCTGCAGAGGGTCTCCCAGTGGTGTCCAGCTGAGAACAGGCTGGTGCATGCTGGGAGTGTGCTACAAGCCCCGTCCACTGGGTAGACTGGCACAGCCCCAGCTGGGATGTAACCTGGTGACGGGTAGGAGGGAGTCTCCCTGAGGGTGGCAAGGGAGCTACCAGAAAGGCCTGGAAGTAGCAGTGCCTGGTGCCCACACACAGCGGGGAACAGCTGTCTATTGCCATCAGCCAGAGTGGAACACGACACTGGTAAGGGGACCAACAAGGTCATAGTGCAGGAGTAAGGAAAATTAACCCTAGACTAAATGCTGCCTGGGTCCCACCAAGTAACTGAACTGCATCCCAAAGATGCAAAGATGGAGAATATTCACAGAATATAAAAATACCCAGCACCAAAAAGGTAATCTTCACATTGTCTTGATTTCCCATTAGAAGTACCAGGTATGCAGGAAAAAGGAAAGTAGAACCTATAACCAGGAGAAAAATCAGTCAACTGAAATGAACCCATAAATGGCACAGATGAAAGCATTAGGAGCTAGGACACTGCATAACTGAGGTCCTCATATTTAAGAAGATAGAAGAAAGATTGAACTAATGTCAGAAATAATGCAGTCAGAAGATGGTGGAGCAGCATTTTATAGAATTGAAAGAAAAGGGGGAAAAGAGCACAGTTGACATAAAATTCATCACTCAGTGGAAATATCCTTCAGAAACTAAGGCACAACAGGGCTTTTTCCAACATACAAAAGCTAAAAGGAGAAATCCCCAGTAGGCTCATGGTACGAGAAGTGTTTGAGAAAGTCCTGCAAGCTTAACGCAAAGAATGCCAGGGAGAGCCCTGAGTCTACCCAGAAGAACAGGGCAAAAAATAATAGTAAATTGGGGCTGTAATGCACGCAGTTAGACGCAGGATGGCAGTAGCAAAAAGGCCAGACAGTAGGTAAGCAAACTGTGGTTCAGTTGCCTACGATACGTGCAGTGGCCTAAGGGCTCTGGAAGGCAGATTGTGGTTAAACTATAAACCCTAAAGCAACTACTAAAATACTAAGACAACCTGTTGTGGTTCATTAGCCAACAAAGCTGATGAAATGAAGTAATAAAATTATTCCAGAAAGATACAGAAAAAGAGGACAAAGGGATAAACAAAACAAAACAAAACAAAACAAAACAACAACAAAAAAACCAAAAACCCAACCCAAACAGATAGGACAAACAGAAAACAAACAGTAAGATGAAAGGCTTAAGGTCAACCATATCCGCAGTCACAGAACACACATATGGTCTCAGCTCCTCCATGAAAAGCCAGAAATTGTCACCTTGTCTTGCAATGAAACCTCTTCCAAATATAAAGACAGTAGCTTAAAAGCAAAAGGATGGGGGGCGATGGCGGGAAGAGATGCCACGTTAAATCAAAGAAAGCCGGAGTAGCTCTGATAACATCAGACCAGATAGATTTCAGGAGGAAGAACTGTAGCGATAAACAGAGCAAAGGGGTCAGCCAATCCAGAGAACATAACACATCTAAATGTAAAAATACAAAAAACAAAAAACAAAAACCCCATATCTAAATGTGTATGCACCTAATAGGAGAGCTTTGAAATAAACCGAACCAGATCTGACCTTCTCCGGGCAGGAGACACAGACACATCCACAAATAGGCGCAGCTGGCGGGGCTGCACCCCTCTCAGTGCAAGTGGGCAGGAATTCAGGAAGGAGACGCAGCGCTATCAACAAACTTGACCTAATTGACATTTATAGAACACTCCACCGACAACAGCCGGGAACACAAGTATTCGCAAGTGCACACAAAACATTTGCCCTGGGACCCCTGGGTGGCTCAGAGGTTTGGCACCTGCCTTCGGCTCAGGGCGTGATCCTGGAGGCCCGGGATCGAGTCCCACGTCGGGCTCTGGCATGGGGCCTGCTTCTCCTCTGCCTGTGTCTCTGCTCTCTCTCTCTCTCTGTGTCTCTCATGGATAAATAAATAAAATCTTAAAAAAAAAAACATTTGCCAAGACAAACCATATTCTGGGCCATAAAACAAGTCTCGGTAAATTTAAAAGTCAGACGAGGATTCAAGTCGTACAAAGTATGCGTTCTAGCCAGAAGTAAATTCTCCAACAATGACAAGAAAGCTCTCTGAAAGAAATCCTCAAATATTTAGAAATGAAAAACACACTTCTAAGTAACCGTCAGGTCAAAGAAAGACTCTAAATGGAAACTTAAAAGTTTCCTTCTTTAATTGTCTTTTAAAAATCAAAGTATAGTTGACATACCGTATTATGTGATTCAACATTTATCTACATTAAGAAATGGTCGCCACAATAAGCCTAGTTACCATCTGTCACCACACAAAGTCGTTACGATATCATCGACTATATTCCCTATACTGTGCTTTTCATCTCTGTGCCTGATTCATTTTGTAGCTGGAAGATTGAACCCCTCAATCCCCTACACCTACTTCAACCACACGCCTGCCCACATCCCTCCGGCAACCCCAACTTTGTTCTCTGTATTTATGAGTCTTTTTTCTGTGTTATTTTCTCTCTGCACTTGTTTTTTAGATTCTACATACAAATAAAATCATATGGTATTTGTTTTCCCCTGACTTCTTTCACCTAGCACAGTACCCTCTGGGTCCATCCTCATTGTCACAAATGGCAAGATTTTGTTCTTTTTATTTTATTTTTTTAAAGATTTTATTTATTTATTCATTAGATACACGGGGGGTGGGGGGTGGGGGGTGGGGCAGAGACCCAGGCAGAGGGAGAAGCAGGCTCCACGCAGGGACCCCGACGCGGGACCCGATCCCGGGTCTCCAGGATCACACTCTAGGCTGAAGGCAATGCCAAACCGCTGAGCCACCCTGGCTTCCCCCGATTTTGTTCTTTTTATAACTGAGCGATATTCTATCATGTACTGCATTTTTTTTTCTTTTTGAAATTCGCTTGTATCTATGGGTTAACATTTTTTTGTGTCTTGCAAATATGCTGTTTCTCAACAATTTTACCAAATGGTTTCAGCATCCTTCACATCTTTGGTAGATCATTGTTCTCAAGTCTTTACTCCTTCCCGGTTTTAGAATCACACCTCCATATCCTTTGCCATGTGACTTTACAGTATCTCCCACTAGAGCACAGGAAATATATTTCCCCTTCCCATTGACCCTGGGCTTGGCCATGTGACTTATTTTAGCTAATGCAATGTTAGCAGACACGACACCGGCAGAAGCACTAACTATGCTTGTGAGCTTGGGTTGGGCTCTTGTCCTACTGCAATTTGCCACGAAATGGACATGTCCCGGGTGGAGCCTGGTCCACGGAGAATAAAGAGACAAAACTGAACCTAATCTACTGGCTGGGAATGAACCCAGCAAACAAGCATTCTTGAGAATTGCAAACCTGTGAATAAGAAACAGATGTTTCTTGTTTGGGGGCAGGGTTGTTTGCTCTGTCGCACTATCGCTTGGGAAACTGAGCGGTGCACACTCCTTACCAAGGCAAGTATTTCACGGGAGGTCGCAGAAAGTGCAGTTTCCTAATTCGTGCACTAGTTCTGCGCATTCTAACTGGCATTCTTCTAAAAGAATGAACATTCCTTGCATTCCTTTTGACTTTTTAGCATAATTATTAAGTCGTGGGTTTGATTTATTGAATGGTTTACAATTAATTACAACTATGATTTCTTTCGAAGCTAAAAAAATCCTATAGTTTACTAGTAAGAGCCTTATTCAGTTAGATTACATGTCCTCTGACACATCCCGCCTTAAGCACTGGGTACTCTTTTGATTTTGTAGCACTGTAAGATGTCTCCCTGTTTCACTGATCTGTAGAGTCCCTGAAATATCCAGATGATCCACAATGATGATGAGTGGATTACTATTACCTGAACCAAGTGGTAGCCTAGGCTGTTGCACCTGTGCCAGATATATTATCTTTACCCAAACAGAGCAGCCTGGCCTCTGGCACTGCATTTCAGTGATTGGTTTGGCAAATACATTAAAAAAAAAAAATCCCCATCAGTAAAGATGATCAAATAATTTGCAATGTTGTGGAAAAGATAGCAGAGCACATTTACTGTCGCTAGGGCTCTTAATTCTCCTCTCTGACTCCACAACAGGCCTTGCAGTGAGCAGAATAGTATGCAAGTCCACTGTTTTCTTTTTTTTTAAGATTATTTATTTATTTATTCATGAGACACACACACACACACACACACAGAGGCAGAGACATAGGCAGAGGGAGAAGTAGGCTCCCAGCAGGGACCCCGATGTGGGACTCGATCCGGGATCATGCCCTGAGCCAAAGGCAGACGCTCAACCACTGAGCCACCCAGGCGTCCGGGAAGTCCACTGTTTTTATAAATTACACTACTGCATTGAACAGAAAGTAGCAAGTACCCTGGGTACATTGTGAAGTCATATGTCTGCCAGAGAGTGGGGCATAGACCCTAAATAAATTCTGGGTCCTGCACACTGATGATGTTTATAGGGGTCCATGGTCCACAGTATGTCAGGACGTTCCCTCTGAGATAAAGGGTATTATACATTGTCCCTGCACCACAAGCAGGCCCGGAGCTGCCCTTTTATAATGGATCCAATGATACTCAAAATATCTGTACTAGGTAAAGATGCTGTGGGAGATCTCAGGCAAGCCTAATGGGGGAGTCACAGGGTTCTGAGGTGAAGCTGTGAAATACAGGGCAGAGAGCCACTTGCAATTTGAAGAAGAGCTTCCGGCAGGCCACTGGATCCTAGCAGAGTCTGAGCATCTGGCCATAGGACATTATGTGTGGACTGTGTGGCCGTACCTGCCTGTTCTGGCTTGGACATTATAAATCCACCACATCTTAGAGTCAGGTGGACCCAGCAGCAATTAATTCATCAGACTGTGGAAAACGTAAACGCACGATCATACCCAAAGAGCACAAATAAGTTATGAAAGCAGGTGGCGCGGACCCACAGGTTACCTAGCTCTGCGGCACTAACACTTCTCCTTCAACACACACCTACGCCTACATGAGAGGTTCCCTAAGATTGGCTGATAGAAGAGGACAAAACTTGGCCCGATTCACAGACAGAACCACTTGATATTTGGGTGTAAACTGAAAACAGATTGCTTCCTCACTCAGGATTGTCCCTATGGGACAGTGGTGAAGTGAACCCCCTCCACCCACCCCACCCCCCCGCACCCCCATAGACGGAGCTACGAGAAATACAGCCATCTGATCTAGGGGACGGGGAGAGACCTAAGGTAAGGCTATTTCTGGGGAGTGCGAGTGGGGGGCTGCTTGGTTAGGGATGAGAAAAGAGGAAGGCTGGAGACAAGAAGTTCTGGGGAAGAGGTACGTGAATGTGGGGAAGCTGGGCAGAAAGGAAGCAGGACTTTGTGTTTCACCAGAGCCTGCCCGAGAGCCCCCTCCCTAAGTAGGTGCTGGCAACCCGGTGGACAAGGTGCCTCTCCGCAGGAGTGGCCGCCTCCCATCTCCCCAGCCCTCAGGCCCCATCTCCCCAACCCTCAGGCCCCATCTCCCCAACCCTCACGCCCTGACGCCTGCACAATACAACGGTGCCCAAAGAGCGGCGCTGGTGGAGATGAAGCCCGTGCGTGGATTCCCTCTCGCTGAGATGTATCTGAGCGCAAAGCTGCCAAATGCTGACCTGTCAGAGGAAGAGATGGCACCTGTGACAGTGCTCGGTGTGGTACTGTCCCTAGAGGTGACCAACCACCCACCTGACCGGTTTATTACATCAGACCTCTTCCAACCAAGACGGGAAGAGATTCTCCCGCAATTGAATCAACACCTACCCTGGATATAGATGTTTTCCCTGTGCCTACAGCATCCCCGCCAACTCTGCTTTTCAAAGGCTTACCAGATGCCCGCTAGATCTTGCACAACATCCCCTGGGAGCAAGGGCCGCATGTTACAGCAAAAGTGCTGTGACAATGGGTTACGGCTGTGACCCTCTATTCCTAACACAGATCATAGCCTGAAGCAGCTGGCCAGATACAAGACTGGAATTTTGGGCTAAGGCATTAGATTGGGGTCACCGCCCTGTGGGGTTGGGGTTCTGTCCACCAGGATGCAGAATAAGCACTGGACCAATGGCCCATATACGGTGCTATATCCAAACAGCTAGAAGACACTGGATGGAATTGGGGTGATCGCTCTCAACACCACTCGCAGAACCCACATGACAAATCTGGGCCTCCACTCACTGAAAACTTATGTTCTATTATCATCTGGGGGAAGCTATGACCACTGTCTGGTCACTTTAGACTATCCTAACGGACCAGCAGGTGGAACAAACGACTTATTTTAGCAACAAGTGTCACAGTCTACTCCATGCTTTTCCCTGGATTGATTTTCTGTGCCATTGGGAGCTAATGAGCTGCCTTTACCTTATGGTGAGACCTGGATCATAAACCCTTAAGGGGAGTAACCAAGGCCCTGGGGGAAGGGGCTCCTCTCCTGGGCACGCACCTAGATGCCACCACTAGGGGGCAGAACCAGCACGGTGGAAGAGAAGCTCTGCGCTTCCCTGGCTTCCAGATCAGGGTCTAAACCAGGACCTGCAATCCAGAGAGCTTCCTGCAAAGCCTAGATGGCGGGTTGTCTCTCCCCCAGGGAACCCTGCTCTCTGAGGCTCCCCTGGGCGGAGGGGCTCCTGGAAATCCCCTCACCACCACCTCCTGCTTTTTCTTTTTTTTTTTTTTTAAGATTTTATTTATTTATTTATTCATGAAAGACTGAGAGACAGAGAGAGAGAGAGAGCCAGAGGGAGAAGCAGGCTCCATGCACCGGGAGCCCGACGTGGGACTCGATCCCGGGTCTCCAGGATCGCGCCCTGGGCCGAAGGCAGGCGCCAAACCGCTGCGCCACCCAGGGATCCCACCTCCTGCTTTTTCTACAGCTACGGTCTCCTCGGTGTCCAGAGGCACTTGCTCGAAGCTGAGTGTCCCACAGTCCAGGGCAGTCCGTGGGGCCACTGCCTGAATGATGCTCTTTCTGAGGGTCATACCCTCCCCAGGAGCTGCCTGCCCCAGGCTGGACTCTGGCTGCCATCTGCCTCCAGCAGCACCTGGGTGCACAGGTGAGCTGTGTGGGTCTTGTGCCTTGATCTCCAGGGCCAGGGACCAAGGGCCGAGTGACAGGAACAGAGTGTGTGTGGAACATATGTCATTAGGACAACACCCAGAAGGGGAACCTTGGCTCTGGCCAGCGGGGGTGGGGGGGGTGGGGGGGGGTGGTGCTGGACCATCCCATCCTCTCCAAAGCCTCTTGGGGAGGGAGTCTTAAATATTTGCATCTTACAGAAACAACCAATGGGGCTCCCAGCCCAGCATCCACTATTCATGGGTGTCCCCATGGGTGTCCCATTCTTTTCCTTGTCCGTGGGCCCAGGGACCCCTCCCCACCTGTGCAAAGGTGCTCTAGTGGCCTCCTCTTTCTGGGGCTCATGTGGCCTCAGCCTGCCTGGCTTTGTTCCATCCACAGTGCCCTGTTTCCTTGGGAATGCCAACGCTGCTGCTCCCTCAAGTCAGTCTAGAAGTTCACAAGGCAGCCCAGTCCTTGCTGAACAATTCTGAAACAATCCACGGATACTTTGGAACAAACGAGTCCCCCTCCCCACCCCCCCCTCTGTTCTTCCAGATTCCATCAGGATTGTTCGACTCACTGCACTCAGGCACCCTCCTGCATGGGGGGTCGGGGAACCCGAGGCAGAAGCCCTCTTGGCTCAAGTGGGGCTCTTGCAGCCCGGGTCGAACTGAGGGCTCCTGCGCACGGTAGGGCTGGGCGTCTACCTCTCAGGGCGCAGGACAACCACCAGGGCCACGGGAGGGCATGGCTGGGCTGCTGGGGCTGGTCCTGCCAGGCAGATCCTGCCTTTCAAGGCCCAGACCTTGCCCACCCTGAGAAGCAGCCGCCCCCCCTGGCCCAGGAGCCCATGTACTGGCCACGCCTGCCCCAGGGCCCCTCTGTGGGGCCGATGTGACCCGATGGCAAGAATGCCCTCGCCCCCACCCCCGGGTCCTTGGCGGCACCGCGTGGGCTCCACCTTCCTGTGGCTCTGCCCCAAACCCACACACTCCTGGGGGTCCACGGCTGGTCCCCCCTTCCCCCCCTGGCTGTGCTCTGACAAGCTGCAGGCCCGCAGTCGGCCCCTTCTGGGAGGGAAGATGCCCTCCCTCCTGCCTCCCCCGCCCAGGTCCCGCCCCCGGCCCCGCCCAGCGGGCGCTCCACCGAGTAACTGGCAGGAGGATTGGCCAATCGGGTGGGAGAAGCCCCAGCCCCGCCCCCAGAGGCGGGGCCGCTCTCCTGCCCCGGGCGCAAGGTGACCAGGGCTCCAGTTTTAAGCGAACCCCTAGGCGTCCTTTCCTCTGTTATATAGACATGTGTTAAAAACCTTTTTTGGGGGTACCGTGTGGCTCGGTAGGTTGGGCGTCTGCTCTCGGCTGGGGTCATGGTCTAGGGTCCCTGCTCCGTGGGGAGCCTCTTCTCCCTCTCGCTCGCTCGGCTGCTCCCCCTGCTTGTGCTCTCTCTCTGTCAAATAAATAAATAAAATCTAAAACACCAAACCAAACCAAAATCACATTTTTTTTTCTAGCTTCACAAACCCTTCACTGGAGGAAGTGTCCAGACTAAATACAATATCAAAATAAGGAATTGGGGCACCTGGGTGGCTCAGTGGTTGAGCGTCTGCCTTCGGCCCAGGGCCTGATCCTGGGGGCCCAGGATCGAGTCCTGCATGGGGCGCCCTGCGTGGAGCCTGCTTCTCCCTCTGCCTGCGTCTCTGCCTCTCTCTGTGTCTCTCATGAATAAATAAATAAATGAATAAAATCTTTAAAAAAAAAAAGGAATTGAAAAATTGCTCACAAATCCCAATAGACTCAAGCCCTAGACATAGGTCTCAAATGCTTCCCCACTCTGTACAAAATCCTGTTCTCAGAAACCTGAACAAAGAAGGGTCTCATAGGTCCAAAGTCTTGGTTCATCGTAAGCAAGATCTTTGAGGTAACAATTCTCCTTGTAGGGAATGTGTGCCTCAGAAATAACAGGAATTCTGTGAGGTACAGCCTGGATGCCATCCTTCCCCTCAGGCTGTGCAATACTCTCATGTCCCCGCCCCCACGAGGGCCATTTGGTCCAAACACATCTATATTTACCTAGGGATCCTGCTATAGCTATCGTTCTGAAATTTTGCATTTTCACTTAATGCTGTGTCATGGACATTTCCTCACCAGTGTTTATGGAGCCAGCTTGTCTGAATGGTCACACTGTCGTATGTAGTTCAATTGTTTCCCTCTTGCTGGATATTTGGGGATTTTCCACTTTTCCCTACAATGAAAATCTTGTCTGTCTGTGTATGTGTGTGTGTGTATATAATGTTTGTCCTCTTGTTTTGAAGCATATATTCCCTAGAAGTAAAATTATTACCTTAAAGATCTCACTTAAGGGAAGCCAAGACTCAATGTCTTCATTGCAATAATAAATCCAGCAGAGATGTAAACTGTCTTCTGCTTGAGAAATCTGCCAGGTTCTTGTACTGTGTAGGAATCCAGAAGCATGATTCATGATTCATGATCCAGATAACATGAAGTTATCTTCTTAGAAATATTGTTAAGACTCTTCTCTTTCAGTAACAGATTCACTGAAACCAAGAAATGAACATGGTGGTAACAGTTATGAATTTGCAGACAAGTCCCATTTTTGCAGAGAAAAACAAGACTTGTACACTTGTAAATGAGCTGACTCAACAACTTACCAGATCAAATTCTTTTGAGTTTTATGATTCAGAATGATATCCTTCCCTCCATGATTTCAGAGGACGAGAGACCTCTTTAACTCTTTCTTAGGTTCCTTTTGTTAATTATGTAGACTTTCTTTTTTTTTTTTTTAGACTTTCATTTTTGAAGCCAGGCTGTGGAAATTCATTAGTTGGCCATAGAAACTGTGGAGCTTAATTTCACTGAGACAAAGAAGTGAATGAATAGGATCTTATAACAGCTTATAATATTTTCCCCAAAGAATAGAATTGCAAAAATTAATTCCAAACAGGCTTATGTCAATTCATTCTTCCACGAATAGGGAAGCCAGTTTCCTCACAGATTTGCCAGATCTGGAGGCAATTATCTTGTTTGTTTTTTGACAATCTAATAAGACCAAAAAACTATCATATGTTCATGTTTTTTTAAGAAACAGCTTTACCAAGTTTTTTTTTACAGCTTTACCGAGTCATAATTGGCATGTGATAAACTGCACATATTTAAGGTATGTTAATATGTTTTTTAGGTGTGCATAGTCTCATGAAACTCTCACAACGATAAAGATAATTAACATGTCCATCATTACCAAAAGTTTTGCCGTGGCCTGTTGTACTCATGCCCCTAACCCTTCCTGCTCACCCATGCACAGGTACAGACTGATTGGGTTTCTTAGCTGGATCCCTTAACATTTTCCAACAGTGAGGCTGACAGCCACCAGAGCTCTCACTCACTGCTCTGGGAGCATACTTTTGCACGTCCCCCGTGGAGGGTGATTTGGCAATAGCATTCCAACTGACAAAGCCTCCTGTGAACCAGCCATCCCCTTCTAGGAATTCTTCATAATGATACTCTAACATCCATCCAGAATGGTGCAGAACCAGTTCAGTACTAGTTACTTCAATTGTAGTAGCAAAATATTGGAAACTCCCTAAAAGTCCATCAGTAAAACCCAGGGAAATAATTGCGGTGCACCAAACAATGGAGTACTATACAGCTGTAAAAAGGAGAAGCTCTCTCTGTCCCGGTGCCGAAATTGCTCAAGGTAGGAGGTAAAGGGGAAGTGGGTGTGAGAAGTGGGTGGTATGAGTGCCTCTTTCCTGTTTGGGAGGCATCCGTGAAAGCTATGACCCTGACCTTGCCTCTTTTATTCTCCCCCTACCCCTCACCTCAGGAGGAGGAAGCACTCAATAACATTACACTTTCTGTTTTTACGATTTGGGCTACTCTAAATGCTTCATCCAAGTGGAATCATGTTGTTTTCCTCTTTATGTGACTGACTTATTTCACTCAGTATAATGTCCTCAAGTTTCGCCCATGTGGTAGCATATTGCAGAATAATTAAGACTTAATAATTAAATCCATGTTTAGACTTTTAAAAGTCTGAATAATTAATTCCATTTTAATTCAATGAAATTCCATTTAATTCCATTTTAATTCCATTGTATGTATTTACCACACTTTGCTTCTCCATTCATCCATCGATGGACACGTTGGCTGTTCCCATCTTTTAGCTATTGTGAATAATGCTGCTCGGAACTTGAGTGTGCAAATATCTCCTTGAGACCTTCCTTTCACTTCTTTGGGGTATATACCCAGAAGTGGAATTGCTGGATCATATTTAGGTTTTTGAGGAACATCTGTTCTGTCTTCCACAGTGGCTGCACCTTTTTACATTCCCACCAACAGTGCACAAGGATTCCTGTTTCCCCACATCCTTGCCAACTCTTGTTTTCTGTCTCTTTTTTCCTTTGATGGCAGCCAACCTACTGGACATGAGATGGTGTCTCCTTGTTGTTGTGGTTTGCTGTGCATAAGCACATCTTTTCATGTGCTTATTGGTCATTCATGTATCTTCTTCGGAGAAATGTCTGTCCAAGTCTTTTGCCCATTATTGAACTGAGAAGTTGTGTTTTATTATTATTACTATTATTCTTGAGTTTTAGGAATTCTCCACATAATCTGCATATTAATCCCTTATCAGATCTATGGTCTGCAAATATTTTCTCCCATACCGTGGGCTGCATTTTCGTCTGTGAATTGTGTCTTTTGGTGTACACATTTTTAAAGTTTTTTTTATGAAGTCCAATTTGTTGATTTTTTTTATTTTGTCACCTGTGCCTTTAGTGTCACAGCCAAGAAATCACTGCCAATTCCAATGTGGTAAAGCTTTCGATCTGTGTTTTTGTCTAAGAGTTTGATGCTTTTAGGTCTATCATTTAGGTCCTTGATTCATGGAAGTTAATTTTTGTATATGGTATGAGATAAGGGTACAAATTCAGTTTTTTTGCATGTAGATCTCCAGTTTCCCAGCACCAGCTATTGAAAAGACTGTCCTTTCCCCCTCTGTATGATCTTGGAATCCTTATTAAAAATAATTTGATAAGGGGTGCCTGGATGGCTCAGTTGGAAGAACAAGTGACTCTTGATCTCAGGGTCATGAGTTCAAGCCCCACATTGGGTGTGGGTATTAATAAAAAAAGGAAACTTAAAAAATAATTTGAAGGTATATGTGAAAGTTTATATCTGAGCTCTTCGTCCTATTCCATTGGTCTATGCCTAACTTTATGCCAAACCCACACTATTTTGATTACTGTAGATTTCTAGTAGTTTTGAGATCAATAAATGTGAGCCTTCCAGTTTTGTACTTCTTTTTCAAGATTGTTTTGATTATTCAAGGTCCCTTGAGATTCCATGTGAATTTTAGAATGGGTTTGTCTGTTTCTGCAAATAATCTCATTGGGATTTTGATAGGCATTGCATCAGATCTGTAGATTACTTGGGTAGTATTGACATTTCGATGATATTAAGTCTTCCAATCCATGAACATCAACATGTGTCCATTTATTTATGTCTTCTTTAATTTATTTTAGCAGTGTCTTGTAGTTTAGATTGTGTGAGTCTTTCACCACCTCCATCCCCAGTTAATTCTTAAGTATTTTATTCTTTTTGAAGCTACCGTAAATTTTTCTGTTTTTGTATTTTCCTTTTCAGAATGTTCAGATTGTTTTTTTTTATTTTTTTTCAGATTGTTTTTTAAAGATTCTATTTATTTACTCATGAGAGAGAGAGAAAGAGAGAGAGAGAGAGAGAGAGAGGCAGAGACACAGGCAGAGGGAGAAGCAAGTTCCATGCAGGGAGCCCGACATGGGACTTGATCCTGGGTCTTCAGGATCATGCCCTGGGCTGAAGGCAGGCACTAAACAGCTGAGCCACACAGTCTGCCTCAGATTGTTCAGATTGTATATAGAAATGCAACTGATACTTTGTGTTTTGACTTTGTGTCTTGCTTCGCTGAATTTATTGATTAGCTCCGATGGCTTTTTTGTGGATTCTTTGTGGTTTTCTACATATAAAATCATGTCATCTGCAAACAGATAATTTACTTCTTTTCCAAGTAGGGTGCCTTTTATTGATTTTGCTTGCCTAATTGATATGGTTAGAACTTCTAATACTGTGTTGAAGAAAGGTAGTGAAAATGAGCATCCTTATCTTGTTCCTGATCTTGAAGGAAATATTTCACCATTGAATATGATGTTTACTGTGGGGTTTTTTATATGTGGCTTTTATTATGTTGAGATATTTTCCTTCTATTCCTATTTGTTGTTTTATTATAAAGGATGGTGAATTTTGTACAATGCTTTTTCTGCATCAATTGAGATGATATGTAGTTTCTTAACTTCATTTTGCTGCTATGGTGCTCCTACATCGATTGAGTCTTATATGTCAAACCATCCTTGCATTCCAGGAATGAATCCTATTTGGTGATGGTGCATGATGCTTTTAATGTTCTACTGAATTTGGTTTGGAATATTATGTTGAGGATTTTTACATCAATGCTCATAAAGAATACTGGTCTGGAATTTCTTTTTAAAAATATTTTCTTTATTTATTCATGAGAGACACAGAGAGAGGCAGAGACAGAGGCAGAGAGAGAAGCAGGCTCCATGCAGGGAGCCCAATGTGGGACTCGACCTCGGGACCACGAGATCATGCCCTGAGCCAAAGGCAGATGCTCAACCGCCGAGCCACTCAGGCTGGTCTGTAATTCTTTCCTGTGATGTCTGTCTGGCTTTGGCATCAGGGTTATGCTAGCCTCACTGAATGAGTTAGGAAGTGTTCCCTCTTCAATTTTTTGGAAAAGTTTGGAAGAGTATTAGCTCTTCTTTAAATTTTCAGTAGAATTTACCAGTGAAATCTTCAGGTCCAAGACTTTTATCTGTTGGGTTTTTTTTTTTTTTTTAAGTAGGCTCCATGCCCAGTGTGGGGCCCAATGTGGAGCTTGAACTTACAACCCTGATATCAAGACCTGAACTGAGATCAAGAGTTGGATGCTTAACTGGCTGAGCCATCCAGGTGCTCCGCTGTTGGGGGATTTTTGATAACTGATACAATTCCTTACTAGTTACAGGTCTATTCAGATTTTCTATTTCTTCATGAGTTGGTCTTGGTCAGTCTTATTTTTCTAGAAATTTGTCCATTTCATCTAGGTTATCCAATTTTTTCCTGTGCAGTTGTTCATTACTCTCTTATAATCTTTTTTTTTGTTTCTGTAGGAATCAGTAGTAATTTCATTTCTGATTTCAGTAATTTGAATCTTCATTCCTTAGTCCATCCAGCTAACAATTTTGTTGACTTTTTTAAAATTTTTATTTATTTATGATAGTCACACAGAGAGAGAGGCAGAGACATAGGCAGAGGGAGAAGCAGGCTCCATGCACTGGGAGCCTGATGTGGGATTCGATCCCGGGTTTCCAGGATCGTGCCTTGGGCCAAAGGCAGGCGCCAAACCGCTACGCCACCCAGGGATCCCAATTTTGTTGACTTTTTAAAAGGACCAACTTTTAGTTTCATTGATTTTCCTCTATTGCCTTTCTATTTCCTCTCTCATTTATCTCTGCTCCAATCTTTATTGTTTCCTCCCTCTGATAACTGGGCTCTGTTTGTTCTTTTTCTAGTTTCTTTAGTTTTAAAGTTAGCTTGTTGATTTGAGATCTTTCTGGTTTTTCAATGTAAGCATGGATAGTTATACAGTTTCCCTTTTGCACAACATTTACTGAACCCCATAAGTTTTGGTATGTTATGCTTTCAATTTCATTCATCTCTAAGTATTTTCTAATTTCCCTTGTGATTTCTTTTTTGATCTCTTAGTTGTTTAACAGTGTGTTGTTTAATTTATACAATTTTGTGAATTTTCTAGTTTTACACTTGTCATTGATTTCTAACTTCATCCCATTTTGGTCAGAGACAATCTTGTGTGATATTTGTCTTCTTAAATCTATTGGGACTCAATTTGTGACCTAATTCTCCATCCTGGAGAATGCCCCATGTGCACTTGAGAAGAAGATGTGTGTTGTTGTTGGGTGGGTTGCTCTGTGTGGTAGGTCAGATCTGGTCAGTTTATTGTGTTGTTCAAGTCCTGTTTCCTTACTTACCTTCTGTCTGGTTGTTCTATCCATTGGGAGTGGGGGATTGAAGCCTCTATTACCATCGGTTCTTCAATTCTGTCAATTTTTGCTTCATGTATTTTGATGGTCTGTCATTAAGTGTGTAAATAGTTATAATTGTTATATCTTCCAGTCACATCAAACCTTTTATTTATTTAATTTTGATTTTAATCAAAATTTTTTATTTAAGTGTAGTTGACTTGCAATGTTACATTAGTTTCAGATGTACAATTTAGCAATCTGACAATTTCATACATGAACTTCTTATTAACATATAAATTAGTCTTTCTTAGTCTCTTGTGAACTTTATTGATTATAGTCTGTTTTGTCTGGTGTTGGTATAGACACCTGCTCTGTTTGGGGGGCTATTTGCGTGGCCTATCTTTCTTTATTCTTTCATCAACCTGTGTCTTTGGATCTCTCTGGAGGCTGAGAAGGCAGTATGTAGGCAGTGTTTTTATCCATTCTGCCAACCTCTGTCTTTTGATTAGACAGGTTAACCATTTACATTTAAGGTAATCACTGATAATGCGCTATTTATTTTCTATATGCCATATAGCTTCCTTGTCCTTCATTTTCAGCATTACTATCTTCTTTTGTGATTTGTTGATTTTTTGTAGTGAAATGTTTAAATTTCTTTTGTGTATATTCTGTAGCTATTTTCCTTGTAGTTGCTGTACGGATTACATTTAACATTCTACGGTTATAAAACCATAATTTGAATTTATACCAGCTTAACTTCGATATGGGACAAAACTCTGCTCTGTCTTTACAACTCTGTCCCCACCCCTTTGGGTTACTGATGTCACAAAATTACATCCTTATCCATTGTCACAGTGTCAGCCCCAGCCTGTTGATGATAATGCCCTCAGCTAGGAAAGTCTGAGGCACTGGCTCAGGCTGGCATTGCTCGTGGACAGCTGCACAGACTTCACCGCCTCTGGGGCCAATTATAGCTGGGCTGTTCCTTCATTTCTTATTGTAATTGCAGGATGCACTTCAGGAAAAAAAAAAACAATCAAGGAGCTTTGAGGAATAAGCTATATGACTCACAGGTTTTGGAGGGTCCACAGCACACCTGAGGACCACAAAGTGAGGTCATGGAGGGAGAATGAGAAAGGGAGCGGGAGAAGGAATGTGAATATGGGGCTCTGCCTCCATTAGGGCCCAAGGGTGGGGATTCTGGAGTTTTGTTGTCTCTCATTATTGGCTAATTTGAAGCATATGAACGGGAATTAGGGTGTGGGACGGTGGAGATTAGTCAAGTGGTCAGTTATCTAGATTGCCCACAGTTTTCTGTAAGGGGAACTTCCTGGGTGTGGTCAGCTTCATTCCTCATCTGGTTGTTTTGCTGTGCCTTACAGCTGCTGATACGGTTTATTCAAAATGGGTGTCTTTTTTTTAAATTTATTTATTCATGAGAGGCACAGAAAGAGAGGCAGACACAGGCAGAGGGAGAAGCAGGTTCCCTGCGGGGAGCCCCATGCAGGACTTGATCCCAGGATCCTGGGATCATGACCTGAGCCAAAGGCAGATACTCGACCACTGAGCTACCCAGGTGCCCACAAATGGGTGTCTTTTGAAATGAGGCCTCAATCAAAAGGTTAATGTCAGGTACTTCCACCTGTGTTCTCAAAAACATAAACCAGTAATTCTTTTAAAGACAGTAGTCTACTAGATTATGTAGAAAACAAGATTTGGAGTTGCAAACCAAGTTATAGTAATACCAGCTTTTACACTAGTAATTTTTAAAAAAGTTATTAGACTTGTAATCATGTAGAAAATTAGCATACAGTTACAAACCATTGTTACAATAATACTAGCTTTTATTTTTTTATTAAAAAAATTTTTTTAAAGATTTTATTTATTTATTCATGGGAGACACAGGCAGACAGGCAGAGGGAGAAGCAGGCTCCCTGTGGGGAGCCCAATGTGGGCTCGATCCCCAAACCCCAGGGTCATGACCTGAGCCAAAGGCAGACACTCAGGTGCCCCAATACTAGCTTTTATAATTGCCTATGTGTCTGACTTTATTGAGATATTTATTTCTCTATATGTCTTCAAGTTACTGTCTGATGTCTTTTCATCTCATCTTGTAGGACTGAGTATTTATTGCAGGGCAGGTCTAGTGGTCACAAAGTCTCTCAATTTTTGTTGATCTGGTAATGTGTTCTTTTCTCTCACTTTTGTCAGGTACGGGATTCTTGATTGAGGTTTCTTTTAGCTCTTCGCATATATCAATCCCTGCTTTCTGGCCTCAAAGATTCATTTTTTTTTAAACAAACAAACATTTATTTATTTATTTTGAGAGAGAGAGAGACCCTAAGCAGGGAGAGAGGCAGGAGATAATCTCAATCAGACTCCCCTCTGAGCACAAAGCCTCACATGGGGCTTGATCTCATGACCCTGAGGTCAAGACTTGAGCTGAAATCGAGTCAGACACTTAACCAACTGAACCACCCAGGTGTCTCTGGCTTCCAAAGTTTCTGAAGAGAAATCTGTTGGTCATCTCACTTAGATGTAATTCACTTCTCTTGTTGCCTTCAAGATTCTTTTTCTTTTGAAAGTTTGATTATAACGTGTCATGGTGTTGATCTCTTTGAGTTCATCTTACTTAAAGTTTGTTGAACTTCTTGCATGTTTATACTCATGTTTTCCATCAAATGTGGGAGGTTTTCAGCCATTAAGTAGTCAAATATTCTCTCTACCCCACTTTCTTCCTTTTCCCTCTGCTACTCCCATGATGTGTATGTTGGTCCTCTGCATACAGGTCCCTTAGGGTCTGTTCACTTTTCTCCCACCTGTTTTCTTTCTCTTCCTCACTCTTGATCACTTCTGTTGTCCTACCTTCACTGATACTTCTTCTTGCTCAGATCTGCCTTTGAATCCCTCTAGCAAATGTTTCATTTCAGTCACTGCACTTCTCAGTTACAGAATTTCATTTTAATTTCTACTTAGGTTTCTTTTTTCTTTTTTTTTCTACTTAGGTTTCTATCTCTTTTTTTTGTATCTCCATCTTGTTCACACATCACTCTGTTACCTTTCTCCACATCTTCCTTTAGATCTTTGAATATCTTTAAGATCATTGTTTTAAAGTCTTAACCTAGTAGGTCTGTCATCTGTCTTTTTCAGGGATAGTTTCTGTTGATTTCTTTTTTCTTTGGACCATACTTCCTGTTTTTTCATATGTCTTGTAACTTTTTGTTAAACCATGGACATTTAAATGTAATAATGTGGCAACTCTGGAAATCGGATTCTTCCCCTTCCCCAGGGTTTGCTCTCTATTGTTACAGATTTTGTTTCTTGTTTTTATTTTGATCATTGTAGGCTGTCTTTGTGCTGAGGATCAGTCTGAAGTGTAGCCATAATGTTTTTCTGGGGGGTCTTTTCTGAGATTTCATGATCACTTGCTGATTTCCCCCATACATGCAGTCATTTCTGAATGCCTTACTGTTTACCGTCTGGCTTCCAGAGGGGAAGAAAGTAAAAAATGAAGGGTTAGAAGGGCACTAACTCCTTACATTCCCTGTAAGTCACTTTAGCCAGAGGGAGAGAGTTTTGGAACAATGTGGAGGACCTCACTGCAGTGGCCCCTTGCTTCTTCTCTGCACTCTGTGATCAGATGCAGCAATCAGTGATCAGAACACAGATCCTCAGTATTTGGAGGACAAGGTCTTTTTTGCCTACCTTGGTTCCCACCCATTGTGTGCAGACTGCTCCAAGAACATGTACACAGCTGCCTCCCCCGTTGCAGGCATGGGGCTGGGGTATAGGTAGCCGCTACTGTGTTAAGAGCTGAGACTGACCCAAATTAACCACAATTTGTTGTCCAAGTCTTTCCCCTAGAAATGACAAGACTTCAACAGACTCCAGAGCTCCAAAATAGTTAAATCAGACAGATTTTGCTGGCCCAATTGTCTAAGTGGGAAGGCAGATTCCTGATGCTTCCTACTCTGCTGTCTTCCCAGAATCTTCTCCAAGATATGTGTATTTTATAGACATTACACAATGCATACATGCATACATAATCTCCCCCAAATGATAAGATTGTTCATCCAAAAAATAAAAGCGACTAAACTAAAAGCCTTTTAGAACAAAAAATACAATCTGATAAGATCACTGATTACAAGATAAATGTACAAAGCTCACTAGACTAACATTTTATGCCTAGTACCTACTAAGATAATTTTTATGGGAAATGGTCTGATTTACAGTATTGGCTAAAACTATGAAAAGAACTGCTCAAGACCTATATGACAACAGCTCCATGGAGAATATCTAAAACTAAAGAATCAGGAAGGAGGACCAGAAGTAGTGGATTGAGGCAAAAGGGGCTGCCTGGTATGGTGGTGGCAGGAGGCAGAGAACTGACTTTTTCATTATAAGCTTGAGACTGCTATTGGACTTTTTAAACTATGTTTACATGTTAGTCTGGTAAAAATTTAAATCGAAAATTTAAAAATTCACAAGACAGAACAAATGTGTAAGAAGTGACAAGATGATTCCAGAACCCTGGAATTACAGCTTGTTAATAAAAGATTCAAAAGCCCTCCAGGGATTTTGTGCTAAGTGATAGCCCCACCAATGGCATATGCATGTATTTTTAAAAGACTTTATTTATTCTTGAGAGTCAGAGAGAGAGGCAGAGACATAGGCAGAGGGAGACGCAGGCTTCTTGCGGGGGGCCCAATGCAGGACTTGATCCCAGGACCTTGGGATCACAATCTGAGCTGAAGGCAGATAGATGTTCAACCACTGAGTCACCCAGGTACCCTGTCAGACGCCTGTATTAACTTCCAGCGCTTCACTTGCACAGCCCTAGGAGTGCGTGTTCAGAGTGAGGCACCTCGGAAACAACATTTAACGGCAGGCTCAACATTTACAGAATCCTGAGAGTGAGCATCTCCTGAAATGCTGTGTCCTTGTGGCTCGCTTTGTCGTGGGTCTGGCCCTGATTGTGTTCCTGGGTGATTGCAGAGATCAATGCCACCACTGACTACTTGCAAGAAGTGGGGATAGGCATATCTATCACATCTCAATACATCTAACTCTCCAGCTTAGCCTGTGCAGACTTTGGATGCATCGTAGGAGTGTGAGTGAACTATAGGCATGATCAGGCAGTGGCCCCCACCCGCACCTGCTGTCCTACGTGTAGTAAGTTTACTGGAGCAGATCAGCAAGGCCCCTGGCCCTCGGCATGTAGCTAGGGGCCCAGCTAATGCCTTTCCTCCTTGCTAATTTTTAAGGGACCACCAGAAGCAGTCTGCTTTCTTTCACCTGGCAGGGTCAACAGTACACTTTCACAGTGTTGCCTCCTCACTATGTAAAGTCTCCTGCTCTCTGCTGCAATACAGTCCAGAGATCTCTATTATGTCTTTTCATTGTCCGTAACTTACGCTTCCAGAAAAGCAGAGAAAAATATTTAATTTGCATATGAGTCACCTGGGGATTGTTCAAGTCCAGATTCTGATCCACTAGGGCCCAAGGCAGGCATTCTGCATTTCTAAAGATCTTCCGGCATATGCCAATGTTGATAATCTTTTGCCCTCTATTAGTATCGAGGTCTTATTACACTGATGTATTTAAATGTAGTCAAATAAAAACACCAAAAAATTTTGTCTTTTAATTTACTTTTGCTTAATTTACTTTTCTCTTTCTTTTTAAAATTGTGATAAAATATATGTAACCTAAAACTCCCCATGTAAGCCAACTTAAAGCATACAACGCAGTGGCATTGAGTACATTCACATTGTTGTGCAACCATCCCCACCATCCATCTCCAGAATTTTTTTCATCTTGTGAGACCAAAACTCTGTACCCATTAAGTAACAACTCCCTATTTTCTGCTCCTGCCAGCCCTGGCAAACATCAATCTACTTTCCATCTCCATGAATTGATCTTTTCTTTATCTTAACTTTCCACAGAATTTCACACTGGCTACCACATTATACTGCTTGGATGTGATAAATAAGAAATAGCAAGTATGTGAGATGTCTTAAGACATGCATGGGGGGATCCCCAGGTGGCTCAGCGGTTTGGCGCCTGCCTTCAGCCCAGGGCGCGATCCTGGAGACCCGGGATCGAATCCCACGTCGGGCTCCCGGTGCATGGAGCCTGCTTCTCCCTCTGCCTGTGTCTCTGCCTCTCTCTCTCTCTGTCTCTCTGTGTGTGTGTGTGTGTCTCTCTCATGAATAAATGAATAAAATCTTAAAAAAAAAAAAAGACATGCATGAACCTGAGCGTGGGAGCTGCCCCTTCCCTGAAAAACTTAGGAACCTATGATTTCTAAGTTTCTGGGAGTTATTTGGTCTGGAGGATTTTTGAATACCCCCTCTAAGGTAAAAGACAAATTGTTGGGACTCTTACTATCTACCATGATAAGAGGGGGAAAATGCTACATAGGCTTTTTTGGATTTTTGTTCCTTTTTGGACTTTTAAAAAAAGATTTTATTTATTCATGAGAGAGAGAGACGGGGAAGGGGAAGAGAGAGAGAGAGAGAGAGAGAGACAGAGGCAGAAACACAGGCAGAGGGGGAAGCAGGCTCCCTGTGGGGGCCCGATGTGGGACTCGATCCCAGGACCCCAGGATCATGCCTTGAGCAAAGGCAGATGCTCAACCACTAAGTCACCCAGGTGCCCCAGGATTTGGAAGCAACACATTTTATGTGCTGTCCTATTATCCATGTAGCCAGTTTCAGGAGGAGACCAGAACAAAAGAAGGCTCTGGAGATTAAGGCTGTTCTCCACAGACAAGCCACTCTACCATCCAGGCCCTATGATCCAGCAGATCCAACAGTCCTCAAAATATCCATGAGTTGCATAAATCACAGCCAGATCTCTAAAATTTTGGAGCAAGTCTATGCTGTCTTCTGGAGATGACTGAGCTCAGACGCTCACGTACTATTTCCATATGATGATAGAATGCTGCCCACGCAAAACCTATGGTGAGGGGAGTCTACCAACTCTTGGCTCATGACAGGAAACTCAGGCTAAATGGTCCCCAGCGTCCCATGATCAGACATGCAGTCTCCATGGAATCCCAGATGAAAGTCAGAAACAGTTTCTCTAAAGGAAAATAGTCATCTCTTCTGGAGATGACTCACCTCACCTCTGTAAAGATCCTATCTCCAAGTAGTGTCATATTCTCAGGGACTTCGATATGAATTTTAGGGGTCACAATTCAGCCCATCACAGCCTCCTTCCCAGCCACTCCAGTGCTTTCTCAACCGACCCACAAAGTAGCTATGGTGACAGGTACGGGGCTATTCGTGGGCTCAGTGACACAGGCTTCCTCTTCCCAGCCAGGCACTGTGGCCACTGCCCAACGCCTTATCTGACAACAGTGCAGACCAGTACTTAGCCCTTGACAGCACTGTTCCCTGGGGAAAGCCGCCAACCACCTGGTGGCAGGTCGATTGCACCGGATCTCTTCCAGCAGGGAGGGGCAATGATTCATCCTCTGGGATAGATGCATCCTGGACATGGACTTGGCCTCCTTGCCTGTAATGCTGCTGGCACCTCCACTCACAGACTCACGGAATGCCTCATCTACCATCATGGTATCCACACAGCATTGCTTCTGACCAAGGAATTCATTTCACCACCAGGGAAATGCAGCAGGGTGGGCTCCCGGCCATGGAATTCACTGGGCTTACCACATACCTTGTCACCCCAAAGTGGCTGGCCTGATTGAAGGGCTGAGTGACCTGCTGGAGATCCAGTTATGGTGCCAGCTGGGAGACGACATCCAGGAAGGATGGGGCTGTGCCTCACCCGATCCACTTGGGGTTATTACTACATACAGGGAGGGACACAGCTACTCTCGGTGCTGCGTCTCCTCATGGGGGAGAAGTGTCTTTTCTCGTGGGAAGGATAGACGTGTTTGGCGGGGAGTTTCATAAAGGTTTGATGTGTGTAGAAGAGTGTGTGTGGAAGCTATGGGCCTCCCTGCCCCAAACTCCTATTTCATTGGCCGGCTTGGGTGTTCTGGAACTTCTCTCCCTTGCCCCCTGAACTTTGTCAGTAGAGGGCGCTGGAGAGACAGTAAAGAAAGTAAAGAAGGGGGTTCTAATGCCCACCGGGCACTTCTCCCCAAGGGCAGCGTCCTCCACCGCGTCCTCAGGTGAATTTGCAGCAAGTTTGAGCACAGCACTTGCCTGTGCATGGCTTACCTGGATCCCAGGGAGCGACTCTCCACCAAGTTCTGCAGGCAGAGCACCTCAGGGAACCTCGCCAAGGCTGCGCCCTCTCCAATGAGGCCTGACTGAATCTCGGTGCTGGACTGGGGGGTGAGGAGACTTCTAGATTTTCCCCCTTCCTTGGAGCTCTGCCTCAGCCCTCAGGTGGTGGCTGCATATCTGCTGTGCTTAGAGCTCTCATCCTCGGGAGCCAACCCCTTGTTACCCCAACCCCCTGCTACCGTCCTTTAAACATCCCCTGTTCCAATTCCGGGGGGGGGGGCTCTTGATTGTGCCCTGAATGATGGAAAGACTAGGAAGTTGCTCAGCTACCAACATGGACCGTTGGTTATGGTAAAGGAGGCCTCCTGGAGGGCAGAGCTCCGGTGCAGACACAGGGTGGTGGAGTCTAGGGCTGGCCAAGAGACCTCACACAGTGGCCCGCCTTCTGAGCCGCCACCCATTTCTCCCCTCCCCTTCTTTTTTTTTTTTTTAAGATTTTATTTATTTATTTATTTATTTTTTTAAATTTTTATTTATTTATGATAATCACAGAGAGAGAGAGAGAGAGAGAGAGGCAGAGTCACAGGCAGAGGGAGAAGCAGGCTCCATGCACCGGGAGCCTGACGTGGGATTCGATCCCGGGTCTCCAGGATCGCGCCCTGGGCCAAAGGCAGGCGCCAAACCGCTGCGCCACCCAGGGATCCCAAGATTTTATTTATTTATGTGTGTGTGTGAGAGAGAGAGAGAGAGAGAGAAGACAGAAGCAGAGGGAGAAGCAGGCTCCATGCAGGGAGCCCAACGTGGGACTCGATCCTGGGTCTCCAGGATCACGCCCTGGGCCGAAGGTGGCGCTAAACTGCGGAGCCACCTGGGCTGCTCATCCCTCCCCTTCTTTTTAAAAGATTTTTTTATTTTGGGGGGTCGATGGGGCAGAGGGAGAGGGGAAGAATCTCAAATAGATACCACCTGCCCCCAGCACAGAGCTTGACCCAGGGCTCGATCTCACGACCCTGAGATCATGACCTGAGCCAAAATCAAGAGTCAGACACTCAACCAACTGAACCACCCAGGCGCCCCATCGCCCCGTCGCCCCAGCCCCCTTTTAAATGATGTTGCCAACGCTGGCAGCTGTCCTGTCCCTGCACCACGGTCTGTGTTGAGCGTGTCAGGCAACTGACTTGTTTTGTTAGGTCATGGCGTGTGGGTCTGGGGTCACTGGCCCACGGAGCTCCGCTTGAGAGGCACCTACATTCAGTCCTGCTAAAAGGTCAGAGGTCACGCATGGCCCACTTGATCTATGAGGGGACGAGACCCTGGGACCTGGGAGCGGGCGCACCTGTGTTTCCCGGGGAAGCGTGTAAGTCCTCACAGTCACAAGGCAGCTTGGGGGAAGGGCCACAGGGCTCTCCAGTTTCTCCCATCAGAGGGGAAACTATCTCGCCAGCCCTTGAATCTGGAGCTGGTCCTGTGACTGGCTTTGACCACTGGGACCTCAGCCAATGCGATCCAAGCAGAAGCATTCGTGGAAAAGCACTTGTGCACCGGGCTGGCCTCTGCTTGCTGCCGGAACCTTCTGGCCATCGTGTGAACAAGCCCAGGCCAGCCTCCTGGAGAGGAGCGGCCCCAGCTGTTCCAGCCATCCGCCTTGACCCTGACAACCCCCCGGGCCTCAGGGTGTCTCTGCAGGGACGGTCACTGTTCCTATGGGAGCACCGACCCCCTGGCTCACCGCAGTCCTTAATGCGCCACCGCCTGGAAGCTCCTAGAACCAGGGCGCCACTCCCTCCTGGGGCCGCCCCGACACAGCCTTCCCACCTGAGCCCTGGCAGGTGCATCACAAGCCCGAGCCGTCCACCAAGTCCAAGGACCGTCTGCTGCTCTAAGGTGAGGGACAGAAGCCAGGGCCTGACGCGGGCAGTGCTTGCTTCTCGCCGCCGCCGTCCTCTGCTGTCGCTGGGCTCTCCCTGGCATCCTTGGGGACCTGGGCCCCTGCCCGCCGTCCCTCCCACGATTCTGTCAGCACCCACGAGGGCTTCCCCCCCGCCGGCTGCCTGCCTCCTCGAGCCCTCGGCGCCCAGCGTGAGCACCTCGCAAGGTCAGGCCCACCGTGTGCTCACCAGGACCCACATCCTTCCGTGACCTCAACTCTAAGGGTCCTTCCCAGTGACCAGAGCTTCTGTCCCAGCACTCGCTGCCCCCTGTGACTCTACCCAGCAGTCCTCCACAGCCACCACCTCCCATTGAGCCGCCTGGTTCTGCGGGGTCGCACCCTCCACCCGCTCCTGGGCGCCCGGCCCGCAGGCGTTTGGCAGTGACCTTTCCCGGGGAGCCCTCGCCCCCCTGAGACCGCTGGACCACAGCCCTGGTCTCAGTTAAACCCAACACCGGGCGGGGGCGCCTGGGTGGCTCAGGGGTTGAGCGTCTGCCTTGGGCTCAGGGCGTGACCCCGAGGTCCTGGGATCGGGTCCCATGTCGGGCTCCCTGCATGGAGCCAGCTTCTCCCTCTGCCTGTGTCTCTGCCCCTCTCTCTGTCTCTCATGGATAAATACATAGAATCTTAAACAAACAGACAGACAAACAACGCTGGGACTTGGGGGGACCCCTGAGTACTAAACTTGGCTGGAGAAAAACTCAGGCTGCTGATGAACCCACTTCAAAGGGCACTTGATCTGCTGGACAATCCCACACACGGGACCCTGGGCCTTGTCTCCTCTCCCCTGGAACCTCCAGCTGCACTAGCTTCCATTTCTCAATTAAATGTCAGATTATAAAATGTTGATGTATAACACTTTCATGTGGTTCAGTAATAAAAAATTATTTATTTATTTTAGATTTTTAAAAATTTATTTATTCATGGAGACACAGAAAGAGAGAGAGAGAGAGAGAGAGGCAGAGACACAGGCAGAGGGAGAAGCAGGCTCCATGCAGGGAGCCCGACGTGGGACTTGATCCCGAGACTCCAGGATCATACCCCGAGCTGAAGGTGGTGCTAAACCGCTGCACCACTGGGGCTACCCAATAATAAAAATTTTTAAAATTTAAAACAAGATATACAGTGAAATATTTCCTCCTCAGGGCTCCTTGGTGGCTGTTGGTGAAGTGTCTGCCTTTGGCTCGGGTCATGATCTCAGGGTCCTGGGATTGAGCCCCAAATCAGGCTCCCTGCTCAGCTAGAAACCTGCTTCTCCCTCTGCCTGCTGCTCCCCTGCTTGTGCATGCTCACTTGCACATGCTCTCTGTTGAATAAATAAATAAAATCTTTATCAAAAAGATAAATAAAAATTTAAAAGGAAAAAAAATCTCTCCTTCTCAATCTCTGTCTCCCTCCCCATCACCCACCTACCTCCTCCTCTCTCTCCCTCTACTTCTGGTGTGTACACAGCCACCTGTGTGCCCGCACACTCACAAGTAACCACTCTTATTAGTTCCTGCTTTGTTCTAGGCTGCCTTAATGCACACATAGACTGATACAAATGAATATATATGACTTGTAAGAAACAAGATTCTCTCTAGATCTTTTCCCACTTTTTATTTATTTATTTTTAAAAGATTTTATCCATTTATTCACAAGAGGCACACACACAGAGAGAGAGAGAGAGAGAGAGAGAGAGAGAGAGAGAGAAGCAGGCTCCATGCAGGGAGCCCGACGCGGAACTCGATCCTAGGTCTCCAGGGTCAGGCCCTAGGCTGAAGGCAGCACTAAACCGCTGAGCTACCCAGGCTGCCCTTTTCCCACTTTTTAAAAAGATTTTTAAAAATGCATTTGAGAGAGAGAGAGAGAGCACAAGCAGAGGAAGAGGCAGAGGGAGAAGCAGGCTCCCTAAGGAGCAGGGAGTGCAATGCAGGGCTCCATCCCAGGACCCCGGGACCATGACCTGAGCTGAAGGCAGACGCCTAACCGACTGAGCCACCCTGGCGCCCCTCTGTTCCCACTGTTATCTATTGGAACGCAACACACCACAAACTGTTCCACGTTGTGCTTTTTTTCTCCTTGACATTACCTATTGGAACAATTTCAGCATGAGGACAGAGAGAACTTCCTCATGCTTGTGTACAGCTGTATAGTGCTCCATTGTCTGGGGCACTCAATTACTTCCCCCGAGCTCCTGCTGGACGCGTAGGGAGTTTCCAACACTTGGCTACTCCACGGTGACTAGCCTGGTACCCGCATCACTTTGCGTGGATATTAGAGTGTGGATAAGATACATTCCTGGAAGGGCAATGGTTCAGTTTCTGTTGACTTGACTCATGTTGCCAAATGGCCCTCCACGGGGACTGAGTAAAATTACCCTCCCCGTGTACTGAGTGAGAGTACTTGATGGCTGTGAGCCCCGCCATCCGGTGTTGTCACCCACTTGAGTTTTGGACAATCTAATGAGACACACTATTTCTGCAAGCCTCTCAAACTTCACCCCCAACACATCTCTCCCTGGGGCCTCCTTCATCTGCACTCAGGTCTTCCTCATCTGGGAGGTGGCACCACTGTCCCCCCTGCCTGGGTCGTTTTGATGGTTCAGGGACTACTTTTCTCTGCACCCCACTCCAGAGCCAACCCCATGTCCCTCCACATCGCAGCGCTCGCTGACAACATCATCTCTCCCCCAGGCAACACGAGCACCCCTCGAAGGGCCCCCTGGCCCGCCCCGACACCTCCATTCTCCACACAGCTGCCAGAGGGGCCTTTCCAGGTCATACATCACATCAGTCCCAACTGCCTCTTCGGAATCCTCAATGCTTTCCTTTTACAGCTGGAGTGAACCCCAACTCCCAGCCTCGGCTGCGGTTCTCAGACTCCTGGCTGCCTCTTTGGTTGGATCTGGCTCTGCTTCCCCCCTGCACCACTCACCCCTGGAGCTCCTTCCCAAGAACTGGAACCTTTCCAGCACCACCCACGCTGTCCCCCCTGCACTGCTCTGGCCGGGTCTGATTAAGCGGCCTTGTCAAGTCTGAGGTCCCCAACCAGGTCTCCTCTTGCGTGAGCACTCTGCACCTCTGCCTGGCCGCGGCTGGGGCTGCCTCACCCTAATCTGCCTTCATCTCCACTGAGTCACTCCCACCCAGCACCCCACTGCACTTGGACCTGAACTGTTTACTTGCTCTGTGCTTCTTGTGGGCCTCCGGGAATGTCAGCCCTTCTGGGCGGGGCAGGGATGGGGAAGGGCTGGAGGCCCCCCCCCCATGCTAGTGCCACGGCTATGAACTCCCTTCCTGTTCACACGGGGCCCCCCCATACAAACTGAGAACAGGTGGCCACCCCTGCTGCCCCCTCTGTCCCCTGAGCCTGGTGACTCCTCCACTAGGGTCAAATCTTTCCCCAAGGGGATTTCCCTGGAGGGGGGAGAGGGTGCAAGGGAGGGGGTGGAGGGGAGGAGGTGGGGGGTACAGGGAAGTTCCCGAAGTGGAACTCTTAGTGGTGGCAGGGCCCGTGACCTCATGCCCCTTCCCGTCCTCTTCCTCATTCCTCTTGGAGCTCCACCGGCCCAAGGGGGTGGGATGGGGGGGTGGCTCTGGGGTCCTCACCGCCACCACTGTGCTCTGAGGACCCCCACCTGTCATGGCTGCAGTCAGGCTGGGGTCCCGGCACCCCAGGCTTTCAGGCCTTTAGGTCCAGCAGGTCAGCCTGACCCGAGAGATCTGAAGCTTCCACCTGGCTCTGGGTGCATTCACTCCCTGTGGGTGGTACTGAGGGGGAGAGGCACGTTGGCCCTTGTCTCCCCCCCGCTCCCCCGCCCCAGCCCCTGCCCCACAGACCTGCCCTTTGAGGCTGCTGGCCTGGGACCAGGCACTGGGAGCCACATGGACCTGTAGGCCCAGCTCAGCTCAAGGGGAGGGGGGTTTCCTCCAGGCCCCTCCCTCCTTGCTCCCCACTGCTCCCTATCTCTTTGGTCTTAGCTTCCAGCCCAGTCCCATTGTCTCATCTCCCTTGCACTGGAACTGGCTGAAAGGGGCCCCAGACCCCCAGACTCCACGTGTGGGTTCCTTAGGGTCCCCCCTCAGTTATATGGAATGGAGAGGACTCTGGTCCTTAGGGACTCTGCCCTTCCCCAAATCACCTGGGCCAGGTGAACAGGTGTCCAGGTGAGCTAGGGCCATCTCTGCAGACAGACTGTGGGGCTCCTTTGACCGCAGCTGTGAGGTCAGTTCCAGAAATATAAGGTCAGTTCCCACTGGGCCCCATAGCTGGAGTTGAAAAGATTGCTGGGATTCCACCCCCTACCCACCCCCATCCTCAGAAGAAATGTGGGAGAGACCAAACCAGCTAAGGAAACTGAGGCATGAAAGAGCAAAGTGACCGGTCGTCCCCATAGGCCGACTCCCCTTCAAAGCTCATGCTCATTGGTGAGAAGGGGGAGGAGGTGACGTAGGGCTGGACTCACAGAGGGTTTGACACAGAGCCTGGGGAGACAGGATTTGCAAGAGACCGGGAGGCTGAGGAAGCCACCACTGCCCCATTCCTGCTCCCAAAATAAATCACTCCAAGCCATTTTAAAAATCAGTTTTATATTAAGCTATAAAAACTCAGACCCTGTCCTGAGTACATACATACAAAAGCAGTACTATCAAAAATAATATTAACAACATCAAATATACTAACTCCTACAGACATACAAAGTCCCTTGTATACCACTTACACAGGCCAGTTGCTGGCCACAGTACCTGGAAAGAGGGGACAAACCCAAGAGCCCTGGCCCCCGACCCCACCGCAGTGCGCTCAGATGCACGGGGCTGAGTCCCGCAGGAGCCTGCCGGACGCCCTCTCAAGCTCAGAGGCCTAGGAGCGTTCCTGAAGCCGCGTTTTCCTGGGGTAGGATGACGCACACTCCAGGGCCGGGGGTGGATGGAGGCCTTGCGGGGGGAACCTCAGGCCCCCCACCCTAGGAAGCCCACGTCCTCACACCTGGAACCTGTGATTACATCAGGGTCCAGGGCGAAAGAGCCTGAGGTTGCAGGTGGATGAAGGCTACTCATCAGCTAACCTTAAAGTCGGGGCTGATCCCAGATGCCCTGGGTGGGCCAAAGGTAATCAAAAGGGTCTTTAAAAGTGGAAGAGGGGGGCCAGAGGGGAGGTCTGAGGTCTGTGATGTGAAAAGGATTCATCTGGCCACTGCTGGCTTTGATGATGGAGGGAGCCATGGGCCAGGGAATCCAGGCAGCTTCCAAAACCTGGGAGAAGTAAGGAACCTCCCCGCAGAGCCTCCAGAAGGAACCAGCCCCACGGACACCTTGGTTTTAGCCCAGGAGACCTGTGTCGGACTTCTCCCTCCAGAGCGGGAAGAGAAGTTCCGGTTTCAACTACCACATTTGTGGAAACGTGTTAGCAGCAATGGGACACTGACACAGAAGCCAAGGGATCAGAGGTCAAGCTTGCCCTGTCTAGACCTCAGGATGACTTCCAGGTGGAAGACCCAGGGTGTGCAGATTCCAAATAAGAGTTCGTTGTTGCTTTCTTCATTCCTTCCTAGTTCTGCCTTCGATTCCATGAACACGTTGAGCCCCACTCACTGCCTGGGTCAGAGGCGGCGGGATGGGCGAGCCCCTGTCCCCCGGCAGCTGGGAAGGCGCTCAGACCCAGCCACGGGGAGGGCAGTTAGGATAGACCGTGGCGGGCCCCACGGACAGGAGGTAACCCTGGGGGGCTCTACTCGGCCAGTCTCCCTCTTGGCCCCCTCCTCCAGTACATGTAGATCAACCGTCACTTACAGAGTTTCTCGGGGATTGCCTCATTGCCTCCGCAGGATGGGCCCTCCCACCCCCTGGGACAGCTAAGTAACCTGGGTCAGTCCAATTCCAGTCTCCCACGGGCAAGTGCCTTGGCTGAGGCTGGGTAGCAGCAGCAGCAGCAGTAGGCAGGAAGCCTGCTGAGGGCCATGAAGTCGGGTGGTTGCCCACCCATGGGGTTGCGTCCAATGCTTGATGGGTGCTCACAAGGAGGCCAGGCCGCAGGAAAAGCTAACCGACCTTTATAAGTGAAAATAGGGGCTTGGAGGACTGCTGCATCCCCTCGCTGACGTCCAGGATGCTCCGGATGCTCTTGACCTCGTTGCTCGACAGGTTTCCCTTGATGGCCAAGATGGCACTCAGGTGGCCTTTGCTGGCAGGGAGAGCATCCTGTCAGTTCAGCCTCTAGCCTCATCACCCACAGCCCTGCTCACGCCTCTCCCCAGTTCCCCAGACTCCTGGCCCCATCCACAGGGCCTTGCAGCCAAGCCCTGCCCATAAGGGGAGGTCTCATTCCCCTTTGCCCACTGTGCCCCAGCAGCACCAGACACCTGTCCTTCCCTAGAGTGCACCAAACCCCTGCCCACCTCAGGTCTTTATACTCCACACTCTTCAGGGCCTAGCTAAAATGTCACCTCTCCCAAGATTTCCCATCTCTCAGGTCAGCACCTCCTATCATTCAACAACCTTGGTTAAACAATCTTTACAGTTCATAAGTTTATTTCTTTATCTGACTACCTCATTATTACTAACCTTCATTAGGTGTAAGCTACGCGAGGGAGGACTAGACCTGGTCTGTCTTGAACTTCATTGCATCCCAGTACCTTGGACAAAGCCTGGCACTTAGCAGGAAACCACTCAATAATTGGTAGGATGAGTGGATGGAAGATGGATGGGTAGATGGATGAGTGGATGGGAAGTGAGTAGGTGGGTGGATGGGTAGATGGATGAATGGATGAATGGGTAGATAGATGGATGGATGAATAGGTGGGTGAATGGATGAATGAGTGGGTGGATGGGTAGGTGAGTAGATGGGTATTTATATGGGTGGGTGGACGGATGGGTAGGTGGATGAATGGATGGATAGATTGGTGGGTGGGTAGATGGATGGGTGGATAGATGAATGAATGGATGGGTAGACGGGTGGATGAATAGGTAGGTGAATAGATGGAGGAATGAATGGGTAGATGGGCAGATAGATATTTGAATAGATAGGTGGAAGGGTGGGTGAGCAGATGGATGGCTAGCTACATGGATGGAGAGATGAGATGAGTAGATGAGTAGACAGGTGTTTGTACGGGTGGATGGATGAATGGGTGAGTGTGTAGACAAGGAGAAAGGCAGGTAGACTGATGGAGTGGATCAGCCACAGGCTAGACTGGGCTAGACTAGGCTAAGCAACCCGATTCCAGACTGTTCACACTTTCCCTACCATGTCAGAAGACTCAGCTTAGAGAAACAATTGCCCTAGCTCATCAGATCCTCAGACAGCTGGGGGCTAAGCCTCCACGGCTTCTAGCAGGTCCCTATCTCTCTGGTCTTAGCTTCCTCTCTAAGGGGCAGTATCATATAAGGCTAAAAGTGTGGCCTGTGGGGACAGGCTACCTGGCTTTGCCATCTTGGCTTTACCACTGGCTAGCTGGGTCACCTTAGACAAGTCCCTTAAGTTCTCAAGGCCTCATCTGCAAAATGGGGGTGAAAAGCATCAGCTTTATAAGGTTGTAGTGAGGTTCAACGGCACGAGCCACTGTAAAAACCTTAGCACAGTGCTCGGCATGTGGTCAGCACTCAGCAAAGGTTACCTGCTGGGCCTGCATCATCGTGGTCAGTAACTGAGCTCTACTAGTCCCGAAGCCCTGGGTCCAGCCCCATCAGGCTCTGGCCAGCTCCAGCGGGGCCATGCGGACAGACTGCCCAGTTCTGCGGTGCCATCATTCTCACCTGAAGTCGGGGTACCGGGTGGCGTAAGTGGCCACCTCAATCTTGATGGCACTGGGGTCTTGCAGGCGAATGATCTCAGCGAGCGTGGGGAGGGCGTGGTGCAGCCAGGTCGCTGACGAGCCCTGCAGGCACAGGTCTGGTTGGAGGCAGGCCGCCCCTTCCCCGGAGGGCCCCGAGAAGTTCAGATCAGAACCCATTGGGTTTGGAGAGGCCCAGAGGTGGCCCTGGCGCCCGTGGGGCTTGGGAGGGGGAGGCAGGAGCTTACGTTCTGAGTGCAGAAGCGCTGGATGACCTCGGCGTTGGCCAGGATGTGCTCGGCCAGCTGCCGCTGCTGCTCCACCACCTTGAGGACCAGGCTCCGCTTGCTGAGGCGGATGATGTACTCCTTCACCAGGTGCAGGTGCACCACCTCCATGAGCTCCTGTGAGGGCGAGCAGGCAGGGGTATGGGGGCCGTCGCTAACGGGGAGCTCACCGCCTTCCCTCGAAGCCAGGAGTCCAGGGAGGGGCGGATGCCAAGCAAACAAGCGCATGCGTGTGCTTGTGTGGGTACATGCGCGTGTGTTTACAGGTATGTGCATGCACACTTGTTAAGGTGTGTGTCCGGACCGTGCCCACCCTCCCCACTGCCCACCAGGCCCAGCCACCAGCCCAGCACCTCCTCACCTTCTGGAAACAGTCGTGGAGCTCGGAGAACTCAGGCAGCCTTTCGCCCACGGTGGAGATGATGTCCCCCAGGGTCTGCGCCGGGGCCGCCCAGCGGGTCTGTGTGAACCTCTTGAACAGCGGCTGTGACGGCAGAGAAGCGGGATGTGGTCACACCTGCAGAGGAAGGCCGGCCAGCCCCCGACGCACGCACACTCGCACGCACGGCACAGCGCAGGGCCAGGCGGGGCCTCCAGGACCCCCAGGGCACCCGGGCAGAACTCGGGTCCTGTTCGCAGACAGGAAGAGGAGACAAGGGCCATGAACCCTTCTCCAAGGTCAAGCAGCTGCAGCTCTAAAACTGGGCGGGCCATCTGCCTGCCTCCAGGCCTTTTCCACCGCTCCCTCCGAAATAAATAAATTCCTGCATAAACAAAGACTTGTGCTTGGCTGGGGCTGTGAGGACCTGTGCCAAGTTGTCCAGGGTCACCGCCCGGCCTTCACCCCCGGCTGGCTACCCACCGCCTTCCGCCTTGGGCAGGAGGGCCACGGTAGGTTCCCGTGGCGGCAGGCAGGGAACCCCTGCTCTTTCTTCCCAGGGCCCCTGCCTCACCCTCTGCCCAGGGAGCCAAGGGGTTTCCGTGGACTTCGTGGCCACAGCAGAGGTGGCGGTGCTGCCAAGGGCTCTGAGCGCCCAGCTGGGCGTGAGGCATGGGGGCAGGGCACAGGCAGGAGGGTCTGGGGCCGCCGGAGTAAAAACGGCCTCACGACAGGGCTGAGTCTCGGGTGGGAGGGGGGCACTAAAGCTTCCCTGTGTGTTGCAGCCTGGGGACCCCTCTGAGGCCAAGTCCAGGCCGAAGTTGCCGGTCGGTCAAAAAGCCTCCAGGGCCTTGATCCCTGGGGCGACACACACCCATGCTTCGGCCATTCCTCCCTCCCATCCCTTTCCCCCCCAGGGCTAAGCTCAGCATGCACCCCGGGAGGCAGGCTCCAGCTACCTTCAGGTCCCCAAACAGGCTCTGGAGCAGGGTGTCAAAGCCGTGACTCTTGAGATCACTCAGGGGGCCCATCAGGTGGCCTGGGAGGTCTTGCAGTATCTGCCACTTCTGCTCCATGGCGGTGCTAGAAGGACACGGAAGGAGGTAGGGAGGTCACCCCAGCCCTGTCCAGACTACAGCGCCCTACCCAGAGAGCCCATGGGCCCTAGGCCCACTTCCTAAACCTAGAACCCCCTAGGACTCCCCATCCCCTGCAGAAGCAAGTCCAGATCACCCCATACCTGCTCCCTAGGCAGCACCGAGCCATCTCACCCCAGAGAACGCCTGCACCACCTGCTCTTAATCCACATCTAGACACCACACCCACTACATACGGGCATTATGAGAAGAAGATAAGGAATAAATCCTTTACGCGAACGCTTGACCCACCGGCACCTGAGGTTTGCTGCTGCCGCCTGGGCAATCTCCTCCCTGGCCATGCTCCTTGTAATTCCACATCTTTGCTTATGCCTCCCACCTCCCTCTGCACCCCGTGCTGCCCCTCCCCGCCCTTCCCTTCCGCTCCTCTCCAGTGGTCCGCTTCCTCCAACAGACTGGCAGGCCCCGTGATTCCCACAGACCCCTCCTTGGGCCCTTACCGGAAGGATAAGCAGTTGTTGATGTTGGCCATGACATTGGCCCTGTAATTTCTCAACTGTTTGCATCTCTCCAGAAATTCATCAAAGGCTCGCTGGTAGCTGGTGAAACCGGAAAGGGCACTTGCAGGACCAGCACAAACAGGCACAATAGCAGCCTCCGGCCTGCCCACAGGCCCTCCTGGGTTGACAGAGTGCTTTTCCTTCGACAGGCTCCCTGCTAGCCTCTAAGCATCATGTAACTGGCTTCCCACCCTAAGGCCAGTGAGGCCAAGGCCTCTGCAGAGCTCCTGCTGCCCCCACTCCTTCCCAGGTCCTTTTGTAGCTGGAGGGCAGTGTGTGTGTGGGGGGGCATTGGTGTTGAGGGGATGGGGAGGCAAACTGGTAGATGAAGGAGTCCTCAGAGATGGGGAGGGAGGCAGCCAAGAGAGATGCGGGGCTGGAGGCCCAGGGTACCAGCAGAAGGGAAGCCAAGGCCTCAGTCCCTCATGGGGCATCCTCTTTGCAGCTGGAGGCTGCAGTGCTAAGAGTTTCTTGACGAGTGGTCAGTTCACCTGAGGCTCTCAGGGCTCAGGTGGGAGGTTCGGAGGAAAGAACTCCTGCTATTAATGGGACACACCAGAGGCAGGAAGGGGACCCTGATCTAGCTTGGATACCCATGTGGGACACAGGCAGGGGAGGGGGCCCTGAGAGAAGTGGCTTCCACCCCCAGCCCCATACACAAGCAGGAGCACACCCACCTCCTCAGGAACGCAGCTAGCTCCAGCAGCAGCACGTTCTTTATCTGCACACCCAGGTCAAGGGTGATGCTCTCAGCCTTGGCCTGGCCCTGGGAGATGATCTGCAGGGGTGAGGGCTGAGCTGAGCAAGAGACCACCCAGACTAAGATGGCAGAGGGGGAAGGTGACATGCTGGCACAAGGGGTGGGTAGTGCTCGGAGAGGGCACGTGTTTGCACACACACAGGGACCGGACAGGAGTGGGCTCTGCGTGCCACACAGCATGCCACACAGCTTGTAGGAGAGCACGAGGGGCGGGCTGTGTCACCTGGATGATGTCGATGGCCAGCTCGCTGTGGTAGTGGCTGTCCAGCCTCTGGGGAGCCACATCCCGGGCCCAGCGCTGTGACTCCAGTTCCAGGGCACGGGCCATCAGCTCCTTCACGCTGGCCTGGGGGGAGGAGAGGCAGGGCAGGGTAGCACAGAGCCCGTCACCCTGCCCACGTGGAAGTCCCTGTCAAGCTCTTTGCCTGCGTCCTGTCCTGTCTTCGCGCCTCCCCTAGTTTCCTTCCTGCCCCTCCCTTGCCCTGGCCCAGGCGCTGGACTCACCACCTCGTTGGACAGGAACGTGGCCTCCAGCAGCCGGATCTGCCTGGGGGGCAGAAGGCTCCCAAGCTGCACTCTCTGCAGGTCTCCTGCCAGCTTGGGGCTGTTGATGATGTCACTGTGGGCAGAGGGGGGCCTGCATGAGGAAGACTGCACCCACTTAGCACCATGGCTCATGCTGAGCTTCTCAGTGTCAGCCTCAGCCTCTGGCCGGTCTCGAGCTCAATCCCCCCACTCCCACCCCTGCCTCTTCAACTCAGATGATGGGTCCCCTACCCGCTCAGACTGGTTCAGGTCAGAAACTGTGGAATCTTCCTGCCTGCGGACTCTCTCCTCCCTCTCCCTCCTCCCCATCCACTTCTGCTCCGGAATAGATCCCCCTGAGCAGATCAGCCTCCAGCCACCCCGCTCGATGCCCCAGCCACGACACCTCGAGCCTGGCTCATTGCAGGGGCCTGCCGTGCAACCTCCTTGTCCCCAGCAATGCCTCCTCCGCCCCTCCCTGCCACAGGGCCTCGATTGATCCCTCGCAGATAAAAGCCTGCTCCTCTGGCAGCAGCCGTGAGACCCCTCCCTCCCTGACTCCCTCTCTGCACTCCCAGCCTGCCAGACCGGGCACCCTGCCAGCCCGCCCCACCACCCCAGGCCGCCCGGCTGCCCCCCCGAGGATGGGCCAGTCCAGGCAGGAAGGGCTGCCCCACCCCAGCCACTCCACTCACTCCCATGGCGCCTCTGCGGGATCCTGGAGCCCCAGGGACCGACTGGCCCTGGCACTTCCTCAGGGGCCTTTGTCTTCCTGGACACTCAGGAATGGCCCTCTCACCATCTCCCAGCCTGGATGTGGCTGTCCCTTCGCTCCCTGTACTCTGGCCACTCTGGCCACACAGCCTCCACAGCACCACCCCGGACTCGCTCCCCGCAGAGACCTCCCGTGCCAGCCTCAGTTCCCTGCTGTGCCGACCCCAGTGGGCCCCAGGCCAAAAGCCCGGAGGTCACTGGGACAGGAAGGCTGGGGTGCAAGTGCCTAGTATTTCCTGGTGAGTCAGGAGAAACTGGGTCACGACTGGCTGCCTAGCCCGCAGCCCCTGCCCTCTGCTGGTTTCCCTACACCCCGCTGACTCACCCACCACCCCAACAGGGCCCTCCCTCTGGCCCCCCGCTGGAGGCTGACACACCAGCAGCAGCTGACACCACTGGCCACCCAGACGTGCCCCCGAGACCCTCAGGCACTGCTCACACATCTGTACCTCCAGGCTTCCTGCAGGCTTTACACCGGGGGGCCAGGATGCCTTATAGGAACCCAGGCCCCCGGGGCCCTGGCCATTTCCACCCAGCACTGCCGTCTGTCCTCACCCAGCTCGTATAGTGACAGATGTGCTCCGGGCCCCAGGGAGTCTGGGTAAATCGGAGGGAACGGGAGGCACTCTGTGTGCAGAGCCAGCCTCCCACCCAAGGAGCTCTGGGCCCCGGGGGCCAGAATCCAGCTCTGCGGTGGCCTCGCCGGGTGACCCTACACAATGGCCATATGGCCGGGCTCGGCCTCTGTTGTCTGTGCTGCCTGGGGGTGACCCGGGGCCTGCCAGGTAGATCCAAACACTGGCCAGCGCGGCACAACTCCCAGGAGGGCCATGGAAGAGGACTCCCTGGGTGGAGATCACCAACCTCCCTCCACCTTCTTGGGGGCCTGCCCTCTCCCCTCCCCTCCCGACTCTTCCAGCAGCCGGCAGAATTCGGTTCCTCCTCCTGTCCTTCCTCCTCCTCCGCCACCTCAGCAACGGCTTCCCCAAGGGACTGGGGCCGGTCAGGGCCTGCTGGTGTCACCCCATTTGGGAGCAGCAGGGTGAAGTGGGAGCCACTGCCCGTCTCCTCTGCCAGCGCCCTTCCGGCTCCGCCGGTCACCGCTCAGGTATGAGCGATGAAGTCTCTCTGCCTCGGTTTCCCCGGCTGGGGCACGTGGCACGTGGCACAAGCCAGTGTGTCCGGGGCTCCACGCGCCCGCCCCCCGCGCCCTGGCTCCTCGGAGGCCCTGGGGCCGGGGTTGGAGACTCGGGGGCACCGACCCGAGGCCCGCTGCCGCCGCGCGCACTCACTTGGGGTACAGGTTCTGCACCCAGAGCAGCAGCATGTAGGTGTCGCGCTCGCACAGCTCGAACTGCGCCACGGCGGCCAGCTGGGCCGCGAAGTGCTCGTGGTAGCTCTCGGCGTAGGCGGCCACCACGTCCAGGTCGGCGGGGGACAGCGGCTTCAGCCGCTCCACCACGGCCTCCAGGTCCTCCTTCATGGTGCGGCCCATGTGCAGGAAGGCGCGCTCGGCCTCCGAGCGGCCCTCGGCGTCCGCGGCCGGCCGCGCGCCCAGACGCTCCTGCGCCGCCTGCGCCACCGCGCGCCGCCACAGCTGCAGCCAGCGCCGAGGCCGCGCGGCCACCAGCGCCGAGCCCCCGGGCGCCCCCGCCGCCGCCGCCCGCCGGTCCTCGCGCTCCTGCTCCGCCAGCACCTGCAGCGCCTGGCGCAGCCGCTCGGGCGCCACGTCGAGCGGCCGCCGCAGCACGCCGAGCACCTGCTCGCGCAGCAGCACGTACAGCGCCTCCACCTTGCTCTGGCGCCGCACCAGCTCCTCCGCGCTCTCGCCGCCCGCCGCCGCCGCCGCCGCCAGCTCCCGCTCCAGCGCCAGCAGCGGCCGCGCCGCCTCCAGCCGCCCGCGCTCCAGCTCCGCCTTGAGCTCCTCCGCTGCGGGCCGGGCCGGACCGGTGAGCGCCGCCGCCCGCCGCAGGGCGCCCCCCGCCCCGCCCCCAGCCCCTCGTCCCGCCTTCCCTGGGCCCTGGGAGCCCCGCAGGCCCCGCCAGCCCGGATCCCGGGTCCCCACCCCGCCGGGCGGGGGGTGGGGGGGGTCAGCCTACCTGTGGGCAGCGGGCCGCTGGGCTCAGGCTGGGCCCCGGGGTCGCCCTCTGGCTCCGCCGAGCCGGGCTGACCCTTCTTCTTCCTCCCTTTGGTGAACACGCTGAGCATGCTGGCCAGGCCTTTGGACTTCTTCTTCTTCTTCTTCTTCAGAGCCTCTTCCTTGTCCCTGTCTGGGGCTCCCGCGGCCTCCAGGGGTGGCACCAGGTCTTCCGAAGACGCCTCCGACATGGAGGCCTCGGACTCCAACTCGGAGGTGGAGGGCAACTTCTGGGAGCTTCCCCGCAGGTCAGGACCCCCTGACGCAGTGTGCTGGCCTGGAAGGCCTTGGAAGAAAGTCATCATCTTCAGCATCACCCGGCTCAGGCCTGCAGATGGGCAGGGCGGAGGGGGCATGAAAGAGCGCTCGCTGCACGCAGGCGCTCACCGCAGCTCCCAGGCCCAAGCGCGGCGGTGGCAGCAGCAATGAGCTCGCTCGATCTAGTCTCACCACCGCCCTCAGGGTCTGGCCATCCCCTGGCCCAGAGGGGCACCGACAGTGCGGCTGCTTCCCCGGACACCAGTTTCTCAGCGCCCACAATTCCTCTTCCAATACCCCCCAGCCCCTTCCTCAAATCGCCAGAAGCAGGGCAGAATCTGGAGATGCCAAGTCTCCCAGATGGAGGGGGTCTTCACTTCATTGTGGCAAATCCATCCTCGGCAGCCCACCCTCTGGGCAAGGAGAAAGGACTGGAGAGCACCCATTAGACCCCGGCAGAAGTGGCAGAGACAGGCCCCCGGCACAGAGCAAGAATTGAGGTTCAGGAAGGTCACAGCACCCGAGGCTCCTCCGTCCTCCCCGCCCTCATCCTCTATCTTGCCTGGTTCATCTCTTGTCTTGTCTCCGTGGAGCCAGAGAGGGATGCTGTGAGCAGAAACATGGGTGCTCCTGCTGGGACCAGCTCCCTACCCTGGCCTTGGGGCTCAGGTCTAGAAATCATAGTGCCCTCTCAAAGTTCAAGGGCTGAGAAAGGACCCTGAAGAGACTTTCACATGTCAGCAGGGGCAAGGGGCCCAGTGAGGCACCCAGCTGCCTGAGGTCACGGGGCAACTCAGAGGGGGCAACTCAGACCGGGACCAGGCTTCCTGGCTCCCACTTCACCCTGCTGCTCCCAAATGGGGTGACATCATCATTACAAAGGCTTCCACTTTCCCAGCCCTCCCCGGGTGCCCATCCCTCCCATCTCTCTCTTATTTCCTTTAAGGAAGAGTATTATTATCCTCATTATGCAAAACTGCCCCAGGGAAATGTCCCTATGGTGACAGTTTAGGCTTGAAACTCAGACCCACCCGGTGCTGGGTCCTCCAGCCTGCATGTCCCGCCCCCCCCCCCCCACCTCATAGGCTGCATTCAGAGAGGTGGGACCACCTTGTGCCCAGCAGCACCCTCCCCAGCACCATGGCCATTATCAAAGCAAGGCCAGGACCAGTGAAGGGGAACATGGCTGAGCCCAGCAGAGGGGAGCATATAGGGCCAGGCCTCCCTGATGTCTGGGGCCATCCACGACCATAGTGCCTGCCCTCCTCCACCATCCAAGAGTAAATACAGTTGAGTTGTGACTCATGCAACACAATGACTTTGATTCACTTCTGCAACAGCCTTGCGAGGCACATGGAATGACCCATCATCCAGGAGAAATTGAGGTGGAGAGGACGGCTGGGAGGTGCTTGCCCCAAACACAAAGCAGGCGTGGATTAGGACTGTCAGACATTTTCCACAGCCCCTACTACCTACCCCTGCCCCCAGTCCAACTGTCCTGGGCCTCATCACAATCCCTGAGTTTGGCCAGAGCCACTTGGGGGCAGGAAGCCTGAAGTTTCTCCTAAACGGCTTCACCACGTGCCCTCTGCAGAGTCCAACACTGGAACTCAGTCACCTCTCTCATGTCGTTTGGGCTGAGTTCCACTCTAGGACCAAGTCACGGGTGCTCTGGGGAGCCCCAAAGCCAAAGTGCAAGGCTTCTAGGCTCTCTGCCCCAGCTCCCACTCTTTACCCATCGTGTTGTTGAACCACGCACCCACAGGAGCTGGTCTGGCCAGCTGGCTGGGGCTACTCAGCACCACCCTGACTGACCAGGGCCCCCCCTCCACCTCCATCCTCCAGCCAGGGTGAGGGAGAGGGCCACCCTGACCCACCAGCCTCACCTCTGCCCTCACTGTCCCACACCTCCTTGCTCCTTACATGTGCTAGGCTCTATCTGACCTCTTGCAGGTCCCCACATAACATCGCTGTCTCCTTGCCTCCCTGGTACAAAATCCTCCTCACCCTTTCAGGTCCTGCAGAGGCCCCCTTGGCTCCATCCCAGTCCTTGATTTTCAGAGGTAGCTGGTGCAGTGGAAAGAGAAGTGGCAGGGGGCGAGGGTCAGCTGGACCACTCACTGGAGTGTGGACAATAGGTCCTACCTCAATCTGTGAAACGGGCATGAGGACCCCCACCCCGCCTGCTGCTGACAGGAAGCGGCAAAACCCCAAAGCCACATGCTGGCCCCAAGCCAGCCTTCGTAAGGACACATATCCTGAGTCCATGTGTCTGTCAGGCCAACCTCAGCATTGTGGTAGAGCAAAAGAGGAAAGGAAAGGGATTCCTCTAGGCTGGGCTCCAGGCTGGACACACTGACTCAAGGGGCCTGCTCAGCAATATTGTGTGACCACAGCCTGTGGCCCCACGGTGGCACCCTCTCCTCTGGCACCGCACACCCCTTCCACTCCTTCCTGGGTCAGGGCTAAGGTTCACAAAGCCTCCCATGGTCTCTGCGCCTGGCTCTGCGTCCCAGCAAGAAAGGGAGGGCATAGCCATCCCTCCATGCAGGCGAAGTCACAAGGCCTAGGTCACAGCAGCCAGCCAACGTCCCCCCCCCCGCCCCCCCCCCCGCAGCCAGTCTTCTGCAAAAGGAGCAGAGGCCCCTGAGCCTTTCCCCACACCCCTCCCTCCCTGCCCTTCGCAGGACCCAGCCTTTTGCTGGCAGAACCAAGTCCCCCAGCCAGCGCAGCGAGCCTCAGTTTCCCTACAAGTGGGGCTGCCAGAGGCCTGGGGCCCTCGGAGGGGTCGCTCCCGGGTCGGGCGGCGGCGGCTCCGTCGGGGGAGCGGGCCGGGACTCGGGCGCAGGCGGGCGAGCCGGCGGCGGAGCGGCGGGGCCAGACGCTGTGCGGGCGGAGGTCACTTACTGTGTCCGGGCCGGGCCGGGCCGGGGCGCCGCTGTCCCCGCAGAGCCCGGCGCCGCCTTAAATAGCCCTCGGCCCCGCCTCCCGCCTCCCGCCTCCCGCCCCGCCCCGCCCGCCGCAGCCCTGGAAAACCCGCGGGCCCAGGCCAAGGCCGCGGCGGGGGCTGCCGGTGGCCCCGAACCCGGAGCGAGGGGGGCGGGGGGCGGCGTCACACCTTCCCAGCGGGGGCGGGGCGGCCAGGCTGGCCCGGCGTCGCCGCGGTCCCTGGGGCGCCGGGGAGCTCGGCCCTTGGGCTCAGCCTGCCGCGGGCCCATTGTGCGACGCCGGCTTCTGATTGGCTGGCCGCGGGGCCCCGCGCCCCCGACCCCAACCCCGCGGCTCGGCGCGGCACCCGCCCAGCCCGGGGGTCCCGGGGGATGCACCCCAGCGCCCTGGGCCGCGCCGCTCCCTCGGGGCAGAGGACACCGGCGGCCTCCGGGGCAGAGCGCTCCCTCCCTGGACGCCGGGGTGGCCCCCGGGGCAGAGCGCTCCCTCCCTGGACATCGGGGTGGCCCCCGGGGCAGAGCGCTCCCTCCCTGGACATCGGGGTGGCCCCCAGGGGCAGAGCGCTCCCCCCCTGGACGCCGGGGTGGCCCCCGGGGCAGAGCGCTCCCTCCCTGGACGCCGGGGTGGCCCCCGGGGCAGAGCGCTCCCTCCCTGGACGCCGGGGTGGCCACAGGAGCCAGGGAAGCAGCCCTGCCCGAGGCCGCACCCTGGGCGCACGGTGCCGCAGGGATCCAGCCATCCACCAGGAGCAGTCTGCTGGGTGCCCAGCACTCGCTCTCATTAGCAAGCCTTGCTTGAAAGGGTAAAATGATTCAGAAAGGCGAAGGGACCTACAGGTGGCCCGAGGTCCAACCTCCTGTTGCGCCCCTCCCACTGGAGCACTTTCCCTTTCTGGGACTGGGGCTGGGCTGGGACAGGCTTCTGGGCACCAGGCTCAGACCCCAACAGCTCAGGCTTGGTCATCAGACCAGGGGCCTCGGCCTTCCTCAGGGGGTCCTGTTTCTCTGGGGTAGGGGTGCTATTGCTGGTGAAGAGCAACCATTAGGGACTCACCTCCTGCACTATTTCTCATTTTAGGAATTCTTGCCCTCTGGAAAAAACCCTGTCATTAAGGAATTTCCCAGCTGGGCACCAGCTTCCCTTTTATTTATTGCTAGAGCCCCTGCTCCTCCCACCCCTTTGTTCGCCCCTACCCTGTTCTCTCCCTCCCTGTGGATTCCCTGCTCTCCCTATCCAGCTGGGCACAGATCTCTGAGGCCTGGGAGTGGGGCAGGCAAAGCTAGGGGTGCCCCCCTGGGACTGAGAACTTCCTCTTCCTCCTTGCGAGTGGTGGTCAAGTGCCAGCTTTGGCCTCAGCCACAGATCCTGTCCTAGGGGTTGTGGGGGCGCTGCTTGTGAGGAGAAGGAGACAGACTTCACAAAGTGGCTGTAACGGGGACTCACACTGAATTTCCCTGAGTCCTTGGGGGAGGGGTTGCCAGGTGACAGTTTCAGATGAACTAACAGAGCCACAGTGCCCCAGGGCTGGGAGGGTTATTCCATTTACTCCCTGGTGAACAGATGGGGAGACTAAAGGCCAGATCCCCAAGTTCATCCAGTCACATAGGGGCCATGAGGATGGGAAGCAAGGGCTCCTGGCTCATTGCCTCTGTGGCTGCCTGCAGTGGCCTCATTGTGCAATCCCCACACTTTGCTGCCAGGCCGCCTTGTCTAACCCCAAACAGATTGGGAAATCTCTGGAGAATCTGAAGCTTTCTGAGTCATGGGGCCGGGGTGTGTGGTTGTCAGGGCTGCAGATCCCACCATCCCCTCGGAGCCCGGGATCCTGATAGCAGAGGCAGGAAGGACACTTCGACAGGGCAAATGCTGGGCAGCCAACCTTGACCCCCGATGCCCAAGCTGCCTAAGCTCCGTCTCCATGGCCTTACCCTGAGCAGCTGCCAGGAGTTGGGAAAAGCTGCCTTCTCCTTTGTGGTTGTACCGGTCACTTCCCCTTTCCCTGAATTAAAATAGGAGACTCAAGGGTCATCTACGTGGAGACCCCAACACAAGGGAAACCCTCTGAAAACAGGGCTGCATACAGGGCCAAGGGATGATGGTCAGTGGGGCAGGCCCTATCCTTTCCCCCTAGTGATAGATGAGAAAACTGTCCCCAAGAGGCCAGACCCTTGCAGAGGGAGCCAAAGGCCAGCCAAGAATTCCACCCCCAACAGGAAATGAGTATCAGATGCCTGTTGGGAGTGTTCCTGGCCAGCTGCTGTCCCATTTGCTGCCTCCCCAGGGGATGGGCAGGGGAGAGCAGGCCAGCTCCACCTGGAAGAGAGGACAGGAGGCAGAAGCCCACTGGCAATCGACCTCCCCAGGCCAGCCCAGAAGTCAAGTGTGCCGGGGTGCCGGGAGCAGTGGCCAGCTCCCCACTGTGACCTGGGGCCGCAGAAGCCCAGGACACGTGTGAGCTGGCCTCCCTTCCCTCTGCTCAGGAATGACAGCTGGCTGGCTTTTTAATTGTGATAAAATACACAGAACCTAATTTACCATATTGGCCATTTTAAGCATACGATTCAGTGATGTTTACGTTATTATACAACCGTCCCCACCATCCATCTCCAGACATTTCTCATCTTGCAAGAATGAAACTCCGAACATACGAAATGCTGATTTCCCTTTCCTTCTTCCCCGAGCGCCGCCAATCACTGTTCTACTTTCTCTGTATAAATTTGACTAAGCAGCTCATAGAACTGGAATCATAACAGTCTTAGTCCTTTTGTGACTGGCTTGTTTCCCTCAGCACGATGCCCCTAGGTTCATCCGTGTTACAGCATGTGTCAGGCTCTCTTCAATATTTCATCCTTTATCCGCTCATTTGTCAGTGGATCCTTGGGTTGCAGCCACCCCTTGGCTATTGTGAATAATGCCGCTTTGAACCCAGGTGAGCAAATATTTTTTAAAAATTTTTATTTTTTATTCACGAGAGATGCAGAGACACAGGCAGAGGGAGAAGCAGGCTCCCTGCAGGGAACCCGATGCGGGACTCGATCCTGGGACCCAGGATCATGCCCTGAGCCGAAGGCAGACACCCAACCACTGGGCCACCCGGGGGTCCCGATCAAATAATCTCTTTTATGACCATACTTTCGATCTTGGGGGTAGACAGTTGACTTTCATTCACCTCCGCAGGTGCCACCCTCTGTTCTAAGTGCTTTGCATGCGTTAACTGATTTCATCAGGCAATTTCAGGAAATGGATACCTCTCTTCACAGATGAGGAAACCAAGGCACAGACAGGTCCAGTCACGTGCCAGTCCGCAGTGGAGCTCAGGGCACCAGCAGCAAGCATTGCGCGGTATCGCTTCTCCCCCAGGGTTGATCAGTGTGTGAGATGCAGCTTGATGTGTTTAAGTCAGACACGGGTGAAGACCGCCAGCCAGCCAGCACAGATGCAAAAATGGAAGGTTTTACTGCCCTCCGCTTGTTTTTCATCTTTCAGAAAAAAAATTCCCCATCTCTTCCATGACCTTGTTGGGTCAATTGAATCTTCACCTTCACCTGGGAAGTAGGTGGGGCCAAGTCGACCTTGATGGCCCAGCCAGGTTGGGCAGTGTGTGTGTGTGTGTGTGTGTGTGTGTGTGTGTGTGTGTGACTGGTGGTCCTCCCTCTCCTCAGCCTCTGAGCTGCCTGAGAGCCTTGCTGGAAAAAAGGTCCCCGAAAGAAGCAGGACACTGCAGGCAGGAGGAAGATGCCGTTTGGTGCAGGGGTCAGCAGGTGCAAAGGCCCACGGGCAGATTGGACAAGGATGAAAGGGCTGTGGGACACTGGGCCCGGCTACCCCAGGAGGACCTGGCCAGGGTGCCTGGGTCAAAAGGGCAGTGTTGACCATGGTGGAGGGTCCCCAGGGCTGGGAGATGAGGGCATTCCAGGATGTCACTGAGCCCTTCCCCCATGGCATAGGCGCACTTCCCTCTCAGAGATGACTTGCACTTCCCACTGCCCTAACCCCAGCCTGCTTCGTCCTTTACTTCCCAGGCTGTCACCTGACCTGGGATCCCTCCTAGGGCCTCTTTATTTCCTGGGGATGCCCCACTCACCAACAACACTAGGCAGAGCCATTGTATCCCCTGTTGACGATGAGGAAACTGAGTCTCAGAGTGGTAAGTGGACACAAAGTTTGAGGTCTTGAGGCTGTGGTCCCTGATGCCACCCAGCCTTCCCCAATAGGGGAAGTCAATTGCTCAGGTGCATTTGAAGCTGTGCCGGACCTCAGCTGGGGTCTGGTGACCGCCCCAGGGACCACGGGATGGCCAGGACAGCTGACCTGGAACCTCCCTTACAGGGCATCCCCGCCCACAAGGGTGCTCACCAGACCAAGTGTATACCAACAGATTGTGCCCCTCCCATCACCCAGGAAGTTCCTCCCTTTCCCCTAAAGAGGAAGCCAGGCCCAAGAGTTCTTTTTGCGTCTGGCAGATGGAGAAACTGAGGTGAGGGTATGTGGCTTTTGCAGGTGTCCTGGCGTCCTTCCAGTAACTGCAGTGCAGGTGGTGATGCAAGGCGGCTAGGTTCAGTTCCTGTCTCTTCAGGCCCGGGCCTTTCTCTTAGCTCGCTTGATTTCCAGGAAAACAGCCAAGGGGCCTTGCTCCCCATCAGCACCCACCCAATGACATAGATGAGTCACCGGCAGGAGCTTCCTGGGAATCCCAGCATTGCTGGAGCCCCACCAGGCCAGGAGCAGTGGAGGGCTGCCCCAAACCCCCAAGCCCCCTCAGGGCCTGGGTGTTGGGAACTCCTCCTCCTCCAACAAAGCCAGGGAGAACACCCAGGAGCTCTGGGCTTCTGGACTTTGGAGAAGGGAGGCATGATGGTGGGGGCTTAGGCATGAAGACCATCTGACCCCCGGGGAGCTCCGTCACCAACATCTGTGTCTTTAGACACCTGGCTCTATGCCTCGGGCCTCGGTCTTCCCTCCTGGAAATGGAGGTGACACGTGCTCGGGAGGTTGCCAGGAAAGGATCGCAGGACATGGTCCATGTAAATAAGAATAATGCTCCTCTCGGGGGAGTGCGGAACTGCAGACCAGGCCTTCATCCAGCGCCACATTTGTATTTTCTCACGTAATGCTCCTAATTTTACACCTAGAGATAGAGCCCAGAGAGGTGGAGTAACTTGACCAAAGTCACACAGCTAGGAAGAAGGTGCAGAGCTGGGGTCCCAGCCCAGAGGTGTCTGAATCTAGACGCTGATTTTTAAACCCCTGCACAGAATCCACGGGAAGGAGGAAAGCCTTAAATCACTGAGCACAGCCAGGCACACGGGGGCTGGTGGTGGGGGGTGCTCCAGAAATGGCAGGACTTTTCAGGACATTCCTCTTTTCCAAGATCCTGAGATTTCATTACTTGAGGGTTCTCTCAATCTGAGCCCTGGGGCTCTGTGGGGCTGGCCCCTGTCAGCAGCGTCCTTGGCCCCCCAGACCTCTGCTTCACATGGCCTGGCTGGGGAAGGGCTCCTCCAGCCTACTGAGTTCCTAAAGGGACCTTGTGGTGGCAAAGGCAGGCAGTGACGATCTGGGGATGGAGGGGGACCCTGGTCCCACTGTGGCCTCCTCTCCCCTCTCCTCTCTGCCTCACCCCTGCAGTGGTGGGAGCCTGCAAGGACCACTTCCTGGCGGATGAGAGTGCTGCCCCCGTGTCCAGGGGCCCCATGAGGTGGGGGCCCAGGAAGGAAGGAAGAGGGAGAGATGGCGCAGGCAGGGAGATGACAAGCTGATTCACTCACAGCGTAGCCCCGCGCCAGGATCAGGGACGGTCTCAGATGCTGCAGAGGCGGAGACGGGGCCTCTGAGTGGAAAGGTCCCTGGGTCTTCAGTGAGAGGAGGGCAGGGCTGAGACCAGAACACCCTCCTCCCTGGTGTGGCCCGTGGGCTTGTACAGCACGACACTCCCCAGGGGAGCTGGGCCCGGGCACCAGGGGACCTGCAAGGAGAGGTGCCCACAGAAGGTGCAAGTCCCAGGCTGAGCTGGGACTAGGTTCCTGGGTGACCCTCAAGTCCCCTCATGTTACCCCAGGATTGTCCTTGGGTTGGCAGAAGGACTAGCAAGCTGTGGCTCATCGTGTCCTTGGACCTGAGCACTCTGCCTTGGGCAGGGTGCCCCTCTGTGCTTTGTCACTGTCCTCTCCAGGGTGGGCTGGGGTCCCAAAAACTGCTCAAAGCGGGCCTTGTCTTTTTCCACAGGCTCGGTGCCAGAGACCAGATGCAACCCCCAATCCACGAAGGAGCCCCAGGTAGCGTGGGCATTGAAGGCAGCCAAGCTGAGCTCCCCACAAGCTGAGACGAAAGAGCAGGGAGCCATGTGGGAGGACGAGGGTGGCCGGCAGGCAGGATGGCACCAGGATCAGCTGGTAGGGCCCAGGGCCTAGGGGCAAATAGGATGTCCTGCTCCACTAGGGGATTGCAGACACTGGGCAAGGGCCCTCCATCCCCAGGCACATTCCAGGAACACACATGCACACATGCTTCCTTATCAGCCAGACAAGCTGGCCCACAAGTCCGGAAGCTGCCCTCCGAGGCCCAGCCCCTCCCCCATGCTTGGCCTGGACAACAGGATGGCCAAGGAAGTGCTCTAGACTCTGCAAGGCCTCCCAGGACCTGGTGGGCAGGGGGAACGGGTGGGTTGGGGCTGGGATGGTCCAGAGTCCGGCTCCCTAGGCCTGGCCCACCTCTGGGCCCCCGCCTTCCCGACTACACCCTCCGAGGAGCTGCTGTCTAGCTCCCTGCTCATCCCAACGTGCCCTCGGGAAGCCAGCCCCCGTCTCCAGACACTGCTAGGCCCACAGGAACACACGCGAGGCACACATAGCCGCCTGGGCATGAAGGTTCCTGCCAGGAAAACCTGACTTCCTGTCTCCAGGCCCAGACATGCTCAGGAAGATGGCCTGGGTCTCAGCCTGAACCCTTTCCACTACCACAGGAAGCCCCTGTCAGAGGGCGGCTACTCTGTTTCAGCGCCTCTTCCTAGCCTCCTCCTGGGCGCCTTCCCCCCTCACGGACCCCACTGACCTCAGGCTCCTGCACCGGGGCCCTTTTAGCAGCTGCGTGCGGTGCAGACCAGGGCCTGGCCCTGGGGACGCGGGCTTACGGGAGGGCCAGGGATCGGCTTTCAGGCTGGCTTTACTTCAGCCTGGGAGGCACGGACAGCACCCCCATTTCACAGCTAGGGAAACTGAGGCACAGAGCTGGGATGGAACTCCTCCACACCTCTGTAGCCTGTCTTGGAAACCCAGCCCCGGGACCCTCAGCCTCCAGCCCAGGGGCTCGGGCAGGCCAGGGGCTGCAGGAGGACACTCCCACGAGGGCACTGGGACTCAAACACAGGGTGCGGGCTCCCTAGGGAGAACCTGGCCAGGGTCAGATCCAGCCCTCCTACACCCCCCCACCACCACCCAGGCAGGCTGCCTCTTCTTGGGGAAAGAGGTGCTCCTCTGACACCGCCCTTCCCCTGGCTGTGAGAGCCTCAGGCTACCTGTGCTGGGGCCTACTGTGAACAAACCTCTACCCTCTCGGGCCTCAGTTTCCCCACAGCGGAGAGACACCACGACTGCTTGTCAGCGGCAACACTAGAACACGCTCTGCCCCCTACCCCCTAGCCTGGAGCCTGTGAACCAAACCGCAGCCTCTCCTCATCATGTCTGCCCCACCTCCCACCCCCGACTGGGTTCCCTGCCTAGGGAGACTAGACACTCCTCAGCCTCCTGCCTGCCCCACCTCTGACCCCCAGCCCTGTGTATTCATGAAGGGGGCTGCCCCCCGTGCCTGCTACACTCTCTTCAGGACCCCAACAACACCCAGGTGTGGCTCTGTTCTCCAGGCTTGGTGTGGGGACTGTGGCAGCCCTGCCCAGGTCCCCTGGCCATCCCCGGTGGAGGAGGCAGGCCCAGGGGAAGGCAGGAGAGTCCTGTCCCCCTCCTGCCTGGCCCCGCAACCTTTCAGAACCCTTGCCTTGTCCTCGGGAGGTTCAACTTCATTTGGTTCCTAGAACCTTGCCCCTGATCTAGCCCCGCGGCCGTGGTCAAGGTCAGGCTCAGAGAGGCGCTGGTGTTCTACTGCAGAGCGGTGGTGGGAAGGCACCCACGGCTGCCTCAGTGTCTTCCCCACCATCTCCGCACTCGGCAAGCTGGAGGCTGCCCATGCCAACGAGCTTCCCTGCAGCCTTGCCAGGAGGCTTGAGTCAAATTTCAGTGCCAGCCTTCTGGGAGAGAAGGGGGGCGGGGAGGGGTAACAGGTGCACACTGGAGCAATCTCCTTGCAGCCCCACCTGCAGAGCTGAGACTTACAGGATCAGCACTTCCCACACACATACTCCACGGGTGACACTTGTCCTGCAGCAGTCCTACAACTTTCACTCCTGGGAAGTCCCTCTGACGTCTAACCCAAATACCCCAGGCTGCAGGACAAGCCTTGGCCTTCTTGTCTCCCAGGAGCCCAGGCCTGTTTAGAACAGGACAGAGCAGTGGCCACCCCTGCTGGGTGAGGTTCACTTGGCACATGAGGCCAGTGAACCCAGGATCCCAGGGTTAAAGACTGTTTTCTCTACAGCCACAGGCACAGGCCTTCCCAGCTCTGGACCAGCCTCAGTCTCCCCATTTGTACAATGGGCAGGAAAGGGCCATTCACCAAATGGAGTCACCACAGAACTTTCCATCCTGACCCCTCTGTATGTGGGAACCCACGCCTGCTCCCAGCCAACTTGGCCCTGACTCTCTTTAGGGAGGCACTATTTTAATTCACCTTTATTTTAAAAATAAATACTCTGTTTTACACTTTCAGCCTGGGGGTGGTGCCGGACAGCTAGGCAGGGAGCCCTTCCCTGATGGGCAATATTGAAAGGAACCTCTGCTACCCCAAACACTCCCCCGCAAATGCCTGAAATGCCAATCTTCTGGCCCTTCCTTCTGGCAAGCGGTGGATGGCTGAGGATGGGGATTCCTTGAGGGTGCCTCCCCGGGCGTCCGGCTTGGGGCTCAGTGTCTGGGTGAAGGCGCCCACCCGACCCGCTAGCATATGCAGCCCTCCACCTGAGGCCCGCCCCCTCCAGACCCGGGAGCACTAGATGCAGGTGATCAGCAGGTCCACGGAGGCAGGCACCTCGATCTCTTCGAAGAGCACGTGGCCCCCAGCAGCCCCGGAGCCCCCGGAGCCCCCGGCCTTGCCCGCAGCCCTCAGCAGGCTCTGGGCATGCTGCAGGAGGCGCTGGTTCCGACGGCGGCCCAGTCTGCGCAGCGCCAGAATGGCCAGGACGTGGTCCCGCCTGCAAAGACACGCCCCCATCGGTAGGCCCAACATCTCCTGTGGCAGTCCCAACCTCGAGTGAGGGGACCCCTGGGCTCAGGTACAGGTGCACCCAGCATCCCTGGAGCCTGGCCTAAGAAAGGCCAAGAATGACCGAGGCGGAGGAGCAGTGCCCCGGGGCAGGGCGTCTGGGGCTCCAAGGTGCTGAGCCGGTGGGGAGGGGAGGAGCAAGCCCATCAGTGAAAACAGTCTAAGCAGAGGTTCGAGAAGCAGTGGAGGAGTAGAGGGGAGCGATATGGCCTCAGGGGGAGCGGGTCCAGGCCAGGGGATGTCCCAGGCCTCTTCCTGTGAGCACTGTGCCGGGAGCCACAGGCAGCAGGGGGAGAGGGAACACGGAGGTGGGGGAGGCTGTAGCACAGCAGCATTGGGAGTCGCCCTCATCCCAACCCCAGTACTAGAAGCGCCGCCTCCAGGATGGGGCCCCCCCCACCCAGGGCAGGGGAACCCCAGGGACTAGGGGAAACCCCGCGGCACTGTGAGGGGGGTAGACACTCCCAGCCAAAGGCGGAGCCAGTATGGGCTGGGGAAAGGGCTCTGCCCCCCGGCTTTGTGTGGCCTCCCCATCCTGGCATCTCCAAAGCTATGGAGAGATTCAGGCTGGAATTTCCATGGGCTCGATGACTCATCTCTGCCCCCCCAAAACACACACCCCAGGATAAAAGCCTCTTTCCTCTTGGCCCAGTCTCAGGAGTCTCCGGACTCCCAATAGGGTTTTCTCACAGAGGGGGCCATGCCTCCCCTTCAGACTGGCGGATGGGTCCTTGTCATCACCGCCTGATGCCCAAGGAGGGGCCCTGACCCCAACCCAACCCTGTCGGGCTCCTGGGACGTCCTGACCCCACGGCACTGATGGAGAATGGCCTCGAGAATGGCCGAGAATAGTTTCTGAAGGAGGGGCAGTCGGGCTCCCCGCCCTGCCCCCACCCGGGGCCTGAAGGTCAGGGCCGCGATCTAGGCACCTGCATCTGCGCACACTAACCCGCCCCCCCGGCGCCCACCCCGCCTGCACGGGGGCCCCGCTCCCCACCAGAACACTCTGACCCCCTTGTGGTCCCTCACCCATCCACCCAGAGCCACAGGGACCCTTCTGCAGGGACCCGACACTGCCCCCCTGGTGGCGCCCCGTTGGAGCCCAGGGAGGGAGCAGGTGGGTAACTGACCTGATGTCAGGGTAGCTCCCGATGAGCGTCTCCAGGTGCCGCTGGATGTCATCTTTGTAAGTCTCGCCCAGTATGTCAGCCACGCACGGGATCGCTTGGTCCAGCCACGTGGCCTCAGAGCCCTGCAGAGACAAGGAGACAAATGCCAGACGGGCCACCTCCCCTGGGAGCCTCCTTGCCACCCATGCCTGCAACCCATCCACCGCGTCCCCGCTGTGACTGCCTCCTGCACGCCTGGCCGGAGGGTCCTCAGCTCCCCTTCCCACCATACAATGCGGAGATGTCTTCTGTCTTTGCTCAGATGGGTAAACTGAGGCCCTGGCCTGGAAGTCCTGCTCGGAATCCTACAGTGTGGGGGGGACCTTCAGTGCAGATAAGGGGTGGGTGTGTATGGAGAAAATGCCTCAGCTCCAAAGGCTGGGTCAGGGGTGCTGGAAGAGCCTCCCACAGGCTGCCCCTTCCCTACTCACTCCACCAACCGTATGCAAATATATGGAGATGACCCCCCCTGGCCCCGCCTCAGTTGTGCCCGGAGTGTCCTGGAGAGTACAGAGAGCCACTTCCGCCAAAGCCCACTGGCCGTGGCTCTTGCAGAGGACACTAAAATGAGAATGGGGGGAGCCAGTGGAGGGTCCACAGGCCAGAGGCCCTACAGGAGGCCAGACTCGGGGCAGTCAGGCTATGCTCCTACCAAGCCCTGGAAGGTGTCGCCAATGGCCTGGGCGTCCAAGCCCATCTTCTGGGAGCTAGTCATGCGCTCCTCACCCCGGAACCGCTCACGCGGCCTCAGCACCTGTGCCAGGTATTCACGAACCACGTACCGATGCACCTCCTGCAGAGTCTCCTGGGAGGCCCGGGAATTGGGGGTCAGAGTCAGAGCTAACAGCCCGCACCCAGGGCACAACACAACCCCACAAGCACCCTCTCCCCTCAGATACCTGTGCGCGCAGTGGGGCCACGTGCTCCAGATGGTGGGCGAAAGTCACCACCTTGTTCATGAGGGGCTGCAGCACGTCATGTGTCAGCCAGGCCTTGGTACACAGGACCCTGAAAAGCGGCTGGGAGCAGAGGGGGACAGGAGTCTTCCAGGCATATCCTCCCCCTCAGACCCTCTGCTCGGAGCCCAGAATGTGGCTCCTAACAGGGGGTTTCAGGCCAAGGGACAACGTGTCACCAGGAAGAAATTTTGGAGGGCCTGTCTGACTCCCTTCTAATGTCTCCCTGGTGACTTCTCTCTCAGCCACCAGTGTCACTAGGCCTTTGGCAGGAATGCCTCCTCCAGGCCCCGAGCTCCAGTGAGCAAGATTAAAGTCTGAGGCTCTATGCAGCCCTTGCTTGGGGTTGCCTAGGGAGGCCTTGGGGGGCTGGGCAAGGGGTCTGGTTCCCTGAACTCACTTTCTCTGAGAGGCAGAGACTGAAGCAAATAGGTGTCTCCTGACCTCACTGCCCCACTGTGAATTTACCTGGGTCCCTTGCCCACCCTCCAAAGTACCACCCCTGAAACTGCCCCTGGGGTGCGTGAATGCTATGACTTGGCCCCCCAGGCTCCAGGGCACAGGAAGGCACCTGCTGGGTGTGGAAAGTGGGGTGAGGAGTCCCACTCACTTGCACATCATCCTGCAAGCCCTGCAGCAGCCGCTTCTGGAAGGTACAGGTGGCAGCCACCAGAGGTTTCTCCAGCTCTTCAAAGGTTCCTGGGAACCTTGCCAGAAGACTGGTCCTGGGGAGGGGCCAGGACAGGTGAGGAGGTGGGCAGAAGTAAGCCGTGGAAAAGTTATAGCATATACCTACGGAGGTATATGCTAGGTAGGCTACGGAGGCTAGTACCACACCAACTGCATTCACTTAGACTATAATGTGAAGGGCAGCTCCAAGCTATCCTGAAGGCAGAGTCAGGTGAGAAGCCAGCACCAAAGCCCCAGGAGCTGATCACAGAGGGTAGGTGAGTAGGGTGGTGGCGGGGGCCCCACTGCATAGCAGGGCTCCCCTGTGGCAGCTCTTGACCAAACTTCTGTCCATCTTGTTGATGAGACAGGGCAGCCTGGCCATGACTGGCACAGAGGCCCTCCTTTGAGCCTCATAACTGCCTCTCTGAAGCTGGCAATGTCCCCATTTCACTTTTGAGGAAACTGAGGGCCAAGCTAAGCCCAGGCCCCAGAACAGGGACACAAAGAGGCAGGCTAAAGTTGCATCAGGGGCTGGGCCAGTGGCTGCCTACCAAGTGGCAGGGACTGTTCCCTGGGCTGAATGGAACGGGCCACCCTGGCTCAGATTAGGGATGAGAGGGTGTTAGAGAAGTGGCCCTCATCATGGTCATGCCTTGGATTCAGACAAGCCCGGTTCAAGTCCCAGGTCCAGCACATACTGGACAGCGCATGATGGTGGGCACATGGCATTTCCTTTCTGAGCCTCCACTTTCTTTTTTTTTTTAATATTTTTTTCTTTATTTATTTATGATAGTCACACAGAGAGAGAGAGAGGCAGAGACACAGGCAGAGGGAGAAGCAGGCTCCGTGCAGCAAGCCCGACGTGGGACTCGATCCCAGGACTCCAGGATCGCGCCCTAGGCCAAAGGCAGGCACCAAACCACTGCGCCACCCAGGGATCCCCCCTCCACTTTCTGTTCAGAACCCGGGGACACTGCACTTGGGATGACAGGCATCATGCAGGTAAAGTACTAGCCCAGAGCCCAGCACATCACAAGCCTTCACGGAACGACCCCTCTAAGGCTCTGAGTCCCCCCACCACAGCCCTAGGGAGCAGGTGCTCCAGTCCCCATTCGACACTCAAGGTTCACAGACAGCGGGTGGCAGAGCGGGGACAGGAACCCAGGGGGGTGGGGGCGGGGACCTAAGTCCATGCCCACAGCTGCTAGCTGCCCTGTGGCAGCTGGTGCACAGCATACACGACGGGACATTGAACTTGTCCTGTGTTGAAGGCACAGAAAGGGCGCAGCCACTGCCAGCAGAAAGGGAGGCCCTCTGCCTTCTGGGGGCAGAGGGACCCAGGTGCCACTCCCAGGGTAGTGGGGAGGGGGGACAGACTGTCAGGGAGGGCTCCCCGAGAAGGGAGTGTCGCTACAAAGGAAGATGGCTGACTTGGATGAAGGGAGGAAAGAAAGGAGCCCGAGGTGGCAGGGGACACACTGGGCCGGCAACCGGCCAGGACGAATGGCTGGAGCTTCTCAGCCTCTGCTCAGCGTGGAAACTCCCTGCATCCCTTCCAGGGCCTCAGCTCTGAAGGGAGGAGGGGGCACCCTACGGGGCGGGAGCGGAGGGGAGCATCCAAGGAGGCCTTCCGGGAAGTCACCCAAAGCCACTGTCCCCAGCTGGCAGCGGGTTCCCAGAGCTCGCGCGCCCCCTGCTGGCGGCTGCCCCCCCACCCCCGCGGAGGAGCAAGAGGCCCACCTGAGCTCCTCGCAGGCGTTGATATTGGCGCCCAGATGAGGTTCGCTCACCGCCTTCGACTCTAGAAAAGCCTTTTCAAACCTGGGGGCAAAGTATGCAGAGGCCTTAGGGACCCTCACTGGCGGCGCTATGACTTGGGGTCCGCCCTCCCCTCAGGTCCCCACCCAGACCCCAGACCCCCACCTCCCCCTCTCCCCCCCCTTATAATTATGCTCCTCCCTCTCACCTGTCCCAGAATCTCAGAGTCTGAGCAAACAGGTTGGGTCCTCCCCCAGGGACGATGGCCGTCCGTGCCCTGGCCTCTCCACCCACCCTACCCTGGGCAGAGGATGTGCCTGCACCTGGGCAGAAAGAGGCCAAGGGCTCGTGTGCAGATGCGCAGGGTGGTGGCCTCCAGTTCCGCAGAGATGGCACCGGCCGCCTTCACGTGCTCTGCCACGAGCTGCAAGACATCCCACCTGCTGAACCCACATCAGAGGCCAGATCCCGATGCCCCCCGTCCCGCACCTGTGGCCCAGCAACATCTTCAGCCTGCCCTGTGCTGTCTCATCATCTCGGCTCCAGCTTCCAGCAGCTCCCCCCAGCTCCCCACATCCACAGGCCACCTACTAAGCTGTGCCCTGGTGCTCCCAGGCTGGCCACGTGACCCACAGTGCCTGATTCCACCCCAGGTGGGTCTCAGGCTCTCATCTAATGGGGAAAGGAGGTTGGGACTGGACTGTATAGTTCTGGGTGTCCCTACCTCGAGGGGGACCAGACACTGCCGGAGGCCCAGACATATATCCCTCCTCCCAAGGCTCACCATGTGGACATCGATGGACAGCGGCGTGTGGTAGAGGCCCTGTAGCACGTCAGGGGCCTCGGCGCCCGCCCACCGACTCTGCTCTAGCTGCAGGATGCTATCGAAGCAGCTCGTGATCTTGGTCTGTGCAAGGTGGGGAGAGGGGTACAGTGAGACCCTCCCAAGAAGGAGGTCTGAGTTCCCCTATCTCCTGGCTCTGTCTTGTACCCTCGGAGGAAAGAACCACCCTGCTGGGGCATAGGTCCATGCTGGAGGCCACAGGGTGAGAAGGGGCTCTGGCCAGAACCAGGCCCGATGCCCAGGGTGATTCTGGGCACCACACCTCCCCACGGTGAGGCAAGCCCAGTCAGCCTTGATCGTGCCCCTCCGGCCCGGCCCTGCCTCCACCTCACCTCTAGGAAGCTGATGTAGTCGCTCTCCAGGCGGGCCCACACGGCGGGTGCCAGGAGTGGGGGTAGTGGCTCTGTGGACAGAGTCAGGTCCGGGGTACCCAGGAAGTCAGGGCTGGAAGGCAGGGTGGAAGCTGAGGGCCTGGGCTAGGGGCTGCCCCAACTCCCCCCTGGCCAAAGCCTAACACCATCACCTAGCCCCCCGCAGCTCAGGGATCTGACACTATCCAGCCCACACCAGGGAGGTCCAGAGAGTGATGGGTCCCTGCTCGAGGCCACACGGCAAATTAATGAGCCCAGGAGTTTAGACACCCTCTTCCCACCTGCTCTCTGGCCCTCAGAACTGAGGAGTGCTCACAGGCAAAGGTAACCCACCCCGGCACAGCGCAGAGCTGGAGGTGGGAGCTGTCAACACGCTGTGCCCTGTACCTAGGTGCCCGTCCTCAGGGAAGAGTGAGGGTGAGATCCAACCCGTGCCCAGTGTCTGTGAGCCGCAGTTGTGTCCTGCCTGGAGGGGTGCCCGTTTGTAAGTGCTCAAGGGCACCCTGTGGACCAGCGTGGACCCTCTACCCGGACTCTGCGCTGGGAGAACAACCTCCCCTGAGACGCTTTCCTGCCTTGCCCAACAGGTGCATGGCTGGCCCCTTAGGGAACCCTGGGACAGGACAGTAGGTGGCCCAGAGCAGAGGGAAAAGAATGTCCAAGTCCCCGGGATCTCGGCTGCGGGGCCTCCCGCCCTCTCCCAGGGAGGAAAGCAGAAAGGGGCCGTGCTCCTCCGGGCGGGCGGCGCCGGGTGGGAGCCTCACCTGCCGTACACATTGGCGGCCCAGTCCAGCAGGACGTAGAGCTGCTCGCAGCCGCGGGCGTCCTGCGCGAGCTCCTGGAGGCGCTGGGCCACGGCGCCGTGGAAGGCGCGCAGGTAGGCCTCCCAGGCCGGGAAGCCGGCGGCCGAGTAGGCGGGCTGCACCTCCCGCCGCACCTTGTGCAGGTCGCTGCGCACCGCGCCGCCGAGCTGGGCCAGGAGCCGGGCCAGGCCGGCCGCGCCCTCGGGCCCCGGGGCCTCCGCAGCGGCCGCCCGCACGCGCTCCTGCGCGCTGGTCCGCACCGCGTCCTCCCAGTGCTGGCGCCAGCGGCGCGGGGTGAGCAGGAAGTCGCCGTCGGCGGGGGGCGCGGGGTGCGCAGCCTCCTCGGCGCGCACCACCCGGGCCAGCTCCCCGAGCGCCGCCGCGTCCACGCGGGCCGGGCCCAGCGTCTCGCGCACGATGGCGCGGATCTCGGCCGCCAGCCCGTCGTAGTGCAGACACACGTCCATGGCGCGCCGCGCGAAGCCCGTGGGGTCCTGCTCGAAGGTGTGCGAGGCCTTCTCGGCCACCAGCCGCGTCTCCAGCTGCCGCAGCTGTTCGAAGGCCGCCAGCAGCTGCCGCTCGGTGATGAGGTCGGCCACGGATTTGCCTTCTGCAAGGACCCCCCCCAGCAGAGGGGCGGGAGGGGGTGCCCCGTCAGAGCCTTGGCGTGCCCCCACCCGGTCCTCGCCCCTCGGAGCTGCTGCTCGGCCCCAGAGCCCGCTGAAGGCCTGCTCCGGACCCACCGCCCCAAATCCCTCGGAATCCCCTTCCAAGAGGCAAAACCCCCAGCCCCAAACCTGGCTGAAAACAGCATATGGGAGGAGCCCCTGCCTTCCCCACGTTCAGTCCGGCCCTCCTCTCCTGCTCTGACCCCACCCAGGGCCCTGCTGAGCTGCACTTGCCGCCTCAGGTGCTGTCTTCACTGTGGGTCTGCTGGGGTCAGAGCTCAGGCTGGGCTGGGCTGCACCAGCTCCAGCAGTTCTTGCTGTTCCTGCTCTGGGCCAGCCCCCAGGCCTGGGAGCCCCCTCCTCCCTCTGCACCACCTCCCTGCTTTGGGGCCCAGCTCCAGCCTGTCCTGCCCTGGCAGCCCCCATGGCCTCCCCTCCTGGCCCTTGGCTGCCAGGCACCCTCAGAGACCCTGGGACCTGAGAGGGCAGGGCCTTGTCCATCCCTGGAGTTTGGCCAGGAGCCAGGCCGTGGAGAGGTGAGGGTTTCGGAGTCGTGCAGATCTGGGTTCAAATCCCATTTCTCCACTTCCTGGCTATGAGACTTGAGGCCAGTCACTGAACCTCTCTGAGTCGCACTTTGCTCACTCTCACCTCTCTGAGCTGCCCAGTGGATGCTCCCCTGGCTGAAATGCTGAAAATGCAATCGTGCAAGCAGTATCTGGGAGAGCTGGGGAGGACAGCCTGTCAGGAAGCCTGACCCTGCTTGCTCACCCTCTGGCCTCAGTTTACCCCTCCATGCTCAGTATTGCTTGTGATGCTCTCACCTGTCTCAGATTCCAGTTTCTCAGACCCCACCCCAGTGGAGGACCGCCGGCTGCCACCATCTACGATCCTAGAGGGCACCTCTGGGCCACGGGCCACCCCTGGCACAGCAGCAGCCTGGGACTGGTCAGTAGTGGCGCCATCATCTCGGGAACGTCGCAGGGACCGGAACAGGAAGCGGGAACTGCGCTGAAACAGGCCCCTGTCCTCCTCGGGGCCCTGGCCTGAAGCCTGCTGGCTTGTGCGGGAGAAGACCCGCCGAAGGCTGCCCAGGCCGGGCCGAGCGTCCTCACTCGGGTGCGAGCCGGGTGCGTCCCCGCTGCTTGCCTTCCGAGTGCCCCGCGCTGGGGTCTGCAGTTTCGCGGGCTCCTCGGGGCTCTGCAGCTCCAGCCCAGAGGTCGCTGTCCGCGGCGACAACATCCTGGTAGCAGGAAAGCTAGACGGAAAGGAGGTTCAGAAGGCCTGGAGCGGGGCGCGGGGGTTGGCTCCTGGCACAGAATAGCAAATGGGCACAGAAACCCTGTGAGACCCTGTGAGGCCTGATGGAGCCCAGTGGCTGCACTTGGTGAGGGAAGCTTCTCCCGGGAGATGACCCCCAGGCTGGCACCAGGCCGCTCTCATGGCCAGAGCTGTGTTTGTGCCAGGCTGCAGCTGGCAGTGAGATGCAGGCAGCTACTTCCTTCTGGAAAGCTTCCGTGACACCGCCGTCTAAAGGGTGTCCTCCAGGCGCCCACCCTCACTGGCTCTGCCAGGCCAGACCCTCCCGGAGCTGGGGAGGAGAGTTGAACATGCAGATTCTGGGGCACAGCCCAAGCCGCAGCCCACAGGCCCCGGGGGGCGGGCCCAGCAACCACATCCAGGACTTCCTGGACGTTGGGTCCTGTGGCCTACAATGCCTACTCTCCCCTCCCCTGGCATTCACTGCACTCCCCCCCAGCCCCCACAAAGCCCTCAGCTCACCCCCATTCTGCCCATCAGGCCTAACTGCCTCTGCTCAAAGTGGGCCCCGTAAAAGGCTATGCCCTTCCCCTCTGGGTCAGGCTTGAGGTCTCTGGCCACCCCCGGCTGCCCCCAAGGCTTATCTGCTTATCCGCCCTTGCAGCACTGTAGGGGGAGTGGTGGGAGGGGCCACAGGTCTATATTTAACTGGGGGGAAGGTCCCCAAGGCAGGACTCATCCATTGCATCTCCTCCCCACCCACCCCTGCTGTGCTCCCCTAGAAGGGGCCCAGGGGGTCCCTAGGGCATGGAGGTACAAAGCAGGGGCTGCCCCTGCCCCTGCCCCGCCTGGGCTCCAGGCCCTCCCCAGGCTGCACACACACTCCCTTCCAGCTCAGTCTGGCCTGTGTTTGATTTCCTGGCTTTACGTGAAGCTGAGGTGGGAGAGGGGAGAGAGACTCCTCAGGCTGTGGGGCCTCCGGCCCACCCCTCTGTGAGGGTGTTGTGTCGGGGTGGGGGGTCGGGGTCGGGGGTCGTCTTAGACCAGCAAGGTCTTTCTTCATTTAGCCTGGGGGAAACCGGCCAGAAGGAGGGCTGGACCTACTGAAGTCACTGTCCAACCAGAGGCCAGAGCCCCCAGCCCATCCCCAGGCTCCCCTCGCCCCACCCCTCGGACAAAGGTCAGGCTGTCACCTGACCCTCAGGTGACACAGGGCAGGAACACCTCTCCCCAGGCCCCCCATTTACCTTGGGTGGAATGACAGTGGATGGGCAGGGCCAGACCCTCATCTACCCCCCATGCCCTCTGGGGTCAGACATGCAGGTGGTCAGCCAAGGCCTCCCTTCATCCTTCCAACGCCCTAACAGCTGGAGAGAGGCCCCCTGTGGGAGGGCAGGCCCCGGTGATTGATGGTCCTTATCAGCCCTGCCCAGGTCACTGGTCGTTGTCCTCTCCTGGCGCCAGGACTCAGGGACCCTGCCCCGGATCAGACTGACCCACACATGTAGGGAACATTGTCCCAAGGGCTGTCTGCCCTCCCCGCCCCCAAACTCCCCTCTCCCTGTTGCCCCTCAGCATCTGGCAGGGTCTGAGCCTGAGTGGCCTGGGCCCACCTGGATGTGCTTCAAGCTCTGTCACCAGGCATGTGGGGAAGGTCAAGTGGGCCCTGTCTTGGTTGGGGAGAGCTCATACTTAGTAAGCACCTACTGTGTGCCCAGCCTAACACCTGGCACCCATCAGATCCCCATAACAGCAAAGTTGTAGGGTGTCACTTCATCTCATAGATGAGGAAACAGGCTCAGAAAAGAGGCAGGTCTTGCCTCCAGCCACACAGGTCGGGGTCAGGGAGCCTCGACCATCCCAGCCCATGTGGACCCGGGAGTAGAGGCTGGGATCCTGCATCTCCCAGCTCCAGTGAGCCAGGGCCAAGGGGCCATGGTGGGGGCAGCTCCCAGATGCCAAGAGTAGGCCCTAGAGGCTGATTCTGGGGGAAGGAGGGGTGGCTGGCAGTTTGGGTCTTATGTGAGACTGCATGAGCAGATACGTCCCCCCAACCTGCTCAAGCACCTGCACCCAGAGCTGGGCCTGTCCTGAGGGCCCATCGAGGCCCTCGCTGGTTTCCCTGTCCCCTTTGACCTTGCTCCTGCAATTCCCAAGCCATTATTGACCTTCTTACAGCACAAGTCAACCAGGTCACTCCCTTACTTTAAAGTCATCCATGGCTTCCCTTGGCCTGGCGCTCTAAGCCTCCCAATCCCAGACAGAACTTCCTCCAACCTCAAGCCTCTGGGCCTCCTTGACCTGCACCCATCCAGCCTCCCAGGTGCCTCTCTGTCCCCCAAATGTCCAGCCTCCCAGCTTCCTTGCAGGCTGCTCCCTCTCCCAGCTCCCCATCTTTGCTCTCCAGATCTGACCTGGATTTCAGGGTGCAGGGCTATGGGTGCCCTCACCTCCAAGGTGTCCTTGGGCTGTGCTGCACCACTGTCCCTGCGGCAATGGGGCCTTCCTTACTGGCCCAAGATCCTCTAGCCATCTGCTCCCTCCCCATCAGCCCAGAGCCAGCCTGGAGGAGGAGTGAACCTTCAGGGTCAGGGCTGGCCCTTGCCCAGGTTGTCTTGGCCAGGTATCACACTGGTATCTGCTGGACTGGATGCCCTGCTGACTCTACCTTGGCCCCTGCCCCGTACCTGCCTCCTCATACCTGTGAAGACTCTCTGGCTCTTTATCACTCTGGACCTCTGACCCCATTACCCTGAATGTTCAGAAGCTCTGGCTGCCGCGCCTGGGGCTCAGGATGGGTGTGTGTTCTAGCCTGCCCCTCGGCTCCCGCTGCCCCCCCACCCGCTCCCCAGCTCCCCTCTCTGCCACACCTGCACTCAGGCCGTTCGCCAGCAGCCAGCTCCTGCGAGTGGGCACCAAGCAGCCTCTCGTGACCACAGTCAGAGCCTCCCACTCTGGGCCTGGTCAAGCCCTGGGCACACTTTCTCCTGTGACCTAGGGACAGTTGCGTGGTCCGGGCATCTGCACCTTGGCCATGAGCCCCCCCAGGGCAGGGAGCGGGCTTGACTCAGCTCCCGGCCAGAGCCAGCACAGGGCACGGACCCAAGGAAAAGAGATAAGCAATCTCACGTGAGTGTAAGCCTGGGGTGTGTCACCACTTTTGTGGATGGGCTTTGTGTGTGGACCCGAGTGTGTCTCCCCGTCTGTGGGCCTCAGAGCCTGTGAGCGGCTCTCCCCGTGAGTCTGTGTGGGTCTGGCTGTGCCCACATGCATGTCTTTCTGTCCGCGTATCTGCGTCCTGCGTGTCTGTGTATGTCTGCGGTGACGTGGGCTGGCACGGCGGCCTGGGCTCCGAGCTCAGGCCTTGGCCCTGGAAGCCACGAGCAGAGCTAAGTCCTCAGCCTCTTGGGTCCCCACTCACCGCTCACAGCATCCCTGCGGCCCTCCTGCCCTACCTGTGCCGCACGTACCTGCAGCGTGAGTGCACTCCGGAGCCCAGGCGGGGCAGGGCCGGGGAAGCCAGCCGAGCCGGGCCCTCGGAGCCGGAGCCGAGCCGGCCGAGGTGGTGAGGCCCCCGGAGCAGCCAGAGTGAGTGACCACAGCTGGGACTTCCCAGCCCCGCTGCAGGGCCCACCAGCCCCACCCCCGGCCCCACCCTCCACCCCAGGCCCCAGTTTCACTTTCACAAGTGCTCCCACCCCCTTCCCATTCCAGCGACTACAACTCCAACCTTTGATTGGGGCAGTCCACGGTGTGGGAAGGGAGGGGCAGCACTTAACAGCGACGGGCAGTGGGGAGGGGACACTGCGGAGACTGTTGTAACCGCCACCTCTGTGGTCACGCCAAGGCCGGAGCCCAGATGCCAGAGGGGCTGGCCTGCCGGGGTGCACTGAGCACGGGAGGGGGACACACGGCCCACAGCACCCAAGCCCAGAAGAACCAACCTTCTCCAGGGCAGAGACGCTGGCACCAGGCCTGGGTGCCAAGCTCATCCTGAGACGTGTCGCCTGCCACCGACAGCCAGAAGCACAGAAATGTGGGCCAAGGGGTGCAGTGGGGATGCGGGGCCTGAGGAGGATGTCACAGTGACGGCAAAGGGAATATCACAAGCCACAGGTCACTCCAGAGGGCTTCAGGAGCTGGAGGAGGAGGCTACAGGAGAGGAGGATTAGCCTCAGGGGTGAGGAGGGATGGCGTCCTGGGCAGGGGTCAGCAAAGGTGTCGGGACCCATGCCTCATGAATCAACAGCACAGGCCCTGCTCCTCCAAGTGGATCAGGTTGGAGATGTTTTGTGGAGAGGGTCACCAAGACTTCCCAGAAGAGGCAGGCCACCCGTCTTCATGAGGGGGGATTCCGTTGCTAGCATCCTTGGAAAAAACTTAGGGAAAATCCAAGGAGGGCTGATCCAGGCCTGTCCCACCGGGCATGGGGCCGAGCGGGGCATGGGGCCGAGCGGGGCAGGTGGAGACAGGCTTGTGCGTTAGTGTTCGACGGCTGCCAGGACACGGTACCACTGGCTGCAAAGTTCGGGAGGCTGGAAATCCGAGATCCTGGTGTCAGGAGGGCTGGTGTCTCCCGAGGCCGCTCTCCTGGGCGTGTAGACGCTGTCTTCTTCCCGTGTCCTCACACGGTCATCCTGTGCATGTGTGTGTGTGTCTCCTGTTCTTTTTTTTTTTTTTTTTTTAAGATTCTATTTATTTATTCATGAGAGACACAGAGAGACAGAGAGGCAGAGACACAGGCAGAGGGAGAAGCAGGCTCCACGCAGGGAGCCCGATGGGGGACTCGATCCTGGGACTCTGGGATCATGTCCTGAGCCAAAGGCAGATGCTCAACCGCAGAGCCACCCAAGAGTCCCTGTCTCCTATTCTTATAAGGACACCAGTCATATAGGATTAGGACTCATCCCAATGGCCTCCTTGTACCTTAATCACCCTATAATGAAACTGTCTCCAAATATAGTCACCTTCTGAGGTACTACTGGGGGTTTTGACTTCAATGTAAGAAGTTTTTGAGAATAAAACTCAGCCCAGAACAGACTGGAAGGCACCAGAGATGCTGCAGACAGGTCAGATTGGACCCAGAGAGGCCAACACCTCCTCCAGGAAGTCCTCTGACTTACCACTCGAGTGATTAGTCCCCTGATCCCTGGGTACCCCTCCGTGAAATACGGTCGTTAAGAGTCCCAGCTCAAGCCCAGCGGGCTGGATGGGCCTTTCCCCCAGCTCGGGCTGGTCTGCCCCCTGGCCTGCTGTCCCACGTGTCTCCAGCAGTCAGAACTGAGGGAGGGGAGGGGATACCCCCGGATGACTGCCCGGGGCTCCTCAGTGGGAGTAAGCATCCCCCCTCACTGCACTGGAACACCGACCCAGAGGCACGGAAACCTGCTCCTGGCCGGCAGCTGGCGAGCCAGACGCCAGGCCTCCAGCTCCAGTTTCTGCCTCTGAGGATTGGATCTTTCCACCGGGTCAGGCCCTGCTGGACACCGGGGTTCCTCAGTCTGACCTTCCTGGTCTCCAGGTCACAGGGCATATCAGGGTGCCCTGATTATGGGTCGCCTCCTCTCCAGAGATGGGACGCTGAGACGCTGGTGGTGCCCAGGGCCTGGGGGTTGCTCCCGGGCCTCTCCTCCACGCCCACCCTGCCCTGTGCCCACTTTTCGGCACAAGACTGTGCTGTTTCCTTCATCCTGTCTGCACGTTGCTATTCCCCGACTGTCTCAGTAAAACCCCGTTGGAAAAGTCCACAGGGCTGGTGGGGTCGGGGTCAGGAGAGGCAGAGCAGGGGGCAGCTGGGAGGGGGAGGCCCCGCTGGGGATCCCAGGCAGAGCACAGTCCAGGTGCCCCCGCCCCCGGGGCCGCACAACCTCGGAGAGGCCCGTGCGTGACTCGGAGCCTCAGTTTACTCCTCCATAGAGTGGAGCTGTTGTTGGCGTCGAACGGGGCCCGCAGCAGAGGACCTGGCTCCCGGGTGGGGAAGAGCCGGGGGGGGGGACTCTCACATGCTTGCCTGTCCCAGGGGCTCCTGGGGAGCCAGGCTGTCACACCCCGAATGCAGATGCCAGAGCTGGAAATTTCACCCACACGCGGCCGGGACCAAGGCACAGACAGTCGGAGAGGAAGCCTGGCTCCATCCTCTGCCCCTAACTGGCTTTGGGTCGGGCCGGGGGACAGCGCCTCTCTCCGAGGGAACACTGCCGTTTAGGGGGCCCATCTCCGACCTGCGGTAGGCAGTGACCCCAACCCCTGCCACAGAGATGGGAGCTGCAGGATGATTCCCAGGGCCCTTCCCCAGGTCAACCGCACCTGCTGGGGGCGGGGCCTCAGGGGACACGGCAGGGCACCCAGTTCTGGCACTGTCACCCTGTCTCCTGCCGTTATCACAGTTCCCTCAGACATCAGCCTTTGCGAGTAAGGGTGAGTGGGCTGGGGGCCCGTCTTCAAGGGACTGGGTCCTGCAGGTTGGGGCCCCGCATTCTCTGCCCTGCCCCACTGAGCTGCCTCCGTGGATGTGGTTCCCCCGCCCCCAGGCTCACTGGGCACAGCCAGGTCCTGGGACCTCCAGTTATGGGTCATCTCCATGCAAGACTTGCCCTTGTAGGTGGTGGGCTCCATGTGGGGACTGCTCCGGACCGGGTCTCGGGGGACCCTGGATTCTGTCCCAGCTCAGCTATTCGTCAGCTGTGGGACCTTGGGAAAGTGGTGTATAAATGGGTGTCACAATGGGAGGGGCTCCGATGACACTCAGTAAATGACACCCTACCCCCCACCACAGTCTGCACCAGGAATACAGAAATCACTCCTGTTTGCCCACATCCCCTGTGCCACGTCCCTTGCACCACGTCCCGTGTGTCAGTGGGTCCTGGCAGGGCTTCCTGTGAAATGTCTGCCCCCTTCCCATGCCCGGGGGGAAACACAGAAATCTCTAAGCTAGAGACCAGGGGAGGCACCTGGGACTGTGGACGTGGCCCATGGGGCCACAGCGTTAAAATTAAACAGGCTGCCAGGCAAGCTGCAGCACCCCTGCCTCCCACTTCTCCTGCGTTTGGGGGGTGGGTTATTTTTAGAAGGAAGGCGTGCTGGAGAAAGCGCCTTATTCATCCTTGAGGTTAGCAAGGCCTCCGGGAAAGAACAGAGGGGCCTGTGTCTCCTGCCTGTCCTTCCAAGCTCACCAGGGCTCTGTCCCACCCTGCCTGGACCCGAGGACTTTGTTGAGCTAACATTTGTGCAGGGCAGCCTCCTGCCAGGTCCCGAGCTTGCCCTGGCCTGGGTCAGGCTAGCCAAGGGCAGGAACCAGAGAGGGAGGACGGGAGGGAGGGCTGTGCACCTGGGCCCAGGCAGTGAACAGGTTTCTGCCCCCCTCCGACCACACCCCCAGCCCCGTGCTAGCCCCAAACAGCCAGTAGGGCTCCCCTTGTGCAGTGAGACAGAACCAAGAGACAATGTCGCTGGGCCCCCATGGAGGGACAGGATCCTCAAGTGGACAGGAAGAGGCGCCTCCCCACCCAGCCCCAGGGAGCCCGTCCCAGCTGGGGCCAGGACTAGCCTTGAGCACCTCTTCACACTTCAGTGTGCTCATCTGTGAAGTGGGGACTCCCCATCCCATGGGCCATTCCTGGGCCCTATGCACCCAGGGAGGAGGGGCGTGACAGAGCCAGAGCTGGAGGCCCCAAGGAGAGGTAGGAGGCCACCCGGAGGAAGCTGCTCCTGCCTTGGGCGGTCCTGGTTGAGGCAAGCAGAGCAGAGCAGAAGGCCCCAGACAGAGCTGCTGGCCCCTGAGCAGCCCCACCAGCTACCCCCGCCCCTGCCCCCAGTGTACAACACCTGAGTGGGCGCTCACTTGGCACTCTGGCCTGCTCAGCCTGGGCTCCAAGTCAAGGGCCTTGTCTGGAAAGCCATGGCCAAACCGAAATTACCCCCAACCCCTTGAGTCCCTAGCAACCCACCAACCACCAGGAAGAGCCTTTATTTCTGCTTCAAATCACAGGACAAGGGAGGTGTGATCCAGACCCTGGGCTGCAGGTGGGAGAGGGCAGGCCTGTGGTCCCGGCCAGGCCCCGTGAGCAGGAGGCAGTGGCCCGGCTCTCCTTGCTCCCTGGGGCTGAGGCCCTCTCAGCTGTCAGCGAGCAGGGGCAGGGTTGGCAGGACCTTCCCCACCCCCAGCAGAATCCGACCACGGCTCTGTCCTCTCACTGGGGGGTCTGGCGGGCCTGCGCCTTGCTGCTGGCATGCTGACTGCCAGCATCGTCCGGAGCCTTCCCTGGTACCCCCGGCCCACTCGGTGAGGAGGCTGCAGAGACACAAAGACCTCCATGTCAGTGGGGCTGCATTTCTGACAGGCTTGCAAGGAAATGGGGTGGGGGGGTGCTTCAGCCAGGCATGTGGGGTCCAGGGGTGGGAGTACCCCCTCCCCTGGCATGTCTATTAGAGCAAGGAGGTGGCAGGTTGGCGAGAAGACCAGGGCAGACCCAGAGACCCTCCCCAGAGCCTGAGTTCCAGTGCTGCCCAAGGGCCGGTGCCCGGATGGAAGGGAGGTGTTGAGGAGGCTTTGGGAAAAGGTAAGGGCTATGGCCCGGACAGGCCGCTTCTGGGCCCAAGCTGCCGGGGGGCTGACATCTGAGGAGGGGCAGAGGGCAGGCAGGGTGCTAGGGGCCCCAGTGGAGGCCAAGTTCATTGCCTCTTCAGGAGACACACTTCCCAGGGGACGAAGCTTCCCAGGGCACAGCTCACTCCTCATGTGCCCCCCACGGAGGTCCCTGTTGCCCAGCCTGCTGCCTGTCCCATGCCCCACGCCTGGCCTCTGGGAGACCCCTCTCCTGCCCACACATCCTCCTGCTCCCAGAAGCTTCCTTGGGCAGCACAGGAGCCTGCCACCAGGCTGGCCCATCTCCTCATCTCATGGGCACCTGGGCCGGGCCTGCTCGCCAGCCCCCCTCAACTTTCTTAGGCCCTTTGAACATACACTTGCTCCCAAGGCAATGAATGGGGAGGGAAAGAAGAGGATGAGGAACTGAGCGGGAGCGGGTAATCCTGTGTCCAGCACCCTTAGTGGGCACCTCGCAGGCCCCTCGGTGGATGGGGTCCTCACGTGCCGAGGGGAGGGGGCATGGGACAGAGGAGGGTGGAGGCCAAGAGGCTCCCAGTGCCCAAGCAGAGGCTCAGAGGGTGAGCAAATGGGGGTGATGTGTGCCCGGGCTGCAGGGGTGGAGGGCCCTGCTTGCAGGAGTGGGCGGGAGGAGCCCCTGCTTCTGCACCCCCATAGGCAGCCCCTCACTCACCAGCAGCCTGGCTCTGGGCTGGCCCCCTCAGGGCGCCCTCAGGGGGCCAACGCAGCTCCCCACTCTCCACAGAGCCCACCTCGCTGGACTCCACCACAATGGAGGGCAGCCGCTGGCCCAGCCGAGGGCCCTTCTCCCGGGCACCTACCGCAGCCTGCAGGGGGTGGGCAGGGGTCAGGGCGGCGCCAAGCCCTGGGCTCCCTGCTCCCCCCACACCCGTCCTGCACTCTGTTCACTGGGAGGATTGGGGCCCTCCCTGCCCAAGCTTCAGGGCAGGAGAGAACATGTGGAGGGGGTAAAGGGGTGCAGGTGCCCCCTCCCCATCCCACCACTGGGGCTGGAGCACTCAGCACCTGGAGCACCAAAGGACCCATCTGGGCTCAGCCCTTAGGCCCATTTCACAGACAGGAGCCTGAGGCCCAAGAGGCGACACTGTGAGTGAGCCCCGCGCTCCTGTGCACCACCACTGTCCCCCAGATCCTGCGCAGCCCCTTCCTGGGGTCGCCTTTGCTGGGCCCTTGGTCTCCTCCCCAGCTCCAAAGAGCTGGGAAGCTGTTACCATGGCAACCCCAGGCTCTCTGGGCTTGCTCTGGGCTCATTGTTCGGTGCCCACAGGAGTGTGCGGGGGCTGCCTCCCCAAGCCAGCCGGGTGCCCTCAGTGTCTCCACCTCCCATTCAAGGCCTTCCGAGGTAGAGGCCCAAGCTGCCACTGTCGCCACACAGCCTGCTGGCCCTAATGTCACGGCAGCACTGACGCCTGCCCTGCCCCAGGTCCCTGACTTTGCCCCCCGCCTCGCAACTCCTTGATGTAGGAGAGTTGCCTGCTGCCTGGCTCCCTGAGGAGGCACTCAGCTGCGGGATTGTGCTACACGGCCCTGAACGCGGCCGCAGAAACATCTGGACATGTGTTTAAATGCACATTCCTGGATGGGGGGCCCAGGAATCAGCATTTTGACCAAGTACAGCAGTTGACCTCATGGGGCTGTGACTCCTGTGGAATCAGAGGAACAGCAGAGCAGGGACCTCGCCATGCTCCCAACCCCTGGACCATCCTGGCTCCTCCTGCGCACACTGCCAGCCCAGGGGCTCCTTTCTCCTGGAACTCCACCCCCCGGCCACTCTCTTTCCTGTCCTCCTCCTCGAAGGCCTGCTGACCCCCAGCCAGAGATGCTCCTCTGCCCAGAGTGTGCCACGGGGTTGGGTTGGGGGAGGTCCAGGCCAGCAGGGCTTGCCATCCATCTGTCTTGCCAGGGAGGCTGACCCCTCTCTGTGACTCTGGGCTGCTTCCCCCCTCCAGCCCCACTGCCCTCCAGCACGGCCAACAATGACAATGTCCCAGCTCTAGAACTCACAGCATCAAGACTGCACCCCTCGTGTAGAGGCCTTATTTTTGGCAGTATCAACACCGCCCCCAAAAAACTAGGGGCCTAGGCCAGGGGGCTGTGGCACTGCCTCAGCCAGCAGAGAGCCAACTGCTTTGGGGCGTGAACCCTGGAGTCCTGGAGGTCCAGAAGGGGTGCTGAGAAAGCCAGGGAGGCTCGGCCTTCAATTGCTTTATGCACCAGACTTCTATAGAGGAGCGACCACCTCTCTCACACAGATGGGTAAACTGAGGCATGCCTCAACTCATGGGCCACGGCTTGAGGCTGTCTTTCCCCTGTCCCCATGGCTGGCAGACCCCAGGGCCCCAACTACATACCTTTCCTGCTGGGCCTCCAGCCTCCTCAGCTGGGCTTATCTCTGGCATGGCAGGCTGGGGGGTAGTCATGCTGTTGCCGCTGTTGGGGTGCATGAAGACGGGGAGAAACAAGGTGTCTGCCGTGGGACAGATGTTAGAGTCCACTCTCCTTCTGGAAGCTTCAGACTGCTCCAGCCTGTACCAACCCGACCCTGGGCCCATTGCCCACTGCTTCAGCTGGACTTCTCTCACCACGGCTCCCTGCCCAAACCCACCATCGGGGCGGGGGGCACTAGATGGGCACCGCACAACATGCCCAGGGTTGCAGAAGGGCAGAGGCGGATCGGAGAAGCCCACTCAGCCTTAAGACCTGTGAAGGCTTCCTGCTGATCTGAGGCCCAGGGCTGAGCAGGAGGCAGCCAGGCCAGGGGGGAGGAGAGGATCTTCTGGGACAGGGAACGGCTACGGGAGGGCACAGAGATCAGGGACCGGGATCAGGGAAAAGGTTTCTGAGCCAGGAGGCTGGGGGCAGCGTGAGTCAGGTTCAAGTCAGCCAGAGGCAAAGATGGCCAGGTCGTCTCCGAGAGCAGACACCCCTCACACACTCGAGACGGGGCCCTCTCTACCCGCAGCCAAGTGGAAACCAGCATCCCGCCTGCACTTGGCCATGTCCGCCCAGGCCAGCGCAAGGGCAAGGGAGCCAGCCCGACAGCCGGGCAAGAGCTCTGGGAAGAGAGGCCCTGGCGGGTCTCGGAAGCCCCGGCCTTGAACTCTCCACCTGCACTTGGCCAGAGGCAGGAGTGGGGGTGGGGTCTGGAGGCCGATGTCTAACTTTGGCGCTGGCTGGGAGGCCGCAGGGAGCGCTGGGAAGGAGCCAGGCAGAGGGACAGCACCAACCTGGAGGACAGGATGCCTGGGAGGCCTTGTGGGTAGTGGGGGTGGGGGTCCTGTGGGCACCCAGCAAAGGGGGAGGGTTGCTATTCTGGGATCCCAGCTTTCTTTCACCCAAACCCAGCTCAGTTTGGTTCAGGTCCTGCTGAGACCCAGGGAAGGCCGGGAGGGGGCCAGATGCCTCCACCCAATCCCAGAGCTGGAGAAAGCCAGCCCTACCCTCCCTCTCGGATTGGATGCTCCCTCCTCAGACCTTCCATAGGAGCCCCCCATTCCCCCACCCCCGCCCCAATCTCCTCCCAGGACACAGAACCTCAGCCAGAGCCGGAGCGGCCAGGACAGAGACCAGGAGACCGGACCCAGAGACCCACACAGATTCCAGAAAGAGCCCAGAGGGAAGGCAGAAAAACCAGCCACAGAGACAAACCAGAGGTGACAGGACTGGAGAGAGAAGGGGGAAACAGACCCAGAGGGATCAGATGGAGGGAGGGAGACGAGGGGCAGAGGGATAGAGAAAGAGAAGAGAGAGACAGAGCCAGGCAGGCAGCAGCAGGTCTCTAAGGGCTGCCTCCCGCTGCCCGGCGCCCGCCCGAGTCCATTCGCCCATCAGGGGCTCCCACCACCCACACCTTCAAAGGCGCCCAGGTGTGCAGGCCAGGTGCGCGGCGTACAGCCCCCCCCCCAGTTCTCGCCCAAAGCGCGGCGCCCACGCACTCCTCTTTCCCCTGAGAGCTGGGGTCAAGCCCCCCAAACCTCCGCCTTCCTGCGCTCCAGCCACGGGGCACCAGCTGCCAGGGCGCACGGGGTGGGGGCCGCGGCTGGGACCAGGGTGGGGAGGGGGCGCCTCGCTCACACTCACCCTCCCGTGCTGGCTGCTCGCTGGGTCACCGAGCTGCTGGGAGCTGCCAGCCTGGGTTCCCCCCGCCCCCTGCCCCCGCCCCGCTCCCCCCCCTCCACCCGCGCGCGCACTTCCCTGCCACCAGTAGCCTCCCTGTGACCAAACCTCATGATCTCGGTCCCTAGAGACTCCAGGCCTCAGGTTGGAGGTTCAGGAATTGGGGGGAAGTGTCAGAATTCGGTGTGGCCAGATACGTGGAAAAAGGACACCCTCCAATTTGAAGGAGTGAAGAGAAGGAAAAGACCCAAGTGGGATGGCCAATGTGGTGAGGGCATGTGTGTGTGTGTGTGTGTGTGTGTGTGTGTGTGTGTGTGTGACTGCACCACTTCCTCCCATCTTCATCCCCAATCCCATTCCCAAAAAGGAACAAAAGAGTCCTGGGGCAGTTTCTTTCAGTCTAGTGTCCAAACCTGGCACCTGAGGCCGGGTTGCATAGCCTCTGATCCACGTAATTCCCCACCCTTCCACCATCCAGCATCTAACACCCACCATCGGTTATCTAACAACCAGCTTCCAGCCAACATCCACGGTCCACCATTCAGCATCCACTCATCCAACCATCACCTACCATGCACCCCCTATTCATGTATCTTCTACCAACCAGTCACTATCCAACCACCACCCCACAGTCATTTACCATCCAACCCCAGCCATTACCCACGATCCAACCTCCATCCATCAGTCATGCATCCATCCATTCACCACCCACACCGTTTACCAGGCAACTGTACACTACGAAAATACCCATCAGTCCAACATTAATTCACCATTCATCCATCTACCACCTATCCACCCCCCGTTCACTATCTAACCGTTTTCCATCAATATTTAACAACCATCCATCATTCATTTATCCATCCATCATATGTCTGGTTGTCATTAACCAATCTATCATTTATCTACTGCCCACTTATGTGGACTTATCCACTAGCCTCCATCTCTCCAATCAGCCACAATTCTTCCATCTACAATTCAGTATCAATCACTCACCATCACTCCTCCATTCATACTTCTATGAACTACAACCTGCCACCCATCCACTCACTAACCATCTACCATCCACCCTACTCTTATCCCTACCCATCACATATCTTCATCGTCTATCTCACAATATCCTCTATCCACCTATCCATCATCCAGCCATAACTTGCTACTCATCCAAAACCCATTCAGGTATCATCTACCACCCATCCGTATTTATCCATTCTAGAAAATTTATTGAGCGCCTTCTATGAGCCAATTATTGTTCTAGGAGCTGGATGCTGGAGATAGAGTAGAGAGATAGCAACAAGCATTCATCCACGATAAATATCCACCATTACAATACATCCATGATCCATCCGTTTATCATCTCTGCATCAACTCCCACCCATTACTCACTACCTGTTTAATATCCATATTCATTCATTATCCATTCACCATCCCCTTGCCATGTGTCGATCTTCCTCCACCTACACATTAAACCATGCATTTACCATACACCACTCACCATATACCATTCATCCACTATCTCTCCACCATCTTCCGCTTCACCAATCACCTTTCATGCATCCATTTCCCAAGATATAGCCATCTGTCATTTAATTATCATCCATCCATCCCCTAATCATCATCTAGCTCTCCAGGATCCACCCATTCATTATTTATTCACCACTCACCTCCCATCTACACTTTCACAGTACACAAACCACTATCCATTGACCCAGCAACTATTCATTTATTTGTCATCTCTCCTTCCATTCACACACCATTCAGCCCCCTCTACACCATCATGATCTATCCATCAATCATATATCCATTCGTGTTTATCTGCCATTGATCCATCCATTCTCTATGGATAGATCCGTCACAGTCATCCACTTTATTTATCCACCATCCTTCTTTGCTTCCATGATTCATCCACCCACCAAACATCCATTGTCTACCACCTGCAATTCATCCTCTATCTATTGATTCTCTCAGGATCCAATACTCTATCAGTTTAGCATCCACATCCATCCATTCTTCATCCAACAACCTATAGTCTAATCTGCTCATTCCTTAACCAATTACTATTATGTAAAGGCATCCACCATTCACCATCTTCCATCCATCCACCATCTAGCGCCTACCATGCTTCTGATACTTATCCAACCATTATTTATACATTCATCCATGTCACACACACACACATTGCATCCATCTTTCATCCATGATTCACCTCTCCATCCAGTCATTCGTCCCCTACCACACATCCATCTAGTATTCCATCCATCCATCATTCTGCTATGCATTCATCCATTATCCTTATATCCTTATGTTATCCATACACAGTTAACCTTTCTTACTTCTCTCTACCACCCATTTCCATCATTCACTCACCCACTCATCTTCTCACCATTCTTTCACCCACTCACTCATAAATTAAACATTTGTTATAAATACTAATATTAGGGCACCTAGGTGGCTCAGTAATTGAGCATCTGCCTTTACCTTGGGTCGCGATATCAGAGTTCTGGGATCGAGTCCCGCACTGGGTTCCCTGCATGAAGCCTGCTTCTCCCTCTGCCCGCGTTTCTGCCTCTCTCTCTGTCTCTCATGAATGAATAAATAAAATCTTAAATAAATATTAATATTGAACATGTATTACTCAGCGTTAGTGCTAGCTTCTAAGATCATCCAGATGAATAAGATCTCATCCAATTTCATAGTCTGATGAATTCACAGTCTGATGATCCAAAAAGAAGAAACAAGTTACACAGTGAAGTGTCACTGAAAAAAATGTTTGTTGTGTCTAAATCTTGGTGCCTCTGTCTGTTGGCCATGTGCATAAGCTCTGTGCAGAGCTCTGTGCATAAATTTCCCAGGAGAAGGCCCAGGAGGGGACATCACAGCAGGATTGGCAGGGGCCTGATCTGGCCTTAGAGGCTGCAGTTTGGGAGACCTGATGATGTGGGTGTAAAGAGGGTTGGCAGAGGTCATGCAAGATTAGGGATACTGGCTAAGGGATGGGTCCCTGATGAGGAGTCCCTGATGATAACAGGAAGGAGGTCTGGGAGGGTTTTAGGCAAGTAAGTATTCCAGTCAGCTAAGTTCTGTGAAAGGACACCCTCATTCATACTCTTCTCCACTGAAGACTCCCTGAACCAGAAGGACAAGAGTTTGCCTTAGAGTCACACAGCAATGCCACAGTGGCGCCTGTGGCTTCAACTGCACCACCCTTCCACCCAGACACCCTTGTGTCAGGAAAATGTGCACTGGCATGCTCCCGGGATGCCACCCCAACTCCCAAAAGGCCACTTTCCACTTGGATAGGGATCGCTCTTCCTACTTGTTAATGAGGGTGCAAGCTGTCATCCAAGGTGTTAGCTGACAAGGGCCTCACAGCTCCTGGGGATTGCTGCTAACAGGGTTCTCAGGAAGTGCTGAAGGCCCTTGAGGCAAAAGCTCTGGTGGTGGTGGAGCAGCAGGCTGGGGACAGGGGGTGTCTCTATTTTTATTTTTATTTTTTAAAGATTTTATTTATTCATAGAGAGAGAGAGAGTGAGAGAGAGGCAGAGGGAGAAGCAGGCTCCATGCAGGGAGCCCGACGCGGGACTCGATCCAGGGTCTCCAGGATCACGCCCTGGGCTGCAGGTGGCACCAAACTGCTGCGCCACCGGGGCTGCCCTCTATTTTTATTTCTTTAAACAAAATTCAACTTAGTAAATGTATTTATTTTTAAGGATTTTATTTATTCATGGTGGGGGGGTGGGACGCAGAGACATAGGCAGAGGGAGAACCAGGCTCCCTGCAGGGAGCGATCTGGGGACTCCAGAATCACGCTGGAGCTGAGCCACCCAGGGATCCCCAAGGGAGTGTCTTTAAAGACAGGCCTGGAGGCCCACATGTGAGCCTGCAGAGTCAGCCTTGGGGCCCGCCTTCACCTTCAGCCTCTGCTTTCCTCCTCCTCCCCAGCCTCCACCCCAGGCCCTACCCCACAGGAGACACACAGAGCTGGAGGCAGGAGCTACGTGGCCTGGCTCAGCCTTTGCTGGGTATCCTTGGGAGGCCTTGCCCCCTTCTGGCCCTGGACCTGACCCATGTAGTAGGACAGAGCGGACTCGGTGCAGTCAGGACCAACCGTCTCTGACGCTCCCACGGTGATGGCCGCGGCGACACAAGAATTATCCCCTTAACCACCTCCTTAGCGCACACACTCTCCAAAGCTTCCCGGGGTGAGGACAGCCTGCCTGGGTTGGGGGTACTCAGTGGGAATGGAACCCCGGGTCTGGTCCAGGAAGGTTTGCTCTGCGCGCCCTCTTGCGGCCTTTCTCGGGCAAAACACCGCAGACCCCCGGACGCCGGGACAGGGCAGCGACACAGCAGCATTTGGGTGTTAGTTTGAAACATGTAATATTCTTTTTTTTTTTTTTTTTGAAACATGTAATATTCTGAAGTGCGACAAGAGCACCATCGGCCTGCACTCTGTCCTCACGTGCTGATCCTCTGTGAGAGGCAGGTCCAGGACTGAGCCCCTGTGCGCTGGGTCCTAGGGAGCCTAACTAGATCGCCCTGGGTGAGAAGAGGACCGGCGAAGGGCTGAAATGCTCCAGATGCTTTGTTTTGTTTTGTTTTTCTTCGGAGACTGGTAGCAGGCCGAAACCCTAGTTTATTTCAGCATCAGCAACATCTTAGCCATCACAAAAATAAACTCTACCAAGGGCGACAGAAGTCTCTACAGCGAGGCTAAGGGCTCAGCCGCCAAGTGGCGAACATCAGAGGGGTGCATGGCGGGCACTGCCCGGGCAATAAGTTAGGAAGCAGCGGGGCTGGTGGTGGTGGCAGGTGCGGGCTGGGGCCTCACTTCTGGGCAGGCACGAGGTCATCGATGGCCTGGCCCTGCTCCAGCCGCTGCTCCATCTCGATGAGCAGCTTCACGCCATCCACCACCATCTGTACCAGCTCCACCTCTGAGAAGCCCAGGCGGTCTGCGTTGGAGACATCAAAGACGCCACCCACCGCAGCTGTGTCCACACCACCTGGGGAGACAACCAGGTCAGCAAGGCGGGTGGGGGCCTGCTCCGGACAGAAGACTGCCTACGGCCCGTCCCACTCACCTGTGCCTCGTTTCTGAAGCCGCAGCCGCTTGAGCACCTCCGGGAACTTCTCATGCTTGCCCAGGTGGGGCAGCTTGATGTGCACACCTGCCCGCAGGCCTGTGCCCAGGTTGGATGGGCAGGTGAGGATGTAGCCCAGGTGAGGGTTCCACATGAATTCGTAATTCTTTGACTTGAAAAGTGTTTGGGGATCCCTGGGTGGCGCAGCGGTTTGGCGGCTGCCTTTGGCCCAGGGTGCGATCCTGGATACCCGGGATCGAATCCCACGTCGGGCTCCCGGTGCATGGAGCCTGCTTCTACCTCTGCCTATGTCTCTGCCTCTCTCTCTCTCTCTCTGTGACTATCATAAAAAAAAAAATTAAAAAAAAAATTAGAAAAGTGTTTCAATCTGGAGGTTGACAAGAGAGGAGAGACCTGGTTGAGAGGCCCGCTGGGGGGACCAGCTGGGACCCTTGGAGCGAGGGAAATTGGTGGGGACACCCACATCCCTGCCTGAGCTCTGGAGCGCCGGAGCTTGCCCTGCCCCCTCCCTGGCACCAAAGCCCACTTGTGCCAGCCCAGCTTGGGGCAGTCAGGCCTGACCTGGGTGAGGCCGTTGCAGAACCGAGTGAACACCTCCTTCATGTTGCCCCCTTTCTGCATGGAGATGACCCGCAGGTGGTCTTCCTCGTTGATCCACACCAGGAAGGTCTTATTGTCATTGTGCCAGATGCTCGAGATGGTTAAGATGAAAAGTCTGCTAGAGAAAACCTCCATCCCCTTCTACTGACTGTCTCATCTCGATAAGATTTCCACCTGTCTTGCATCAATGCTAAATCTCCGGCCCCTCAAAATTGGTTGACTGCATAAAGTTTCAGGATGTTTCTCTCTAAAGCAAATAGTCCGATTTCAGTTTTTAAAATGCTGTAATGAGAGAATCACACCAACAGAGGCTGTCCCTGGGAGCCAGGCACAGTGCAAAGCACCCTTCCCAGAGTCTGTAGTATGAGCCACCAGCATTACCATCAGCCACCACCACAGCATGCCTGTGGCCTGCAGTGTGCCCTGGGACAAGGCGGTGTGGGGGGGATTATGGGGGGGGGGTTACTTGTGCTGTGCAGAACTGGGGGGGTAGGGGTGGGGAGCGTGTGAGGGAGTCAACGTGAATGGGGACCAGAGGCAGGGTGTCACTAGGGATGTCAGGCCCACCGCTTCTGGGCTGCAGGGGTCAGAGTTTGGTGTTCACAGAGGTGTTCGAGCACCCCTCCCAGCCCCACAGACTAAGGCCACTAGGGTCCAGGGACTCCGTGATGGCGGGCAAGGTGGCGGCCACACACGACCCAAGGACCTAGGGACACCCATCCATCCCTACGCCCATTCCCCACGTCCCGCTCCCCATGGATGAGGGAAAGGCAGGCTACAGACCACCCACCTGGGGGCCTCGCTCCCCTCGGCTGGCACTGCCCGATGCCCGCTCGGGTGGCTTGGAGTCTGTCTCCTGGTGTCAGTTTCTCCAGCTGGAATCTGTGGGGGAGGCGCAGACTCCCAGTCCCCCGGGAGCCGAGGGGATGGGTGACGGTCCTTCTCTGCGCAGTGCCGCCACCTGCAGCCTCTACCCGGGCTCAAGAGAGTGGGTCAGAGGGAGAAGAGGAGGTGGAGCCCTCTGGGCTCTGGGCCGCGCCCCACACTCCGTGCACTGGCAGAGGGAGGGGCTTGCTCCCCAATTCACAGGCCGGGGGCGCTCACTGGTCCCCCGCTCAAGGAGCTCCACTGGGCAGGCGAGGGGAGCACGGGGGCTCGGGTTCAGCCCGCCAGGTTCTGGGGGACTCTGCGCGCCCATCTGAGGTCTGTAGCTGGGTGATCTGAGAGGTGATGGTGCCTGATTTCAGGCCTGAAGGACAGGTGACTTTGGTGGACAGGTGGGGATGGAAGAGAGAGGCAGCCCAAGTGTGGGGACCATGGCTGGGGCAGACGACGGGGGCGCTGCTCTGGGACCTGAGGCTGGTCCCACTGCAGAACTGACCTGGGCAGCAGGGGAGGAAGAGAGCTGTCCCAGGGCACGCTGCCCGCAGAGGTCACTGCGCAGACGTCACCCCGCCTGCTTCGTGCTAGCAGAGCCTGGGCCCACCCCACCCGGCGCCTGCCCACCCCTGGGGACACTGTGGTCACCACCCCTTCCTGCTTCTTCACCCCAGCCCATTCCCTGAAGCTGAGGGTAGGCAGGACACCTGGCGGTGGGGTGAGGGTGGGGTGTCAGAGTATTTTATTTTATTTTATTATTATTTTTTTGGGTGTCAGAGTTTTAACATCTAGAGCCGTCAGAGGACTACCCACTGCTGGGAGCAAAGGGCAGGACCCAGCTGGCTGTCCTCGGAGATCCCAGGTCTCACCACACATGGCCACGCATCCCCACCCCACTAAGCCACAGCGCCTGTTCACAGAGGTGGTGACAGATCCTTCTCCGGGAAGTGCTGGTGAATGAGCGGTGCCTGCCGTGACCCCCTTTGTGTAACACATGTGAGGTTTAAAATAGATGCCCCTTAACCGCACACAGCAATGTTCTGGAGCGCAGGACCGTCATTCCTGCGTACGAGGCACTGTCTGGGGGCTTCACCGAGCTCTCTAATCTGGAGACCCTGGAAGGATGGTCCTTTATTATCCCACCCTGTGGAGGACACAGAGGCACAGAAGGGCTCAGGAACCTGCTCAGGGCCACAGAGCTGAGCGAGAGGTGACACTGGGGTTCGGAGGGGGCGCACCTGCTGCTCACTGGGCCGGGCGGCCACTTGGGTACGAGCTGAGCAGGTGGGTAGCACCCCTCTGGGGCACCTCCACTTCACAGGGGCCACACCCCGGGGTCCGCGGCCACAGGGCACTGGGTCCTCCAGCCCTCACCGCAGCCCTGGGCATGGGCACCGGCTCGGGCACCGGCTCAGAGAGGGAAGCGGCTGGCGCCAGGGCTCACAGCGCCCAACTGAGCGGGGGACTCGGGGTTCCCGCCCTCCTGCCTTCCAGGCCCCCAGGCCGCCCTGGAGTCCTTCTCCCCGCGCGGGGGGTGCGGGGGAGAGAACAGACTGGAGGCTGAGCAGGCTGAGAGGTGGGGGCGCCTGGCAGCCCGGATCCCGCTCCCGGACTGCATGGGGATCGGCGGAGGGCGGGGGGGGGCGGGGTAGGACCTGGGCACTCCCCGAATCCGGCCCGCGCCCAGTCCGTTCTGCCCCCTGCACCCCACCCCCCGTGGGTCCTCTAGTGGCTGGGCCACCGTTTTCTCCCTTGACATTCACCAAACGTGTTCTGCGACAGCAGCCACACGGGGCGCGCCTCTGAGTGGGAGCAGAGGCCCCCAAACCCTGTGCCCCGAGGGTGCGCTCTGCGGGCGCCAGGATGGCGTGGGAGCGGGGTACAGGCAGCAAGGACCGGGTTGCGGCTTTGCAGGGAGGGGCCTGACATCTGGCTTCCTGACCCGCTCAGGGTCTCCAAATCCGATTTAGGGAGGTGACCCTCTGAGATCAGCGGGCGGGATCTGGGCTACCAGGGATCCTACTGATGGTAAAGGGGTAAAGAGCGGTGTCCGCCCCCTCTGCGAATCACCCCTTAATCTGCTCGAGGTGGGGGGCATTTCACCCACTCGGCAGGTAAGGGGTAATTTGATAATGAGTTCGGTCTTCCCCTGGACTCAATCAGGTGAAGCTGTGGCCGTGTCCAAAGTAGGTGTCATCCTAAAGATGACCACACCCTGGATTCCCTCCCTCTGTTTCGGGGTGGGGGTCAGTTAGTGGGGAAGATGGCCCAGAACAGAGGCCCTGGTCGCAAACTGGGAGTCAGTCTAGAGTCTGCAGAATTATAGGGAGGCCCCTGCTCCACTGGTTCTGGGTCAGTGAGTCTGACGTGCTTTTCGAACAAGTTCCCAGGGACTGATGCTGCTAGTGGGGTCGGGGCACCACACTTTGAGAACCACAAGGCGGAAGGGGGGGCCAGAGGGACAGGAGTGTCCTCAGTCTGACCCTTCTAGGCCTCTTCATGGTCCACACTCCAGGCAGGACATGTCAGCCTGGCAGCCTGGGGATGTCTCTGCTCAGGCCTCCACTGGCCACAGGCCTCCACTGGCCACACAGACTTAGACAAAGCCACTGACTTGCTGGGTGACCCTGGCTGGGTCTCTTGGTGGCTTGGAGCCCCTGTGTCCTTACACACTCAGTAGGGAGAACAAGACTGAGCGCAGACAAGCAAGAGGCTACGTGGAAAGTGCTCGACGGATAGAAGTGTCCGGGGTTATTCTTTTTTCCCAGGAGGGGACCCCAGCCTGGTTTAGAAGGAGGAAAGGCAGCGCAGCGTGGTGGGCCAGGGTGCCTGCGACCAGAAGCAGGCTCTGCCTTTTACCAGCAGCTGCGTCACTTCCCCGAGCCTCAGTTGGCTCTCCTGAAACAGGGGGCCACCCCGGCCCTGCCTCACCGAGGTCTCAGCGGGTCGGTCTGCAAAACGCCATGCACAGGGCCCTTAGAGTGTTTCCAGTGTTTGCTGTGAAGCCTTGGTCTCCTCCCTCAAGGTGCCCCCCTGCCCCCGCCATGGACTCTGGACGCCTCCTCCCTGACTGCTTGGCCCAGCCTGCACACCTGCTCCTTCCAGGCAGTGAGGAGTTCCCTCAGTATTGCTGTAGGCTCTGGAGCAGAAATCCTAGACCAGAGGCTCCAGAGGGCCCCATTTATGCCTGAGGCAGTGGGGAGCCATGGAAGGCTCTGGAGCGGGAGAGATGTGGTCAGAGCCAGCCTTTGGGAAGATGCCTCTGGCCATGGTTGAGGGCCTGTGGGACTGCCAGTAGGGAGCCAGCAGGGCAGGGAGGAGGCGGTGCGGGCTGTGTGGGTCGCCCCCTTGTCTCACCTCCCACCAGCGTCACTGTCCGCGGCTACTATCTCTAAGTACCACTTGCAGAACGTGCCCAGTGCGCCTGCAGGCTACGCCCCTGACCTCACTGATGTCTCGCGGCCTCTGCAATGCAGAGTCTCTGTGTCGCTTTCAGCCCTAGAGGACCTGGGGGGTCACAGTCGGTCTGCTACCTCTAGTCTGGTCCTCTCACCCAGCCTGCAGAACATCCCGCATGGGCAGCTGCTGGGCACTGCCGGTTCAGAGCTTTGGGAGGCCGGGAACATTCCTGGAGGCAATGGGGCGTCTCTGGCAAGGACATGCATGGGGCGGTCAGAAGGGCCGGGCTTGCAAACTTGCAGTTAGGCCTGTGTCAGGAGGCCAAGGAGGCAAGAAGCAGCCCCCTCGCTAGAGGACCATCTGGCCTCCCCTCCCTCCTGCCCGCCACCCTCCCTGGGCTCCCAGCCTCCTTCCGTCGTGCATGCACGTCTCTGCAGGCACTTTCTATGTGTCCGATCCTGGCAGGGTGCTGGCTCATACCGCCGACCTTCAGAGTCCTCCACGTTGTCAGCTGAGAGGTTGAGAAGGAGGAAGACAAACACCCTTCAGGAAGAGCCGTGGCCTAGCGACTTGGGTGGCAGGAAACCTCAGGAACCACCACCAGGGTTACAGCGACCACAGGACCCAGGCAGCAGCAGGCAGGGAAAGTGGACTGGCTGCAGAAAGTCGGTCGAGGCCCACCCATGCATGTTGGGGCCTGCCCCCCACCCTGCCACCCCGCGCTGGCCACCTTCTATTCCCATCCTGTGCCCGGGGTTTTCTCTGCCTGGAGGGGGTCCCATAGCTGCTTCCTTCCCGCTCATGTCTCGGCCGCAGCCTCCCCCCATCCCGCCCATCACATTGCTGGGTCTGCTTTCCTCAAAGCCCTTCCCACTCTTCAAAATTCTCTCTACTCCTCTGTGCCCTGGTCTGTGGTCTGTCCCCGGACTAGAGTGGGTGCTCAGGTGTCCATCTCGGGCTCACTGCTGTACCCTCGGTACCCAGAGCACTGCTGGTACATAGCAGGCATTCAGCAGCTTTGGGTTGGTTGAATGAATGGATCTCCATAATTTTTTTAACTGATCACACAGACATTATTTATGGATTTTTCTAGGGTGGGAAGTTCAAGTTTTCATTATTTAATTGCAGGAAAGTGATAATGACTATTACTGTACCTGTGACTGCATCTGTCAGAGTCCCAGCAGGGGCACATGAAAGCAGGGAAATAAAGGAGCATAAAAAGTGGCCTATTTGTCAAGGTGTGGGCAGGGGCTGGGGCCACTCGGGAAGTGTGGGCAAGCTCCCAGGGCTGGCAGTGGTAGGGAGCTGATAGTACCTCTGGGTTCTCTAGAGGCAGCATGAAGGAGGGCTGGCTGGAACTTGGGGACAGGAGGGGGGCCCCAGGCAGGCTGTGACTGTGGCAACAGGGAAGGGGGAAGGGGAACAGATCACCCTCTGACTCTGTCCTGAGTCCCCATCCTACAGGTGCAGCCCCTTTGGGGCACAAAAGCAGGCAGAGCAGGGCAGAGCACCTCCGGAGAAGCAGAGTCACACCACCCATACCCATGCCCTTCAGCATCCACCCTGATCCTATGGGGGAAATGTGTCCTCCATTGATCATCCTGGGTGATGTGCCATCCTGAGCCTGAGATGCTTTCCTAGAAGGGGTGAGGGTGAAGATGGGCAAGCATGAGGCCGGCTTGCAGCAGCACCTGCTTCCAAGCACGCTCTCCAACCATCCACCCATGTCCTGCCCTCTCTGAGCGCTCCTCAGCAGCACTGTTTTTTAGTATTGGTGGGGTGCCCCAAACTTTTGTTCCTTCAGGACCCAAGTCCTTTATGGGCCTGTCATGAATGACCCCCCTTCTCTATCCCAGTAAGAGCCCTGCATCAGTTCAGTGAAACCTCTGCGCTCCGGACCCTGGTACAGTGCATAGAACCAATTCACATCCCCACATGAACCCGGCTTGGGTTCACTATCCCAGGCTGACAGTGACTGCTCCCCTGCCTGCTGGTTCTGTGGTGTTAGGAACCAGACACAGCCGGTGGGGGGAGGGGGCAGCCCAGCCTTAATTCACTGGAAGCATGACTTTCCTGATGAGGGCATTCCTCTCTTGGACACCAGCCCAAGGTCACAGGAAGGAAAGCAAAAATTCCTCCAGTGTGTTATTTGGTGTTAGAGTGAGAGGGACACTTCCACCTCCACTGCGTGGTTCCTGGACCCATGCATTTGGGCTGGGGAGGGATGGCACTATATATTGCCTTGTGGGGCGAAGCACACACCACAGTCTGGACAGCAGTTTAACCTTGCAGGGTGTTGGCTGTCATCCAGCACCATGGCTAGTCTTCTGCAGACCATTCTATCGTTCTCCAAAGCCAGCTCCTTTGGGGTGTTGGGGGCACATGGTAAGTCCAGGGAATTTCATGGGCATGGGCGGTCTGTCTGCCCTACTTCCTTCGCCATAAAATGAAGCCTTCAGTCTAAGGTGATGTTGCTTGAGTTGTCATGGTGATAGATAAATAAAATATTCTCCAAGTCTACAAATGGTGGCTCCAGAAGAAGTTATGTGGCTGGAAAGGCAAGTCTTGACCTGAAATATTCAAGGGCAAACCACTGCCCTTTTCTTGATGGAAGGGGTCCAATGTCATCAACCTGTCTTCTAGGCAACTGCCCAGTCCCCCTGTGGAGTGGCACCATATTAGGAGCTCACTGACTGTGGGGCCCTAATGTTGACAAGGCCCTAATGTTGACATCACTCAGCTATGATGGAAGCCAAGTCAGCCTTGGTGAGGGGAGTCCATGTGGCTGAGCCCCTGCATAGCCTCCATCCTTGCCTCCGTGGTCAGTTGTACATGAGTTGGTGGAGAAAGCCCTGGGATGGGGGAGGAAAGAGGCTGATATCCTCAGGTTACCTTGTCCACTTGACCCACGAGAGCCTCCTCCACAGTCGATGCTCTTTGGTGAGCATTCTGTGCCCATCCTGAGAGATCCATCCACTTGCATTTCCCCTATATCTCCTAGAAAAAGTATATATTTTCCAAGTCTGATTGGCAGGCCAACCCATTAGCCACTGCCTGTGGGTCAGCATAGAAGTTTTGCCTTCTGGGAGCATGTCTTCACCACTGCCTTTCAGGGCTTCTCCTGAGTGTGTCTGTAAAGCAGCAGCCATCCTTCTCTGGCTAGACCCAGTTATCTCTGCTGGGTATAGAATTCTAGGCCGGCAGTTATTTTTTCTTTCAGCACTTTTAAAGATGTTGTTCCAAGGTGTTCTCATTTACATAATTTCCTATAAGAAACTTGATGTATCTGGAGCACCAGGGTCGTGCAGTTGATTGGGCATCTAAGTCTTGGTTTCAGCTTGGGTTGTGATCTCAGGGTCCAGAGATCAAGTCCGGATTCAGGCTCTGCCCTAAGCATGGAGTCTGCTTGACTTTCTCTCTCCCTCTCCTCTCTCAATGTCTCTCTCATAAATAAATAAATCTAAAAAATAAAAAAGGATATATGATGTCATCTTTATTTTGTTCTGCTCTGATGTGCCTTCCCTCCCTTTTTGAAAATAACTGGTTTTGAGGAATTCAATTATGATGTAGCCTTAGTTTTTTCCTCCTGTTCCTTGTGCTTGGAGTTCACTGAAATTCTTGGATTTGTGGGTTTATAGTTTTCAAGTTGTTATTTTAAGCTGTTATTTTTTTGAAATATTTTTTCTGTCCCTCCTCCTACTTGTTCTTCCCCTTCAGGACTCCAATTATCCATATATTGGGCCACTTGATACTGTCTCACAGTTTCACTCATGCTGTTTGTTTTTCTGGGTTCTTTTTTTCTGTTTTATTTTAAATAAGTTCTATTGCTATACCTTCAAACTCCAAAATCTTTTCCTATGTAATGTCTAGTCTGCCATTAATCCCATAATGTATGTTTTCAAGAAATTGTAGCTTTCATTCCTAGAAGTTCCATTAAGGTTTTAAAAAAATCTTAAAAATTCTACTAACTTTTTAAATATATGGAATATGGTTACATTTTAATATCCTCCTCTGCTAATCCTAACATCTGTGTAAGTTCTGGGTTCGTTTCTTTAACTGATTATTCTCCTCACTATGGGATGTATTTTCCTGACTGTTTGAATGCCTGGTCATCTTTGATTAGATGCCAGACAGTGTGATTTTATCTATTTGGGTGCTGGATATTTTTGTGTTTCCACAGAATTTCTTGAGCTTTGTTCTGGGATGTGGTTAAAACCACATCAAAGCACTTTGACATTTTGGGGTTTTGTTTTTATGATGTTAGGCAGATCTGGAGCAGCACTCAATCTAGAACTAATTTCCATTTCCAAGGTACAATCTTCTCAAGAATTTTACCCAATGCTGGTGAATTATGAGGTTTTCTAGTCTGGCTGGTGGAAAACATTATTCTCAACCTGTGTGAGTACTAGGCACGGTTTTCTCTAATCTTGAATGGTTCTTTCCTTAGCCTTAGGAAATTCTCCCCCCACACAAGTGTTGTTGCTACGCTGCTGGATACTCACTCAAAGGGGGGCCCTCTGCAATCTTCAGGGTTCTTTCTCTGTGAAAGGTTCAGGTTTAGATGGGGTGACAGGCAGAGAAACACAAGAGCTGTCCACCAAAGGAACAATGACCTGTCTGGTGCAATATGTTTATGTAATAAACTTATCAGAACAGTAAACTGAAATTTTGAGGGGCATCAAGAGACAGCAAATGTAGAATTCCCAAGTGAGGTGTAAGATGACCATATGAGGTCAGCGGAAATGCATGGAAACCTGTCCTACACCCTGGTATAAAAGGTGGGAGTATTTGAGAAATGTGGTCCCACTGGGGCATGGAGCATGGAGCACACCTTCCTTTACCTGAAACCTAGACGGGGTGGCTTCCCAGAAATTCCTCAGAGAACTTTAGATGTGGCTCTCCAGGGGCGCCTGGGTGGTTGTCAGTTAAGCATCCAACTCTTGATTTTGGCTCAGATCATGATCTCAGGGTCCTGAGATTGAGCCTCACGTTGGGCTCTGCACTGGGCATGGAGCTTGCTTGGGATTCTCTTCCTCTCTCTCTGCCCCTCTGTCCTCCCCTCCATCCCTACTCACCTGCCACCCAGCATGCTTGGGCTCTTTCTCTCTCTCTCTCAAAAAAAAAAAAAAAAAAAAAAAAAGAGGTGGCATCCATTTGGGGGCATGGACTGGGGCTGGACTCCCAGCCGGGAAAGGAGGGCTCATAAGCTGCTTTGGAGGTAGAGCGGGGAGTGTGCTGCCATGTTGGGACCTGCCTGTTCCTGAGCATCTGTCAGAGCAAGAGATACAAGAGTGTTTCCTCTGGACAGATGAAACAGGGATGGGTCATCTCAGGTCCTGTATAGTGGTCTCCATAGAGGGGCAGAGGGTCCCCTGCAGCCAACAGGTAAACACGCACCCAGAAAAGTGACATATTGCTCAGGAGAGGGAGCAGCAGGAGCCTGTGAATATCCTTGGGGTGTAAGGGGGTCAGCTTACACTCTGCCAGACCAGAGGGGAGACTGTAGCCTCCTTCCTACCTGGTAGTAGCCCCAGGTGGGGTGGAAGCAGGGCCAGACTAGCAGAGGCTCAGGAAGGAGCAATGAAGGAGCCAAGTACAGCCTGTCCCCGGTGCTTATCTCATGCCCCCCCGAGCTGGGTGCTAGGGGGAGGTGTTAAATCAAGTTCCAAGGTGTCACTCTGCAGGCCTGGGCATTCTGATTTCTGAACCAAGACACTTCAGCTTGAATTACTGTAAGCTGTGCATTCTAGAGCATTGGGCATAATGCTCTGCTGCCCAGACCAGAAGCCCACTGGAGCCCAAGTAGGAGTTTATTGTAAGGATACCACTATGGATTGAACGTTTGTGTCTCCAAAACTCATATGCTGACATTCTAACTCCCAATGTGATATATTAGGAGGTGGGGCCTTAGGGAGGCGATTAGGTCCTGAGGGTTGAGCAGCATTACCTGTAGAATGGCAAAGAACGACCTCTTTCCACCACATGAGAATGCAGCAAGACAGCCCTCTATAAACAGGATTAGGGCACTCCACTCAGAGCATGACTGTGCTGGCACCCTGATCTTGGACTTCTAGCCTCCAGAACAATGAGAAATAAATTTGTTTATAAGCCACTCTGTCTATAGAGTTTTGTTATAGCAGCCTGAGTGATTAAGACATAACAGAGGAGGGGATCCCTGGGTGGCTCAGTGGTTTAGCACCTTCCTTCGGCCCAGGGCATGATCCTGGAGTCCCAGGATCGAGTCCCACATTGGGCTCCCTGCACGGAGCCTCCTTCTCCCTCTGCCTGTGTCTCTGCCTCTCTCTCTGTCATGAATGAATAAATAAATAAAATCTTAAAAAAAAGACATATACAGAGGAACATCATGGGTGCCTGAAGAGACTGGGATTTCCTGGTCTGGGGGACCCAAGACCACTCAATCTATCTGCTATTCAGAGTCCCTAATTTCTGAAATAGTAATGCACACCAGCTACCAACGTGTAAACATTTACTAGGAGCCAGGCACTGTTTAAATTGATCAGTGGGTGCTCCCTCATCTAGTCCTTTCAGAAACTCACTGAAATACAGAGTAGGGCTTACAGTTATTCTCTCTTTACCCCTAAGGCTGAGACACAGAAAGATTAAAAGAGTAGTGGGCAAGACCCGTCAGTACCTATGGTGCCAAGTACTGAGGGAAGACTATAGGGTAAACTGGGACCTGACTCAGCACAGGGAGTTAGGTAAGGCTGCCCCGAAGGGCAACGCTCTAACAACTCTGGGTTGAACAGACAAAATGAAGGTGGTCAGGGAGGGGCAGCCAAGGTGGTCTTGGCAAGTGCTAAGGAAGAGGCAGGAGGGAGCAGAAACAGTTGAGGGGCAGCAAGAACATGACTGAGACTTGAGTAAGACCAGGGCTGCAGGGTGGAGTGGGGCCTGCGGGGCCTGCTGGGTCTGGTCCAAGTGGGGGCACTGCGGGAAGCGGGCATTGCAAAATTCCAACTGGGACGAAGAACGAGGACCATCCCAGGCAAATTCCGGCACCTCCTCACCCTACTCAAAAGCCAAGATAAAAGAACTAGGCCTTTATCCTAAAACAAGTGAGAAATCTCAGGTTTTGAGCCAGGTGGGCTGCTCAGTGCCACCTCTTCTCTTTTAAAGTTGAGGCATCCTACATACAAAGTGCACAAACATTCAGAGTTCAGCTTGATTAAAATACAGATGTACAGATCCGTGTTGCAGACGGGTCTGGTCAACATACACAATGTTCCTAGGGGAGTAGTTTGAAGAACGCTGCTTACACGCACTCCCGCAAAGCTACCACCTGATAAAATGATACAACACTTGCAGCAGCCAGGGAGCCCGTCTTCCACCGTCTACCTGCTCTGCCCCCGCCCCTCCCCGGGGTCAGGCTTCCCACCGCCCTGCACCCTCCCTCCCAGCTCCCAGCCACCCCCGTGGGCTCAGTGACACCCACGAGGTGCGGGCGGGCCCTGCTCTCCGAGGGTCTGTTTGGGTGAGGGTGCTCTCCATCCCCCCCCGCCCCCCATAAACCAACAATCTCCCTGAAGCAGTGGATCTCCAGGCAGACCCGGCCTGGACACAGCCTACCAAAGGCCCACCCACAGCGGAACCTGAAGAAGCCGCGGGGGTGGGGGGGCACCTCGAATTCACGAGGGGCCGGGCGGCCCGTGGGTCGCCGCTCTGCAGCGGGCTGCGCCCAGTCGGCCTCCGCTTCCCAAGGCTGCTACGAGCTCGGACGCGCCCTGCGTTTAGGCCAGCGGGTCACGCCGCCGAAGCCCCCCACCGCGAGCCGCCGCGGGTCCCTCGGGCTCCCCCGCGGGTGCGCGTGCGCCCACGCGGGGCCCGCACCCCCGGGGCTTGTCCGCGCAGCGCGGGCGCACGCCGCCCGGGCGTCCTTTGCGCAGGCGCGGGCGCGCAATCTCGGCGGCGCACTGGCCGCGCGCTCGCCCCGCCCCCTTCTCCTGGCCTTCCCAGCATCCCGGACGCCCTACGGCAAGCGGCGAGGTCCCGTCCCGCCGGGAGCCGGGAGCCGGGAGCGCAGGGGGCGGGGCGCCGCGCTGAGGTCAGCGCGACGGCGGCCGGCCCCGCCGTGGTTGGCTGCGCCCGCGCTGGCCGCGCCCTGGTTGGCTGCGGGCCGCGGGGCTGGGCCGCCGGGTCGGGGCTGGGGTCGGGGCTCGGGCGCCGGCCGGGCTTGCGCTGCGCTCGGCTCCGCGCCGCTCCAGGTCCGCGGCGGGCGGTGAAGGCGGGGAGGGCGCGGCCGCGGGCGGGGCTGAAGGGCGCGCGGCGGGCGGCGGCGCGAGGCGAGGCGAGGCGAGGCGAGGCGAGGGCGGGCTGCGCCGGGCGGGGCGGGCGGCGGCGCCGAGGGGAGGAGACCGGCCCATGGACCCGCGGGGCCCGGCGCCCCAGACGCTGCGCCGCCGGGACCGAGCCCAAGATGTCGGCCTAGGCCGGGGCGCGACGACGCGGACGGGGCGGCGACGAGGCGCCGCAGCTGCTGGGGCTCGCGGCCGCCGGGCCCCCGAGGGCTCGCCCTGACGGCCTGGCCGAGCGGGCGGCGAGAGTCCGGCGCGTTGGGAGCGGGCCGCGCGGCACCATGTCGGCCAAGGTGCGGCTCAAGAAGCTGGAGCAGCTGCTCCTGGACGGGCCCTGGCGCAACGAGAGCGCCCTGAGCGTGGAGACGCTGCTCGACGTGCTCGTCTGCCTGTACACCGAGTGCAGCCACTCGGCCCTGCGGCGCGACAAGTATGTGGCCGAGTTCCTCGAGTGGGGTAAGTGCGCGCGGCCCGCCTGCCCCCCGGCCCCCGGCCCTCCGCCCTCGGCCCTCGGCCCTCGGCCCTCTCCCCGGCCCGCTCTCCGCCTTCCGCGCCTCCTGCCTCGCCGGCACCCCACACCGCCGCCCCCTCCCCTCCCCGCCCCTCCCCGCCCCGCCGCGCCCCTCCGCGCCCCGCCGGGCCGCTCCTCGCGCCCTCCTCCCTTGGAGGCTCGGGGTCCCTCCCTGCCCTCCTCCTTGGCCCTGGCGCATCCGCGCTCGGCCGGCCCGCCCCCTCATCCTGCCCCTGGGAGCCACATCCTCCGTTCCCACCCCCACTCGCTCCCCGCCGCCGGCCAGCGCCCGGGCCGCTTCCTAGATCCACCCTCCGAGTCTGGATATCATTTCCTGCAGCACTCCCCGGGAAATCCGCCCCCACCCCCGCCCCGGCTCTGGGGTCCAGAGTCAGCGTCGAGCCCCCCCCCACGCCCCCGCACACGCCTTGCTGGCGGGTGGAGGCAGCCGCGTGCGATTTTTACATCCGCGTGTCCACCTCCCCGTGGGGCCCCCCCATCTGCGTGTGCGTTTCCGGGGAGCCCAGTTCTATCGGCCCTTCCTAGGTGACAGCCTGCTCCATCCCGTTAATGTCCAGGGCTTGAACACCCTTTACCGTAGCAGCTCCAAGGGAGTTTTCAGGTTAACAGCCTTATTTTGCAAGAGCAGATCGATTCTTTTCATTGTAATCGCACTAGACTTGGAATACGTTTGGGGGCAGCTGGAACTGACAGTATACAGGAATCGTTGAAAAACTTCGTTCATCTGATCTTTGCATGCCTTCCCTAGTTTGTCCAAGGATCCGTAGCGCTGTAATCATTGATCAGCCAACCTATTTTGCTTTATTAGGACAAAAGTTTGATTAAGCCATTTTATGATCCTTAGAGTCTCGAAGACGCTACAGGTGCAAAGTGAAAGCCTTTCGCTTCATCTCTAACTAACATGGGCATCCTGTCAAGATCCTCAGGCTCACCTGTAAGGACCTAGTAGGCACATGGAGTCTTCTGTTCAGGCCAAACCTATCCTTGAGTCACTTGCGTCATTGGGCTGGGACTGTGCAGTTTGAACCAGTAATTTCTGCTCTTTGGGGCTGATAAAGGTGATATTTACAATGAAGAAACAAATGTATTCTGAAGTGAGGCCTCTTACTCTGCCAAAATGGTAACTGGAATTTGAGGATTTGTTTACTAATTAAAATTTAAGTTGAGGTATTCTTTACAGGGTTTGTTTTTGCTTTTTAGCGAAATGATGTTTTGTGAGAACCGCAGTAGAAAGGAGTGCCAGAGCCCCAGGACAGCCCCATCATGCTTTATTTCAATGGAGACCACTGCTCTTGGCTATATATAAACAATATCAGTAAAACGAGTGTTCACTTTCTGGGATCTTTTATCAGTGATGTGATTTTCAGCCAAATAACTCATTTTCATAGTTGCTTTGAAAATGAGGTCTTTGGTGCTTGTTGCATCTGAACCTTCTGAATATTGTATTTGCCTCTTCTTAGCAGTTGCTGTCGAAATCCAGACAGTTCCACAATCAGGTTCAACTTGGTGCACGCTATGTGCGTGCATAGCAGTGTGATGGAAAGGTGAAGTGGAGGGAGGGTTGTTGGAGTGGCGAGGTGTGCTCCAACTGGCTGGCCTCTGGGGTGAAGTCAGAGCTGGACACCTTGTACATGGGTGGTTCTTATGTAGCCCCTTAACCACCCGACCGGACCAGCCACGCTGTGAACTGGCTGGCTTCACTGGAGCCAGCTCTTCTCAGCATGTGCGGAGTTCTTATTGTATGAGATTTGACCTTTCCAAATTGAAACAGAAGCTGTGTGCTATAATTTAGAAATACTTTTGAAATTGTATTCTGTTTTTTTTTTAATTTTATTTATTTATGATAGTCACATAGAGAGAGAGAGAGAGGCAGAGACATAGGCAGAGGGAGAAGCAGGCTCCATGCACCGGGAGCCTGACGTGGGATTCGATCCGGGGTCTCCAGGATCGCGCCCTGGGCCAAAGGCAGGCGCCAAACCGCTGCGCCACCCAGGGATCCCGTATTCTGTTTTTTTGAAAATTATCACAGATGAATTACATTGGCCTAACAATTCAATATGCATAGACATGTAAACCTTAAATTGCAGGGAAGAAAAATGGATCAAGATTTAAAGTGGCATTTTAATGAAATATTAATGCTACTTCTAAATACTACTAATAAAATATGAAGTAGTATTTAATGTATACCATTATAACTCTGCAAGGGGTGTGTTACTAATGAAGATATGTGTACAGTCATTATTTATTATTACTTAGAATGGCTACATGTTACAACCAGAAGGTGAAGAGTGGTCTGTCAAGTGGAATTGTGGAGCATTGTCAGGTGCCCTGACTTCCATGTGGAATTACTTCTGCTCTGGAAAAGAAGATACAAGCTATCAGCCTAGGGGTTGCTGAATTTTGGATTCACACTCTGCATGGTGTTTGAAACCTCCAAAATGTGGAGTTCTGTCTTACAGAGGGCCAACTTCTCCCCACTTTCCATTAGACACTAGGTGTCTAATGACAAGTAGGTAGAAATCTTGAAGCTTGATGGAGAAATATAACCTATTCGGTTCAGATTTTGAGACTTACTGAGGAATCTTTGAGACAATTTGGAAAGTATAGGTAATAAAGTTTTTAAGTTTTTTTTTTACTTTTTAAAATTTATTATAACAACATAATAATTAATTTTAAAATTATTTTCAGAGGTAGAATTTCGTGATTCAGCAGTTGCATATAATACCCAGTACTCATCACATCATATGACCTTCATGCCCATCACCCTCTTACCCCTTCCCTCTACTCCCTACCCTTCCAGCAACCCTCAGTTTGTTTCCTATGATTGAGACTCTCATGGTTTGCCTCCTTCTTTGTTGCCTTCATCTTATTTGTCCCTCCCTTCCCCTGTGTTCATCTACTTTGGTTCTTAAATTCCACATATGAGTTAAATCATATGGTATTTGTCTTTCTCTGAAGTTTTATTTTAACTTCAGTTTTTTAGAGTATGCAGGGTGGGTGTGGGTGGAGAGGGAGAGAGAACCTCAAGCAAAGCTCCACATCCAGTGTGGACCCCAACAGGGGCTCGATCTCACGACCCTGAGATCATGACATGAGCTGAAATCAAGAGTCAGATGCTTAACTGACTGGACCCCCCAGGCTCCCCAAGCTCCCCAAATTTTTAAGTTTTAAAAGAAGACTTTCTGGCTCTTAATTCCTTATTGCCACAGTGGTTTCATGGGACAAGAGTCATCATAGCCTTCACTGTAGGTCTTTAATTTTCCCTTGGTTATGTTTATAGTTTCATTAGTTTCCTCTGTGAGATCTTGGACTTTAATTAAAAGTTGAAAATACCCTGTTTTGCATCTGTTTCCTTAAGCTGTATTTTAATGCAAATTTGATCCTATTTGAAGTAGAACATATGAAGCACTTTGAAATTTCTACAATAGAAACAAATACAAGTAAATGAGATGAATTTGCTATCTCTGTGTTACATAAAAATACTTCTCATGTGTTAAATATCTTTTTTCATGGCTTAAATATAATGGCTTGTATTAAAGTTGGATGTAGCTGTTGTTTGAAGTCCTAGCCTATTGGCATTGGGTAGACCACAGTGGCTCTGTGCTCTGGCCCCTGCATGGCCTGCAGACCAGGTGGGAAGCTTAGAGCTTGCAGCTGGTGTAGGCTCGCCTTGTGGGATGTGGACCCCAGTGTGGGTTTCCCAATTTGCAGACAAGGGCACCTTCCTTTACCTTGCCACTGTACTACTTCTATAAGGAACGGAATTAATTCTCTCTAGCCCTCTTTACTCTTCTCCTTTGTGATTTTTCTTGTGAATGCAGCAGTACCTTCATCCATGTGAATTCCTGTAGCGGTTAGCAGGGAGATCCTCAGCCCCAAGGCATGAGTGGGATGAATCTACCCAATGTAATATGTTGGGGCTTAACTGGTGGTGTTTAACATCTCAAGATACATTTTGTCCTTAATGGGTCCTCCAGATAGAATGTTTATGTAACACGGGAATGCCTTCAACAGGTATTTTGAATAACACCTAAATTTGAGAGTAATATGGGGAATGAATAATAAAAGTTAAGTTAATGTAATTTAGACTTGTAAGTAGCTCTTCAGAATGCATGGTGATAATGACTACATGGCATGTGATGGGACGGTTGAAACCACTAAACCTTAACAAGCCAGCCTTACCTTTTCTCTCCTAAAACCTCGTCTATTGACAATTGGGTTTTGAAGTGAACATCAGAGTCACTTCGTGTGTGACACACTTAGTGTGTTAAATCTCGATTTTAAATAACTAGAGTTGGAATTGGAGTGAATTGTCCTCAGATGAGATACCACTGTGTGAGCCACTTGAGAAGGTTTATGATGTGCAGCAGATTACTCTCCAGGCACGCTACTCATGTGCGCCTGAGGTAAAATAATCAAAATATGACAGGATTGATAGAGGTGCCTCCTCTTGCCTTTGCCCTGCCTCTTGTTGCAGAGCCTTGTGCCCTTAGAAATCTCCTGTCTGTGCTGACGTCTGTGATGCTGGATAAACACATGAGCAAACAGGACTGTTAATTCCAAACTATATTAAGTACGGTGAAACTATTGAGTGCTTTTCTTGGTAAAGAGACAAAAAGTATTTTTTTGAGACTAATAAAGTAGGAGGATCTTTCTGGAAGGAACCAAATAAGAGATTTTTTTTTTTTTTTTTACCATTTTTCTTTAATCAAAAAGGAGATAAAATTAAGGGAGATTTTAAAGGAGTTCTTGAGAAAACCCATGAAAACCCTGTAATCACATCACCCTAACTGGTCCCCATTAAGATAACACCTTTTAGTCCCTGTCCCAAGTTTAAGTTTGGTTCTTAGCTTCTTAGAATGATCCAGAATGACAGTGTATTAGGGTTACCTTAAATTTGTGTGAAAAGCTCACACAAATGTTCTTTTACTAAGGAAAACAGATGAGAGGAAAAGAACACTTTCCTTAGATTTAAAATCAGAAGTGTTTTGACAATCTGAACTACCTGCATGCATATGGACTTAAAAATATACCAGAGGCAACTATATATATATATTTTAAGATTTTATTATTTGAGAGAGAGAGAGAGCACAAGCAGGGGGAGCAGCAAAGGGAGAGGGAGAAGCAGACTCCCCGCTGAGCAGGGAGCCTGACGCAGGGCTCGATCCCAGGACCCTGGGAACATGACCTGAGTGAGCCAAAGGCAGATGCTCAACCAACCCAGGTGCCTCCAGAGGCAACTATTTTTTAAAGACAAATAGATACTAACTATGAAATAAAGGTCATACTTTACACTATCTGTGTTGTACATTAGGTTTTTGGTCATTTTCATTGGTAGGTAACTGGCAACAAAATTGGTTTTAGATTAAAACTTTGCAAAAAGGGTCAGTTATATAATAGAACCTTGGGTTTTGCTGTCTTTGGGAAAGAATTAGAAATTTAGAGAGAAATTTGAATTGGATCGTATGTCAGTCCTGTTCTGTCCTTTTATTAGAGCTACTTTGGAGACATAATGGAATTTGAAGGTGCCTCCTAATGTTACTGGGGTGGCATTGATTTCTCTAGCCTCCACAATCACAGAGGCATAGGTTGGACCACTGTTAGGAATTGGAGCGGCCACGTGCTCTGCCCTCCTACCCCATCCCTGCTCTCCCTTGGGGAAACTGGGCTCGGGACATTTTCCTGATCATTTTGGAATCAGCAGCCTTTTAGGGGGTCAGCCTGGGACTACCTGGCAGGTGCTAGCTTTGAAATATCTGTTTCACTGTAGCCTTTTCCTTCCATTCCCATCATCGCTGGCCTAGCTGAAGCTCTCAAGCTGGCAGACCTGAATGAATGCTTTTCTCACTTTAAGATTTAAATGCCTCTGCCAGTCACCCTTAAACACTGCTGTTCTTTTTATCTCTCTCTCTTTCAAATACTTTATATTCTATTGCCTTTAATAAATCAGGTCAAACTGACCTAAAAGACCCATGTCATCTTAGTTTTAGGAGTTGAAATTAACCACACTTCTTCCCATATCCTGTGATTTTTCTCAAGTAATATCTTACCTTTATTAAAATAATGCATCTACTTGATAACTGAGTTTCTTTTTTTAAAGATTTTATTTATTTATTCATGAGAGACACATAATGAGAGAGAGAGAGACAGAGGGAGAAGCAGGCTCCATGCAGGGAGCCCGACGAGGGACTCAGTCCCGGGACTCCAGGAGCTGAAGGCAGGCGCTAAACTGCTGAGCCACACAGGCATCCCGATAACTCTGAGTTTTAACTTTCATAAGCAGCCACATCTAACCCCTCTGTTTCTTTTGATAATCATCTGTCTCAGGATCGCATTCAGCTGCCAGTAACAGAACCAACTAATAGCAACTTACCCAAAATCAGGGTGATTTCTGTCACGTGGAATTGGGATGTGGGCAGGGCAGGGCTCGTAAACAGCTCATTCCAAGAAGTCTTCAGGGACCTGGGCCCTTTCCTGCTCAGTCCAGCATCTTGATGGTGGCTGTCCCCGCTGCATTCCAGGCAGCAGGGTGAAGGTGTTGTATTACCGTGGAAGAAGGGAAGAATCTGGGATGTTGTGGTTATTTTAGCACTTCTTGACTCGAATTCCATGTTTCTATAAAGCAGTATGTAGTACTGCTGATTTCTGATTTTTCTGCTTTAGACTTTATCTGTTGACTTCGTCCTGTGGAAGAGAAGGTTATAGAAAGTTATAGAATCTTCTCTGCGCACCTGTACGCTCTCTCCCTTTTTCCAAATATGGTTATATAATAAGTTTTGTTTATATTGGTAGTGTTTCTGTTATCAGTAGGTAAATATCTTAAGCCACATAGGATGCAGTTAGTTCTTGTCTTTATTGAGATAGGGAATTATTTCTGTGTTTATTAGAATGAGTTATGTTTCTTCCCTCTAGCTTGGATGCCAGCGTACAGTGCTAAGTACAGTTCCAGGGTTGTAGCTAGAACAGGTCAGCACTGTAATGTGCCTTGCCACACACACTGCCCAGCTTGTCAGCTTCCACGCCTTGAAGCCTTTTGTTTTCCTATTTCCATTGAAGCTATTTGTGCTCTAGATCTAGTGCTTAGCAGTATTCCTAGAATATCTCTCCATTCCTTGTGGGAATTTTTTTAGTGTTTCTCTGTTGAATTCCCCTTTCTGGATTTCATGTCTTTCTCCTTTTGGTAGTGTATCTTCTAGTGGCTTCCTGAAAAAGGGTTCATTGGAGATAAATCTTGAGTGACAGTCTGCCTGGGTCCTGAATTATAGGTTAGAAGTAATTTTTCCTCAGAAGTTTGACAGCATTATTCCATTACTGTCCACTTTCCATTGTTGGTAATGAGCAGTCGGACAAGACTTTGTGTGACTTGTCTTCCCTGGGAACTCTCAGGGTCTTCTGTCTACCTCCAGCATTCTTTGGCAGGTTTTTCTGTTGGGGACACTGGGTCCTTCAGTTCTGGAACTTTTTTTTTTTTAAGATTTTTATTTATTCATGAGAGACAGAGACAGAGAGGCAGAGACACAGGCAGACGGAGAAGCAGGCTCCATGCAGGGAGCCCGATGTGGGACTCGATCCTAGGACCCTGGGATCATGCCCTGAGAAAAGGCAGACACCCAACCGCTGAGCCACCCAGGCATCCCTCTGGAACCTTTCCATATTGTCTCTTATCTCTTCCCTGGTTTCTCCATTGTAGCCTTATTGATCTCCTATTCTTCAGATGTTGGACCTTCTGGAGTGTTCTGCTAATTTCCTTTTCCTACTTTTTCTTATTCTTTATCTGCTTCTTCTGACTTTTCTGGAAGAAGTCCTCAACTGTGTCTTCTGGTCCTTACATTGCATTATTATTTCTGCTGTTACATCTTTCATTACTAGGTGTTTTTATTCTCAGCATTCATTTTTATAACATATTGGTTTCATGAAGACAATATACTTTTTTTTTAAAGATTTTATTTATTTATTCATGATAGTCACAGAGAGAGAGAGAGAGAGAGAGAGAGGCAGAGACACAGGCAGAGGGAGAAGCAGGCTCCACGCAGGGAGCCCGACGTGGGACTCGATCCCGGGTCTCCAGGATCGCGCCCTGGGCCAAAGGCAGGCGCCAAACCGCTGCGCCACCCAGGGATCCCGACAATATACTTTTTTAAAAAAAGATTTTATTTGAAAGAGAATGAACGTGCACACAAGCTGAGGGGAGGGGCAGAGGGAGAAGCAAACTCTCTGCTGAGCAGGGAGCCCCATGTGGGGCTCGATCTCAGGACCCCAAGATCACCGCCGACTGAACCACCCAAGCACCCTGGCAATGCACTTTTTCTTTTTTTTTTTTAAGGTTTATTTACTTATGATAGACATAGAGAGAAAGAGGCAGAGACACAGGAGGAGGGAGAAGCAGGCTCCATGCCAGGAGCCTGACGTGGGACTTGATCCCAGGACTCCAGGATTGTGCCCTGGGCCAAAGGCAGGCGCCAAACTGCTGAGCCACCCAGGGATTCCCCCCCCCTTTTTTTTAAACCAGCAATGCACTTTATAAGAGATTATTTTTAATTGATTTATGTGTACACATTTATGTTATGTAGACATTTTTTTTTATTTCCTGTGTCATCGCTCTTCTGAGTCCTTGTTCTCCTCTTTCTTGCTTGGGTCTTTGTTATCAGAAGCTTTTCTCCAAGTACCTGCTGATTATTGGCTGTCTCTCCATAATTGTGAGTGGGCTGATTGGACACTCCCCATGTGCATGGACAAACTTTTGAGTGTTGAGTCTCACCATTAGGAAATAGGATGGGGACCTGCCAATTTGAGGAGCAAAGTAATTCTTTCTTTGGGGCTATCAGTTTCCCCAGAGAGGGGTTTCTGGTGTCCTGCCTGGGCAATGGGGAGTAGCATGGGATATGCTGGCTTTTTAGGAAGGTCGGATAAGGTAGAAAGTTGGTGGTGGGTGGGGACAGAAGAATTTCTAGGGTGTAGCTGCTGCTTTTATAGATTTGAAGCCCCATTTAGACCCTCCGAGATTCTGAGATCTCTGTACTTCTGATCATTCCCAAGCCGCCTTACCCCTACCTCACACACATTAACTTTTGGTTTTCTAGCTTTGCTAAATTAGTCATCACTTGTCGATTGTCTTTTCCCACTGTGCACAATTATGCTAACATTTCTAGGCTGCTGTCATCTCCTGTTGAATACTCATTCAACAAGTATTTTTTAAGGACTTGAAAAGTACTAGGCACTGCAGTGGTGAACAAAATCCCTGTTCTCCTGGGATTCATGTTATCCTTGAGGCTGTGTCCCTTGGTAATCATAAGCTATCATATTTTAGTAGGGTTTCCAGATGGTGTAAAGCTAAGGCAGGTGTTCTGAAAGGTACCCTAGTTTTCATCGCTATGTGAAGTCAGAGGGAATAGTTTCTATTTTCTTTGACTTGGATGTATTGGCATTTCTATTCCTATGCTTACTCATTTATTAGAAAGCTTCCCCCATAAGTAGAAGGAAGATGTGGGAATAAGGGAGGGCAAGTTTTTCTCTAGAAACTGCATCCCAGTGGGAGGGAGGAGAGAAAGAGGGGCAAAGGATGTGAAGAAAGGGGAATTACAGGATGGGTGCACTGAAAACAGGACAAGGGGTTCCTGGAAAGTACTTCTTCAGATGGCTGGGGAGTGGCTACTCTAGGGTGGATACAGAGATGAAGCAGGGAGGGACCTCTGGAGACCCACAGTGTGGACATGTTTGCAGTCGGGTGTTGGTGACCTAGGGACCATGTGCATAAGCTTTGATCTTTCTTGAACTGATGTGGAGCTGATTCTGTTTAAGCTCTTAGTATGTAGGAAGGTATCACCAACTATTTATTTGAGGCAGAGAGAGGAGCGTACTTGTGCCTGTGAGTCACAAGATGGGCAGAGGGGTGGAGGGAGAAACAGACTCCCCGCTGAGTAGGACCCCCGAGATCATAACCTGAGCCTGAGCTGAAGGCAGATTCTTTTTTTCTTTCCTTTCCTTTCCTTTCCTTTCCTTTCCTTTCCTTTCCTTTCCTTTCCTTTCCTTTCCTTTCCTTTCCTTTCCTCTCCTCTCCTCTCCTCTTTCCTCTTTCCTCTTTCCTCTTTCCTCTTTCCTCTTTCCTCTTTCCTCTTTCCTCTTTCCTCTTTCCTCTTTTCTCTTTTCTCTTTTCTTTTTTTTAAGATTTTATTTATTCTTGAGAGACACACAGAGAGAGAGAGAGAGAGAGAGAGAGAGAGAGAGACATAGGCACAGGGAAAGCAGCCTCCCTCCATGATAGAGTCCCGATGCAAGACTCTATCAGATCCGGAACTGTGGGACCACACCTTGAGCCGAAGGCAGACGCTCAACCACTGAGCCACCCAGGAGCCCCAGGTATCACCAATTTAGAATTGAGAGCAGCAGAAGAAATGTTCTTGCCACTTATAATTTTCCAAAAACAAAAAACAATTACTTTTTTAAAAAGATTATTTATTTTCTTGAGAGAGAGCATGAGTGAGTATAGAGGGAGAGGGAGAAACAGACCACCACGGAGTCCGATGGGGGGGCTCGATCCCAGGACCCTGAGATCATGACCTGAGCCAAAGGGAGATGCTCAACCAACTGAGCCACCCAGGTACCAAATAAATAAATTAAATCCAAAGGTAAATAGACCTCCCTTACCATGACACCCAAATTACATTTTAAGGCTGTTGCTCTGTTGTACTTTACCTTTTTCATGTGACAGAACTGAACTGAAATCATAGAATTTCTCTCATTTTGTTTAAAAAAATTAAAATCAAGGAGCTAAATTTATTTTATTTTTTTCTAATTTTTATTTATTTATGATAGTCACAGAGAGAGAGAGAGAGAGAGAGAGAGGCAGAGACATAGGCAGAGGGAGAAGCAGGCTCCATGCACCGGAAGCCCGACGTGGGATTCGATCCCAGGTCTCCAGGATCGCGCCCTGGGCGAAAGGCAGGCGCCAAACCGCTGCGCCATCCAGGGATCCCTAAATTTATTTTTTTAACTTATATACTATTTCTAATTGGAAATAGTATTTTAAATTTATTTTTTAGTTTAATTTTTTTTTTTTTTTTTAAAGTAGACTCCACACCCAGTGTGGGGCTTGAACTCATGATCCCAAGATCAAGAGTCACATGCTCTGTGCATTGAGCCAGCCACACACACCCCGGAAATAGCATTTTTATTCTTCACTATTGAGAAGATGTTGATTTCATAATAAATGGGTATTCAGCAATCCTTTAAAAATGATTGTGCAGCTCTGCCACAGATGGACTTGCTTGTTTTTTAACTGCAAGTATTTGAGATCAGATTGTCAAAAAGTCTTTTAAGTGGATTAACAAGTCACCCTTCTGATGTACCTTTAAAATTAATCTGGGAAAATGTCAATAAAACCCGGTTTTTGGATATGTGGAATATATTGTTTTGCAGCAAATTGGGAAGTTACTGTGAGTGTTTTATTCCCAATTTCACCAGTTAATTAAGGTGTCAGGGATGGCGTTTATATTAGACTGTATCAGGACAAGAAATGTTTATGAAAACATCAGTATTATGGTTTTATGTAAGCAAAGTGATAAGCCTGGATATATTTCTTTCTACAAATATATAATTATTTTTTTAAAAAGCAAGGTAAGCGTTTATGAAGTTTGATAATCCTTGTGAAATAATATGTGAAGAGGATTACTGGAACAAAAGCTGATGTCTATCAGCAACGTGAGAGAAACTTAAATTGCACAGCTGATTTAAGTTCATTTTAGTGGGAAAGAAAGCTTTCTCTGGCATTTGCAGTTACTAGCTGGTTTATTTACTTTTTTTTTCTTTTTTTGATAACGCAGTTATTGAGATATAATTCACATACAATTTACCTGTTCAAATTACAATTCAGTAGCTTTACTATGTTCATAGAGTTATGCAACCATCTGTACCATTGAATCACAAACATTTTCATCACCTCTGAAAGAAACCCTGTACCCTTTAGCTGTCACCCCCCAGCTCCCTGCTTTCCCTCTAAGCAACCACTGATCTCACCTCATTTTGTATTTGCCTATTTTGGACCTTTCATGGAGTCTTATAATATGTGGTCTTTTGTGACTGGGTCTTTTTCATTTAGCATAATGTTTTCAAGGATATCTTGTATTTCATCCCTTTCAGTTCCAAATAACATTCCATTACATAGACAGTCCACATTGTTCATCAGTTGATGAACATTTGGGTTGTTTCTACCTTTCGGCTATTATGAAGAATGCTTCTGTGAACATTAATGTACCAGTTTTTGAGTGGACATATGTTTTCATTTCTCTTGGCTGTATACCCGGGAGTAGAATGCTGGGTCATTCAGTAACTTTATGCTTAGCATTTTGGGAAACTGCTAGGTGGTTTTCCATAGCAGGTGTATCAGTATACATTTCCACCAGCAGCATATAAGACTTCCAATTTCTCCATATCCTCACCAACACTTGTTATTGTCTCATATTCTAGTCTTAGTGGGTGTCTCATTTTAGTTTTGATTTACTTTTCTCTAAAAGTTAACAGTGTTAAGCATCCTTTCTTGTGTTTATTGACCATTTGAATATCTTCTTTGGAGAAATGTCTGTTCTTTTGCCCATTTTAAATTTGTGTTGTCTTTCTGTTGTTGAGTTGTAAGAGTTCTTTATATATCCTGGATATTAAACCTTTACCAAATGTATGATATGCAAATTTATTTTTTAGTTTAATTTTTTTTTAAATAGACTCCACACCCAATGTGGGGCTTGAACTTATGATCCCAAGATCAAATATACTATACAGTATATTTGTATATTTTCTTCTATACTGTGGATTTTTATTTCATATTCTTGATACTTCAAAGCACAAAAGTTTTTAATTTTGATGAAGTTTAATTTAACTTTTGTTGATTTTGGTGTCATATTTAAGAATCTGTTGCCAAGTCCAAGGTCACAAAGATTTATATCGGTGTTTTCTTCTAAGGGTTTTATAGTTTCAGATCTTACATGTAGGACTTTGATCCACTTGAGTCAGTTTTTGTGTATAGTAGGAGATGGGGAACCACATCTTCTTTTTTCTTTCTCTTGCATGTGGATATCCTGTTGTCCCAGTACCATTAGTTGAAGAGACTGTTCTTTCCCCCATTAAATAGTCTTGCATCCTTGTCAAAATCAGTTGATTAATGTATGGGTTTAATTTCTGGGCTCTCAGTTGTGTTCTATTGGTATTTATGCCTATCCTTATGTCAGTACCAACACTATCTTGGTTACTGTTGCTTTGTAATAAGTTTTGAATTCAAGAAGTGTGAGTTGTCCAACTTTGTTCTTTTTCAAGATTGTTTTGGCTATTTTGAGTTCCTTGAATTTCCATATGAATTTTAGGATCAGCTTGCCAATTTCTTTAAAGAAGCCATCTGGGATTCTGATAGGGATTGCATCAAATCTGTAGATGAACTTGGGGAGTATTGGTGTTTTAACAACATTAAGTCTTCTGTCTATGAATATAATATCTTTCCATTTATTTAGATCTTTTAAGTTTTTTCAAAAATATTTTGTAGTTTTCAGAGTTTAACGTGTCTCTCTTTATTGTGATAAAATACATATAAAACTTGCCATTTTAACTTTATAAGTGTTTATTCGGTTATATTACATTTACAAAACAGTATAAAATTTTCAATTATTTTGTTAAATTATTCCTAAGGTTTTAAAATTTCTATAGTAAATGGAGTTTTCTTAATTTTAGTTTTAGGTTGTTCATTGCAAATGTATACAAATAATTGTTTTTTTATTTATTTTTTTAATTTTTTTTAAGGAAATAATTGTTTTTTTTTTTTTTAAGGTTTATTTATTTATTTATTTATGATAGACAGAGAGAGAGAGAGGCAGAGACACAGGCAGAGGGAGAAGCAGGCTCCATGCCGGGAGCCCAACACGGGACTCGATCCTGAGACTCCAGGATCGCTCCCTGGGCCAAAGGCAGGCGCCATACCGCTGAGCCACCCAGGGATCCCCGGAAATAATTGTTTTTTAATATTGATCTTGTATTCTGCAAAATTACTGAACTCATTTATTAGTTCTCATAGTTTTTAGTGGCTTCTTTAGGATTTTTATATATAAGATCATGTCACCTGTGAATAGAGGTAGTTTGCTTTTTCCTTTCCAGGCCGGATGTTCTTTCTTTGTAACCTAATTACCCTGGCTAGAACCTCCAGCACAGTGTAGGATAGAAGCAGCAGGAGTACACATCCTTGTCTTATTCCTGATCTTAGGTACAAAGCATCTAAGTCTTTCACTATTAAGTGTACTTTTAGTTGTGAGTTTTCATTGATGCTCTTTATGAGGTTGAGGAAGTTTACTTCTATTCCTAGTTTGTTGAGTGTTTTATCATAAAAGGATGTTGAGTTTTGTTAACTTTTTCTGGATCCATTGAGATAATCACGTTTTTGTTTTTAATTCTGTTGAAAATATGCATTACATTAATCAATTATATTTTTTCAAAGATTTATTTATTTATCATTCATTCATTCATTCATTCAGAGAGAGCGAGAGAGAGGCAGAGACACAGGCAGAGGGAGAAGCAGGCTCCATGCAGGAAGTCCAACATGAGATTTGATCCCGGGTCTCCAGGATCACACCCCGGGCCACAGGCGGCACTAAACCCTCTGCGCCACCGGGGCTGCCCATACATTAATTGATTATTATATGTTGAACCAGCCTTATATCCTGGGATAAACCCCACTTTGTCATGTGTACAGTTCTTTTTCTATGGTTTGGATTTGGTTTGCTAGTACTTTGTTGTGGATTTTTACATTGATATTCATAAGAGATACTGGTTTGTAGTTTTTTCTTTCCTGGAGTGTCTTGGTTTTGGCATCAGGGTGATACTGGCCTTACAGAATGAGTTAGGAGGTGTTCTTTCTCTCTTCCATTTTTTTTTTTTTTTTTTTTTGAGAGTTTGTGAAAATTTTGTGTTCTTTTAATGTTTGATTTTGGGGCCCCTTGTGGCTCAGTTGGTTAAGTGTCTGCCTTTGGCTCAGGTCATGATCCCAGGGTCCTAGGATTGAGCTCTGTAACAGGCTCCCTGCCCAGTGGGAAGTCTGCTTCTCTTTGCCCTCTTGCCCCTCTCCTCCTCCCTCTTTCCTTGCTCACGTACTGTCTCTCTCAAATAAATAAAATCTTTAAAAAAAATCGAATAAAATTAAAATGTTTGATTTTGAGGAACTGCCAGATTCCCAGTTCACCTGGGAAGCTCTCTGGGTTTTTCTTTTTCTTTCTTTTTAAAAAATATTTTATTTATTTATTCATGAGAGACACAGAGAGAGGCAGAGACACAGGCAGGGAGCCCGATATGGGACTCGATTCCCAGACCCCGGACTCCGGGATCACACCTTGAGCCAAAGGCGGACATTTATCCGCTGAGCCACCCAGGCGTCCCCTTCTTTGGGTTTTTCTTTGTGGTTAGTTTTTTGATTACTAATTCAACCTCTGTGCTTATTGTACATCTATTCACATTTTCTCTTTCTTCTTTAGTCAGTTTGTTCGTTTTTATCTTTTTAGGAATTTGCCCATTTCCTCTAGATTAATTTGTTGGCATAGAGTCTGTTCATAGTATTTCTTAATCTGTAAGATCTGTAGGGGGATGTCTCTCCTCTTTCACTTCACTTTTAGCAATTTGAGTCTCCTCTTTTTTTCTTCCAGCCAACCTTAAAAATGGTTACAATGTCCAGGTTTACGTTTTGCCACAGTGAAAAAGTAACTACAAGTAAAAGTAATTGAGATCCATCTATTCTGTTGACTGTAACTGCTGTTCATTTTTTCTGCTTACTGTACAGTATTGTACTGTATTCGTTTATCACCATTTGTGTATTTATGCTGGATGGACTTCTGGGGTGGCCACTTTTTGGGCTGTTAATGAAGAGTTCTACTGTAAATTGCTTTGGTTTTTAAATTCTCCAGAGAAAGTTTCTTTGACTGCAGTTCATCTACCATGTCATTGGTCAGTTTTTCTTTAAAAACTTCTTTCCAGACCTTTCTTTTCTTTCTTTTCTTTCTTTTTTCTTTCTTATCTTATTTATTCATGAGAGACACACACGGAGAGGCAGAGACACAGGCAGAGGGAGAAGCAGGCTCCGTGCAGGGAGCCCGATGTGTGGGACTTGATCCCGGGACTCAGATCATGCCCTGAGCCAAAGGTAGAGACACTCAACCGCTGAGCCACCCAGGTGTCCCTTTCCAAACATTTCTTGAGTTACTCTCCCATAACTTAGGATTCTGTAATAGTTTGTGGAGGATGGTTATGGATGGTCCAAGTTACAGTTCTCTGTGATTTAGGATTGCCCCTTGTACCAAGTATTAAAAATATAAGAACATAAATCACAAAACTTACATTAGGCCTTTGTTATTTTTATTTTAGTTTTAAAGTTATAAAAATAACATGTGTTTATGATTGAATAAATTGAAACCGTGCAGAAGGGTATGCCATAGAAAGTAAAAGTCTTTTTCCCCCTAATTGTATATAACTTTTTATTTCTTTAATTTTTAGAGCATATTCTAGACTCCCCATTAAAATTGAGTATTGATTTGAAAAGCTTTTTAATATTGAAATATATTTCTGTTCATAATTTTAAAATTTTCCTGAGTTAATGTTGAAATATTATTTCGTGTATCAATAGGGCTGTGATTTTTGCCTTTGATAGACTATTAACTTTTTGTATGTATATTAATTATGTATATAATAGGATGAAGCACACTTAGCCATTGAGTTTTTTCTCTGCACAGTTGAGCCTTTTGTGTTCATGTTTTGTTTATTACTTTTTAATTTATATTCTGGGGGGGATTTTGTAGTTAGTGGACTTATATATAAAATAATTACTTTAAAAATAATTACTTTAATTCCCTTTTATCTGACATCATTTTCACTGAAGAGGTAATTAAGAGGCACCTGGGTGGCTCAGTCGGTTAAGTGTCCAATTCTTGGTTTCAGCTCAGATCATGATCTTAGGGTTCTGAGACTGACCCCTGCTTCAGGCTCCGTGATTAGCATGGAGTCACCTTGAGATTCTGTCTCTGTCTCTTCCTCCAACTCTCTTGCGACTGTGCACTATCTCTCTCTAAATAAAATCTTTTAAATTAAGAAAAGTTAGAATGGTCAGGGTTATGTTGTCAAAACTTAGAGCATTTATGTTGTTTTCTGTGATTATAATTAAGTCTTCGTTGTTTTGTCTAAGTTGATTGTAAGAATTGGAAACTAATACATAGCATTTATTTTTATTTTTTTATTTTTTAAATTTATTTATTTATGATAGTCACAGAGAGAGAGAGAGAGGCAGAGACACAGGCAGAGGGAGAAGCAGGCTCCATGCAAGGAGCCCGATGTGGGACTCGATCCTGGGTCTCCAGGATCGCACCCTGGGCCAAAGGCAGGCGCTAAACCACTGCGCCACCCAGGGATCCCAATACATAGCATTTATAATATAGGCAGACCTTGTTTTATTGTACTTTATTGTGCTCCACAGATAGTGCATTTTTTACAAATCGAAGGTCTGTTGCAGTCCTGCACCACGCATGGATTTTTCTTACAGCACCATTTTTCTTACAGCATTTGCTCACTTTGTGTCTTTGTCACATTTTGCTAATTCTTGCAGTATTTCAAACTTTTTCATTATTATTATATTTGAGTTACTGCAATCTCATGATAAAACTTGAAAGAATGAGGAGCTTCTTAGGGGTGAGCAAAAAACATACATTCTTGAGATGGAAACTACTTCTGGTCCAGATGCTGTGAAGATTGTTGGGAAATAACAAAAGACCTAGATTGTCATGTGAACTGAGTTGATGAAGCAGCAGCAGCAGGGTTTGAGAGGACTGACCCTCATTTTGAAAGACGTTCTCCTGTGGGTAAAAAATGCTATCGAGCAGCATCACCTGCTGCAGAGAAATTGTTCATGAAGGAAAGAGCCCATCAGTGCGGCAAACATACTTGTCTTGTTTTAAGAAATTGTCCGGGCACCCCCGCCTCCAGCATCACCAACCAGTGGGCAGCCAGCACCGCAGGGACCCCACCCTCCTCCAGCAAAGAGATATGACTGGCTGAGAGCTCAGATGATGGTGAGCATTTTTAGCAATGAGAGTTTTTTTTTTTTTTTTTTTTTAAGATTTTATTTATTTGAGAGAAAGTGAGAGAGAACACAAGCAAGTGGAGGGGCAGAGGGAGAGGATTCAGGGAGGGAGGCACACTCTGTGCTAAGCAGGGAGCCAGATGTGGGCCTCTGATTCCAGGACCCTGGAATCATGACCTGAGCCAAAGGCAGATGCTTTAGCTGACTGAGCCACCCAGGTACCCCACAATGAAGTATTTTTTAATTAAAGTATGAAATTGACTTTTTAGATACAATGCTATTGTACATGCAATAGACAACAGTATAGTATAAACATAACTTTTGCATGCACTGGGAAACCAGAAAGTTCATTTGACTCGCTTTTTTGTGATACTCAATTTATTTTGGTGATCTGGAACCAAACTTGCAATGTCTCCAAGGTACACCTGTAATTATGGTTATGTAACTTTTATTCACTCTGAAACCGGGCTGCATGACTGGACCCAGAGAGAATGTGCCTATCTTGCACCTTGAGCAGGAGAATCACCCAGATTTCAGCACTGAAGAGTTCCCTGTACTTTCTTTCTAACTTCCTTTGCTGTTTCTGGGTCATACTCAGCTGCCACTGTTTCTTATCTTCACAGCACTCTTCATTGGATTCTCTTTTTTTGGTGATTTGCTAGAGTCTTTTCTGGGGAGGAGAGGATAAATATGTTACATAAATACATATATATGTGTATGTGTCTATAACATTTTCCCCCATACAGAGATCAAGAGTGGTAATCTTTCCAGGGTGTTGAATGTCTTAAGATGCCTCATTGTCCCCTCATTTTATTAATAGTTTGCTTGACTAAGTATGGACTTCAAGGTTCACAGTGTCTCCCTCTTGAAGAAGATTCTGCTTTGTGATCATGATGAGGTGGTGGTTGGCCACAATTTCCTCTCTTTTTGAGGATATTAATTAGAATGTTTTTACGTTTTCTTTTCCAATTTATCTGTTTCTTTTGGGATCAGTTCTTTGTTCACCTTGGAACTTTTTTTCCAGTGATTCTGGATTCAAATGCAGGTAGTCCTTGGATAGCTGCTTGTCCTGGATTATTTAGGAAATTTCCCTAAAAATAATATAGAATTACTAGTTCATATTGAATGGTGATTTTTTTTAAGTACTGCCAGATTTTATATTTTTTCTTCTTCAGTAGCATTTTCATCACAATTGGTTTGTAATATAAATAAAACTCCATTTACTACTAAGACTAAAAACTTTAAAATATCTGCCGTTCTCAGTAAATATCATTTCATACCACCACTCATATCTGTTTTCTTATGGTTTATTTTTTCCCTGCCATAGTAATTCTTGTTGATTGTATTGCAAATTTAATGTTGCTTAAAATACTACATTTATTATCTGAGAAAAATATTTTCCAGTAATGAACTTTAAATATTTTTAAAAGTAAAGATTAGTTTAGAGACATACAACTTTTTAAATTTTTCACAAAGTGTTCCCCAGCACCACAGTTGAAAGGGAGTCTTTGGGTAAATATTGAGCAATAGGAGTATCTCAATAGGCCTTTTGAAAGCAGAGTCCAAAGTACTGCTGTACGAGTATTAATCAGGTTCAGGATATATATCTATTATACTGAATACTGAAACCATTAGTCACATCAGCTCTGCAGAGTTTGTACAGAATTTTTACCAGCTCATAAAACTGTTTTATGACCACAAGGAATGCCAGCAATAAAACAAACGAAGTCATAACAAATAAACTGGGCATGTAGCTGGTTTTCATGTCCGGATATGCTTCCAGTGAGGAAAACTCCTGTGTTGTTTGCAGTAAGAGCTGGTAGTGATTAGGAGTCAATTATTCTGGTTTGAGTGTGTGTACGCGGAGACTAATTTTTCAGAACTGTCTAGCCTAGCATCCCATGGTAAGCCTTCAAGTGTCCTCTATTTAGATGTCATGAGACAGCAGGTGACCCCTCCCACCCCCTCAAAAGATGTCATTCCTTTTTTGGAGGGGCTTGAATTTTTCATGTTTGGATAATCTTCATTTTCATAAATATTGTTAATAAAAGTGGTAGCAATTGGAAGTATTTCCTACTACAAATTTAGATCTCTTTTATTATAGGAAATGTCAAACATTAAAAAGTAGGGAGTGGAATGATGAACCCCTATTTCTATCACCCAGCTTCAACTGTTGTCAGATCGTGCTCAGTCTGCTACATTTTTATCCACCCCTTCCTGCAAAAAGGATTCTTTTGAGGCAAATCCAAGACATTCGTGGTCTCATTTGAAATATTTCAGTATATACTTTAAGAAGACAAGGGCTTTCTTTAAAAACATAACCATTGTGACTTTAGGACATTGAAAAGCCAATATAGCAAGTTTCTCAGTGTTGTCAAATATTCAGTCAGGGTTTAAATTTCCTCTTTTTGTTGGTATTTTCAGTCAGTTTTCTAGGAATCCAAACAAAGTCTGCATGTGGCATTTGGATGGTGCACCTCCTAAATCTCTTAACCTCCAGGCTCACCCCCTGCCTGCCCCACCCCCCTCCCCAGCCTTCAGTTCTTTCTTTGAAGGACCCAGGCCCTTTGCCCCATCCTGTTCACACCATTTTAACTTCTTTTTAGTGTTTTCCAGACTGGACAAATACGGCTGGTGACAAATCATTATTATACTGTGTGTCTAGTATATTTTGTGGGAAATAGAGTTATTTGGGGGTTATCAGTTGTAAAAAATGAGATGTTTCTTTATTTGAAATGTTTTAGGGTGTGTGTGTGTGTGTGTGCGTTTACTGTTGTGAGGTATGTTTTTCATTAGAGGCTAACTTGGTTTAAGATCCCAAGTGTGGGCTGGGTGTTGTTGGGTTGGTGGTTAATGGTCTGAGTAGGGATGCGGGGGGCGCATCATTTCTTACCTCCCTTCTCCTGAGCGTGGCTGTGGGGACCCCCCCCACCCCCGCAGCCCACACGTCTGATTCACCGCCCCCATGGTTTCCCTGAGGACATCTTAATGAACACTGTGAACATTCAAAGAGTTGATTAATGTTTAGCTAAAAACCCTTTTCTTTCCCCATACTTTACATTGGCTTGTTCAACTTTTTCCTATCAGTTTCTTAGAACTCTTTATATTAGGGAAGTTAACCCCTTTTTCATATATTTTTCTTTGCCTTTTGTCAGCACTTGCTGGTATTTTGTTCTAAGTTTATGACTACAAGTTGAAGTGTAGGGTGCTGAGGCCTGAGCTCTCAAGTGTTGTCCTCCTTTCTAGCTGGATGTCCTCCCTCTTCCTGTGCTGAGTATCCCCTCACTTCCTGTGCTGGATGTCCTCCCCCCTTCTTGTGCTAGATGTCTCTCCCTCCCCTTTCCTGTGCTGCATGTTCCCCCCACTCCCTCCATCTTGGATGGTGGTTGGAGTAGTCTCTATCACCAGCAACCGACAGCCACAGAGACAGAAAATGTTATGTGGCCTGGGATTGCGAAGCAGGGCCTTTGGCTTTTGTTGTGTCTGGCTGTATGAGAAGTCACAGGAGTATGAGGCCTCCCTCCATCACTAGGTTGGCAGGTGTCGTTGAGGGGGCGGGGTGGGGGAGTGAGGTCCAAGGGTGTAGGGAGAAGCCAGAGGTTCAGCCTGGGTGACTGAGGGCAGTGCATGGGAATCGTGCAGGACACGTGTGAGGAGGCCTCTGTAGATATGGTGGGGGTGTGTGGCTGGAGAGAGTGAGGAGTCTGAACCATCATTTTAATTAAGCCTTTTGGTTCTGGAATCGAACTTAAGAACAGTTAGGTCATCCTTGTCCATGTCTGTGAGTGATGCTGTGCTCTCGTACTTCCAGCTCTTCCTTTGTTTCTTTAACCCAGCTCTGAATGCTTGGGGCAGGGTGGACAGTCCTGCCAGGGAGGCCAGGGCAAGGCTGTGCTTTTGAAGGCTTAGGGAAAGAAGGTAGGGGCCGCTGTGAGCAATAGGTCAGAGAGCTGAGGATGGCTGTGTGTAAATATTTAGTTCACTCAGAAGCACCAGAGATTCTGGAAAAGTGTGATTTTGTGTGTGTGTGTGTGTGTGTGTGTGTGAGAGAGAGAGAGAGAGAGAGAGAGAGAGATCAAATGTTGTAAAATAATTCATTTTTACTGAAGGACTGGTTTTAAGGAAAATGCAGTTTTGACAGATCTTTTAGCATGCAAATGCAGACTGCACAAAGTAGATGTCCTTTTTTGAAGTGTTAAACATTTGCCAACCTTCCAATAAAATTTTATTGATTTACAAAAAGCTCTTGTTACTAGCTATCTTTAGTGTGTCTCATTTCTAGCCAGCTAGGGAGAAGAGGACCAGCTTGCCAATAGCTAGATGAAACCAGAGTAATACTTTAAAAAGTCTTATTAGATAAAAGTGGCTTCCTTAATCCCTATTTGTTAATTTATTTTGGAAACAGTGAGTTAAAGATAGTAAGATAAAGATGTTTTGGGCGCATCTACCCTTTTCTCTCCTAAGTGTCTTGATTATTTTCCTGTTTTTTTTTTCTTTAATGCTGTCATTTTTATATTACCAAGCACAGTGGTTTATTTTCTTATTTAAAAATGGACCTCAGAAATGCATAGGTTCAGTTGGATAATATGACGTACCATTTAATGTGGATGGTGGACAAATTGTTGATGTTGAATAGATTAGCATTTCAAATGAGTGAAGCTGTTTTATCACATCTTTTTTTTTTTTTTTTTTTTTTTTTAAGATTTTGTTTGTTTATTCATGAGAGACACACAGAGACACAGGTAGAGGGAGAAGTAGGTTCCCTGCAGGGAGCCTGATGTAGGTGGGACTTGATCCCAGGATCCGGAATCCAGACCTGAGCCAAAGGCAGACGCTCAACCACTGAGCCACCCAAGTGCCCCTGTTTTTATCACATCTAAAATATTATTGCTCCTTAAACAATTTTTATAAACCTCCTTTTAGGAAAAAGAAAACTAGATTCTTACACATTTAGAAGCCTCTTGATAAGGCACTGCCTCCACCTTAGCCCTGTTGGCCCAGCACATCCAGAAAAAGGAGCCTCTTTGAGAGTAAAGTGGGAGACAGTTGGTGGAGGTGGCAGCTGGCCCTCCTATTAGGGGGTGAGGCCAGGCAGAGAAGCTGGCTGTGGCTACTTTCTCCTTTTTGGGCAGAAAGTGAGTGTATCAGTCTGAGGGCAGCCTGTTTGGTGGGTTCTTTCCTGTGGTTCAGGAGCAGTAGCCTTAAAGTCTACCACCTACTGCAAGGGCTGCCCAGTTAAATCTTCCTTTCCTGCTTGTTTTCACTTCTGGCCACTGGAGCCTGCAGTCTAGCATTCCTTTGTAGCCTCAGGTGTCTGGCATAAAACTAGGTTCTAGAAGATTCATACAGTTTTTGTAGAAGCTGTTTTATTCCTTCTAGAGATGTGTGTTCCTCATGCAGAAGCATAGAACTAGTCACTAAATAAAGTAAAAGCTGGAATGGATTTTAGATAAAAGAAGCATTACCCCTAAAAAGGTTTACTTTTAACCTTTGTTTTCTTTCACACCATAGTATTCCTAGTGTATTGACTATCCAGTTCAGAGAAGTTGCTAGATTGGACTCAGATCCTTGAATATTTTGCTCTGGGTAATTATTATTCTAAACATTGGTGAAAATGGTTTTTATATGGAAGGTTTAAGTAGGACTCTGTGGATCTCAGGATGTGTGCTAGAATTTTTTCATATCCCCAGCATTAATTTGTTTTTGTATTATTTTCCAGTTGAGTAAATTTAAATAACACTGCTTTTAAACAAGAATTCCATGTACTTCTATTCCGAGTAAAGAGGATGCTCCTTATGTAAAGGTCATGAGCATGCAATATAATGAAGGGTTTGGATGACTTTGAAAGAGCCATGAGGTTGGGAGGGGAGTGTAGGGGAGCTTTTACTTAATGAGTATCCTTGGGACCAGGCAGGAAGTGGCCCTTTGCTAGGTGCTGGGGAAAGAAGGGAATGACACAAATGGCGAGAGGACTGGAGCAGACAGTGCGGTAGTGGTGATTTCTGGCTCACAGCGACAAGGAAGTCTTGTGGGAAGGCTTGTGTCCCAGGGAAGGGCCAGAGATGTGGGGTGAGGGACCAGGTGCTCTGTGCACCAGCTGAGCACAGGCCAACACCAGAGCCTGCTGGCCGTGCAGACAGGTGTATGCCCCTGTGACTCTATTTCTGTGAGAAGAAAAATCAGGGTGAAGAGGGGAGTGGTGAGTCTTCCTGTGCCAAGCAGGTGATCACAACTCGATTCTCATGGCTCCATGTATTGGTAACAGTGAGCATTGTGCTTGCTCATGGTTTATGTCCACAGTCTCACTTAACCCTCCCAGTAACCCTCAATCCGAGTTATCCCTAACTTACTGAAGAGGAGACGAGCTCAGAGGAAGTAGCTTGTAATACCAGTGGGGTGGCTGAGTCCAACTCAGGGGCTGCCCCTGTGTCTGCTGCTTTCTTTCAGTGATTTCTTTAAATATTAATACCTTTTGAATAAATGAGAATGAATCACGTAACCTTGCAGGCTCCATTGTGACATCCCCTGCCCAGTATGTAACTCCTTCCTCCAGTAAGCATTGCTGTGACCCATATCACAGATTAGTTATGTCTGTTTTTCAAGTTTATTATTTTTCAAGTGTACAATGAAGTGATTTTTAACATCACAGGCATGTACAACCATTACCACTGTCTAGGTCTAGGACATTTTCACCACCCCTGACAGAAACCCCATGCCCATTAGTCACCATTCCCCCTCCCTCAACCCCTGGCATCCTGCTCTGTCTCTGAGGATTTGCCTGTTCTGGATATTTCACATAAATGGTATTGTACAATATGTGGTCCTCTGTGACTGACTCCTTTTATTGAGCACAATGTGTGTTAGCTTCATGCTGCAGCATGTATCCATATGAGTTTGTGTTTGCTGTGAGGTAGAGGCTCATATTTATTCTTTTATCCACTTAGCACAGCACTATTTGTTTCTTCCTAATTGCTTATTGTGGAGTCCTGTCTGATTCTGAGCTTCACAGTGGACTCATGTAGGTTTATGCATCTGTTCTCTTTAGGTTCACTGTATCCTTGAGATTAATCAGTGTTGTGTGTAGCCACAGTTCATTCTTTTTTGTTGTTGTTGTGTGGTATTCCATTGCACAAATGCTGCAGATTATCCATTCTCCTATTAGTGTGCTGTGCATTTGGGTTGTTTCTGGTTTATGATGGTTTGCATAAAGCTGCTGGAACACTCTTGTATCTTTTTGATAGAGCTGGGTCATAGGGTACATACATGTCAGTTTAGGAGGTAGGAACACCAATGGGGGACTGGAAGGGTGATAACCTGTTTAGAGGAGCATGAAGGAATTGTTTGCTCTAGTTCCAGATTTAAAGAATTTGAGTGATACACTTCCTTTAACCCAAATGATACTGGCTCCCATTGACTATTAGCCCCAATAGAAGGTGTACTAATCACGAAAGCAGCTATTATTTCATTGAGCAGAACGAAAGCCAGACTGCTCTGAATTTGCAGCAAGGGCACCCACAGAAAATCTGATCACACACAGCCACTGGATGATTGAACAATAAGAAAAATAGGTGTGGTTAATTTTTTCCTCCCCTTTTAAAATTGGAAAATTTTAGTATAAGAAATATGAATAATTATATGTGAGAAATAAACATAAAAAGATGATAAAATACTAACCATTTATATGAACGTGGGCTTTATGTTTTCATAGTTTACTTATCTGTCAAAAGCAGGTCATAATCTCTGTCTTGGATGTTTTAGAGATTGTTTTGTGATATCCTTGACCCCATGTGTAGATGTTTGGAAAGTCTGGCTGCCGTTAGCGGTGGGATGGATTTAATATTTTGTCAAATATTCTGAGTGGAAGAGAGAAAAAAGACAAAGTATTCAGCCAGGTTCCTACCTTCTCATGCCTCTTAAATGGGACCGTGATATGTTTGAATTGTAACTGAAGGTTGGTGGGTCTTACTTGGTTGCTAAAAGTTCCCCCAAATGACTAATTACTAAAATCCAGTCATCTTTTTTCCCCAATGTGTTGATTTGTTGATAGATGCTTTGTAGACTTCCCCACCTTCCGATTTTACTCTCCCTCTGCCCTCCCCAGGTGCAGTCCTCCCTAGATACCACGTTAGCAGTGTCCTTGGTTACAAGGCGTGTGACTCCTGTCTTGGAGATGTGTGTTAGCCAGGCTCGAACACAGAGTCTGGACACAGAGTCTGAACCAGCGGAGCAGGTTAGGACTCACTCTGCCCCAGGACTCCAGTGGCTGGAGCTCAGCCTCAGTCACACACAGGCGTTGTAAACACGCCCCGTTCTGGGAGGAAGAGAGGCAGACAGTTCCCGGCCTTGCCGTTGTCATGCCCTGCTTCCTGCCCCACTGGTCACAGGAAGTGTTTCGTGTCTGTTCAGGATGGCTCTGGCTTTGTGCTGGGCAGGGGGGAGGAGGCCATTCTCGATTTTCCATCCTGCTGCAAGAGATCATTTCCCGAAGTCCTCCTCCTAGAGAGGGCCGAGCACTCCTGGGGTGGCCCTGTCTTGGTGCTGGGTGCGCAGACTCTTACCCAGCTGACCTGGGGGCACCGTCTGTAGCCATAGAATGCTAAAGGTAAACTTTGTCACTAAGATTCATGGATATCTAGTTAACACAGGAAGACTTGGAATTACAAAATCATCTCTAGGGTGGCTGGGATGCTGTATTACTAAATGAAAAGGCCACACTCTGTGATTGCAGTTGCTCTTAGATACCTCGGTTTGGCACACTGTGGAATCTGTATTATTAAAAAATATATATATGTGTGTGTGTGTGTATATATACACACACACACACACACACATATATATATAAATATAGTCCCAGCAGTTGATTCCATAAAGCAGTATGTGTTTTCAATACATTTTTTCAAAATTAAAGTTCTTTACTCAAAATTCAGTAGAGTAAGATAAAAATTGGAATAAAAACCAATGAGTAAAATCATTAACTTCCTCCAAAAAACCCAAAAGAAAACGCAAAGAGCTGATGCAGATACATGTGACAGCCTGGTGCGGGGAGCAGGCCCATCCAGGGAACACCACTGAGTTACGGGGCATAACCATAGGAATACACGAGTGTCCTCATATTCATTGTAAGGAAATGGCTGTGTTCTGTGGATTGCTTATTGAGGCTTGGGACATTTAATTTGTAACCCTAGAATTATGGTTTACTGTTAGCCTCTAAAGCAGCGAAAGTGAACTTTTTGTTTATAACATCTGTGATGTCAGTTATACAGACTCCTTCCCATCCCCATCTCTGAGCTGGATTAGGTTAGTTATCGAGTGTGATGTGAGCATGGTTTTGGAGTGGATCACCTTTAACCTCTATTCCAAGATGAATGGTTTTATTTTTTGTTTTTTTTTTGTTTATTTACAAAATATTTGGTGAAAATGACTTTAAGCATCTAATCTGTGCATTTTTTTGTTTAGCAGCAAAACTCTTCCGAGCGATATGTTCTCCCTGTGTTCTCAGTCTCAGACTTCAGCTCCTCACTACTCCCTGAAAGCTGCTGCTCTGTCAGGGCTGCCTGTGGTCTCCACATGGCAAAGCACCCAGCTGCTTTCAGGACAGAGTCTCTTGGTTCTCGCGCATCCTTCTGGGTGCACCTCCAGGTTCCTGGCTGGGCCCTCTTCCTCTTCCCCTCAGCCTCCTGATATGGAAAGGGTCAGTCCTGGGTCCCCTGCTCTCTCTGCTGGCCCCTGGGGATGTCATCCACGCCTGTGACTCTGATGCCAGCTGTATACTGAGTACCCACGTTCAGCGCTTGCGCTCAGGCAGGCACTGACAGCTCCGTCCTCCCAGCTGCTTAGGCCAACACCTTGGATAATTCTCACATAGCACGTCCAGTCCTGCAGGAAATCCTGTGGGCTCCACCTTCAAAATATAGTCGGAATCTGACTCCACCACTTTCACAGCTTCTGTCCAGACCACTGGCACTGAATAAACAACTCTCCTCCCAGACTCTACAACGTTCCCAGTTTCCCTGCTTTTTTTCCTTTTATTCGAAGGATTGACTATCTTCTGTATAACCTACTTGTTCCTCACATGTATGAGGAAGGTAGGGATTTTTGTTCTGCCTAGGATAGTTCCTGGCAAACAGCAGATGCTTAATAAGTATTTGTTTAATTGATTCTGATAGATTTTAGAACCTGTACATAAAACCTTTTGGGTATTTATTAGTGAGATAGTAGTCACTCTCAGGGACAGCAAGCATTTTTGTACGTGTTGTAGTTTATGAAATGCTCTTTTTTTCTTTTAAGATTTTATTTATTTATTAGAGAGAGAGACAGCATGAGTGAGGAAGGAGAGGGAGAAGCAGACTCCCTGCTGAGCAGGGAGCCTGATACGGGGCTTGATCCCAGAATCCCAGGATCATGACCTGAGTTAAAGGTGGATGCTTAAGCGACTGAGCCCCCCCCCCCCCCCGGTACCCCTTGAAATGCTTTCTTCGTGTATTGCTCATGTAATCATTTTCTCAGTCAACACAAACTTTAGTCTGCATATCCTACCCCATACAGAATCTTGGGGTCCTTGTGGCCTTGCAGGTGAGACAAAGTGCTAGGTAGGTCTGTGTTCATGTCGGCCCAGTGCCCTGCATCTGCCCTTTCAGATGGAGAGAGATTGTCCCCTCCTCTTTGCTCATGCTGCTCCTGCTTACAGGTGTGTGCGCACATGCACAGACGGTCTTGCGTCTGACACAGAAGCGGGACTCCAAGGCTGATTTAGCTCTTAACTCGTTTTCCCTTCTACCTTTCTCCTCTGAATCCCCCTTCAAAAACAATATTGTAGGGATGCCTGGGTGGCTCAGCGGTTAAGCACGTCTTCCTTTGGCTCAGGGCATGATCCTGGAGTCCTGGGATCGAGTCCTACATCAGGCTTCCTGCAGGGAGCCTGCTTTTTCCTCTGCCTGTGTCTCTGCCTCTCTCTGTTCCTCTCATGAATAAATAAATAAAATCTTAAAAAAATATATTGTAATGTTTCCTCCCTTGTACCCTCACAGCTGGTTTCTTTCCTTTCAGCCATACAGCTTATTCCTGAAAATCCTTTGTAGCACTCACCTTGCTTGCCCATGTGTTATGTTCGGTGTTCCTGACCCTGCTCTCTGCTAAGCCAAGAGGACTCTGAATGTCAGGGTGGTCTCCCGTAGGGCTTCCCAGCCAGGCTTCCCTTAGTAAATCGGGTCTGAATGGAATTTGGCCTGGGGACATGTGTTCCTCACATCTGGCAGGACATGTCCAAGATGGATAAGAAGCAGACCCTTCCCTGGGATGGAGCACTCCAGGACGAAACCAGAGGGTCACCATGAGATGATGCTGTTTGCAACAAAGGTGCATGGCCAGCTGGCAGGTGCCTGTGAGCAGTCCAGATGGGTATAGTGGAGGACTGGCAGCCAGTCTCAACTTCTGTCTCCTCACATAGTTGGGCCTTTTTGAATTCACCCTCCTGGTGAATAATTCCAGATATTGAAACAAAATATCTTTATATCTGTGGCATTGGAAGAGTGATGCAGGTAAAGGAAGGGTGTGGCGGACTTCCAGTTTGAAGAAGAACTATAGAGATGGTTGAAAGGTTCTAGGGGGTTGAACAGTGCCAGAGAGTGAGGAGCTGTGCTTGTTCCTGGCGAGGAGAAGCAGTTTACACCAAATTTTTTCACTCCATGATTGGGTTCGTCTTTATCAGCAGACACTTCAGTGAAAGAAACAGACAAGTTGCTGCATTAAATTATGATTTTTCTGACTTAAATTTTAGGATGGGATATGTCAGAGGGTAACAGAAACCTGAAACACAGTGAGGAGGAGGTCACTTAGCCTCTCGGGGAGGGGCTCGGCTCAGTCATCTTAGACTGCCAAGAAAGGCGAGACAGCCACCCCACCAGGACTCAGAAACCTGACCCCAGTGCCCTGGGAGGACAGACTGTGGACATGACTTAGCCTTGGGTTCAAGAAGCTCTACAGTCAGGAGCACAGATCCAGAGTTTCTTTACTTGTTGAATGGGGAGGATGCTACTGAGCTTGCAGGATTGCTAGGGGTAGCTGGGCAGCAATAACGCGTTTGCAGCAATAATACGAGCTCATAGCCTGCCATTTTGTGGCCACTCGGAAGCTATAGGTGGATTCGTAGCAGACGAACCAGGAAATGTTCTAAACTAATAGGTGACTATTTCACGTGCATAGACTGTGCTCTGTACCTGTTTTATTAAAATGAAGCTAAACAAAATAGAGAACTAGAGTTCATTTAAACATTCTAGTTACTACAGAAAAAAATACAGATCTTTCAAAAAGGTTTTTGTCCCGTTTTTTTCCCCACAGCAGTAGGGTTACAGCACACCTGAGGTGCCCTTTCAGGCACGTCTTCGGCTCCTGTGCTTTGCCTGCCACTGCTCTGAAGGTCATGAAGAGCCTTGGAACCAGTTTGCGAGCAGCTTAGTCCCACCTGGTGGGTGTCTGTCCCGGTCTCTGCCTGAGGCACAGACTTCACTTTGGTTATCCCTTCATGTTTAACATTTATAAAGAAATTCTTAAACTGGATGTCACTGAAGAAAAGTAGCCACGAGGTCAGGTTGAAATGTGAAGGTCACTGAAATGATCAAAGTACTGTTCCAACTGCTCCCACAAGTCCTGAGGCGTGACGAGGAGTCTGTAGAAATGCTTGCTTAAGTTTGGGATCAGAGATGGCTTGTTCCCTGGGGCAGGGGAGAGAAGGGAGACCAGCAGGCTGGTTTGGACTTTGCAGGTGAAATTCTCCTTGTCTCCCTAATGAGCAGGTCCAGGAGCCTCTGCCAGGTGGCAGCCCTGGCGTCTAAGGTATGAGTGTGGGCTTCCTTATGCCCTCCCCAAAACGGAAGACCCTCCAGGGCTGTGTAGACTCTTTTTTGGCACTTGGTTTACAAGGGCTACTTAGTGGTGATTACTGAGTGCCACCCAGGTGTTACTGGTGTGTGATCTGCCTGGTAAAACGTGTTCATAACAGGTACACCCTCCCAGCTAGTCGTTCAGCTGGATTTTAGGATAATATTGGGGATAGAGTTTGCTCTTATTGTTAAAATTGACATCTAAGTAACACTAATGTTGGAGAACACTGCCACCCAGTAGCTGGAGCTGCTGTTGAATGAGGATGTACTGTGTGCTCTACAGTGAGCTCAGTGCCTGTGGAGGGTGGGGTGGATAGAATGCAACACTCCCAGTTACTTTTTGGGTGAGCGCTGTTATTCTCAGCAGGTGAGGAGATAACCTTAGAAAAGCCAAGAAATTTGCTAGGTTCACGCAGTGGCCCAGTGGTGTTTGGGTTTAACGCCGGGCCAGCCGTGAGGATGTGCCTTCTGTTTAGTAATGGAATGGTGATCTGAGGGGAGAGTCTCTCCCACCCCTGTCCTCTGCCACCTGATAACTAGCACACATTCTGTACTTCAGATTTTCCTGTTCTTAAATTTAGAATGTATACATACAACATGCTTCCAGTGACTCATGGGAGAAGTGGCCTGAAGCTGGCTTTCTCACTGGCGTAAGCAGCAGAATGTCATATAGTCTTCTCTTTGCACCTTTGGTGCATTTGTGTGACTTGTGTATATGTCTCAGTTGGCTCTGTGTTTCATATCGTTCCATTGTACATGGATTTTTTTTTCCACTTTGAACGTATATTTGTATTCACCTCAGCAGGGAAGTTGGCTTTAGAAGACAGATGTGTGTTGTGAAGATCACTTTGCACAGGCTCTTTGCTTTGACAAAGGAATCCCAAGGACAGTGCTCCCAGCAGTTTGTGGGGGAGACCTGCTTTCTCGGGGTCGTGGCCTCCGTCACTGGTGCTTCAAGTAGGATGTATGGCTTTCAGGTAGAAAAGACAGACACTTCTCAGTGATACACTGCAGTGAGGCAATAGGATTTTATTTCAGTAATTTGCCGAGAAAGATAGACCAAATGACAATGACTTGAGAAAAGCAATCAGTCAATAATTGAGTGGATGCAAAGAGGAAGTAATGCGTGCTGACCCCCGGAGTGCATCCTGAAACCAGGTGTGAGCAAGGTTAGCCAAGGTGGGGCAAGCCAGTCTTCGTGTGACAGCAGGCCTCGGAATGAGATCCTTCCTGGTTTATTATTGACTCAGTGCAGCCTCCCCACCCTTTCCCCCACCCCAGCTTCTTTGATTTTCCCTGACTCAGTCTGTACCTTACTTGCCTTCTGAGTCAGAGCGATGTGAAAGGGCTTCCCTTTTAGTTCCCTAAAGTCTGCAATTGCGTTAAAATTTAATGTTTGTTCACTTTACATCATAGTTCCTGATGATCCGCCAATGTGGGAGAGTCCAAATTTAGAGGACTTTATTTGGGAGTTAAGAGGGCTTCTTGGAAGATTCAGAACTGGTGATTTTATAACAAGACAGATTTGTGACTGACTCCCTATAAAGGAAAAGTGTTCTGTCATTTAATAAAGTTAGTTATTAAGTCCCATTTGATGTAAGTGAAACACATTTCTCCAAAACTTGATGATAGGTGTTAATCTTCAGTAGGTGTATCAGTCATCTGAAGTGTGAGAATAACTTGTAACGCTAAGGTGGTATCTGTGGGCAAGTGTCTGCTTTTCCCGCCGTTCGCAGATGACAACCTGCCTCGTCTCCGGTTCTCGGTGTGCTGGTCAGGGTCAAAGTCGCGGCCTGCCCGCGTTATTGTCCTGGCTGGTTCTGGGAGGTCAGGTCCCTAGTACGCCAGCGTGTTCCTAGCCTTCAGCCTCGGGACTTCCAGGGCCGTGGGGGCTGCTGCTCTGTCCTGTGGCCCGCGGGTGGCAGCACAGCAGCAGCTGGCAGTTGCCCGGGGAGGACTCCTAGGAGCGGGGCACCGCATGCACCACGGAGCGGGGCTGCCTGGTTTCTTCAGTAGCAAATATTATTTGGGCTGGATAAGCTTTAAGAGCGTTTCCAGTTCCATATATACGGCCAGCGAGTGGCTGAGGCTGAAAGAGCAGAGCGGGTGACGGGGGTGCAGTGCAGGGCAAGTCCAGAGGGAGGCCACGGCGCGTGCTAGACGGGGACAGAGTGGGACTTCCCGTCTGCCTTCCTGCAGGCTGCTGCCCTGTGACACAGTCCTCTTTCCTCTGCCTGTCCCTCCCGGGGCACTCCTTCCAGCCAGTGCGATCCTATTTCCTCTCTGGGTAAACACACCAGAGAGGAGGGAGGGGGTGTCACTGTCTCCGTTCACAGCGACTTTCTGTCAGTTTCAGCCAAGGACCCTCCCTCTGCCCCCAGTTCCTCCCGCCAAGGGTTTTCCTGCTTAAAGGGAACAGTGGACTCCAGTTTTTCCTTACGGTTGGCATCTCCTGTTAGCCAGTGGTTGCCCTCGATTGATTGATGAATTCATTGCCTAATTGCAGGACAACCTTGGGTTGTGGATGAATGAAGACATGGGGAGGGGGTGCGGAATCTCCTAATGAACATTTAGCTCTCTAAGGGCTAAAGCTTTATTCAGTCTTTTTTGGGGGGAAATATCCCAGGTTATAAAATATTTTTACCTCAGGACCTGTGCCAGCCCACCCCATAGAGGAAGTAACCTTTCCTGATCGCGCGTCGGAAGGTGGTCACTCACTCAGCCGCGTCCGGTGTGTTCCCGTCGTGGCGCTAGGGGCCTGGGGAGCGGGAGGTAACAGGGCGGAGGCTGCCCTGCCTTCCTGGGCCTTCTAGTCCAGTGGGGAAGGTCATAGTGAGCAGGTATAGCTCTGAGGCCTGCTTCTTAGGGGACTAACGGGCTCCAGACCTGGTCGGTCAGCAGGAGCCGGTGGGAGTGAGAGGGATGTCCTGGGCTGAGGGTTGAGGGGGGACGTAGGTGAAGCGGGGCGAGGCTGGAGGGGGGCAGGCGGAGGGCTGCACGTGCACCAGGCTGTGAGCACCCTCGTTCTAGCCAAGAGCCACGGAAAACTTCTGAGGAATTTTAAGCTGGGAAGCGATGGGATTGTGTTGGCTTTGACAGAGATGTGTCGTGGCCACATGGGACCGAAGCACCGGAGAGGCTGGCAGGCAAGTGCACAGGGACAGGAGGGACAGGAAAAGGCGACTTGGTGACTGACGGAAGGGTCAGGGGTAGCGGGCAGTGGCCTGAGACGGTGTGCAGGCACGGCTGCAGGGAAAGGTGTGTGTGGTACACGACTCCCACAGCGGCCAGCCAGCAGCCGGGGCCCCCTTCTCTGCCGCACGGGTAGTGGCGCCTATTTGTCCTCAGCGCAGGGTCCTGGTGCTGGCACGTTGGAGGCGCCCAGTGAGTGTTTCCTGAGCTGGCACCTCCTAGTGTTTGTTCGTGGAATGCGAGGGAGAGGTAACTGCACCCTTTCCAAATTTATAACAGTTATGTTTGTCTTCAAAATCTACAAGTTCATTATCACCATGAAAACCAAACATTTTAAGTATTAACAGCTGATCTGCTTCCTTCAAGTTATGTAAGATGTCTGTCTTCTAGAAGAACCTTAATATAAATGATATTTAAAATGAGTCCCTCATGGTGTTTTCATTGCTGTGGTTTTGCTTTGCATTCTGTATATTTTGAGAGCGCGTGACGAGTTGTGTCACACCCCAGTGGATATAATTCATGAAATCCTGCTTGTACCAGTCTGTATTCTGAAGAGCATTGCAAGCTCGAGGTTAAGTCAGTAAGTAACACTGGCAGACTGAGAAAGGTTTAAAGAGATGCTGGTGCCCCCTTCCTCCCAGGGAGCTCCGTCTTCAGTTTCCTCTTAGTAGACTCTCTCCTCCCAGCCTCAGTGCCCCTCCACCCCCATGGCAGCTGGTGCTTCTGAAGTGATGATTTTTTGAAAGTATGAAACAGCAGTAGGATTTTACAGGATTGGTCTCTTCACTATCTTACGCTCTGCAGCAGAGACCGCTGAATACTTGGACTCACCACTCCCGTTGCTCCCTCCCCCACTCAAACCCACTCATCCATGGGTCTGGCCCACGTGAGTGGGTGACACCCATCTCCTTTGCGTCACCCCACATCGCAGGCCACTGCACTTCCAAAGCCTAACTGGGGTGTGGCCTCTTCCTCATCTCCAGGACCCGCATCATTGTCACAGTCACGGTGGGCCTCGAAGTCGCTGCTGCTGTCTCTTGGGAGGCAGCACCCTCTGTGCTCTCTACTTCTGCTTTTGCCACCTACAGCCTGTTTTCCAAATAGAATCTTTTCTTTTTTTTAAGATTTTTTTTTTTTATTCATGAGAGACACCGAGAGAGAGGCAGAGACATAGGTAGAGGGAGAAGCTCCCTGCAAGGAGCCCAATGTGGGACTCATTCCAGGACCCCAGGATCACGCCCTGAACCGAAGGCAGACACTGAGCTACCCAGGTGTCCCAGTGACAAAGAATCTTTAAAAAGATGTTTAAAATTTTTTTTGAGGGATCCTTGGGTGGCTCAGCGGTTTAGTGCCTGCCTTTTGGCCCAGGGCGTGGTCCTGGAGTCCCAGGATCGATTCCTACTTTGGGCTCCCTGCATGGAGCCTGCTTCTCCCTCTGCCTGTGTTTTTCCCCCCCTTCCCCTCTCTCTCTCATGAGTAAATAAAACCTAAAATAAATAAAAAAAATTTTTTTGGAAACAGATTCAAACTCAGAGAAAAGTTGCAAATAACAAACAGTACATAGAACTGCCCCCAACTATTTGAGAGGGAGTTGCTCTTTCAGTGCATGGAAGGGCCACCAGCACACTAACATTCCACGCTGTGGCACCAGGGCCTGCGCGGAACCACACGCTGCACTTCTCTGTCCTGGCTGTCCAGTTCTCTTCTGTGTCAGCGGTTCCTCAGTCTCATCCTGGCCTTCATGACCTTGAAATTTTTTAACATAGCAGGCTAGTTACTTTGCAGAACGTTCCTTCCATTTAGATTTGCCTCCTGTTTCCTCCTGATTAAATTCAGGTTATAGAACTTTGGCAGAAAGATCCCAGAAGCGACACTGTACTTCCTCATTGTGTCCGGCTGGGTGACAGCACAATTTCATTTTGCCACATAACTGGTGATCGTGTTCACTCTGATCACTTGATTTAGGTAGAAGTGTCTGCCGGCCATCACTATACAGGCACTTGCTTCCCCTTGTCCTTGAGAACTATTTCTTTTGGATGTGCTTTCAAACTATATAAAATAGCTCATTTCTCATCAGATTTCTTAAATTGATAAGTATCAGTATGGATTCCTGGTTTCCTATTATATTTAATTCATGTAATCTGTAACTATCAGTATTTATTTTGATTGACCATTAATTATTCTGTGAGCACTTCTTTCCTTTCTTGCACAAAATAGCCCAGCCCAGGCTCTGGAATGGCCTGAGGAGCCCTGCTTCCTCTGCTGGAGGACGATATTGAGAACCGGAGACCAGGCACTAGATGTGCTTGTTGTTGGGATGTTGCTGCCCCCAGGCCTTCTCCGTGGGCAGAGTGAGGACTGTGTTTGTGGACACAGCCATTCATGTCTGTGTTTTTTGATATCTCTACATCGAAAATTGTGACGTCACATTTAGAGCCTCAGACTCTAAATCCAGTCCTGGAGGGTTTATTCTCCCTTATTCATAACTCCCTTCTCTGACGGTGAGGAACCTGGCTCCCCTTACCCTGAAACTGTTTACTCATTTGACCCATCCTCCCGGATATAACAGCTCTCCCATCCCTGTTCCGTTTCCCTGCAGTGACATCCTCTGCCCCCAGCTTCTCCCTGTGTGGGCTCTGCCTAAAGGTGTAGGAGACTGGAGAGGCGGAGAAGGGAGAAAAGACTGGGGACTTCCTGCCTGCTCCTCTTCCCTTGAGTGATGCCCTGGTAACCCTTCCTCCTCCTGGCCGCCTGCCCGCAGCAGGTAGCTGGTCCCAGGTGGGTGTTGTCCCACATGTGCAGAGACCCCAGCACAGCTCCCTAGGTCCCCAGCCTGTGGGATCTACCTTTGAGCTTGAAGACCCCAGTACCAGCAGCAGCAGCCCCCATCCTTTACCCCGCTGGCCATAGGGAGCCCTTTGCCTCGGTTTCAGAAACTCCAGCGTCTTCCTTTGGTTCCCCTGATCGTACAGGTAGTAGAGCTGCTTCCTGTGTCTGCTGTCTCCATGATAAGTTAGTGTTCCCTTCCTGCTTTTTAGTTAACCTTGTTAACACTTCTTGATGTTAGATTTTCTTATTCATATAACTGGTGTGTTTCTGTCCCTTGACTGTACCCAATCTGGATGGCAGGGTCTCCCTAATTTTATATTGATACTGATTGACAGCCCATTTGAAATGTCACTCTTTCTGCTTTTCACCTGTTAAGTCCTGTCCAATCAGCATGATTTCATGGCCCCTTACCACCTGCGTGGTTAGCAGGGTGTGGTTCTCTGTTCTGGTTTTAGCTAATGTGATCCTAAGAATGTTTACACACCAGTGTCATATTTTCTGTCCTCAGAACTGTTGGACATCGTTTCAAGTGTTCATCTCTGTTCCCATGGTTTTTTCCCCGTTTATCTGACTGGTCCTGATGAACCCATATCCATCGGTTTCAGGAAAGTTTGTGCAGAACTGTGTAGAAGGCAGAAATAACAAAATTGCTTCTGTCAAAAACTAGGAGAGGGGCGCCTGGGTGGCTCAGTCGGTGAAGTGTCTGCCTTTTGCTCACTTGATCTCTGGGTCCTGGGATCGAGCCCTTCATTGGGCTCCCTGCTCAGGAGGAGCCTGCTTCTCCCTCTGCCTTTTCCCCTATTTGTGCTCTCTAATCCTTGCTTGCTCTCTCTCAAATAAAAAAAAAAAAAAAAAAAAATTCTTTTTAAAGGAAATGATGAGGAAGGTAAGTAAGATGATTAGCATGGAAAGAGCAGAGATGGAGTGATTACAGCTTTTGGGTACCTGGCAGCTTTGCCACAAGGCACTTTTACCTGCCTTGGTGTCATGGTTAGTGGGCTCCTGAGGTGGGCAGGGAAGATGTTTTGCCCATCTTATGGGTGAGGAAAGTTAGCCGCAGAGGGTAAAATGACTTCCCTAAGATGGCCAGCTACCAGGTAGGGTACACTTTGGACCCAGGTCTCCTAATTGGAAGCTGGGGGTCTCTCCACACCCCCAGCAAAACTAGACCACTGTTCTTTTACAACTGGAGATTAAGATAAACACTTCATGCTCCAAATACATGCTGTCAACAACAGATGAATGATGGGTTAACTATTTTTAAAAGCCATTTAGCAAAAAAATAGGATTGAATATCAGATCTTGAAAGAGTTGATAACTTTCTGAGCTTTATTAGTGAAATGATGAAGAATGAATTCAATTTTATTAAAAATACTTTTATTAAAAGTAATTATTTCTGTAAAAATCACAAGGAAGATGAAAAGCAGGAGCATAATGGAGGCATGGTGTTTACAGGTATGGTGTCTGACAAAGTTAGAACAGGGTACTTATGCAGTGGGTTAAACAAGATTAAGACCTGATTGGTGAGCAATCACCACTGGGGTGAGTGGATAATCCATGTAATAGGGCATACAGCCGGGTTCACGGGGCCTCAGAACTGCCAGTTTCAAAGGCTGGTGAACCATCCATGTACAGTATTGGGGCAGGGAGTGGTGACTCAGGAGATAGTTTGGAGAGCAGCTTAGGAACTGCAGGAAACGATAGTGCCCTTTGGAGAGTCCTGGAATTTCATCTTAAAAATTATTTTAAAATAGAAAGCTTGCATGCATGAAAATGTTTACTGTAAAGTTACATTGCAAGAAGATAAAAGTTTTAAAAAATGTTTAGGGGCGCCTGGGTGGCAGCACAGTTAGTTAAATGTCTAACTTTGGCTCAGGTCATGATCTCAGGATTCTGGGATTAAGCTCTATCCCGGGCAGTCTGCTTCTCCCTCTCCTTCTTCCCTGCCCCCTGCTCATGCACACGGTTGCTCCCTCTCTCAAATAAATAAAATCTTTTTTTTTGAAATGAGGGGCACCCGGGGGATCCCTGGGTGGCCCAGCAGTTTAGCGCCTGCCTTCGGCCCAGGGCATGATCCTGGAGACCCAGGATTGAGTCCCACGTCGGGCTCCCTGCATGGAGCCTGCTTCTCCCTCTGCCTGTGTCTCTGCTTCTCTCTTTCTCTCTGTATCTCTCATGAATAAATAAATAAAATCTTAAAAAAAAAATGAGGGGTGCCTGAGTGACACATTCAGTTAAGTGTCAAGCTCTTGGTTTCATCTCAGGTCGTGATCTCAGGATTGTGGGATCGAGCACATTGGGCTCCATGCTCAGTGTAGAGTTGGCTTCAGATTCTTTCTCCCTCTCCCTCTGCCCATCCAGCTCGTGTGCTTGCTTGCTCACTCTCAAATAAAGAAATCTTAAAAAAAAGTTTAACCTATCTGTTCAATAGACACATCATTTACAGTTGTTGGTGTGTCAACCTAGTGAAATAGTATGCATCTGTTAAAAGGATAATTGAGTATAGAGACATGAAATGTCTAAGAAAATAAAAGAATACAGAAGATATGAAACACCGTGTCTTACAAGCAAGATGGAATGGGAACATGGACAAGTTAAAGTGACTCATGGCACAATTCTGAGTGGAATTTTCTTTGATATTCATGAATACTTGTTTGGTTTGTACATTTGCAACCTTCTGTGAGTCCTCAGTATTCCTGGAAGAATCCAAAATGTTACATTTCTACAGCATGTACTCCTAGCCTCATAGTTTGTTTGCAGCTGGTCAGCATGCTCTCCTTTCTTAAGCTGTCTCTTCTGGTGGTAAAATAGAACACATCAGGTTTGTTGGGATTATTTTTCTACATTATAGAAGGAACAGTACCGTGTGGTTCCCCTGGAAGATAACAAGAGAGGTTGAGGTTTTCAGTGACTGTTTGGAGTGCATCTTTCCATTAGGAGTTCTGGGAATGGTTATTTTGAGTGATACTTGAAAGAAGATAAGCCATAAATGACCTTTCAAGTTGTAGCTCAGGGTTTTCATTAGCCTGGCCTTTACTTATTTATTTTTTATTATTTTTAAAAATATATTTTTTATTTATTCAAGAGAGGCAGAGACATAGGCAGAAGAGAAGCAGGCTCCCCACAGGGAGGGAGCCTGATGTGGGACTTGATCCCCAGACCTTGGAATCACAACCTGAACAGAAGGTAGACACTCAACCACTAAGACACCCAGGTGCCCTTATTTATTTATTTTTTATTTTGTTTTATTTTTTAAGATTTTATTATTTATTCATGACAGAGAGAGGCAGAGACACAGGCAGAGGGAGAAGCAGGCTCCATGCAGGGAGCCCGACATGGGACTTGATCCCGGGTCTCCAGGATCATACCCCGGGCTGAAGGTGGTACCGAACCGCTGGGCCATCGGGGCTGCCCTTATTTATTTTTTAAATCAAGCCCTGTGTTGTGTTCCCTAATCTCTGTGCTGATGGACATTTACACTGATAGTTGTAACAGTTCACTCTCCGTAGGCACCAAGAACCTTTTGGTGCTCTGGCTCTTGTTACCGTGATCAGTGAACCATGGTGATCAAACCTTAGTGGTATTTCTTGAGCATCTTTTTAGAGAGCAAAGCTATAGAATTAAGATTAATAATATGGATCTCAGTTAGAAGGTCAGAAAATGTCAGATTGTAGATTTTGTTTTCGCTTCTTTTGAAGATAATGGTAGATGCAAGAAATAATACAGAAAGAGCCCTTGTACACTTTGCCTGCTTTCCCCTAGTAGAAATGTTTTTGCAAAACTAGTAGGGGAGAATTTGAAAAAGAACTATGTAGAATACAGGTTAGCATAAAATGTGGATTTAGGTCTGGAGGTGAAAATAAGAACAGCTGAAAGAGATGTGATTAAATGGAGGTCAGACCAGGGGCAGGATGGATGGTGGTGAGGAGCATGCTGCCTCTGGAGTTGAACTGCATGCCTTCTATCCTGGCGCTGCCACTTGCTCTGTTCCTGGAAAGAAATTACCCATGGTCTCTGTAGTGGCTTCCTGGGCTACTGTAACACATTGCCATGAACTGGGGGGCTTAACACAACTGAGACATTTTCCTCACACAGTTCTGGAGGCCCAGGCCCAGCATCAAGGTGTGAGCAGGGCTGTGCTCCTGCAGGAGGCTCCAGGGAGGGAAGACTCCCAGTCTCTTCTAGCTCCTGGCGGAGGCGGCCTTCCTTGGCTTGTTACTGAATCTCTCCAGTCTGTACCTCCATTTTCACATGGCTTTTTCCCCCTCTGTGTCCAGATTCCCTCATTTAATTTGTCGGATTTAGGGCCCATCTCATTCCTGTTTATAACTTCACCTTGATTTGCAAAGACCCCACTTCCAGATAAGGCCCCATTCCCAGGTTCTGTGGACACTATGGGAGGGGGTTGGGGGGCAGGGGGAGACATGACCCTGTTCAACCCAGGACACCATCTACAGAGACCTGGCTTGGTTTCCTCCTCCCTAAATCGTGGCTGTTAGAGGTTCCATGAGATTAGCAGGGATGGTTACGATGTCCAGGAACATGCCCTGTGCTTGAAAGGTCAGCACCATTCTTAGAGAATGTTTTGTGTTCCTCAGGCTGCCCTGTGGCTCCACTGAGCCCACAGGGGCCTGGCACCCTCTCACCTTGAGGATAGCTAGTGCTTATGTGCATCACACGCTGCTGTAGTGCGCTGTCCCTGTGGGGTGGGTGGAGATGTGCCCACCAGGTGCTTGCCTGGTCAGGTAGATCCTGGCTTTAGTGATTTTCACCAGGGGATCTTTGTAGTGGTGCTATTTCTTACAGCAGACTGTGAGGTGTAGGTGCTGATGATAAACATCTATGTGAATTCGGCCTAAACACAGACTTTCCAAAACTTGCCAGATAGTAAACATTTGAAAAGTAAACTTTTTTTCCTAAAAAAGCTATGTAATTTAATAGAATGCCCCAATTGATTAATTTTTTATGTAGTATCAACTCATGAGAGTAAATTATTGATTTCACTTTTTTAAATTTGTAGCTAAACCATTTACACAACTGGTGAAGGAGATGCAGCTTCATCGAGAAGACTTCGAAATAATTAAAGTGATCGGAAGAGGGGCTTTTGGAGAGGTAAGATAAACTCCCTTATACTGACTTTGCCTCGGTGGCCCAAACAGCAATAGCTCCCACCCAGCATTTTTAGGACCCCTTGTACTGATCTGTGGAGGGGGTCGTTACTGGGATCATTGGGAGAGTAGTTCTTGGTGGGCAGAGTTTGAAAGATACAATTAAGAGAAAAAGAAAAGCAGAAGCTTGTGACAGATGAGTTGCCCTGAATATTGTTTCTTAGAGGCAAAGAAGTCTATTAAAAATCCATGTGTTAATTGAAAAACATCTTGGAAAAAAAAAAAAAATCATCTTGGTGGTCCTTTTCCACAGAGTGCAAGGAGGGCAAGACAGTAGCTGTTCTCATCATGGGCAGCTCGCCTGCTGCCGGTGCTGGGGCCAGTTATGAGTCCAGCTGCCTGCACTAGGGAGGGGGTCGGTGCACTGGACTTGCTGCTGTGGGCTGGACAGACGTGCCCCCCCCCCCCCCGCCCCCCGGAGGCTGAGGCTCACAGCAGCTCTCGACCAGGTGCTTTTACAGTTAGTACTGCGCATTGACCCCTCTGTTTAGGCTTAAACTTGGTAATGCATTGACCCCTCTGTTTAGGCTTTCCCTCTAGTTTTCCTGGGCTGGGGAAGTATGGGGCTCCTTCCTGGCCTATCCCTAGGAGTGTGTCTCGTTAAGGGGAGGGTGGAGGGGCAGCAGCATCACAAAGAAAAAAGTGAGTTCTGCTCAGAAATAACCCATCTCTGAGCTTCAGTAGGTTATGTGATGGTGTAAGGTCTGATTTTGTTATGTGAGGAGAAAGAGAAGGCCTTTGGAAATTGAAACCTGATTCAGGGCAGCATAGATGTTTGCTGACCATCTGCCTTGTAGCAGGACCTGGGCTGCTCTGGGCGCAGACACCAGCAAGGCCCAGGCCCTCAGAGAGATCTAAGGTATGGGCCACAGCCATAGAGGAGGGTTCCAAAGGGGCAGGAGAGGAAAACTAAAAGAACCAGAGACAACAGTGCTGTGCCCAAATAGGTTGTAGTTATTTTTTAGTGCTTTTCTCTGCCAGAGAACTTAATGCAAAACTCAGTTTTCTGAGTTTCAGAGAAGATGACCTGTATCACCTTTCAAGTTCCTCCTAAACTAAGCAAAATCCGTCCTTGCCCAGGCCTTTGCAAAAGCCCTTGGATTCTTTGCCTTCCCTCTGTTCCGTCTCCAGCTGTAGCAGCCTGTGTGAGTCCCACCCCCTACCCCTGCGTCCCCTAACCCTTCCCAGGCTCCGTGGCCTGGGCTCCCAATGCCGGCCCCCTCACCCAGCTCCTCTAGCCAGCCAGCCATTCTGCATCCCACCTGGGCTTCCATCACATGCTTGCCGACCCTCCCTTGTCAGAACTAGAATTTTGGATTCTTAATAGTACTACCATTACATGGCACCATATAGTAAGAGTGGCTTTACTGCCATTGTCTCCCTGAGATATTCCAGCAGTCGTGTACCTGAAGGGTGCCCAGTTTCAGTGATGACACTGAGTGGATTGCAGAGATTAGGGCTGTCAGGGTTGGGACCGTCTATATGAAGAACATGTGTGGTTCTAACTGAATTATTTTTTCCTCATGACATGCCAGGGGAGGGTAAGCATTGTGAGTGTCTGCAGCGAACGTGGGTATGGGAACCTGTGGCCTGAGAGCAGGGGATGTGCTGCTCAGGAGCCCCATCCCAGAGAGAGTGTGGACAGTCCAGAACTTGATGGGCAGCACTTCATACAATCCTGTGGCAAGAATGTGAAACTCTTAGCTCAGAAGTGCAGTCTCCCCCCAACCCCCACCACCACTCAGGTGGAGTTTAGAGAAACACATCTAGATGATTATAGAAACAAGATTGGGAATATTTGGGGTACTGCCCTTTACCTTGAGTACAGTGGCTTTGAAAACACTTCCAGTATCTTGGGGACAGATGGTCTAGGAAGTGTCCCCTTCCCCCCCCCCGCCCCCCCAACATGTATGTCAGTGTTTGATTTTTTCTGAACGACTGAGGGTAAATTGCCTGTGTCAGGGAAGGGACTCTTCCCCACCCCCACCCCCGCCCAAATACCTCAGAGTATATTTCCTCATGGAGACAATCTATTAGATCATCACAGTTCATGAATTTGAGTTTTAAGTTAGAATACATTTTGTCTAATCGACTGTCTTATTGCAGTTCTGTCGGTTGACCCAGTGATGTTCTTCATGGCTTTCTTTTGGGTCCCTCCAGCACTAGGGCTGGGCTGGCATCCGGTATTATACTTGGTTGTCATGTCCCCCAATCATTTTTTAATGTTTTATAAAATTATTTCAGTTTGCATTTTCTCATGGAAACATCTAATCTTGGAGATTCTTACAGTATCATCATCATCTCATTGATGCAGTTAAGACTGAGTTTTGGGCCAAGAAGAAATTTCCAGTAAACTAAACAAGATTTTCATAAATTGTTTATTTTATAAGTTATGTGATAGAGGAAGCTTGTTTAATATACGGGACTTTTTGTTTGTTTTTACATTAAATTTTACTCCTACATTTCACTTCTACATGTTCTTGATTTGACAGGTGTTTTCTGTGGACAGATACATTCTTTTATCTTTTGGGTTTTTATCAGAGGCATTGGTGTCTTTCCTGGACATAGTCTGTGTCCTAATGATCTAAGGAAGTAAGATTCTAGTAAGAGTTCAAAGTGTTCTACATCTCATTTTCAGCAAGATCTGTATTGTTCGTGGAGCTTGTAATCTTCAGAATTTCATTACTTTCCTCAAAAGTTATCAACTCTGGGCAGCCCCGGTGGCGCAGCAGTTTAGCGCCGCATGCAGCCCAGGGTGTGATCCTGGGGTCCCGGGATCGAGTCCCACATCGGGCCCCCTGCATGGAGCCTGCTTCTCCCTCTGCCTGTGTCTCTGCCTCTCTCTCTCATGAATGAATGAATGAATAAATATATATATATATATAAAGTTATCAACTCTTAACATTTCTTCCCAGTTAGACCACTTCTATAGTAAATACTGTGCAGCATTTTTTTCTCCCTGTTTCATTCATCTGGCAACCACCAGATTGTTCTCTGCATCTGTGAGTCTGTTTCTGTTTTGTTCTGTTATTATTATTGTTATTTTTTAAGATTTTATTTATTAATGAGAGAGACAGAGGCAGAGACACAGGCAGAGGGAGAAGCAGGCTCCATGCAGGGAGCCCAACGTGGCACTCGATCCCGGGACTCCAGGATCACACCCTGGGCCAAAGGCAGGTGCTAAACTGCTGAACCACTCAGGGATCCCTGTTCTGTTTTTTAGATTCTACATAAGAGTGAAATTGTATGGTGTTTGTCTCTGATTGACTTATTTCACTTAGCATAGTGCTCCCTAGCTCCATCCATGTTTTTGCAAATGATAAGTTTTTCTTTCTTTTTTTTTTTTTTTTTTAAGTTTTACTTATGGCTGAATAATACTCCATTTTGTATATAGACCATCCCCTCTTCATCTGCTCATCTGTTGATGGACACTTTGGTTATTTCCATATCTTGGCTATTGTAACCAGTGTTATAGGAGTGCATCTGTCTCTTAGAATTAGTGTTTTTATTTTCTTTAGATAAATACCCAGAAGTGGAATTGCTGGATCAAATGGTAGTTATAGTTCTCTCTTTTTTTTTTTTTTTTTTTTTTTTGAGGAATCTCGTACTCTTCCAGAGTGGCTGCATCAGTTTGCATTCCCACTAGCAGTGCACGAGGGTTCCCCTTTCTCCACATCCTTGCTAATACTTCTTTTTCTCTGTCTTTTGATAATAGGCATGAGGTGATAGCTCATTGTGGTTTTGATTTGCATTTCCCTGATGACGACTGATGTTGAGCATCTTTTCATGTGTCTGTTGGCCATCTGGATGTCTTCCTTGTAGAAATGGCTGCTTAAGTTTTCTGCCTATTTTTTAAGTTGTTTTTTTTTTTAATTGTGTGTTCATTATATATTTTAGACATTAATCCCTTATGGGATATGTCGTTTGCAAATATCTTCTCCCACTCAATAGGCTGCCTTTTTGTTTTATTGATGGTCTCCTTCACTGTGCAGAAGCTTTTTGGTTTGACATAGTCTTAATTTTTTGTTTATTTTTGCTTTTGTTTCCCTTGCCTTGGGAGAGAGAGCCAGAAAAATAGTGCTAAGACTGATGTCCAAGAGATTACTGCCTATGTTTTCTTCTAGGATTTTTATGGTTTCAGATGTTGTATTTAAGTCTTTAATCCATTTTGAATTTATTTTTGTGTTGTGTGTGGTGTAAGAAAATGGTCCAGTTTCATTGTTTTGCGTGTAGCTCTCCAGTTTTCCCAGCACCACTTGTTGAAGAAACTGTCTTTTCCCCATTGCTTATTCTTCCCTCCTTTGTCAAAAGCTAATTAACTATATAAGCTGAGTTTATTTCTGGACTGTTTTGCTCCATTGGTCCATCTGTTTTTGTGCCAGTACCGGAGTGTTTTGACCACTACAACTTTGTAGGGTAGTGTGAGATCAGGGCATGTGATGCCTCCAGCTTTGCTCTTTCTCAAGATGGCTTTGGCTCTTAGGGATCTTTGGAGTTCCATACAAATTTTAGGATTATTTGTTCTAATTATGTGAAAAATGCCACTGGTATTTTGATGGGGATTGCATTATAGTAGCTTTTGTTTTTACACTAATATTTCACCTATTGAAGAAATTGACATACTTGTGACGTGATGACAAAACGTGTGCCCAGTGTTGTTCTTAGACATTTGAGGAATTCTCAGACCATTTATTTAGGCACTCTCAGTCCGACATTCAGAATTTTAGCAAGCTTGGTCAGTGGTTCAAAGACTGTAGCTAATACACAGCAGTTTGAACAGGTGTGGTGTGCTGAGCAGGGCCACCACAGTGAGCACCAGGCTGGCATTGAGAGGGATGACCAAGGGAGGTGACCAGAGGGCGATTTCGTCCCACACAGTCCACATAGTGGGCAGCCGGAGACTGGCTACAAGCCACATTGTGTAGGAGGTACCTGCGACCCTCAGCAGGCTCTGGGGATCCATCAGGGATTGTGTGTTGTGGATCCCCCGTGTCCCCAGCCATCAGACCCGTGGGAGACAACAGGTAATTGTGACCGTCACATGCACGCACTTGAGGGTGAGCTTCTGTCACTTCTTAGCATGTTGTTTAAACCTCCCAGCCTCAAATTCCATATCTGGAAATACGGCAATAAACACAGCCACCATGGAGGATTGTGGTGAGGGTTACCTGGCAGGGTGCAGGTGAACTATTGCCCAGGGCATGTTAGCTTGTGTGATTACTTTGATGATGATATTGTGTGATGTATGTAGTTTAGAAAGCCAGGAAGTAAATAATTCAGTTGATATAAACTATGTGGCTGCCTACCATCGGCAGCAAAAAGGTACAGCCATTAGGTAAGTAACTTATGGATTTGTGATGGGGACTTAGGCCAGTGAATGATTTTTACAGGATAGCATGTACCATACAATGGCACAAACATCACATCTGGTATTGGTAGTGATGCAAGAGCTCATCTGAGATTTGGTGGGGATCAGGAAATCCAATAGGACTTCTTGAAAGAGGTGGCATTTGAGTTGTACCTTGAAGAATGTGGCTGAGCTGACATGCTGTGTGCCAGCTATGTGCCTAACACCATTCTAGGCACATATAAGTATTGCATTGGCTCATTTTATCCTCATAGCAATTTTAGGCCAGTACTTTCCTAGTTGTAGAAACCCAAAGAGAAGAATTTGCCCAAGTCACACTCCAGAGCCCATGCGGGTACTCACCATGTCTTGAAGATCTCAGGGGTAAAAGCCGGCACATGCTAAGGCTGGCCGTGGGAGTGAGAGATAGATGTGAGCACCAGTGGGGCGGGTAGGGAAGAGTGTGGGGATGGAGCCCTAGCACACAGGAAGGAAGACTTGGGAAAGCTTTTCTGATGGAAATCCTGGGCATGTGCCAAGGAAGAGGAAGGTGAACCCTCCACCGTGCACCCATCCCTCACTGTGGAAGGTTCTTGAACTAAAAGCAAGTGAGGTGAAAGTTGCAGCATGATTGACATCCGGTTTTGATGCTTAACAGTGCAAATCTTTATTTATGTAAAAAACTCTTCTTTCCTCAGCAGCTCATTTTCCAGAGTTTCATTTCCCCAGGCAGTAAAGATCTCACTGTAGTTAGATGAAAATGTGCTGGCTTTTTGTTCCAGTAACTACATTTTTGTTAATCTCCTATTCATATTCCAGGTTGCCGTTGTTAAAATGAAGAACACTGAACGAATTTACGCAATGAAAATCCTCAACAAGTGGGAAATGCTTAAAAGAGCAGAGGTAAGCCTGGAGCGTGACTGACAAACAGGTGAATGGGGCTTTGTGTGCAAGGAGCGTGGCCACAAATTCCCGCTGGGTCCGGACCACAGCCCCCCGCAGATCTGGGGCTCCTTCCCTGATAAGAGTGGGCTGCTTTGTGTCACCATGACCTCAGCCCTGTCCTGGCGTGCTCCGTTTTGCACTGCTGCCCACTGTGCTAGCAGGCTCCTCCCCCTTGAGGGCTGTTTACTGTCAGGGCAAATTAAAGCCCTCACGGAAATTTTAGGCATTTATCTCAGTTCTGCTTCCTGCACAAAAGGCATTATTGAATTTGGAGCTGACTTAAGTACAGAAATGTCTTTATGCTCCCTCCTAGAGGGAGGACGAAGATCATAAGTGAAAGTAGATGGTGACCGCTTGGCAGTTTCAGATGCGTTTTTCCTTAGTTCTGTGTCCTTGTCTGTGGTGCCTCTTTCACGCTCCCGGCCCCTGGCTGAGACAGGTGGGGCTGTGGAGCAAGCCCAGGCTTTTCCTCCGTTGCTGCCCAGACTCGCCCTCCAGCTTGCCTTCACTAGCCATCCTGTGTTCCTCTACCTCAGGTCAGGGAGATAAGCATTCTTCCTTTCCCGGGCTCCATCACTCACCCTGTGTCCCCTTGCTGGACTGCCCTAGGCTGAGTGCCCTTGGTGTGTCTGGCAGGGGTTCACCCTCACCTGTCCCCCCTCCTTGGCATCACCTCTGCTGCGCCCCAGCTGTGAAGCAAGCTGACCCTGGGATTGCACGCCCCTAGGATTGGCCACCTCTGGAAACTCCTTCCCTGGCTTCTGGCCTCTCTTATCCTGTTGCTCTGAACCCTCCTTGTAAGTTTAGGTGGCCCTTCCTCCTGTGTTCTGTGATTCTTCCCTGGGCTGATGCCGCCACCTTAGGCAGATAACGCTACTGATGTTTCTTCTGGTCAGATTATTCTCCTGAGCTCAGGTTGTCATTAACTTGGTGGGTGGGCATTCTCACTCAGCATCCCAAGTTCATAATGTCTGTCATTTGCAGCTTGTTCTGCTTCCCTGTATGTAACCTCCTCCCCTCCTCCTGCCTGCCATGCACCCAGCACAAGGCCTCACATCTGTATTGCTCTGGGAATGCACATTGGTGGGTTGCCATCACCATTTTTGCAGTCACCTGGGCTCCAGATGCTGGTGGCCCATGATTCTGCCTCAGGTGACAGCACAGTGGTCGTGCCTTGGCCCCGCTGGTCTCTGTCCCGTCCCTCACCTTGTCTTCCTCATCTGGCGCTTCAACCTGCCTCCATCCCCGCAGCCCTTCTTCGTGGCACCAGTGGTGCTCTGGTCATCACAGGAACGTTGTCCAAGTGACTCTTTGTGGGGAACAAAGTAGCTGGTGTTACATAAAAGTTTGGGGAAAGAAAAAGTGTTTGGGGGAATATATGCAAATTCATTCAAGTTTATATTTTTATAGGAGTGATTGATTTATGAAAGAAGATAGCTGAGCATATTTAATATGACTTGTTATAATGTTAACCTCCGGAGCTGGGGTGGGGATGTGTGTGTCTGTTTAAATTTTTTAATTTATAAAAGTCCCAAGATTAAGAAGAGAGGAGACTCTCACCTTATCATACAAATTAGTGGGCAGCCCGGGAGGCTCAGCGGTTTAGCGCCGCCTTCAGCCCAGGGCCTGATCCTGGAGCCCTGGGATCGAGTCCCACGTCAGGCTCCCTGCATGGGGCCTGCTTCTCCCTATGCTTGTATTTCTGCCTCTCTGCCTCTCTTTCTCTCTGTGTCTCTCATGAATAAATACATAAAATCTTAAAAAAAAAAAAGTTAGTATTTGCCCAGATGTCATGCTATGTACATTTAAAAATTATAGAATTATGAAATTTAAATCTGGTTACAGACATCCTAATCGACAGACTCAGAAAAGCCCAAGAATATCTTTTTTTTTTTTTTTTTTTTAATTTTTTATTTATTTATGATAGTCACACAGAGAGAGAGAGAGAGAGAGAGAGAGGCAGAGACACAGGCAGAGGGAGAAGCAGGCTCCATGCACCGGGAGCCTGACGTGGGATTCGATCCTGGGTCTCCAGGATCGCGCCCTGGGCCAAAGGCAGGCGCCAAACCGCTGCGCCACCCAGGGATCCCTCAAGAATATCTTCTAATTACTATGATTATCTCAGAATATATGTAATAGGATAGATGTGTATGTGATATGTATAAAAACAATATTGATATAAAAAGCTGGTTAAAGTAATTTATCTTTTTATTATTGAGTAAGGTTATTTTTTTAAAAGATTTTATTTATTTATTTATTCATGAAAGACAGAGAGAGAGAGAGAGGCAGAGACATAGGCAGAGGGAGAAGCAGGCTCCATGCAGGGAGCCCGATGTGGGACTTGATCCCGGGACCCCAGGATCACGCCCTGGGCCAAAGGCTGGTGCTAAACCACTGAGCCACCCAGGGATCCCCCTGAGTAAGGTTATTTTGAACGTTAAATTTTATATTAATTTCTAAAAATCTTTAAAAAGCATGAAGTCAAAAGGAGGCAGTAAAGAAGTTGGCAAAGCCATGTGAATTCGTAACTTGTGGATCATGCTGAGCTTTTTAAAGCTCATCTGTTTTGCTCATAAATAAAGTACTGAAAGTTTGCTCTCAAAACAAAACAAAACTGCTGAATGATACATATATTTCCTGTCTGTGGGTCACTATGCTGGTGATCCTGTTTAAGAATGGCTTTCATTCTAAATGTGGATAGATAGATGCTTGAGAAGATGGAGCATCCCTGCTCCAGGCCCTGTGGTCTGGGTGGCTGCTGGCTGAGGGGCCACAGGGGCTTCAGAACCACTGGTCTCTGCACATCTGGACATCGTAGGCTGATTGCTGGCCGTTCAAGTTATTTTATCTGCTTTTAATTAGTAGAATCAGGGCACATCTACTTCAGTCATTTCTTTTTGAAAGAAAAACTTTAAAAAACAGGTCTAGAACAGAAAACTTACAGGAAAAAAGTTCTAAAGGTCACTGTGAGTTTCCTGAAAGAACAGGTAGGATTCTCCAGTGCCCTGCAGAGCAGCGCCACTCTTATTTTTGTTAAGTTTTGCAAGTTTCAAATATAAGGAGTTAAAATATTAGGTGCTCAATAAGGAGAATGTTTTATTATAAATTATGCCAGAGCACCCAGGCATTTTAAATACAGGGCCACTTGTGTCATACAGCTCTTAAATCAACCATGACAGCCTAAAAGATAGCCTTTTTCCTCACGTGAGACTGGCGGTAGGTCTTCTTGGCATCCGTATGCTTCAAGTAATCCCATCTCACTGCTCAGATATTCAGTAAGCACACATGTGCCCTTTCCTGCCAGCCACATGGTTGCTAAACCGTAGGTCTGTGGCAGAGAGGGGCAGACACAGGGTGGCCATGCCACAGGCCATCAAGAGAGGTCAGACAGTGCTGGTTGGGAGGGATTGGAGGCCCCCTTGAGCCGGGAGGAATGTCCCATGCTGGCTGCAGCAGCGGACTTGTGCAGGAGGGCAGGGGGGTGAGGCCCATCACTAGGCAGGAGTTTTCTGGAGTTTGGCACCCATGTGGGCAGGACTGGGAAAGAACAGGGAAGCGCGTGGCCACTCAGCTGGTGTAGATGAAGACTGAGGAACAGGTGGGAGCCGCCTTAGGGGAGATGAAGGGGGAGGGAGGCCGGATTTCCTATGGCCTGGAAGGCAGGGGACACTGTCTCCAGAGCCTCTGTCACACAGCAGGGTCCCCGCTATTCAGGACTGTACTCCTTAGATGGACACAGACTGACCCTCCCCCTCATTCTTTACAGACTGCCTGTTTCCGAGAAGAACGTGATGTGCTGGTGAATGGTGACTGCCAGTGGATCACTACACTGCACTACGCCTTTCAAGATGAAAATTACCTGGTATGTTTGGGTCTCCAGGAACTGAGGCTCTATCCGATGGCGGGTGGCTGAAGTTGTTGATTCCCTTGTGCTCTTCCTAAAAAATGAGTAAGACATTTGGAATTAAAAAAAAAGACTAGTGAGATTGTATACTTTGTTTTTCTAATCACTAGATAACCTGATTATTTTGGTCACTGGATTCATTACACTTAAATAAGCTGGGAGTAGGGACGCCTGGGTGGCTCAGTGGTTGAGCGTCTCCCTTTGGCTCAGGGTGTGATCCCAGGGTCCTGGGATGGAGTCCCACATTGGGCTCCCCGCAGGGAGCCTGCTTCTCCCTCTGCCTGTGTCTCTGCCTCTCTGTTTCTCATGAATAGATAAATAAAAAAAAAAATCTTAAAAAAAAAAAATAAGCTGGAGCTGTAAAACATTTTCCACCTTGAGTTATATATAGGAACAAGAGGGTGCTGTGGGGCTTATTACAGTGGCTCAGCTTTTAATGCCAAGCAAGTGGTCCACCTCTGCTGCTTGACAGCAGGCCTAGTATACTGCACTGGTTTGCAGTCTGCCCGGGTGAATGAGCTGGGCTTCCTGGGGCCTGCTGGCGTGGGTGTTTGGGGGACTCTTGTCATCCATTTCTTCTGACTTGAGCTGGCCTTACTTTTACTCTTGACCCAGCCCATCGTGTGATTCACAGGTATACTGGATATGAGTGTAGAGACCTGTTAAAGCAGACATGAGACAAGAGCTCACAAGTGAAGGGAAACTAAACATTTGGTCTCGGGCACTTTGAATTCCAAGAGTGGCTCTAGTTTTGCCTAAAACTAAAAATATCCTTACATGGATCTCTGGGTGTCAGGGCAAGCCCAGACCTCTGAGAAGTTGGTCTCTGCCTCACTCCTCTGGCCCACACCCGCTCGGCTCCAGCAGTGGCCACAGGGGCTTCAAGGGTCAGCACAGCCTCAGGGCAGGGACCCCTGTCTCCCTGAGCTTATCTTCACTAAAGTGATCCGTTTCCTACAGCAAACCTTACAAGCAACGAAGGGTCTCTCTTAGTCATCTTAAGAACAATCTATTTCAAACATCAGAAAAGTCCTTTAGATTTGTTATACTCTTTATTTAGAATTTAAAATAGGGACATCTGAGTGGCTCATTTGGTTGAACGGCTGACTCTTGCTTTCACTCAGTCCTGATCTCTGGGTCAGCCTCTGCGCTCGGTGTAGAGTCTGCTTGGGATGTTCTCCCTCTTCCTCTGCTCTCCACCCCTCCCATCCCCCAGGCATGTGTGTGTCTTCACTGTCTCTCTCTCTAAAATTAAAAAAAAATTTTTTTTAATATATATACTTGTTTCTAGAGAGGGTGCCGTCATGTTTACTGAGCAAAGGCACGTGGGTCACCTCAGTACGTCCTCCCAGGGCCCCCTAGCTTAGACCTTCATGGTTGTCACTACCTTTTAAATGAGACATCTGGAGCAGAAGGGATGAAGTCATTTGCCCAGGGTTGTCACACAGATGCAGGGGCTGAGCAAGGACCGCAGCCGGGGGCTGTGGCAGGAAGTGGTGCTCGGTGTCCTTCCCCACAGACCGCAGAGTCCTGATGCCCTGGGGCCCTCTCCACATAGCCCCCCCCCCCCCTCCCAGAGGGGACTGGCTCCAGCTCATTTCCGATTTGAATGAAGCTTCCGAGCAGTCTAGGCTATGTGGGTCTGTACAGAAGGAAAGCAACATGCCTTCCTGAGATCAGCATAGCATGTTGCAGTCTGAAATGTTAGATATTGCCAGGCTTATTCTGACCGAAGACAGTCAGTTAGGAATTCCAGCTGAGAAGCCATCTTCTGGAGTGTGTGGAGTTGCACAAATGGATGTGCAGTAGAAACTAAGGAGAAAGGAGGGCAGGGTTTTGGGGCTTTTTGGGTCCTTATACTGAGGTTGGTCAACCAGGATCTGGCTGCTGTCTCTGCTGCCCCCAAGTGGTGCGTTTGAGCAAGTTCCTCCTCTCTGGGATGGTGGCAGTTAGCACCTTTGTGGGGCTTGTGAAGCAGGCCAGGCAAGCTGTGCTAGGTGTCCCTCGTCATGTGGATTCGTTGGGCTCCCTTGCAGTGCCAGGTCGTGTTATAATTTCTATAGTAGGTATCCAAACTTGGCCTGTCATAAACATTAAACCTGTTTCACCCGTAACTAGAAGGGCATTGGCTTACTTAGAATCCTGTGTTACATGGCAGAGGAAAGAATTGGTTTAGTTCTTATTCCAAAAACAAATGTCTACGTGTCTGCTTTAGAAGCTCTTACAGTTTACTTTTCTTACAGATTCGTTTTCCAGGAGCCTATCAATCACATAGGCTACTGTACTACATTTTTCTTTTTCTTTTTAGATTTCTAGGTAGACCTGGAAACCGTTGAGATTCAGCTAGAGGTGGTGCTTGACTTATTCCTCCTGCTTTCTTTAGAGGCTGCAGAGTTTGGCTGTTCATTCACCTAGTCTCCCCTCACCCCGTGCGTGTCTGTCAGCAGGTGCTCTGGTCTTTGCCTCCATGTATCTATGATATCTACTCCATCCTCTCTGCCCTCCACAGTGCCTGTCAGCCTCACCTCCTGCCTGGACCCCCAGGCCTCCCAGCCCCTCTTCTGCTCTTGGCCTTCATTCTCTAGTCTCCTCTTCCTGGGCAGTCAGTGAAGACTTGTAAAGTAAATCAGATTGCAGCTTCCTAGCCCTTAGAGTGGGGCCTGGCCTCACCCCCACTCCTTGCTTCTTCTGTGGTTAGTGGTCTCTGAAATTATTGTGACTATACGCATGCTTACTTATAGTCTCTGTTTATCCCCTTGATGTCAGCTCTGTGGAGGAGCACCCCTTGCCTTAGAGGGCTCATGGCTGAGAGTGAATGAGCAAATGAGTGAGTGAACAGGGGAAAGCACTAGCTCTGTGAGTGCTATCCAGGGTCTTCCGTGAAACAGGAGCTGTTGCAGGTGTGAGTGAGGGGGGATGTAATTACACAGAACTCCTACCCTTGGACAGGTAGGCAACAGTGCTACAGTGCTGTGAGATCGGGCGGGGGGTGAGTCCTGAGAGCTGTTTGTGAGGCGGGATGGGAGGGTTGTCAGTACAAGTGCTTTTGAGAGCAGGGCCTAGAGTGAAGGCTCCTCTGTCAGATGAGCCCAACAGCATGGTGCCTACTCTCCTCTCTTATGAGGCACTGAGGGCTGTCTTTAGCATTGTGGGTCTAAAGATCCACTTGCCTGTGTTCAGATCCTAGCTGTGTCACTTGCTGGCTGGGTGACTTTGGGTGTATCCTCAGGCCTCACTTCACCTGTAAAATGGGATTGTGCAGGACTGCAGTGGACATTCACAGAGATTACAGGCGTAAATCAGAGCCTGAAAGCACAGAACATAGTAGTTGCTCACTGAGTGGAAGCTTGTATTTTTGGTAGGTTCTTAGTAAATATGAAGTGATTGTTTCTCTGGGTCAATAAACAAGGAAGTAGTATTTCCCCTCTGTTGGTTAGTTAACTACTCAGACCAGAGCATCTCTCTCCTCGAAGGAAAGTGGCTTCAGGGAAATGATTCCTCTGAGGCTAGGCCTGCCTGCTTCTCCAGCAGTCCCAGGGACTTGGTAGCCCCAGCAGTGTGTGGGGCAGCTGCCACCCTGACTCTAGCTGTGATGGCCTTACCCATCCTGGACCTCCCTGACCTAGACACTCCCATCAGGCATCAGAGCATTCAGGGTGCTACACCAAGAGGCTGTCCTCTGACAGAAGGCCACCCTGTACCTCCAGCCCTGGGACGAGCTGGCTCCCAACGGAGGGACACCTGGCACCTGGGCCTTTTTCTTTTGTACTTTAATTGCTACATAAGCAGTAGACGTTCTGATTTTTCGTGGGAATGTACTCAAAAATAGCACCCTTTCAGCTTGTTCATGGGATTGGCTTTCTAATAAGAGCTGCTAGTTTCATGTGGTTTTAGATAACTCACCTTCCTCCTCTGGTCTGGTGTCTTCTTCCTGTGATGTAAGGGCCTGGAGAATTATTTTAAACCCAGTAGAACTTGATAGATCACTAAACGTGTCTCTTCTTTGGGTCTCTAGCTTTTTTTTTTTTTTAAAGATTTTATTTATTTCTTCATGAGAGAGAGACAGAGACATAAGCAGAGGGAGAAGCAGGCCCGATGCAGGACTCCATCCCAGGACCCCAGGATCACGCCCTGAGCCAAAGGCAGATGCTTAACCACTGAGTTACCCAGGCATCCCTCAGTCTCTAGTTTTTATTGTGCCTTCTCCAGCACCAGACCGTTTGGTCACTTTTTCCATTGATTAAACATACTATCTATTGAAATTTGTTCTCTGCCAAATGCCTAACTTGAAAGTACAGCAGTATTATGATACATCAAAGGGAAATCTTGGATGACATAGGAGCAAGCCATGGATTAGACGTAAAGAGCCAGAAACTTCCATGGTGGAAGTTTGGCCTTTAGTTTTCAGGCTTAGTGCTGACTAAATACTCTGTTTTCTCCCATCTCTTCCCAATTTGTAGTACTTAGTCATGGATTACTACGTGGGTGGTGATTTACTGACCCTGCTCAGTAAATTTGAAGACAAGCTTCCAGAAGATATGGCAAGATTCTACATTGGTGAAATGGTGTTGGCCATTGATTCCATCCATCAGCTTCACTACGTACACAGGTAATCACCTCTAACATTTTACAGAAACTGCATTTAATGTGTTAAAACACCCTTTCAGAGTTTTCTGTGTCACAGACCCCAGGTTGCAGGCCACCCAGAGAGATTGTGCAGTTAGCAGGTCCTCACTTTGAGCTGCCCCAGTGCCTGGCACCAGGAGATCTTGGCCTTACTGTGACAATTATGATGCTCGAGTGTCAGCCACCTGAAGCCACCTTTGCTATTTACCTGACATTGGCTGACCCTCTCCCTTGCTGTTCCTTCTCCCTGGGATGCCCACCCACCCTCTAGCTCATGATTCCCTATTTCTGCTTTCTCAGAACGCCTTCCCTATTCCATGGCCCCCCAACAAAACACAGAGGAAAATGAAGCAGAGGAGGTGGGCTCACACCACGGGAGCCTGCACACGAATGTGACTGGCTCTCAGGGAGGGGTCAGTGTGGCTGGGTGCCTCCTGTGGTCTGGGTCTCTTGCTCCCCTGTGAGGGTGCTGCGTCTGCCTCTTCCTGTTGTTTAAGGCCACGAAATCAGTCTGGCAGGGGGTTGTTGTTTTGTTTCATTTTTAGCAAAGTCAGATAGTTGTACACAAGTCTCCTGCCTTTTGCCCGGATTCCACTGGCCACCAGTAGCTTGTCAACTTTTTAAACTGTTCCTTCTGGTATTGACCTTATATTTCTAAATAACAGGTCTCTCTTGCTGTTCTTTTTTGCAGAGGAGGGAGATTAGATCACATCTATTAAAATGGGGATTTCCTCTTTACAGCAGTCTCTCTCCCAGCCCTCTCTCCCACACACGCTCTCCTTCCTCTCCTCCCATGTCATCCCAGTCCATAATCGGTAACTTTTGGTTAAATTGGCGTTTGCTGTTCATGTTACAGTGCCTGTGTAAATATTACAGATGAGCCTTGCAGTTACAGTATTTACACCTGCATAAACTATCTCTTCCAGCGTTAATAGCAGCCCAGTTTGTTTGTTTTTTCTTTAAGATTTTATTTATTTATTCATGAGAGACAGAGAGAGAGACAGAGACATAGGCAGAGGTTGAAGCAGGCTCCATGCAGGGAGCCCGACGTGGGACTCCATCCTGGGACTCCATCCTGGGACTCCAGGATCACGCCCTAGGCCAAAGGCAGGTGCCAAACCGCTGAGCCACCTAGGGATCCCCAGACCTGGTTTTTCATAAGCATACTTTTCAGTGGCAGCCAGCTAATGATCTCCAAACACCGTGACCAAATTATAAAGCTGTGCATACACAGACATAGCAGGTAGCCCCAGTCCTATTTTTCTTGGAGCTGCCTCTGCCTTTTTTCCTGTTCCCTTCGGCCCTGGGTGCTCCTGAGTCTAGTGCTCTGCCCTCATTCTGAGAGCTCTTGCCCCTGGGCAGGTTCCCTTCCCATCTCCCTGGGGTCAGATCCCTTGTTTTGAGTCACACATCTTCCTTTCTTGGTTCATTCTTTCGATTCAGTAGCAGATATTCTCTGTAGTTTCTGGAAAAGGAGGCTCCTGAGATCATTTTTTTGAGATTGGTGTCTTAATCCCATCCACATGTGTGACTGATGGATGCGCTGGTATGGAATTTTAGATTGGAAATCACCTTCTCTCAGGACTGGGAGGGTGTGACTCTCCCTCTTTGGGAGGCTCAGGCCACCATACTCCTGTGGCGTTGCAGCATGCTCGGCTGCTGTCCTGCCTGGGGCCCGGCCTCTGCCCCTGTCAGGAGATTTTCCTCAGCAGACGCAGCTCCTGCTCCAGGAGTAGTAGCCATGGACCCAGTTTGAGGAGAACAGCCCTTCCAGTCTTGCCATGAGTGTTACCTCACTGTTCGGCAGGGAAGCCAAGGTGCAGGGGTGTGGGACAGCTTGCCTTCAGCCACAAGTCCTCCCCAGGCATCAAGCTGCAGGTCCCATGTGTCACAGAGTAAGCAGAGGGAGCTGCCCCCAAATCACTGTTGCTTTTTTTAGGGCGATGGGGTTTGGGACAAGGGATTTTCTCTTTTTTTCCATGGATCCCTGAGTATCGTTGTGCCTGCTAAACCGATCATTGTAGTTGTTTTCAACCTGTGATTTTATGTTCTACCTTTCTGACAGACTGTGCCCAACTCCTACCAGAGATAAATGTCTTTGCATTTGTCACTGATCTCCAGGGAAATTAATCTGACCAACTTATTAACAGTTTATTCTTTCCCTGTTTTCCCTAATTAGAAAGCTTTCTCTTTATTTTCTTAATTGGCTATGTAGAAGCTTCACTCTGTTGTTTGGCCTCCAGGCATAGTAGGAGAATTAAATACGTAGCTAGCACCCCCCCCCATCCAATACTCAGAATTCAGACTTAGCGCTTGAATGACCCAGGCTGAAACCAGAAGGCTTTGCATTTTTGGTAGAAAGTTCAAAGTCAGGTTGTGTAGAAAGTCAGTCCCACCCCACCCCAGGCATGGACATGGTGTAAGGGGGTTGGAACTGCTTTTGGTAGGGCCAGAAATAAGTGGGCTCTGTCCACACGAGTGATAGCACGGCTGCATTTATTTATATTTTTAAAGAATTTTATTTATTTTTTTATTCATGAGAGACACAGAAAGGCAGAGACATAGGCAGAGGGAGAAGCAGGCTCCCTGCAGGGAACCCGATGTGGGACTCGATCCTGGGACTCCGGGATCACGCCCTGAGCCGAAGGCAGACACTCAACCACTGAGCCACCCAGGCGTCCCAGCTCTGCTGCATTTAACAGACATGATCCGGGCCCTGTGCCATAGCCCTGGGCCCTCTTCTGTGCTTGCACATGGGCTGTGGTGACCTCAGGCTGTGCACCCCACCCCCCACCCCCCTGGCTGGGCTTCTGCTGCAGCAGAACAGCTGCGGCCCAGCTTTGTGGCAGGGGAAGCAGTGGGCAACCAGGAGCAGGGAGCTTGGCACCCAGGCTTCCTGAGAGGTCAGCCCTGGATCCCAGCAAAGGCAGGAACGAAGAGTCACAGATGTAGAAAGGCAGGTCGTTGGAGAGAACAGACAGCATGGCTTCCGAATGAAAGAAGAGTGGTGTGGTTTTATGAAAAGGAATATTCAGAGAACAAAAACGGTCTTGGCAGAGGAAAAACTAGAACAAGGAGCTGCGTGGAAGAGATGCAGGATAGCGCAGAGGAAACCTGACCAAGATGGAGAGCCAGGGTGGGGAGCAGGTGGTTGGGGCAGTTCTGCAGCACCTCCTGAGGAAGGGCTCTGATTCGGTCCTGAAGAGGCCTTCCTGTGCTCCCAAGAGCTGCTTACTTATTCATGTGTCTCTCTGCCCCAGTGGATTGAGAACATCCTCATCGTGTACTCACTCCTTGTACAGTTGGTCTGGTTTTGGACATTCTGTTCTGTCCTGTTGTCTGTCTGCACCAGAGCCATGCTGCTTTAATCATGGATGCTGAGCCCGTGGAGGCCTAGTTGCCCCATCAGACCCCTGCTTTCTGCTTAGGGTTTTCCTGGTTGTCCTTATGCAGTAACTGATCCATGTGGCCTTCTGTATCAACCTGTCTGGTTCCAAAAAAAAATAGGACATTGGGAAATTTTTCATGTGATGGGCCCATCAGTCTGTAAATACAGGCCCTTTTTTTTACTTCTGTGAAGTTCTCTCAGATTGTAGTTCCAAGTATTAGTTATGTTTTATTGTTTCAATTTCTTTGGGAACTCCGGTTAATTATATTTTGGGTCTTCTTAGCCTGTCTTCCACTTCACTCCAACTGCCCTCCATCTGACTCTTTACACTGCTTTGTCTCCCTTTTATTCTTCTAGATCTTTCCCTCTCTTTCTTTAATGCCTTTCATCACATCTTTATTTGAACTTGTTTTCCTTTGGGCACCTTATAATTTAGTCATGATATCTGGTAAGATTTTGATTTTTTTTTCTGTTTCTTCCAGAGTTAAGTCAACTCTTTGTTTCTTCCCGTTTTTGTCTGGTTCTGTTGTTAGTTTGTATTTTCCTGACTCATTGAGGGTTTGTTTTGTTTTTTTTTTTTCTCTCCTGTTTCTGTTTATTTCAGTTTGGCGTGCTGGTTACTGTCGTAGGCCTGGGGTCGAGTGTAGCCCCTGGCACAAAGGAGACACTCAGGAAACCTTGTCAGCAATGTGGTGGGAACAAGAGTGGCGTGTCACCCGATTGGGAATTAGCTCATGCTAGGAGTGAGTGGTAGTGGTGCTGACCACCATTCATACCCAAGCAAAGCATTACGGGGAGACATTTTCCTGAGATTGTCATGGCTATCCTGAAATGACATTGCATTTGCTCAGCTGGTATACTGCTAGTTAAGGGCTTTGACCTCCCTAATGTGTAGCGTGGAAATGGTTAATTGATTTTTTTATTTTACTAACAGAGACATCAAGCCTGACAATGTCCTTTTGGACGTGAATGGTCATATCCGTCTGGCTGACTTTGGATCATGTTTGAAGATGAATGACGATGGAACTGTAGGTATTTTGTTGGAGATTTTCTGTTTGATTTGGGGTATTGCTTGTAATTAGAAAGGACTTAAAATTTCACCTTGAGATCCAGTTAAGAAACCAAGGTTTGAATGTGAATTTAAAAAGATAAATCGAGGGATCCCTGGGTGGCTCAGCGGTTTAGCGCCTGCCTTTGGCCCAGGGCACGATCCTGGAGACCCGGGATCGAATCCCACGTCGGGCTCCCGGCATGGAGCCTGCTTCTCCCTCCTCCTGTGTCTCTGCCTCTCTCTCTCTCTTTCTTTCTCTATCATAAATAAATAAATAAATCTTTAAAAAAAAAAAAAAAGATAAATCGATTTAAGAGAGAGTTGAAATGTTCTACTTAAGTCTAAAACATCTTTTTTGCTTTCTGTGTTTATAAAAGTAATGTATATACCTTTTCAGCTAGGGGGCTGTCAGGGTTCCTTGCATGGCTAGGCAGCTAAAATCACATCACTGCTCAAAACTCCGGTGCAGGCTGGTCAGGTTCACTGTGACTGCCCCCTCACCCCCCCCATTTCTGTCTGCAGGCAAGTAACTTCTTGTCAGGGTTTTCTCTCCGTGGGTGTGTTAGATCTAGAAGCAGAGGTCCTTGATGCAAGGCTTTACTCTCTTTCCACCAAGCTGGTCTCTTATTTCTCCATCTATTTTTTTTTTTAAGATTTTATTTATTCATGAGAGAGAGAGGGAGAGAGACAGAGACAGAGACACAGGCAGAGAGAGAAGCAGGCTCCATGCAGGGAGCCCGATGTGGAGCCCAATGTGGGACTTGATCCTGGGTCTCCAGGATCACACCCTAGGCTGAAGGTAGAGCTAAACTGCTGAGCCACCCGGGCTGCCCTATTTATCCACCTATTGATGAGTTGATATATTGGTGCTATCCTCAAATCCAGTCTTTGATGACAAGACCAGTGGCCTTGGACTGAGCTCTAGAATGTTGGTTACCTTTCTCACTTGCACGTGAGGAAACTCCTCCTGTGTTACCACCTCATGTTCCAATCTGCCCACTGCCCACTACAAAATCCTACAGCCGAGCTGCAGAGAAGTGACTTTGGTCATGTGACTCAGCCTGACTTGGGGTGCTGCTTATGCCGCATGGCCCTGTCCTCTGTCACGACCCAAAGGAGAGTCTGGCCTTCATGGGACAGACCCTCAGTCTTTTGGACTCTGTTCTCCATGTGCTTCAAGACCAGTCTGATTTTTCAGATGACCTACTCCCTCTTGGTTTCTCTGTGGTGATCGCTGCCCTCTCTGGCCATAGCTTTCTGTAGACATGTCACTGTGTTGAGGCCTGTTCCTGCTAACATCAGTAGCTGAGGGACTATTCTTTCCCTTTGGGGGGAGTCTTAGCCTTCTGGTTCCCCATCTGGGGAATTCCTCAGCACCCAGCTAGTGCCTGGACCTACTTCCAGATGTTCCCATCTGGGAGATTAAGGGTAGGCTCTGAGTGAGCAGCCTTATTAGCATCCCTGGGAGCTAGAATTTGTTTAATGAGAGCCCCAGTGGCCTATGTGCACACGTAGGTTGAGAAGGACCGGTCTGAACACCACGTGGCCCCTGGACCACACTTTGGGCAATAATGACAGAGCATGTGGGAAATGCCACCCTTTGGGGATTGCAGTGCCATTAGGGGGCTGAGGTGGGCATTTGGGCGTGGAGAGACCAGGCATGCGAGACAATTCTCATGTGTTCTGGAAACTGCCCAATGTTTGGTGCTACAGGAGAACAATTATTTGCATTAAATTTTGACTTACTAGGTTTTTTAATTGTGATCATGTATCAGTTTTATTTCGTGATTATTTCCTTATTTGTTCCGATTTTAGAGAAAGTAGTTAGGAATTTGGCATTAGCGCTACCCCCAGGGTTTCCCTCCAACACTGCCCTCTCCCCTAAGGTTCAATCCTCCGTGGCCGTGGGCACTCCTGACTACATCTCGCCAGAGATTCTACAGGCGATGGAGGACGGCATGGGCAAGTATGGCCCCGAGTGTGACTGGTGGTCTCTGGGCGTCTGCATGTATGAGATGCTGTACGGAGAAACGCCGTTCTACGCAGAGTCGCTTGTGGAGACCTATGGAAAGATCATGAACCATGAAGTAAGACGCCGCATTTCCATGTCCTGTTGGTTCGAGGCCTGGAGGTGGGAGGGCCTCTAGGAAGCTGTTAGCATCTTCGGGGAAGAGATGATAGGGCTGGAGGGGGCTGCTGACCACCAGACAGGAGCAGAGGGAGTTAGGGGGTGGAGTCCACACAGGCTGCCGACATAGGAGGTGCAGGTGTAAGGGGAGGAGAGCTGCATGGTGGGGTCAGGGCCCAGGAGAAGCAGGCATCCGTGCTGACTGCATGGCCTTGGGGCAACGGGGTGAGGAGCAGTTGGGCAGTTCCACCTATGGCTCTGGATTCCTCAGTTGTCAGGACTGGGCCACACGCCCCTCTGTGGCAGCGTCCCTCCGCCTCCCAGATCCTGTTCCATTTCCCTTTCCAGCTGTGCGGTTTTCACTCTGACCTTCCCCCCGCTCCCACCGCCTCCCCTCTATTCCTCATACCATTTGCTCTTCCACCTCATGTTTCTCTCATCTGTTTCTCTTGGTCACGTGTTTCTTCCTCACACCGCCTCCTCCCTCTGCCAGCATGCTCTCAGCATCCTTCCACACCTCCCAAGGATGGCCCTCTCCACTGACCTGTCCTCAGCCCTGTCCCCCACTAACTATTTGAGTGGGGAGCAGATTAACCCTGAAATGGTGGGGGGATTTTCCATTTAACTCAAATCAGAGCAAGCCATGTTTGTAAAAAATACTTTTCCCAAAGTAGAAATAAATGTTTTCACTTGTAAATGAATATACACTTCCCATAAAATGGTCAGACAACACAAAGGTGCAGAGGGTAGGTGGTGGAAATCACTGCCTCCACTTCTTAGTGATAAACCCTATCAAAGTACAGAACGGGCCTCAGTGAACTATAAATTGCTGTGGGTGCTGAGCTTGAGCTCCCTGTGGGGCCTGGTCTGGTGCTTTCTTTGTGCCTACTTACTTGATTGTCATGCAGCCCTGTGACATGGTGCTCCTGCCGTCCTTGTTTCTAGATCACAGAGGTGGAGCTGGGCCTTGGCACCCAAGCTTGCTGCTGTGCTGGGCGTTTGTGGGGCAGGATGGTGTGTGGGGGGGAATGTTTGGTTGGATGGCATCACATCACATATAACCAGGGGGTTTTGTCTGGCTTTTTGTGCTCTGTCTACCCAGTACACAAAAACACACCATTCTCTTGGGTGTGCGTGTGGGGGGCGGGTGTTTGGGTGTGGGGTGTTTGTGTGTGTGTTGGGTGTGTGTGGGTGTGGGTGTGGTGTGTGTGGAGTGTATATGCGTGCACGCACCGTGTCTCTTTTTAACAGATTTCTTTTTGATGAGCATTTAGGCAATTTGCGGTTTACTTGGTCAGAATATAATGCTGTTGTGAACATGTCAGGTGTTCTTTTTGTGACGGTTTCTGTAGAATAAAATTTTCAGAGTGGAATTGCTGTGGGTACTGGCATACGCACTCTCAAGGAGCTGAGCCAGCCTGTTCCACTGCAGTGTGTAGTCTGCGTCCTTTGCCACTTCGATGGGTGACAGTCTATCGTTCTAATTTATGTGTAAGGTGGCAACAAGTCTGCCATGAATGAAACCAGCAAAACTAAGGATTTTCTCATTTGCCTTTCTGGAATTCAGTTCACTGGCTATGGCTTGCATTTAGTTACTGTGAAATTAGGAATGACTGTTGCTTTGGAGTGGTTGCCTCTGTCTTGTTTCCTGTAACATCTATAAATCTTCCATCTTTCTGAGTAAGTTTTCATCCCGTGTCCACCGACCTCCCACCCCCCAGGAGCGATTTCAGTTTCCATCCCACGTCACCGACGTGTCTGAAGAAGCCAAAGACCTCATTCAGAGACTCATCTGCAGCAGAGAGCGGCGGCTGGGCCAGAATGGCATAGAGGACTTCAAAAAGCATGCGTTCTTTGAAGGTCTGAACTGGGAGAACATACGGAACCTGGAGGCACCTTACATTCCTGATGTGAGCAGCCCTTCTGACACCTCTAACTTTGATGTGGATGACGACGTGCTGAGAAATATTGTAAGTGTAAACCGTCTCTCGTGCTGTATCCTCGTAGGTCTGAATATGGAGAGTGTTCTGTGGACGGTGTTGTTCCCAGTGTGATCGGTCTTAGGACTGTGTTGGTTCCAACTTTAAAAGATCTGGCAATTGTTTTCAAGAAAATACACCTTTTATTCCAGCCTTCAGCTTGGTCCTTAATGTCCCTTCTAAAGAATAAGGGTTACAGGCACACCTCATTTTAATGCGCTTTGCAGATACTGGTTTTTTTTTTTTTTTTTTTTTTTTTTTTACAGACTGAAGGTTTGTGGCAACCTTGCCTCCAGCATATCTGTGGGCAGTTTTTCTAACCACATCTGCTCACTTCTGCATCCCATGTTGGTGATTCTCACCGTGTTTCAGATTTTTTCAGTATTAATGTGTTTGTTACAGTGATCCATGATCGGTGCTTAGGACTTACTGAAAGCTCAGGTGATGGTTAGCAGTTTTTAGCAGTAAAATATTTTTAAATTAAGGTACATACTTTATTCTGACGGTGCTGTTGCACACGTAATAGATTGTAGTGTAGTGTGAACTCGATTTTTACGTGGGCTGGGAAAGTAAACAATGCACTTGACTTGCTTTGTTGAGATAGTCACTTTATCATGGTGGTCGGGAACCGGACCCGAAATGTCTCCGAGGTACACATGACCTCAGCTGAAGTAAAACTGAGTTGAACGGCTCCTTTCCAGACCTCATCAGACATACTTGTGCTGTAGTTTCATGGCATTTGGCAGTGTCACCAATGCTCCACTTAAAGCTTCACCTCAGCCCTGTCACCACTTCCAGACTGCGAGGGGCCTGGCCTGTGCCCCCATAGTGGACTTGCAAGCCCCTGGGGCCCCAGTCCCCAGGCATGAGCGCACAGGCTTCCTGCTGTCATGTGTTCTCTCTGTTCTGTTCTCATGTGTGTTTCTTTGTACAGCAGGGGTTTAGGAGCAGCAGTGACCATGTGTGGGTTCCGAGTCCTCCCACTGATGTCTTGGGTCCTCCAGGTGGGGTCCTGGTTCTGGGGCTGCCCAGTGTTTGGCTGGTCCAACGGGGCCTCTGCTGTACCAGTTGGTACTTTTAGCTCCAGAGAGTTTTGCTCAGAGGCTGTAAGGTTGTTGTGACCTGGTTTGCGGGTAGAGGACCTGAGGTTCATCCAAGTAGAAGAAAGGTCTTGATTGCTCCCTAGAGAATTAGTCAAATAAGAGCCAAGCCATAGACCGCACAAAGTAGTGTCGCTGTGGAAGGGGTTTTCCTAGACTCTAAAGAAACTATTTACATGCTGACATTTCCCAGATGAATTATAACTTTGGCTTCGTGTTTGATGAAGGATCCTAAAACTGAAAGAGAAGAGTTCACAATACATTTACCTAAGATACTCTACCTTCTGCCTTTGGCCTCTGTCTCTGCCGAGAGCCTGGGAACCCTCAGCCTCTGCCCCCATGCCTCCAGGTGGTTGTGCTCCTGCCCCGTCTGCTCGCCTCTGTGCAGGGCCGTGTCAAGCAGTGGCTCCTGTGGCTTCAGCAGGTTTGGCGTCACAGGTGTGATGCAAGTTGGGCCTGTGACAGTATCATCATCTGAAGCAGTGTGTGTGTTCTCTTAACTGCATTGTGCATGCAGCAGGCACTGCCAGGCCCAAGAACTGTAAACCTGCCAGTGCTGCGCTCGCTCCCTGGCGGGAACACTGTGTACTCCAGGATTCTCTGTTCTGACCCCTGACTTCACTGATTTGTAACATTCTTTCCTTTTGTTTGAACACGGATTTCATTTTGTTGTATGTGTTCTTATGCAGGATATATTACCTCCTGGTTCTCATACGGGCTTCTCCGGGTTACATTTGCCGTTCATCGGTTTTACATTTACAACAGAAAGGTAGGTCTGGATTTATCATTCCCCAGGCAGAGCCTTCCCTTGGGCTAGATGGGCAGTCTGAATTGGGGAGGGGGGATGTTCCTGTGCGGGTGTGTGCCTGCATCGGTGTTGGGGGGTCATGATCAAGGGAGCTGTGGACAGATTTGTCCTTTAAATGGGACACCTGATGACTACACAGTGACATGTAGCAGGGTCAGGCGACGACTTCTACAAACAGGAGACTCTTCTCCTATCTCTGTTATATAGTCTACTGCTTTTTTAACAACGCTGTGAAAATATGAAACCCATCCTTGGCTCATGGGAGGTAGTTTGCTGACTTCTGACTTACAGACCATGAGTGTTGGCAAGATTTATTCTGAGAGAATGTCAGTGGCCGAAGCTAGCAGCCCTGTTCCCTGCTCATGCCCTACTTTCATAAGGATTTTAGCCACAGCTCTGTAGCTTCCACCATGGAGCTGGAGCACAGTCCCAGGCTTAATGGAAGAGGCGAGAGCAGAAGCCCCAGGTGTAGCTCCAGCACCTGAGGACCATGGTGACTATTTGTACCTGTCAGCCTCTCTCTTGAATGGGCCTCTTTGCCGAGCTGTCGCTGGCTTTTAAAGAACCTGAGGCAGGAGGAAAGGCAGACAAAATGAAACAGATGGAATCACTCAGTGCCTGAAGGAGGGCCACACACTTGACTCCAGGTACCTTCTAGCAGCTCCTACGTGCATTGATGAGAGTTCCTTCAGGAGGAGGTTGTTTCTGCTTGAGCTCATAGGAGCTCCCTTGGTGTGAGGTGCCAGGGTTAAGCAGCACTAGAGCCAAAGTGATAGTTGATGCTTTGTAGTCCACAGGAAGCGGTCCAAAATGCAGTAGGCATAATGACCTATTAATCTTGCTTACAGAGGTTCTTGATTTTTCTGGGCCATTCTAGCTCAGTAGGTACTTGTTAAACCTTCAGGTTCCAGGCCCACCTACCAAGGCTCTAGTATGACAGGTCAAGCCCAGGTCTCTCCTTCTGGAACAGAACCCATGGTGCTGGCGTAGCACAGCATTCTTGAGCCACTTTTGAGAATCAGTGGCCAGGCCCTTCCATAAACGTGTGTGTGCTGGGTGCCTTTGCTGGACTTCTGAGTGTAGCAGTACTCAGGAGTCTCCCTGGCATCACTGTCACATTAAAAACAAGAACTAAATAATTTGTGGACCTGCTCAAGAACTAAGCTCTGAGTGAGAGAATCACCTTGGGCTTTCATAACTGTGTGTGTGGTATGCACTTGGTGGTCACTGGTCAGTAGCTGTGCCACGCACAGTGCTGGAGTTGAGAGAACCAGACAGGTTGTTCAGTCTGCAGGGGAGGATGAGCCCCAGAGGATTGAGGGGCCCATTCCCTGAAATTCTCAGCCAGTCAGTGGCAGAAGCAGGAAGCCCTTGGTGGCCTCAGTGTCCAGGGCCATCCCCTGGGCCCTCTGCCGGGCCCCCGCACCCAGCTACCCACAGGATACCATCTCCTGTTACATTTCTGGTTGAGCATAAGTGGTGACGTAGAAATTACATTCCCTCCTTTGCAGAGGGGTTTTCTTTGACCACCTTAGAGGGCACGTTCTTGTTAATCACCCTGTCATCCACTAATTAGCCATAAGGGAGACTCTGAATTCTGGCTCGATAAATAATAGTCTTTTTCACAGGTATTTTGTTTGCCTGTTTGGAAGACTTGTCTTTTGCCCCAGGAAGTTTTAAAATGCTGATGAACTCACTGAATTCTCAGTAGATCAGAAAACCCTATTGCTTTATTGCAGCTGTTTTTCTGACCGAGGCTCTCTGAAGAGCATAATGCAGTCCAGCACATTAACCAAAGACGAGGGTGTGCAGCGGGACCTGGAGAACAGCCTACAGGTGGAAGCTTATGAAAGGCGGATCCGGAGGCTGGAGCAGGAGAAGCTGGAGCTGAGCAGGAAGCTGCAAGGTGAGGGCAGCGCCCAGCCTCCCGCGGCCTCGGCCCACTTGCCCTCGGCGCTGGCCTGCCCTCACGCCCTGTCTCCCTCCCCTAGAGTCCACCCAGACCGTGCAGTCCCTGCACGGCTCCACCCGCGCCCTGGGCAGCTCGGCCCGGGATAAGGAAATCAAAAAGCTAAACGAAGAGATCGAGCGTCTAAAGAATAAAATAGCAGGTAGGTGTTTTAATGATAACTGCCTGGTCTCTGTTCTTGGGCATTCATCCCTTTGGGGAAAATTTTCAGTCCTTTTCGTAAGGTGAAAAAGGGGGAAAAAAAAAAGCTTTGGCTTCAGTGCACCTACTTAGAGGTCTCCTGTTTTGTCCGTTCACTTGAGGTGATTTCTGCACCTTGCTTAGCCCACATAATAGGATTTTATAGTTGCAGCTAGAATCTGTTTCTAGTATCTCATCCACAAACCTTCACAACATTTTACATTTCTCTGTCTTGATTCCTCTCCTTGTAGCCCTGAGACAGAATTGCCACAGCTTACTTCTTCCCAAGGCTTTCCTTGGTGACCTGGCCCACTTTCCTCAGTGTTGTAGGTGTGGATCTGTCCTTCCATCCATCTTCTGTGGTTCCTAGATTATCAAAGCTTCCTACTCCGATCACTCTTTAGTCTTAGCCTGACACATGTGTCAGCCTGGCAGTTGACTCTTGTCTCACCCTATTCTTTCTCTCCTTTTCCTGCCTTAGAAACCGCCCCCCTCCCACCCCGTCCTGATGCTGAAAAGGGCCCAGGTGAGTCAGTTACACACTGAGGCTTCCTGCGCCCCTCAGCTGCCCCGTGCTTGCTTGCACTGAGACAGGAGGACCCCCAGCCCTTGGGGCAGAGCCGTCACCTACCTATGGTCAGCTCATGTGGGTGGCTGAGCACATGACACTTGACACAGCAGGTTACCTGTGTGAGGAAGTGAGAAAGCTGCTAAATGATAGAGAGCATGAGGAATGATTAAATAATTCACTCTCAGGAAGTCACATGGTCTATTTTCCCTATCGCTCAGATTCAAACAGGCTTGAGCGGCAGCTTGAGGACACGGTGACCCTTCGCCAAGAACACGAGGACTCCACACATCGGCTGAAAGGCCTGGAAAAGCAGTACCGCGTGGTGCGACAGGAGAAGGAGGATTTTCACAAGGTAGTTCAGGATGTAGTTTAACGTGAGAAAGATTTAAATGATTTCGAGGTTGTGAGGTTGAAGTTGTGCAGAGGTCTGAGGGCCTCTTCCAGGACCCTTGTTTGTGTGTGTCCTGGCCTGTGCTGCCTGCAGCCCCTGAGAGGCAAGATTGCCCAAGGATCCTGCTGGCCACTCCGCCTCCTGGCTGGCTGTGAGGTACCCTGCTACAGCCAGCACACACTTTGCAGTGCTCGTCCTGGCTCCTGACCACCCTGCCCTGGGTGCTATACCCCCTATGTGAAAGTAAGGACATGATGGTGTGGAGGCCTTGAGGCTCCCCATGGAGGGTCTCTCTCAGGGTCCACAGCAACCAACCCAGCTAAGGTCACCTGCTTGACTCTGGTGCCAGAGTCCTCACCCTTCCCACTCCATCAGGCCACCTGCAGTGGCCTCTCCCCAACCCCCTCTTCTTTCAGAAGTGAGCTGTTCCTTATGACAGGGCATTGCAAGACAGATCATTTGTTGAAATTTGTGCAGTTCCCTTTAAATGTCTTTTATAAATTTGATTTTCAGTAAAATACATCAAACCGTATGTTTAGATACCAGTGTGTTCATACAACACGATCCTATTTTCTAAAATATATTCACTTATACACTTAAGTCGTTAAGTCTATAGTTTATGATCTGTTTTCTAAAATGTGCAGGGTTTCAAACCCAGATTGTTCAGTTCACCACGGTATCCTACCACGGCGCCTTGTCTGGAAGCGCAGCGTGGGACAGGAGGCCCCGCATTACTCTAGCTAGCCTGGCCCAGAACAGCGTGGTGGAGGCAATCCCCTCCTCGTGGTGGGAACCACCATGCTAATCTGTTCAGATCCGCTACTTCCAGTACCAGACCAACAGGTGCCACAGTGACTGTGCCACCCAGTTGTTGAGGAATCAGCTGCAGGGAGGTGAGGCTCCTAGGACAGCCGGTGGTGAGGCCATGTCACCCATGCAGCCAGAGAGACAACCACTTCCAAATCTCTCTCTGGTGAGGGGTTAGGTGTTCAATGATCGTTTTTGTGTGATTCCTTATTTTGGTGGAAATCTTAGGCTTTTCATACGTAACATGTACTTTCCTGATACTGCTATTTAAATAACTGGATTGATGACCACATTCATGCTTCATCCACCTTTGTGATTGTATGGATGGATTAGGGAAGGGGGTGTTGAAACTGGTGAGCCAGACTTGCCACTGTGAGCAAGCCTCCAAGCTGGCTGGGGGAGCTTGAGCTTCCGGTTGCCATGTGGTTGCGGAGTCTTCCCTGGAGTGAGGTTGATGCTTAGCACCTCAGCTCAGGTGTGCTTTTTCCAGGCTGCTCATAGCTGTGCTGGGGCTGAGCAAAGGGCTTTTTCCAAAGAGGAGAGGTTTTGGATCTTGGCCATGGTCCGTAACCAGCGTTTGCTGGGGAAGAGTGAGCTTCCAGCCTCCCATGTCTTTGTTAAGCAAATATAAAACATCTGTCATTCTTTCTATTCAGCAATTGGTTGAAGCTTCAGAGCGATTGAAATCCCAGGCCAGAGAACTCAAAGATGCCCACCAGCAACGAAAGTTGGCCCTACAGGAGTTCTCAGAGCTCAATGAGCGCATGGCAGAGCTCCGCTCCCAGAAGCAGAAGGTGTCTCGGCAGCTCCGGGACAAAGAGGAGGAAGTGGAGGTGGCCATGCAGAAGATTGACTCCATGCGCCAGGAAATCCGCAAGTCTGAGAAGTTCAGGAAGGAGGTAGCTTTTTAGCTGTTTCAGGGATTGTGCTATTTGGACTTTTATAAGATCTTTTTTTTTTTTTTTTTTAATTTTTATTTATTTACGATAGTCACAGAGAGAGAGAGAGGCAGAGACACAGGCAGAGGGAGAAGCAGGCTCCATGCACCGGGAGCCTGATGGGGGATTCGATCCCGGGTCTCCAGGATCGCGCCCTGGGCCAAAGGCAGGCACCAAACCGCTGCGCCACCCAGGGATCCCTAATAGTTTATTTATTTGAGAGAATGCATGAGCTGGGGGAGGAGGCAGAGGGAGAAGGAGAAGTAGACTCCCCATTGAGCGGGGAGCCTGATATGGGGCTCCATCCCAGCACTCTCAGGTCTACTACCTGAGCTGAAGGTAGGCACTTAACCGCCTGAGCCACCCAGGTGCCCTGGACCTTTGTATGATCTTAATAAAACATCTTGGAGAATTTAGCTTGAATACTATAAATTACTTTAAAATCTTAAATTTTATGAGAAACCAAGTAAGTTGACCTGCCAAGTATTTATTTTGTATTTCTCAGCCCTCAGTATCTATTTGTGAAATTATTAAGAGATGTTCTAGGGTCCTGATTTTTAAAAATAACCTTTTAAAGCAAAGAGAAGGTATTCGTGCCTAACAAATGTAATGTAAACGTGTCATGATGCGATCGATACAGCACAGCGTAAGTGAGGTGAGCCCCAGGTCCATAGCAGGTGGGAGCAGTGGGAAGACCAGGCTCAGCCAGGTGTGCCTTCAGGTCAGCCCAGAGGCTCTGGACCTGCTTTCAGGATGGCTTTATGCTCTTAAAGACCCGAGACCCTGAAAGAGCTTTTGTTTGTGTAGGTTACGGCTTCTCATGTTTACCATGTTAGATATTAAGATACTCTCTTCAGTTTAGCAATAACCTGAATAATAGCATTACGTTACATGTTAACGTAAGTAGCATTTTCTATGAAAGGTGACTGCCTCCCCTATGTAGTGAGGGGAGTGGCATTTTTGTGTTTTTGTTCTTTTCTTTAATAACTGGCTTAATAAACACGTAGGTTGGTATGCCTATTTCTGCATTCAGTCTGCCATGTTTTGCATAAAGTATTTAAAGAAAACCCAGGTAATTAGAAAAAGAAGACCCTTTGATACCCCCCGAAAGGGTCTCAAGACACTACTTTGAGAACTGGCTGTCAAGATACTCTAGATGCTCTTCCATTAATGAGGGGCAGATTTTAAGCAGCCCTTAGTTTGGATTCTGTTAGAAATTGCTTGGCACACTGAATCAGAAGGCCTGAAACTTATGTGCTCATTGTCACTTGGTCTCAAAATGCCTATTTGTTTTCCTCTCCATTTGTCTTAAAACCCAGATATATTTGTAGTTGTAGCCAGCAGTAACTCTGGTCAGCGGAACCCGTAACTAAGCATTACCATTCGCACTCTGGATGAGTCGCTGTGGGGCCTGGGATCTGCTTTAAAGTAATGGGAACATGCGATTCTTCCGCTGTCCCCCCACTCTCATGTGACGTTTGTCGTTTAATAGAAGAATTTGTGTTCTCCAGATGTCCAAAGTATTTGTTTCACCAATCTGCATCCTTCCTAGAAATTTAATGCCAAATTATTGATTTAAATTAGAATTTAAACTTGTTTTATTACTAACTAGCCTTTCGAGATAAGCCTTGAAGTGTGTTTCTCAGCCATTATATGATGGGGGCTGAAATCTGTGAGGAGGGAAGAATTATGAAGGGCCTCAGGACTGCGCTGGCCCAGGGCCTTGGGAGGGCCGGCATCAGGCCAGTAAGCAGTGGCGTTCTTCTTGCAGCTGGAAGCTCGACTGGAGGATGCCGTTGCCGAGGCCTCCAGGGAGCGCAAGCTTCGTGAGCACAGTGAGAACTTCTCCAAGCAAGTGGAAAGTGAGCTTGAGGCCCTCAAGGTAGTGTCTGCCAGAGGCTAGACGGTCACCCTTGCTAACTGTCGTGGTGGGCTCATCAGAGACCGGTGGCTGCAGATGAGACGTGGGATGTGGAGAGGTGGCAGCTCACGACCATGCCTTTAGGACAGCTTTTCGCTTTAAAAGCCCAAGTTGCTTCATTTTTTTTTCTTATATATAAAAAGCCTCAGGCAATTTATAGGAAGCCCTTGTAAACTAATACCCAGTACCTGCCATTTGTCTTGGGTTTCTTTCTTTTTTTTTTTTTAAGATTTTATTATTTGAGAGAGAGAGAGCACATGCAGTGGCGGGGTAGGAGGGGCAGAGGGAGAGGGAGAAGCAGACTCCCCACTGAGCGGGGAGCCCGACATGGGACTTGATCCCAGAACCCTGGGATGACCTGAGCCAAAGGCAGACGCTTCACCAGCTGAATCTGTCACCTCTCCCTCAGTACTTATCTTGGAGGTGCCAGTTTCTCTCCATCGTCCTTGCTGCCCTCTGGTCCAGCTGGTGGCAGCCCCCCATGGGCTTGGACTTCTCCCTAGTGCCCGAGTGCTTGTTGCCATGCTGCTCCCCGTGCGGTTGCTACAGCGAGCTTATCACAGTTGGGACACATCCCACCTTTGGTGTCCCCAGTAGCTTCCTGCAGCTCTGGAATGACTCCTCCCCCTGACATCTCCCTCTCCGCACTTCCCTTTTCTGCCTGCCCCAACCACCCCGATGCCCTCTTGCTGTGTCCACAGCTCCAGTTCGGTGCCTTTGCCTTGCTGCTCATTGCCTGACACAGCGCTTCATGTGTTACCACCTCAACGTTGCCTTCTCTAACTGTCAACTTTGTGCCATCCCCCAGTCTTTGTTGCATTGCTTTGTGTTAGCATCTTGTTGCTTCGTTGCTGGGTTGTTATCAGGCTCTCCCTTCTGCCCCACAGAAGCAGCGACCTCAGTGTTACCCTGTTACCACAGAGGTGCTCGACACATAGCCTTCAAAAGAATATTGTTGCATGATGAACAAACTGTGAGGAGGTTTGGAGACCATTTGTGTGAGGGTGTAGACACAGAGCTTCTGCAGTGCTGGGCAGATCTGGGCACATCCCTTCAGCAAGGCAGATACTGTCTACCCCTAGAACCAGCCTGACTGTTGTGAGAAGGACTTCATGACTGAGGCCAGATAAATCCTTTGCAGTGCCTGTCACTGGCAGGGAAGGGGTGCCTGCATGTGGTAGGGATGACAGGCCGCGTGGCTCTTGAGGGAGGACACAGAGCTCTGTGGTTGACTTTACTTACCCTTTATCTTCAGATGAAGCAAGGAGGCCGAGGACCAGGTGCCACCTTAGAACATCAGCAGGAGATTTCCAAAATCAAATCTGAGCTTGAGAAGAAAGTCCTATTTTATGAAGAAGAATTGGTCAGGCGGGAGGCCTCCCATGTGCTGGAAGTAAAAAATGTGAAAAAGGAGGTGCACGATTCAGAGAGCCACCAGCTGGCCCTGCAGAAGGAAGTTCTCATGTTAAAAGACAAATTGGAAAAGTCAAAGCGAGAGCGGTAAGTGTCCACACTCTCCTCTGTGTTGTGAGTGTAGACTTGTGTCCCTGCCCCCTGCAGGCTTCTGACTCCCCTCTCTCTCGTACCTTCCCAGGCACACTGAAATGGAGGAGGCAGTGGGCACAGTAAGGGAGAAGTATGAGCGGGAGAGAGGCATGCTGCTGGAAGAAAACAAGAAGCTCACGGCCGAGAACGAGAGGGTAATCGCCCCCGCTCACAGCCCTAGTGTCCATGCTCACGAGTCCACTCTGCCTAGTGGTTGTTTGCACAGTTTATTGCTTATGTAAAGTCACTGGTTTGATCTTCTGAATGGGCTGTTTCCCATCAGGTTCAAAGCTGCTAATTAGCCAAAACCACAGCTCTTACCTCTTATGTGTTCAGATTTTTTTTTTTTTTTTTTAAGATTTTATTTTTTTATTTACGAGAGATACACAGAGGCGGAGGCATATGCAGAGAGAGAAGAAGGCTTCCTGCGGGGAGGCCGATGTGGCACTTGATCCTAGGACCCCAGGATCACTACCTGAGCCAAAGGCAGATGCTCAACCATTGTGCCACTCAGGCATCTATGTGTTCAAATTTATATTGAAACATGAGGGAAGTTAGGTACAGTCAAAAAGTCTACATTGAAAACTAGGTTTAGAACAGTATCTCCGGGTATCCCTGGGTGGCGCAGCGGTTTAACGCCTGCCTTTGGCCCAGGGCGTGATCCTGGAGACCCGGGATTGAATCCCGCGTCGGGCTCCCAGTGCATGGAGCCTGCTTCTCCCTCTGCCTATGTCTCTGCCCCCCCGCCCTCTCTCTCTCTCTCATAAATAAAAATTTAAAAAAATAAAAAATAAATAGAACAATATCTCCTAATGATTAAAGCTTTCAGGCTCTTCAGAAGAACTTGTGCTATAATCCTGCTAATGTCGTAATTTAAAGGGCACCATATGAGCTTCTAGCTTCCCACAGAGCTTCCTAGAGCATACAAGAGTTTAAAATCTAAAAAAATTAAAATGAAAACTCTAAAGGGCACCAAATAACGAGTTGTGTGGTACAATTGTTTAATTTCAGCTTTGTTCCTTTGTGGATAAACTCACAGCTCAAAACAGACAACTGGAGGATGAGCTGCAAGATCTGGCAGCCAAGAAGGAATCAGTTGCACACTGGGAAGCTCAGATTGCAGAGATCATTCAGTGGTATGTGCGTGCCCACCCGCAGTGTCCCCAGCCCAGCCCAGCCCAGCCTGTCACACTATTCACCACACGGTTCCTCTGAGGCCTCAGCGCAGACCTTGCTGCTCTTTCCCCTAATCGCTAATGTGCAGGGGCAGCAGCTCTGCCCAGGTCATCACATTGCAGTAGAGGTGGAGAAACCCCACCGAGTCACTGAAGGTGTCAGTCAGGCTGGCATGCCCCCATGTTCCGGTGAGCAGGGGGGCAGCCCTTGCTAGCAGAGGCAGTCATTGGTGGTGGGCGATTATTCTCGTTGATAGGACACAGTGTCATTCTGTCCCATGGGAGGCAGGAACCTATTCTCATTTTTAGCTCCTCTCACTCACGGGGTATGGTCCTCCTCTAGGGTCAGTGATGAGAAAGATGCACGAGGTTATCTTCAGGCTCTTGCTTCCAAGATGACAGAAGAGCTCGAGACCCTGAGGAGCTCCAGTCTGGGCTCAAGAGCGCTGGTAGGCTTTGTTCTGAACTCTGCATTTCTATGGCAATGGAATTCATTACTGGCTTTCTCTTGAGCATGAGTGCAGCTGAGTGCCAAACAGGTAACACTGGTGATGTGAGACTCGCATGTGGCTAGTGAAAGCTGCCCAGTTTGAGGAGCTCTGTGAGTTATTGGGCGATCCACAAACTCACAACAGCAAGCGATCACTGAGGGCCGGGCTCTGTGGAGGGATCCTCAGTTAGCAGGATGGGTTTCTGCCCTCAGGGAGATTGGTCTTGTTCATTCTGTCACCCACCTGGTCAGGGTCCATGCGTTTTGAATGCCCACGGTGGGTGGGTGGGTGGGTGGGTGGAGCTCTGAATGCAGCAGAGCTGCGTGTCCACCCAGGCTCACTTCTGGGCACAGCCATTTTTACAGTCGGTGTGTAGAAGTTATTCTGTTGATAACATATACGAGTAACATTAAGGTACAGTGAAACTACTTTATTAGAATTTTATCTACAACTTAATAAACCCTAATTTTTATCGCATGTTTTGCTGATGTGAAAGTGTGTTTACCGAAAAGGGGCAGCACCTTTGAGTGTCATTAACCACTCATCCAGTCACCCAGGCACCCAGCACATTCGTCTTGTCAAAGAACACAGCCATGTTCTTTGCTCTATAATTGAAAGACTTTGTCATTTTTAGATTTTAGATTTACAAATACCAATTCAAATGATCAATAAATATTTTTTCATTTCTACATTTTCTTTTTTTCCAATCATGTTTACGTGTAATCTCGTACTTATGAATCACATTGAATAAATTTAGTGCACAAAACTTATAAAAGATGAATATATAGTCTTAGGTCCTTTTAGCAAAATGGGTTGAGATTCTTATTGCAGAGTATTCCCATTGAAAGGCTTCCTGGATGAAAGTGTATTTCCTTTCTGTCCTTAGAAGTGTATCGTCCACCTGTTGACTGAGGAAGTTCATGTAGGACACAGTAATCTAAAGGGAGTTTTCTCTCATTTGCTGGATTTCATACAGTCGTCAGCATCTGGATGATGTACCCCTCTCTCTGTCCCTGCGCACCTGCAGTGGGTTACCTTCCTTCTCGTAACTCTGTAGACGGGAAGTGAAAAATCCTGTTTTAGTGAAAGCTTTAAAAAGATCTACCAGAGTGGTATCTGCAGACTTCTTCTGTCCCTCCTGAAAGTGGATAGGACTGCACAGGGCTTGGCAGGAATAGGGGAGGACGCTGTTGTCAGGCTGATTTCAATCACAGTCACTCCATCCTTTCTCCTTCCCTTTGCTATTTCAGTCTTCTCGTCCTAGGTAGGCATAACGATGAGCACTGAGATAATTTCTAAGATGTTGAAACAGCAGAATGTCTCAAGATAAAGGAAAAGTAAGACAACTGAGACCCTTCAGTGTAGCTTAGGTTTGTAAGAGTCCAGTGGGCTCAAATTGAAATTAAAGTTAAACTTCAGTTGTATTCTTTTAAAAAATAAAGAAAGGTACATTTCATTCATTAGAAGATCTCTAAGAATAAAAGTCATAAAATGCCCAAACTAACATTGGGTCTGACAGACTTTGATATCATATCTAATGGTATCAAACTAATATTTGAATTGATCTTTAAATGTGATAATACAAGTTTAATTTTAGAAAAAAGATGAATTATTTGCCAGCATTTTGTTAAAGAGCTTAAACACATGTCTGTAATATTTGAACCAATGTCTGCAGGATCCCCTTTGGAAAGTTCGCCGTAGTCAGAAGCTCGACATGTCTGCACGGCTAGAATTGCAATCTGCTCTTGAGGCAGAGATCCGGGCCAAACAGCTTGTTCAAGAGGAGCTGAGGAAAGTCAAAGACACGAATCTCTCCTTTGAAAGGTACCTGGTACCATGGTCTGACCTTGGGCACACACCTGTGCAGTTTCCTCCGTTGATCAGAAGGAACTTTGAGCAGTGGGACGTTTCGGGCACCTACTAGATGCTCAGTAAGAATCGGTTGGATGAATGTGCAGATGCCCTTCACCTACTGGTGGGTTATGCTTAGTGTTTCCAAGAAATAATGAGACTGGTATGGGTCCTTAGCTCTGAAAGGCTGGTGTCCCTGTCTCTGAAAGGTGGATGCTTGTCCTCCCCATGCTGGGCAATGGGATGTCTGATGGCCCCTCTCTGGGCTTCTTGTTCACCTGAGTGCTGTTCAGTTCATCAAGTTCAAATTTTTCCTTTTAACCTGAAACTTACTTTAAAATACAGCTTGGAGGGGGTATGCCTATTTGAAAACTTTTCCAGCCTCAGACAGTCATAGGAACACCATTTATCCATAATAGTAAATTCAGCAAATGTTTGATGAGAGGCCACCACCAGCAGACACTGTTATGTGCCCAGATACAGCAGTGACTCGCTGTTTCATAAAGGCCAGGCCTTCCTACTTGCAGTAGTTGCTGCTGATATGGAAGGTGGGGCAAGCTCCTCCATGAAGGGGCTGGGGACCTGTATATCACCAGGGATGTCACTGATAGGATTATAGAGTCACACATTTTGTTAGTTTGGGGGGCTAAAAGAGTAATAATAGCTTCCGTTTAAATATGCTCCCTGTAAAAACTTTATTCTGCTAATGATATGACCCCTACAGGGTTCCCAGGAGGCCAGCAGTCTTATAACTTCATTTTACAGCTGATGAGACAGAGATGGCAGAGGTGCAGTGGGTCGGCCAGCGTCACCCGCTCAGCTGCTGGACTGTACCATGCGCCTCCTGGCCAAACGTTAGGCACCTCAGCCTGATTGTTCCTGCAATAATCTGTAGGAACCCCAAGACCCCTGGTATTCAGGCAGTGCTCATGGTCTCAGGTGCGGCCCACCCTCTTGCCAGCTAAGGAAAGAAGGTTTAGAGGTCTGGTGGCTGAGTCATGTGTCCCCAGAGGACAAAGGACTCCTCTGGAAAGAGACTAGGAATGTCAAACTCCATGAAGGCTTTAAGAGATACACTTGTTTTGACCATGATTTTTAAGATCTACACCTGTTTATAATTCAGCAGTAGTATCCATATTCTCCATAACACGCTCAGTAGGCTCACTCAGGCAAACAGTAGATCTGTGTTTCTGTTCAACGGTGGAGAGCCTGCCATGTTCCAGCACTTTCCTAGACACTGGAGAGTAGCCCTTGCCCTCACATTCTGACACTTACTGAGTCAGTGTGTGTGGATGACCTATTCTCAGGGTGCTTAAAGCCATTTTTCTTTATTTTTTATCTTAGTAAACTGAAGGATTCCGAAGCCAAAAATAGAGAGTTATTAGAAGAAATGGAAATTTTGAAGAAAAAAATGGAAGAAAAATTCAGAGCAGATACTGGTAAATTAAAATTATAAGCTTCTGAATTATTTAAACGCAAGCTTTTTTTTTTTTTTAGCAATGTGATTTTGGTTTAGATTTAATAGTTTTTACTTACATAAAGAAAACACTTAACACAACTTTAAAACCAAAATTCTGAAATAAGGTGTGTCCAAAGATACCTTCCCCAAAGGTAAGCATGGGCTTTGGTTTATCCTTCCCCTTGCATCTTGAAATACACAGCAAATGTGTGTGTGTAAAGGTATGCATCCGTACCCCCCTGGTTACACAAGGCAGCCTACTCTGGGCTCCATTCTGTGTGTGGGGAGGGCCACAGTGTGTGAGATGGTCCCAGGTCCCTGTCCCCTCACAGCTTGCTGCACCGGGGGCTGTGGACGGCTGCTGGACTATTCTCTTGCTGTCACAGAAAGTGCCGCAAGCAGTAGCCATATGTGTACAACACTTCCTATTCCTCTGGGGGTATTTTTGAAAGTGGGATTGCTAGTTAAAGAGTAAGCATGCATCCACTTACACTAGACATTGCCAGACTCTGCCCCGGAGGCTTGTGTCTATGCCTCCCTGCAGGCATGGCAGGCTGGGGCTCCCACCCCACAGCCTCACGCCCAGAGCGGGTCTGCATGCTGAATAGGTAAGAAGTAGCATTGGAACACCGAGTTCGCTTGGATTCCTCTTTTCGTGAGCAAGATTGAGTGCCTTTTTATGTGTTTAAGGGCTATTCGTATTTCTGATTCTGTGATTTTTATATATTTGTATCTTTTGCCCATTTTTAAAAATTAAGGTTAAGCTTTTTCTTCTAGAAGCTTTTTTGTATATTGAGGATTAGAACCTTTTGTTTGTGATAGAAGTTGTAGTTTTCCCGGTTTGTCTTTTTATATATATATATGTATTTATATATATATGTATATATGTATATATACATACATACATACATATTCAGGTGGTTTTTTTGTTTTTGTTTTATTTTTAGGGGGTTGGTTTTGGTTTTTACCAAGTATAATGTGTTTTAGTGCTTTTTTTGTTTTAATTTTTGTGCATCAAATTTATCAGTCTTCCTTTTCTTAAGTCATAGGAAAATATTCCCAATCCCCAGGTATTCAAGTAATTAATTCATGTTTTCCAATACTGGTATGGTTTCATTTGTTAAATTTGGATTACTGATTGAATTAGAATTTACTCTGATGTAAATTTTGTGGAATGGATCTAGTTTTATCTTTTTCCTGTGGCTATTTATCTAATACCAGTTATTGAAAAATTCCTCTCGTACTGATTTTATATGTGACTCTTAACACATGAGATTCCCCTGAGTACCTGAGTCTGTCTCTGGATTTTCCATCCTGTTCATTGTTCACTTGATTGTGATTAAAGAGGCTTTGGGGAATCTATTTTAATATCTGGTAGAGTTCCTCCCCCACCCCTCTTTTATAAAGATTTCTGATACCTTCTTCTTGGTGACTCTCCCACATGATTGTAACTGGAATCACATCACATTCACCAGTTAGCTTATGGAGGATTGACATCTTGATGATGTTGCATCTTCCCATCTAAGCACAAGACTCCATCTTTTAAACCTGCTTTGACTGATTTTTGTTTCTTTCTTACAGGACTCAAACTTCCAGATTTTCAGGATTCAATATTTGAGTATTTCAACACTGCACCTCTTGCACATGATCTAACATTTAGAGTAAGTAGTTATTTTAAAAAGAGACAAATCAATTATTGTAAGTTAGAACTAGTATGACCTGCTCTGACCCCGTGCGGAGCTGCCAGCAACATCTAATGGCTTTCTCTCTCATGCGGACCAGGGTATTCAGTGTATGAGGTTAGACACATGTAAGGTATTCAAAATGCTCCCAGAGAGGTCTCCTCAGACCAAGTGGAAGTTTATTAATTAAAGTGTTCAGCATCTTCCAGGGAGAAATCCACCCTGGCCTCGGGCCATGTGCTATGTATTACAGGCAATTTTGAAAATACAAATTCTTACATTGCAGCAAATGAAGAATAAACGAGTCTCACTACCCTTTCAGTGACTTCTGTATGGCTCTACGGTTTGGCCTTAAGGATGGTTGGAAAAGGTGACTTATTAAGAATAGTACAGTGATGAGTGCCCTGTGGCCCTCCTGGTGTCATAGGTCTGGGGTACGCCTCCACTCTGAGGGTGGCCTGCGTGGGTGTAGGTCAGAGCCACTTGAGGAAGGGGGGCTGCAAGAGCCCCACTTCATCCTTCATGTGCTGCACATGGACCCAGGGCAGTCTGTCCCTCTTTTTCTAAAATGATAGGGACGGACCTTCACTGGTGATCCTTAAAACAAGCCAGAAAGTAAAAATAATGAAAAAAAATAAAGTAAAAATAATGAAAGCAAATTTCATTAATGGGAATTCTGGCAAAGTGTCATTGTTTTTATTGATTTTCAACTTTTTATTTAGAAAACTTTAAACCTGCAGGAAGGTTGAAAGACTAATACAGTAAACATACAGGTGTCTTACTGGCATTTTGCTGCATTTGCTTTGTCTCTCCCCATTAGTGCACAGACGTGTCCCCTAACACTCCAGGGTCCATCGTCTTGAGAGCAGGGGTATTCTCCTCACGTCACCATGCTGTTGTCACCAGGCAGAGGATGTTTCACACCGATGCTGTAGCAAAGCACACCTTTGCATTTTCCTTGTCATCCCAACAAAGTCCTTTTTTTTTTTTTTTAAGATTTTATTTGTTCATGAAAGACAGAGAGAGAGAGAGAGAGAGAGAGAGGCAGAGACACAGGCAGAGGGAGAAGCAGGCTCCATGCAGGGAGCCCGACATGGGACTTGATCCTGGGTCCCCAGGATCAGGCCCTGGGCTGATGGCAGCGCTAAACTGTTGAGCCACCCAGGCTGCCCAACGTCCTTTACTGCTGGTTGGCTTCCCCTTGTCAGGATCCAACCAGAGCTCATAGGTCGTGTTCAGTCTTCCATCTGGAACAGCGCCTCCACTTCTCCCGACCCCCACTTTTTCTGACGTTGGCATTTCTGTAGTGGCCAGCCCGACCGTCTTGTAGGGTGCCCTGTGCTCTGGATTTGCATGAGAGCTCCTCGTGATTAGAAGCAGGTTGAATGCTGGTATGGATGCTGCACAGGGGGTGATGTATACTTCCCACGTGTGTAGTTTGGAGTGCTAGGTTTCATCATTAGGGTGAGGTGGTATCTGCCAGGCCCTACCCCACTCCTCTGTAAGTGCTGGGTCTTTGGGATGGCTGCTGGGTATCTGTCTGGCAGCAGCCTTACGGCAGCGGGCTGCTGTCTGTTGGCAGTCCCTGCCTGGGATCAGTTACTATAAAATCAAGCCGGCTCTAGCCCCCACCACTCTGGCTCGTACTGGCTTGTGTTCACCTGTCAAAATGGTTTCTTACCAAATTACTGATCCTTGTCTTTTCCTTGAAGTCCTCAGTTTTAAGAAGCAAAAATTTTTCCTTGGTCCCCAGAAGCCAGTTCCTTCAGAAACCTGTTGTCGGGCAGCCCCGGTGGCGCAGCGGTTTAGTGCCGCCTGCAGCCCGGGGCGTGATCCTGGAGACCCTGGATCGAGTCCCACATCAGGCTCTCTGTATGATGCCTGCTTCTCCCTCTGCCTCTCTCTCTCTGTCTCTATGAATAAATAAATAAAATCTTAAAAAAAAAAAAAAAAAGAAAGATAAACCTGTTGTCTCATAGGTCCCAAGCCTCTCCCAAGGCGGGAACACTAGGTGGGTCACTGTGGACCCAGGGCTGCCATCGCAAACAGGATGGAGGTGGCCAGGACAGCAGCATCATTTCTACAGAATTAGTACAAGAGTAGCAGCCCCTGGGGTGGGGTCTCACTCAGTTGTCCCACCGCAGTTGGTGGCCAGCAAGCAGCTTCCCCCCAGGGCTAGGCTAGGCCGTGATCTCTGTGCCACCATGTCCAGGGCAGCCAGCACTCCTGCAGCCTCTCGTCAGTCTCAGTCCTTCCTGACCTCTGTGGTTTGAATAGGAAGGACATTCGTTCACGAAGAAAAAAATCCTTGGTCAGAGTCTAGGTTTGTCAAGAGGTCTTTCCAGACCTGAGGATTGTCTTTTAGAAGCTGCCGCCCTGCTTTCATGGTATAAATACTAGAGTGCTTGGCCACAGGGGTAGAATCAGTGTATTTTTGTGCAGAGTTTCATTGGGTGGGAGGTTGCAGTTGAGGACTCCCCCTTGTCCCCACATCTCTGTAAATGCATTAAGTGCTGCCCATGCTGGCCCTCCACTGCCCTCCCTGTGTCCCTAGCAGCCCTCAGGTGTGGACAGCTTCTCGTCTTTAATTCCCATCCTTGAACCCACCAAGTGATAGAAACCAGCCAGGCTATTACGTGGCTGAAACAAAGTTACTTAGTATTCCTTTACTCTTCATTTATCTGGAGATGGAACTCTAACACGTGTAACATACTTTATTCATGGGAGAAATTTGCTTAGTTTGTAGCTTTGATGATTAGCTAATTGATGTAGCAGCTCCCTTGTGCATTTGTTAACGAATTCAGAGACTGCAGTACACAGTTGTATGTGGCATGTGTAGTTCATGTGTAAGCGCGCTACCTTCCCATCTGAATTTGGCTCCTTGGACAGGAACCTCATTAATTACAACTTTTAGAAAGTGTTTCTCTGATTTGCTTCATTGGGATTTCAATGTGGAACACCAGATAAAGCTGTAAACTGTTCCCGTAGGAACCTCCCAGCCACCTCTGTGTCCCGGTGATAGCACTTACTGAGCATACGGATGTAGTCTGTGTGTGTCTGCAAATAGAGCCTTTCGTGAGGAAATAATTTCAGGAACACTCAAAATGAGGTCCTTTTTAAGTGGTTTTAGAATGAGCTTCAAATTAGATTCAAGGCTTTAGCTTCCGTTTCAGATTGTGAAATTAATTTGAGAATCTTGAGTTCTGAGAACAAAACATTGCTTCCCTGTGTCCTAAAACTTTCAGGGAAATTCTTAGTTCTGGGCATGGGTCCTCAGACCCCTGTTGATGTCAGAATTTCTTCTTGACCCCTGAAATGAAGTTAAAAATCATTTAACTCCGTTATTTTAATGATACCAAGTACAGGTAAAACCACTTCTGAATGAGACCAGTGGGTCGGGTGGTCAGGAGAATGGGTGGTAAGGGCTGTGCGGGGAGGATGAGGCAGGTGGCCTCTGGCCTTTGGCAATGACCATGACTGGTCAGACCATGCAGTCACCACTGTGGTCTCAGAATGCCAGAGACGGTGGTCCTCAGGGGAGGCACCACAGCTGTGAGTGAAGTGGGCCATGAGGGGACATGACGGGAGTGAGGGGCTGGGCAGGGCTGGGGGGTCCCCGGGGGGAGGACCCGTGGAATCAGAATCTGACTTCTGCAGCAGTTCTCTCCTTCCCACTGCGTCTCTGCCTTTGTTTTCACAGAGTGGCTCAGCTGCGGAGCAGGAAACACAGGCTCCGAAGCCAGAAGCATCCCCATCGGTTTCTGTGGCTGCCAGCACAGAACAGCAGGAAGTAAGCAATGTTGCCGTGTTGCTCCCCTACGAGCACTTGGGTCCCCTCCCCATCCATGTCCTTAATGGGCAGAGGCTACGTTCATGCCAATGTAGCCCCCCTGGTCCTGCCTCGCACCCTGTAGCAAGATCCTCTGCCCACTGGTGGGCACAACTTATGTCTTCGAGTTATTGTCAATGCATCAGCTGGTCGATGGCTGCCCTGACAGATGTCTCAACAATGTAGGGAATTTAAAATGCCATTCATTATTAATTGGTTCTAGAGAGAAATGAACCCCAGGCAGGGTCTGACGCATAAGAGCAGTACCGAGCTCAGAGGATGCTCACCTGTCCCTGCTTGTCCCCAGGACATGGCTCGGGCCCCGCAGAGGCCACCCACCGTGCCGTTGCCTACCACGCAGCCCCTCACTCTGGCTGGACCAAAGGTAGGAGCCTGGCTTTGCACTTGTGCTACCTTCTCAGTTTTAGGAGGTAACTTTATATAAATAAGATAGAAGTATTTTTGTATACACAGTAAGATCCTGGTGTCCTTTTTTTTTTTTTTTTTTTTTTTTTTTAAAGATTTTTTTTTTTAATTTTTTAATTTATTTATTCATGATAGTCACAGAGAGAGAGAGAGAGAGGCAGAGACACAGGCAGAGGGAGAAGCAGGCTCCATGCACCGGGGGCCCGACGTGGGACTCGATCCCGGGTCTCCAGGATCGCGCCCTGGGCCAAAGGCAGGCGCCAAACCGCTGCGCCACCCAGGGATCCCAGATCCTGGTGTCCTAGTAATGGTTTGCTGTGAGCAGTGTGGTCTGTGAAGTGTCAGGACACTGCTTCTTCTCTTCTTTTTTTTTTTTTTTAAGAATTTATTTGAGAAGAGAGCACGAGCAGGGGGAGGAGCAGAGGAAGAGGGAGAAGCAGACTCCCCACTAAACAGGGAGCCCGATGCAGGGCTCAGTCCCAGGACCCAGAGATCATGACCCGAGCCAAAGGAAGACACTTAACCGGCTGAGCCACCCAGGCACCCCTGACCCTGTGTCTCCTTAATGAAGTCCGTGAATGACACATGGTCACATGTTAATTGGGAAATTTCTGACTGTGGTCTCCTCTTCTTCATCTCCCAGACCCTGATCCCTTCTCACGCAGTGACCACTCTGTGTCACATGTCCACCATGCTCCTCCTTCCAGCTGACTTCCACTTGTCTGTCTGCACTTAGAATGGTAGAGAAGCATATGGTTCATGGGAGGGTGTTATTCCCCAGAGTAAGTGGAACTGCACCCAGCAGCGTGCAGTTGTGTAACTCATCTTTCCCACGAGTGTGTCTGGAGAGCCGAGTGCTAGCCCCACAGTTCTAGTGATGAGGAGGCCCAAAGTTTCAAGCTTAGAAGGCATTTGGCTTGATGCACTTAGATGCTTCATTTTCCTTTAACAAGGCATGGCCTCAGCCATAGACAGTGGCCTAGCTAGAGACAAGACACTTGACGTTGTTAGGCTTTGGGCTTGGATTCTTGCAGAGTAGACGGCACTCTGGATTTTGTGTTGCTTTTTACAAATAGTCCTGTAGTATCTGTATCCCTGAGTAATAATCCTTCCTTTTGCTATGTCAGAGCTTTATACACTCCGTGTCCTGCATCTCCAGCCTGCTCCTCTCTTCAGCCTCACGTTTCGTTTCCTTGTTGATCGTGTTGTGATACTTCTGCCCTTCCAACAAGGGGCAGAGAGGCCCTTCCACTTAGGAACAGGGCTGCAGTTCATTTCTTGTGTGTCTCTTGGTCTCACATGCAAGTGCGGCTCTGGGTGCCAGCCTACCCCAAAATGAGGGCCCAGGCCAGTGCCCAGGAGCCTCCAGGAGGCACAGTTCCCCTGCCCAGCCCTCCTTGCTGTTTTTGGTAGCATGACCACTCACCAGAGAAAACATGTTGATTGATTTTCTGGCTCAAGCTCGATAGGTGGGTGTTAAGCTCTACTCTTTGGTTAACACCAGGAAGGAGCATATACACCTTAGAGTGAAATTGCGCATTTGCAGCTTCTCAAGGTCATGCCCAAGTTTATAAACTTGATCACGAGCAGATTGATCGTCTCTGCCCAGAGCCTGGATCTCACCTTCTTGGTTTTCCTCCTCCAGCCGAAAGCTCACCAGTTCAGCATCAAATCCTTCTCCAGCCCCACACAGTGTAGCCACTGCACGTCCCTGATGGTGGGGCTGATCCGGCAGGGCTACGCCTGCGAGGGTGAGTGTTAGCCGCATTGCCATCTCAAGGGGAGCATTATTCCAAAGTCAGATGAGGCTGAAGCAGGAAGCCTAATGGTGAGCTAGCCGAGGGCAGGTTCTCTGTCTTTAGTTTTATAAACGCTCCGTAGAGGTTTAGAGGTTAGGGAGACACGGTCCAGAATCCTTGCCGCAGCGGGAGAGCCCAGTGCGGGGGGGCGGCCCAGGCTATCTGTGGGTTGTTGTTACTATAGAATGAAACATTCCCAGTTCTTCTGTAAAATCGGGAAGAGCAGAGAGTAAATAGAACTTTATGCTCTTCCACTGTTACATTATTTGAGGGTGAGCACCAGAATTTTGTCTCCTCATGTCATTGTTGGCCTCGTAACCACCTCTATGCTGTGCTGCTGCCCTGTGCTGGGTGCTGCACTCACATGGGCCACCGTGACCACCTCGGTGTGATGTGATTATCCACCTCACCACTGAGCAGCCAGCTGAATTCACACACAATGACAAGTGACAGCCACTAGTCACGGGAAATTGCTCTGCAAAAGCAGCTTTGCGTGTTTCTATCTGGTAGAACCCTTTTTCCTTGTTTGCTGGCAGGCCTTCCAAGCGTCTGCTAGGACCCCCTGTATGTCTGCCCTGTTACACGCCTGCAGGTGGTTTGCTCTGCAGGCAATTTGGGGACTTAGCTATGGGGAGTGAGGCACGGCTCCTGGGGGAGCAGCAGCTCTGAGGCCACGCCCCCAGTAAGGCCCCCACAGACAGGCTCCAGAGCAACTCGGTGCCAGAGTCCCAGGGCTTTGTGGGAACTGTTCCAGAAACAGGATGTTGGGACCATTCCCATGACACGTGGGCATGACCGAGAGGCCTCCTCTGTGGTAAACACTCTCTGGCGGCTTCTGCTCTGGAGGAAGCAGGTTCTGATTATGGTGCTTCTTCACTTTCCCAGTGTGCTCATTTGCTTGCCATGTGTCCTGCAAAGAGAGTGCTCCCCAGGTGTGCCCCATCCCTCCTGAGCAGTCCAAGCGGCCGCTCGGTGTCGACGTGCAGAGAGGCATAGGAACAGCCTACAAGGGCTATGTCAAGGTAGGATGTGTAAAGATCTGGGTGGGGACAGACACTTTTGCCTCAGTTCTGCTCTCCCTGTCTCGGGACTGATAACCTACAGTCACTCCACACTGTTCTTGACAGTGACCTTTGTGGCTTTGTGAAGTTTGTGCTGGTCCCAGGAGCCTCCCCTCCTGGGCAGTAAGGCCGCGGCTGGCCTTTCTGGCCCAGTGGAACGTGGTCACTGTTAACTGTAGGTCCCAAAGCCTACTGGGGTGAAGAAAGGATGGCAGCGGGCTTACGCGGTGGTCTGTGACTGCAAGCTCTTTCTGTACGACCTGCCTGAAGGAAAATCCACCCAGCCTGGTGTCGTCGCCAGCCAGGTCCTGGACCTCAGGTCTGTCCTGTGTGTTCTGTCCTGTTCTGTGAGTTCTGAGTGACTTCTCTTTAGCCAAAATGTGAGTTTGTTGCTGGGTAATCCTTAACCTCATTTATACCTTCACTTCCTTAGTCAACAGAGTTTTAAAAACAGATGCTTGATGTGTGCACTAGAAACTTCCCTGCGTGGGTATTTTTGCACTCAGCAATTTGGCACAGGCATTTTAAGATGATTGCCTGCCCCAAGAACAGGTAGGAGATATCCCAGAAACACACTGCCAAGCCCAAGGAGTCAGCACCTGAACGTCCTGTGTGAAACAGAAATCTAGAGCCCTGGGCTTTGCCGCATGATGCCCTCCCTCACCACTTCACCTGTCATCACGTGCCTTCGCAGTATCCGACATATGGAGATGGCACAGTGTCTTCCCTCCCTCCTGGCTACCCTATGGTTAGCGTCCAGCTCTGTGTTTTCCCGTTTGTAAAATGGGCATGATTTCGTCATTAGGTCGGAGGTTAGTTGTGAAGATCAAAGCAGTTAATAGAAGGCACACGCTGAGCACAGGGCCTGATGTCCTGTCTGCCCATTGGCACCTGCCCCGGGCTAAGGACAGCAGGCTGCAGCGGGTGCTCCTGATGATGGTGTCAGGGACAGACATGTAGCTGAGTCACCTGCACTTCCAGATCCCTCAGGTGATCCCTCTTATTGGTCACTGGGCACAGGTGGGCCCTGGCCTGGTAGCAAAGAGCCCCCCAGCAGGCTGCCCTGGGGTGTGGTGTCAGGTGGAGCTCAGGATTCAGGGTGTCAGATATGGGCCTTGCACAGCTGTTTGCCCAGGTTGTGTCCCCTTCTTTAGAAGCCATTAACAAGCAGCCACTTGATCGTAGCCAAATATGGGCCTAATCAGCAATATGTTCGTAGCTGGAAGCGTCTGGCACGGGCCAGAATAGTGTGGCTCAGGGAAGAGACTTTTGCTCTCACATCCCTCATCACTACACCTGCAGGGTCGAGTCTGTTGGCTTTGTCAGCATAAGGCACTCTTATCCAGGGGGAGGCTAGGGGCCTATCTTATATTCTGGAACGTAGAGCCGTGAAAGTGTCCTTTCTCATGAGATCCATAACACAGAGGGGTGGGGGACAGGCCTGTGTGCACATTCCTTTCTGATGTTCCAGGTGTTCTGTTTCTTACCAGAGACGAGGAGTTCTCGGTGAGCTCGGTCCTGGCCTCAGACGTCATACATGCTTCACGCCGAGATATCCCGTGTATATTCAGGGTATGCTTTTTTTGTTTCTTAGAGAGGTTTTGTTAATCCTAAAAAAGAAATCTCATGGTTAGAATAGAGCAGTTCTTTGGAGCATTTCAGTGTGCTAGCAGACCCAGAGTGGATCTCCTGTCCCCACACCTCCTGTCTTGCTCCAGTTGCCTTCCCTCATGTTGAGGTCCCTCCTCCCCAGGACCTTGTCTCCCCCGCCTTACCGGCACTGCCTTCCATCCTGTGTCCCACCTGCTCCGTATGTCCAGTCGCAGCGCACCTGATGTTGCAAGTGCCTCGTCGTCATTTACAGATGGAATGTGCCTTCCCTAGGACTTCTGGTCCCCAACTGGAGCAAAACAGGAAGGAACCAGTAGATGTTTCCCAGCAGCAGTTTTGTTGCCAAGATAGGGAATTGTGTCCCCAAGTTCATATTAGATGGTATGGCATTAGGAATCCTCTGAGCAATCATGGATTAGGGAAAGGATCACCCCCTACCCCTCCATTGGGAATTTTTATAAACACAGTAGAATTTTCACTGACCACAAAGTGAAACCCAGGAATGCTCTTTCCTTAACTGACCTATCTGTACAGAAAGTGCCTCTTATGTACGATACAGAAAGTTGCCAACATTGTGTGCTTAAAAGATGAGCGTTCCGTAGCAGCTAACGCCATCCAGGCTTCCTGCTTCCCTGCTCACGTGACACTCACAGGGAAGCATGTTTGGGCAGAGCGTTTTTGTGGGAGATCCAATTTTTACTACACATATTCTGAAAATCTGTTTTTAATTCTAGTAAAAACATTCAAGAAATCAGGATTAAAATGGGATAACCACATCACAGGGTTGCCAAGAACAGAATTGACTAAAATCTGACAGGGGGTGCAGGGTATCTCTTTATAACTGTGCCCCCACCTGTTTATGGCAGCAGAGCCCCTCACAGCCTCTGCGGGCACCCCAGAATCACCACAGTGCAGGAGGCATGTCCTCCTGTCCTCCACCTCCAGGGCTGGGCTGTGGGCCTGTTTGCTGTGGTTTGGTTGTCTTATGGTTCTTCTCTTTGTCATGAAGGTGACAGCCTCTCTCTTAGGGACACCTTCTAAGACCAGCTCACTGCTCATTCTGACAGAAAATGAGAACGAAAAGAGGAAGTGGGTTGGGATTCTAGAAGGACTGCAGTCGATCCTTCACAAGAACCGCTTGAGGAACCAGGTGGTGCACATTCCACAAGAAGCTTACGACAGCACGCTGCCTCTCATCAAGGCCGTCCTGAGCGCCGCCGTCGTGGGTGCGTGCTCTCAACGCAGAGGGTGTCAGAGGGTGCCGTGTGCCTGTGGTGGCTGAACTGAACGCAGACCAAGGCCGCGGTGGTGGTGTCCCTTGACTTTAGTTCCTGCATCTGCCATGAGAAGCAAACGGTGTGTGCCGCCGGTACTGACGTCATGTTGTTCTTACTCCTCTGCCTTGACAGATGGGGACAGGATTGCAGTCGGCCTAGAAGAAGGGCTTTATGTCATAGAGTTGACCCGGGATGGTGAGTGCACAGGGGTGCGGGTTCATGAACCTCCCTGTTCACCCAGATGGGTGCAGGATGCATAGTAGGAGCCTGCCAGCCTGCAAGGGCTAGGACACAGTCGGTGATGTGTAAAGTATGTCAGTAAGGGGAAAGGCAAACAGCTGAGGAACATGATTTGCCCCAGATAAGGGGCAAACGTTCAGCATATGTGTGTGGGGTGGCCACGGTGCCTCCACACTGGGGCAGGGCCTTACTCACGGGCTCAACAGAGCACAGAGACCCGTACTGCGGGTGGGGATGCCACGCTGCCTACTGCGCTTGCTGATCCTGTCTCCAGGAGGGTTGAGTTAGGGAGTCAGGGGCCGGAAGAGCTTCCTAAAAGGAGGATTGTTTACATTCCTCAATGTCCTGGGGTCTTCCTGAAACTTCTCTTCCTTTGCTTCCAAGTTTGACATTTCATTCTCCCCAGCAAGAAAATGCAAAGAAGGAGCTGCTCCATGCTGGGCAGCTTTCCCTCTCTGAGCCCGGTGTGCATGCGTGTCCCTTCCAGGGGTGGCCACTGCCAGCCCACTCGGGGCCATTGGTCCCACAGGTTCCAGACCAAGGGCTTTGCTCAGAGAGTCCTTAATGCAGTTAGGGTATTGGGGATAATTGGGTTAATTTGGGGGCTCAGTGAGGTGGTCACATGCTTTCAGAGAGTTTATCTGAGGGTCCAGTGAGGTTGGAGCCAGGCCTTTGTTCCCCAAATGCAGCCTAGGGTTCTTGTTTTCAGGGATGAGCTGGAATGAGGTCCAGATCCACCCCCTGGGCCACAATGTGCTTGGCTTCTCCCAGCCGGGTGGCCCTGGTACCACGGAGGCGGGGGCAGGAATGTGAGAATGGGGGCTTCTGAAGGAGGGCACTGCCCTGGTGTCTGCAGGACATGTTGGCAGGGGTGGAGGAGCGTTCTAGAGCCTGTTCGTGGGAAGGGAGCCGTTGGGGGAGATTCCTGGGACACTTGGGCAGATGCTTGTGAGCCGCTGTGAGATCCTGGTGTTCCATTTCTGCAGTGATTGTCCGTGTTGCTGACTACAAGAAAGTCTACCAGATTGAGCTTGCTCCCAAAGAGAAAGTCGCCGTCCTCCTCTGCGGCCGGAACCACCATGTCCATCTCTGTCCGTGGTCTGCCTTCGATGGGGCGGAAAGCAACGTTGACATCAAGCTTCCAGAAACAAAAGGCTGCCAGCTCATAGCGACTGCGACACTGAGGAAGAGCTCTTCCACCTGCCTGTTTGCGGCTGTGAAACGGCTGGTCCTCTGCTATGAGGTCCAGAGAACTAGGCCTTTCCACAGGAAGGTCAATGAAATCGTGGCCCCTGGCACTGTGCAGTGGATGGCCGCACTCAAGGACAAGCTCTGTGTTGGCTACCCTTCTGGGTTCTCTCTGCTGAGCCCCCAGGGGGACGGGCAGGCTCTAACCCTGGTAAATCCCAATGACCCCTCGCTTACGTTCCTCTCACAGCAGTCTTTTGATGCCCTTTGTGCTGTGGAGCTCAAAAGCGAGGAGTACCTGCTTTGCTTCAGCCACATGGGACTGTACGTGGACCCACAAGGTCGGAGGTCACGCATGCAGGAGCTCATGTGGCCTGCGGCGCCTGTTGCCTGTAGTATGTATATGTTTTTCTGTTGCCATATCCCTGTTGCTGCTCTTCACCTCGACAGTCAGCATGCGTTCTAGTTTGCTTTGGTTTGTCTCTCAGTTCCCATAGCAGAGCAGTTAGAGAGGCACCAGAGAGTTGGGCTTCGAGCATTTCTTGAAGAGGAGATGTGGTCCCAACACCACATCTCGGTCCAACCACAAGAAGGGGAGCTAAGGTGGGCTTCCCTCTTGCGCCAGCCTCCTGCCCGCGGTGCCTTTCTCTCCCAGAGCACAAGGGCTTTGCAGGGGCCCCTCACCTGAAGAACCCCAGTGGGCATAATTTATAAGCTCATACGGTAACCCAAACAAACTAAAGTAGGTTTTGGTAGCCAGAAAATTATGCTCCAGTGTGCAGGGTAAAGTTCCTGCTGGGACCAACCTTGTCCCTGGAAGTGCCAGGAGGTGTGTCCTTTTGTTCACCTAGTTTCAGTGGCTTTCTGTGGCACGGGGGTCCCCGGACAGGAGTCGTTAAGACCTGAGCCTGGAGCGTCAGGGCCCGGACTCGGCTCTGTGGGGGCGCTTCCCACCCAGCCTGCTGTCTGGTCGCTCTGAGCAGACTCTACGCCTCAGAGTCCACCTGCTTGATGTATCTCGAGCCGGTGAGGTGGCAGGGCAGACAGAGCAGAGAGGAATTAGAAGGGTCATAGGGACATGCTGATTTTGAGCTGATGGGGGATGGGGACGGGGTGGCAGGTGGGGGTCATATTTTCCTTAATTACCTTAAAGGACCATGTTGTGGGTGCCTCGTTGCTGGCCACGCCGAGTTGGCAGAGTGTGTTGGGTCCAGGACGCAGGGCCTCACTGCACATTGCCTGGCTGGGTCAGCCTGCAGCAGAGGCAGGCGGTGGCAGCGGGCCAGGGCCTACTGCCGGGACGCTCCCTGACGTGCCTCTGCGCGCCCTATCCTCCGCACGGGCAGATGCCTGTCTGTCGGGCTCTTTTCCTCCTGAAACCTAGGTTTTTGAAAAGTTGATTGTGGAAAGGTCACTGAGCGTGATATTTCAGCATCCTGGCTGTGTGACTGGCATGGATACCTGATGCTCCCGTGTGTGCCCTTTCCAGTTCTCGCTCCACCTTCGTGGCCGTTTTGCTCCCTTGTGCACAGTACAGACACCAAATCAGCTTTAGAGCTGGCGAAAAATAAGTAACTAACGTTCAGGCTGCAGAACTAAAACTGTTGCCTCCTTGTCCCATGCCCGTGCTGAGCATTTGTGTGTGTTACCTGTCCCTGGTCACGGAGGGAGGCTGCTGTGCCAGGGACAGAGGGCTGTGCAGAGGACACGGCAGAGCCGGGCTCAACCACGGATCTGCCAGGCTCGCCAGCCCATCCTCTCGCCACTGGCACTGATGTTTTAGTTCACATTTTTCTTTAGACTGGACACTTCAGTTTATCACTTGATTAGCAAGCCACACACCCAGCTCTCTCCTTGGCTCCTTGCAAAGGAAGCCCCACATATTCCCAAATAAGAGGAGCTGCCCCAGGAGCCTCTGAATGTCACTTGAGAAAGTTTTTCTGGTGTGTCACTTCTGTGATGGCCTGCTGGCTAGTTGCAGCATCTCGGCCACTTCCTAAACCCTGTTTTATTTTCTTTTTGGATTTAAAAGAGAAGGGCTGGCCACACAGCCCATTGGGAATTTGACAGCAACACGTCAAAAGTTCATCTTCGGTTAGTGACGCGTGACACGAAGTTTTAAGTGAACCCTGGATGGCAGAAGGACCCGGAGCAGAGACTGAGCCGTGCCATCTGCGTGGCTCTGCACGGCTGCAGGATGGCACTGGGGATGCCACAGTGCACCTCGAGCCTGCCTCGCCATCCCCAGCAGACCCTCTTCTGTGGCCTGCTTTCTTTCCCACAGTTCAGATAGTTTTACTGCAGTTCTAAAGGTGGGGACTGTACCCTGAAACTTCAAATGCCAGCTGGGCCGGCAGTCCTGGGTGTGTCCCATCACTCAGGACCAGGAGGAATGGCCCCGCTGCGGGGCTCATCGCAGGAAGCTGGTTACCATCCCAGGTGTGTTCAGACCACCGAAGGGCTGCCTGCAAACACCCCGAAGGACCGATTTCATAGAAAGCTGGTGGGTTCACCTAGTAGGTGGGGGTGTAGACAGGCAAGATTGTTGTCCCAGAGCTACACGGCAATTCTGTTTGGAGATTTAAAATACTGACTCAGGAACCTGACTTTCTGGTCAGGTTTTAAAGGAATTTGCCTCAAAACAACGCCCGGCCCTTACCTAAATTTCGGATGCATTGAGCCTGAGGCAGTTGTTTTTGCAGCAATTATATAAGAAAACTAAATGAAAAAGCTAACTTTTTAAACAGACCCTCCTTGGCATCTGTAGCGTGGTGTTTAAAATGCTGTTGAGTTAGAGGGGACAGTAAAGCATTTAAACGTGGTAGGTTTGAATGAAATTTAAAGCAAAGATTTCTTTCCTAGAGCACCAGTGTGAGAGTATCTCCCCCCCTTGAATGGTTGTAACCCCTAAGCTGAGGGTGCGTGGTCCCCCTTGCACTTTCTCACATTCCCAGGTATTGGGGCCTCACCACCACCCTCCAGGGTGGTCTGGGACGGGGGGCATCAGTCTCTCACCTGGCTTCGCTCCGTCTGCGCTAGGTTGCAGCCCCTCTCACGTCACTGTGTACAGCGAGTACGGCGTGGACGTTTTTGACGTGCGCACCATGGAGTGGGTCCAGACCATCGGCCTGCGGAGGGTAAGGCCCCCAGGGTGATGTGGCTGGCCCCCTCCCACCCTGCCACCAGCCATGTGGCTACCCTCCTTCCCTCTCTGCTGTCCTACACAGATAAGACCGCTGAACTCTGAGGGCACCCTCAACCTCCTCAACTGCGAGCCTCCCCGCCTCATCTACTTCAAGAGCAAGTTCTCCGGTAAGACTTTCTCAGCAGGTGGCAGTGAAGGGGGGGAGGGGAGGCAGGGCCTGGGTGTCACCCAACACGAGGGCCACGTGAAACCACTGGCACCATTCTGCACGCCTACAGGAACGGTCCTCAATGTGCCCGACACGTCTGATAACAGCAAGAAGCAGATGCTTAGGACCAGAAGCAAGAGGCGCTTTGTCTTCAAGGTGCCAGAGGAGGAGAGGCTGCAGCAGCGGCGGTAAGAGTGAAATTCCTGGCCCGGCTTGGCCTCGCTCAGGAGGGATGTGTGAGAGCTGGAAAAATTTTGACATATTTGTGAATCTCAAAAATACTTTTCTTTCCCTCAGAGAGATGCTTAGAGACCCGGAACTGAGATCCAAAATGATATCCAACCCAACCAACTTCAACCACGTGGCCCACATGGGCCCAGGTGATGGGATGCAGGTGCTCATGGACTTGCCTCTGGTGAGCTCCTGGGACAAGACAGGGGAGGGCGGGTGGGGGCAGAGCTGAGCAGACCCGCAGCACCTGCTGCATGAGCCTGTCTCCGTGGCACCTCCTTCACCCGCGGCTTCTTACTGCCTTAGCGGGCCCCACAGCCACTCCCAGGGGCTCGGTATTTATTTGTGTATTTGTAAACACAAATACATTTGTGCATTTATACTTCTTTGGTGTATGTCACCATTTCAGGCTCTTAGTATTTTGTAAGGAAACTAGCTGTCAAAATACGAAATAGAATTTTATTTGGCCTAAAATTGTTAATTCCCAATTCTTAGCTCAAAATTGGCCTGGCTCACTGTCCAGGGAGCAAGGTTCCAGGCCCTTGGCTCTGTTCTGTGGCGCCCACTTTGCAGTTGGCCTACCTGCTGGGCTGGGACTCAATGTGGTTCTGCCCCGGGTCAGCCTGTATTCCCAGCCCGGGCACCCCGAGTGTGCTCACCACCCTTCTCTCCACCCAGAGCGCCGTGCCCCCCTCTCAGGAGGAAAGGCCTGGCCCTGCTCCCCCCAGTCTGTCCCGGCAGCCTGTGCCCAGGAACAAGCCCTACATCTCGTGGCCCTCATCAGGTACCAAGGATGTCCAGGGGTGGGGACCTGGCCTGCTGGGACTCTGGGATTCCAGTTCAGCTCTGGACTCTTTTCCCTAAGATTATGGCTGTTCTCATTCCATAGGTGGGCCAGAGCCTGGGGTGGCTGTGCCTCTGAGGAGTATGTCCGACCCCGACCAGGACTTTGACAAAGAGGTAAGACTTGCCTCCTTACAGGGACGCCACCTGAGTGTCTGCAGCTCTTCACGTGGAGGAGAATCAGTGGTGATGAAACAGCCACATGGGGCACAGCAGGCTCGGGAAAGGGGGAACTGGGGTGCAATTTTGCCACCACTGCAAAAAGAAGAGCAGCCTGGTGATGGGCGGGCCTGAGTGCTTATCACCACCGCTTCTGGGGTTCCCGACTCGTGACTTTGAGGGCTGTGCTGAAGGAGCAGTAGGATAGCATGGGCTCTGTGACCATGAGTCTGCTGGGAGAAAGGTGTGGATTCCCATTTCTGGGTAATGGCCTGAGCAGCAGGCTCTTCCATCAGACCTAGGCCTCTGCAGCCAGGCCTCTTTCTGGGCTTTGCTCCCGATTCCTGGGCCCCTCCAGGCACAGGTGGCTGCCCTGAGCAGGGATGGCAGGCACAAGACCCCTGGGTGTTGACGGGTGGGGGCCCCCCTGCTGTGTGACTGAGAAATGAAAGCCTTTCCAACAAAAGCCCAGCAAGCTTCTCTCTTCTAGACTTCTCCGTGTACTTCTATATGTTCAGATGGCCTTGTGCATCTTGAAGAGCCTTCCACGTCAGTCTCTCTCCCCTGTTGCTCTGATGGCCGTTCAGGATCAGTGTGTGGGGCCAGTGTGGCTCGGGGGGTTCTTAGGGTGTTCCGGGCTCTGCCGTGGCGGGCAGCATCTTTGTGCACACTGAAGCACGCCTCTGCGAGACGGTAGTGAGGGCAGTGCAGGAGCCCGTGCTCACCAGTCTTCGTGCCCTCGGGGGCTTGCTCGCCTGCCCTGTTGTCCCTGGGACCCCGCCCGGGGCTAGGCCTGCATGCACATGTGTGGGGCTGAATGAATGGGAAACACAGAAGGTCTTCCCTCACGTGTTCCTGGCTCTCAGAGGTCCATGCTCATTCCCAGCATGGGGCCGGCCATTTCTTCCTCCAGGGCCCGCTGCACACCCTCACCCTGCTCCGTGGTGCATAGGAGCTCTCTTCTCACTGTGAACACAATCCGTTGCAGGTGCTAATTCTCACGCAGTCCAGTCTTTCTCAGCTGAGTAAACGTTCTCTTATGGTCTCCTTGGGAGTTTGGCAGGGTTCATTGGTGTGTCGTTGTGCCATCATGACGTTGGTCAGTGAGAGAGTGTCCTGACCAAGTGTATGTTTGTAGGCAAGCACCTGAGTTTATTTCTTTTGGAAGTGGATGGCGCCCTGGCCCTGTGCCATTTATGTCTCTCCAACTTGAAATGCTGTCTTTATTATATATGTTCAACTCCTTTGTTCACCTGTTTCTACTTCTAGACAGCCCATCCACCAGTGGATGGATTCTTTTCCTTCGTCAGCATCCGTGCCGCCTGGGGCAGATTGGGCAAAGCATATCTCTTTGTTCTCTCTTTAATAACGGTTTCTTAGCTGTTTTTATTTTCTGTAATGAACTTTGTTTCTTTTAAGTATATTTATTAAATAACAGCTGCATCCAGTGTGGGACTCAAACCCATGACCCTGGGATCAAGAGTCACATGCTCATGCAACTAAGCTAGCCAGGTGCCCCTCTACAAATAAATTTTTAAACTGGCTTGTTGGCTTCACAGTAAAAAAGTAGAAATTGTGTTGAGCCTCTCATTGGGATTACATTAAGTTCACAGATTAATTTCAGGGATATCATCTTGACTTTTCCTTTATGGGAACATTGGGTGTCTCTCCAGTTGATGGTTTCCCTCCTACAGGGAGTGCATGTTTGTGGTAAGTTATTCTTAAGAATTTGAAGGGTTTTGTTGCCGTTGTGACTAGACTGTGATCTTTCATTACATCCCTGGGGGTCATTGCTGGTGTCTCTACAAGTGGGTGACTTTGGACTGTTCGGTGTCTAGCTACCTTGCTGAATTCTTTTTTTTTTTTTTTTTTTAAGATTTATTTATTTATTTATGATAGAGGCAGAGACACAGGAGGAGGGAGAAGCAGGCTCCATGCCAGAAGCCTGACGCAGGACTCGATCCCAGGACTCCAGGATTGTGCCCTGGGCCAAAGGCAGGCGCCAAACCACTGAGCCACCGAGGGATCCCCTACCTTGCTGAATTCTGATTGACACTCATATTTGGTTGATGGCCTTAGAGTTCTGTGTCTCTGAGCCTGGGAAGGGGTGGGGGTATGGGTGCAGAGGTGGGTGTTGCCTCGCTCAGCACACTGGCTGGGGCTCCTGAGAGCGGAGGTTTCGGTCACCAACGGCATGGGCTCTGTGTCCACCCAGCTCCACTAAGACTCACGCCACCTGTGCTTCCTGGCGAGCACCTCTCCCCTGGCTGGGAAGTGGTTTTCCCCTCCTTGTTCAGGAAGAGCTTTTTCAAGTAACGGAGTGATGGATGTTATGTTAATCAGATGCTTCCATCTACGGTTTCCACAGTGACCACCTTCGTGGGTTTTCTCCCCAGCCTCTTCATGTTGGAGTGGACGTCCTCAACCTCCTGAGAGTAAATCTCCCTCGGTTGTGATGTGCTATTTCACCACTTGAGCACACTGATAGATTCGGCTTGGGATTGTGGTGATCGTGTGCTCTGTGCTCTGCGCGGCCACCTTTGTCCTCAGAGCTGGGCTAGCCTCAACTCTGAGGAGGTCTGCATCTTGTAGTAGCCGTGATATATCGATTTTCTTTCCTGGAAGGATTCATAGAATGCCCTTAGAACTGTCTAAGATTGATGGCTCCAGAGGCAGGTCTTGGTTTTTTCTCTTATTTTACTTTTTTCTCTTCAACCACACATTTTGAAAATCTCAAACCTCCAGAAAAGTTGCAAGAACACTGCATGAACATCCCATGTGAGCTTTACCTAACCTGCTTCTCCCTGGTTTTGGGGGAAGACCCAGCAGAAAAGAATTTGCAACATCACAGCACCCTAATCCAGTTCTGTGTGCATCTCCTGAGGGCACAGGCACCTCTTCCCTGATCGCGGGGCTCCTGTCGCACTTTGATGTCCGCCCCAGGGACTGCTGGCTCTCAGGTCCCGGCTGTTCTTAAACCCAGAAGCCAGCTAGGGATCATGCATTGCGTTCCATAGTGCTGTCTCTAGACTTTTATCTTTCATGACATTGAGTTTGTTTAGGAAAAGTACCGTTCTCTTTCAGAATGTCCCTCAGTCAAGGCTTATCTGATATTTTGAATTGGAAAACACTGAAAGGTCCCCATAGCGCCCTCCCTGCCACCCACTTCTCCCCAGGGCCAGCAAATGAGTGCGTGTGAGCATGTGCATGTGCAGTAGGTAGGACAGACCAGGCCCCTTTTCCTGAGAGCAGGGACCCGGCCGTGGTCCACGGTGTGCGTGGGCTACTTCTCTCTGTGTCTCCACTCACCGCATCTCTTTAGTCCCCCTGACCCTGGAGCACGTCCTCCATCTTCATCCAACATTCCCTCGTCTCAGCCTGGAATACTGAGCAGAGGACACGGTGTCCTCGGGGGATTCCACAGAGTGCCTGTTTGTCTTGCACTGATCTTGTGTGTGCTCGCTCTGGATTTACGTAACTGGGGTTCACATCACATAAAGCAGCCATTCTAAAGTGAACAATTCAGAGTAGTGCAACCACGAGCTAAAGATGAAAGTAAATCCATCACCCCCCAGCCTCCACCACCACACCGCCCTCCCCAAGCATCTCCCACTCCCCTTTCCCCAGCCCATGGCAACCACAGATCTTTGCGCTGTCTCTGTGGACTTATCCGCCGTGGATGTCCGTGTGGACAGAAGCGTATACTACACGGACTTTTGTGTCTGGCCTGTTCTGTTCACTTAGCGTAAGGTCTTCAGGTGTCATCGGTGCTTCCTGTTTGTTGCCACACGTTCCCCTGTGTAGACGTACCGCATTTTGTGTGCGCATTAGTACCCTGGTGGACAAGGAGCTGTCTCTACCTCTGGCTGTCAGGGGTCGTGCTGATGTGAACATGTGTGTTCGGGCATTCGAGCAATCACCCGTCTTCACTTCCTGTGTGCCTCGTGGTGGAATATGTTTAACTTTTTGAGAAACCATCAAGTTGTTTTCCACGACATCTGTACCGTTTCCCACTCCCGCCAGCAAGGTGTGAAGGTGAAGCTTCTCTCCACATCCTTGTCAACACTTACTCTTACTTTCCCCTGTTGTTTTGTTTTGTTTTGACCCATCCTAGTGGGTGACATTACCATATGTCACTGTGGTTTCGATGTGCATTTCTCTAATGACCGCTGATGCCAAGTATCGTTTTCATGTACTTGTTGGCTACGTCTGTACCTTTGGAGAAATGTCTAGTCTTTTGCCCGTTATTTTATTTTATTTTTTTTTTTAATTTTTATTTATTTATGATAGTCACAGAGAGAGAGAGAGAGAGAGGCAGAGACACAGTCAGAGGGAGAAGCAGGCTCCATGCACCGGGAGCCCGATGTGGGATTCGATGCCGGGTCTCCAGGATCGCGCCCTGGGCCAAAGACAGGCGCCAGGGATCCCTGGGTGGCGCAGCGGTTTAGTGCCTGCCTTTGGCCCAGGGCAAGATCCTGGAGACCCGGGATCGAATCCCACGTCAGGCTCCCGGTGCATGGAGCCTGCTTCTCCCTCTGCCTGTGTCTCTGCCTCTGTCTCTCTCTCTCTGTGACTATCATAAATAAATAAAAAAAAAAAAAAAACAAAGACAGGCGCCAAACCGCTGCGCCACCCAGGGATCCCCTGCCCGTTATTTTAAATTGAGTTGTCTGTTACTGGGTTGAAGAGTGTTATGTCATCTGGATACTTGACCCTTATGTGATGTGCAGATACTTTCTCCCGTGCTATGGGTTGTGTTTTCACATTCTTCTTCATGTCCTTTGATGCCTCTAATTTGGGTGATACCCAATTTTATTTCACACCCTCCTGCCTGTGCTTTTGAGGTCATATCTAAGAATTCATTGCTGAACCCAAACTCATGAAAATTTATCGTTTTCTTCTATGAATTTTATGGTTTTAGCCTTATATTTAGGTCATTGATCCACCTTGAGTTACTTTTCACATGTTGTAAGGGTGGATGTCTAGCACTCCTTTCCCTCGTTGGGTAGTCTTGGCAGCCGTGTCAAAGACCAGTGACCATGGTTGTGTAGATTTATTTCTAGACTCTCAGCTCTGTTCCACTGGTCTATGCTAATACCAGCCTCCCTGTTTGGAGTACTGTTGCGTACATTTTGAAGGAGTATGTTTGGGAAGTGTGATTCCTTCCAGTTTTTTCCGTAGTATTGTACTGACTACTCTGGGCCCTTTACAATTTTATATGAATTCGAGGACTGCTTTTTCCATTTCTGGAAGAAGAGAGCTCCAGGGGAATTTCAGCAGTGATGGCATGGAGTCTGTGGATTGCTTCAGGGGGAGCGTTGCCGTCCTGATCCGGGAAGCTGAGGTGTCGGTCCGCTTACTTAGGCCATCTTTAATTTCTGTCAGCAGTGCTCTGTAGTTCAGTGGACACATGCTTCAGCTCCTTGGTGACGTTTATTCCTGTGTTGAGCTCCAGCAGGGGTGAAAGCGGGCACCCTTGTTTGGGCCCCATCCTAGGGGGAAGGTTGTGACTGCACCGTTGAGGCTGAAGTGAGTTCTGGGTTTTCCGCAGACACACTTCATCACGTTAAGAGAGCTCATGAAAGGGGGCCGTGAGGGACCTCAGACGGTCTGGTCTCTTCACTGCAGACTCGCTCGTTCCTCTTTGTAACTATAATTACTGAGTTATTTGTGGGTTCGGGGTTGGGCTTCAGTTTATGAGCTCTTCACCGGCGAGCTTCAGGAGCCTGTGGAATGCTTGTAGGGAGTGCTGTCGTGACAGGAAAGGAGACAGCAGCTGCCCAGGCTTTCCCCCGCAAATGCCCACGTCTCACGGCCTCCCCCCGGCCCGGGGCGACGGGTTCTTACGCTGTCCCCCTCCTCTGTGTTAACAGCCGGACTCGGATTCGACCAAACACTCGACTCCGTCGAACAGCTCCAACCCCAGTGGCCCCCCAAGCCCCAACTCGCCGCATAGGAGCCAGCTCCCCCTTGAAGGCCTGGAACAGCCAGCCTACGACGCCTGAAGCCGCCAGCCTCCCGCCTCACCGCTGTGGGGCCAGGGAGCCGGGGGTGGCCTCGATTGTCAGTGCCAAGACCGAGCTGACCCGCCAGTGTTGTCCAAGCAAATGTAGACTCAATTTGTAGATATGGAGATAAAGCAAATCTTTATTATAATAATGATCAGTTTTCTGCCGCATGGTCTGTGGTGGTAGGCCAGACCCACTCATCTGCACAGCTGTGGGACAGCACTGTTCCGTTTGCACATGAAGGACCAGCACATACCCCCCCCTCCCCTCCCGAAACGAGCTGCTGGGGCGCGTGGGGCCCTGCGGAGGCCGGTCTGCCCCGCGGAAACCCAGGAGGCCCGGTGCCGCTACAGAAGCAGACAGCTCGGACGCAGCCTCACGGACAAGCCTGTTCCCTGTTTCCTGAAACTGTTTCCTAGGACCTTAGAATAGTAGGAAGTTGTGTTTCAGTCCCAGTGTCACTAGAATTTTCAAGACAGGAAAGCGGAGGTTAGTTGGTGGCCTTTTATTCACGTAGCCATTACAGTCAGCTGCGGAAGACCCTCTGCCGACCGCGTAGCCATGGACGGAGGCCCCCGGTGAGCGACACCTGCCCTGGTCCCGTGTGTGCGTTAGGCCGTTCCCGGTCACAGCCATCAAGTGTCACCTGTATCTACTACTGTGAAGTCCACGCGCTCCCACAGCTTCTGCCTCACCGTGAAGGCGGGACGTGTCGAGCTGCAGCCGGGTCCCGAGGCCTGCCGGGCGGAGGCGGCCAGCGCCCCTGGAGCCCCGCTGCGAGCGCCGCCCCCGCCGCCCCGCCCCTGCATGGAGCCCTGTGATTAGTGCCCGAATGCATCATATAGACTCGCCCGACACACTCCTGCACATTGGCTCTGCCCGTGGATTTACTCTCCCCTCCTTGCTGCTGTGTGAGTAATCAGGTTTGGGGCCTGTCCCGGGAAAGGCTTAGGATTAACTGGCCGGCAAACACCACTTGTCTTCGGCCCCGGACAGGCTCTTCCCTGCCCTCCCGCTGGTCAACGTCGTTGGCGACGCTGTAGAAGACGTGCACTTACCTTGAGTCGGCACTGAGTGACGTGGGCACCGCGGTCTGCCTGTGCGTGTCACACACCCGGCACCTGCTGCCCTCCCGCCCCCCCGGGCCTTCTGCTGGGGCCGGCACCTGCTGGGGGTTCTGGTTTTTACTTTTTTAATGTAAGTCTGAGTCTTTGTAATTATTGAATCGTGAGAACATTTTTGAACAATTTACCTGCCAATAAAGCAGAAGACAGCAGTTTTAAAGTTCTCAGTGGTTCGTCTGAATGTGATGACTTGTCACCCTACATGTGTCTGGGTCTCCCGGTAGCACCGGTGCTGGAAACCCCTCCCCAAAAGGCAATGAGGGAGATGCTGTACCGGCTGCAGCTGCTCTTTGTCATTTGCTCACGGATGGGGAGGGGGTTCCTTCGCATGGCAGGAGCTGGTTCCCAGAGTAGGATTCTGCCCCCCCCCCAGGCTACAATGGGGATCCGCCTGGGGGTTCACCCTGACATGGTAGGCAGAGGTGGGCTTGGGCCATTGGGTGGAGAGAGGGGCCGGCCGGCCACGGGCTCCTGCCAGGCCTCCGCCAGCCAGCCACAGCAGGAGGCTTAGGGTTCCAACCTGAGAGGAGTAGGAGCCTCTGGGGCCACGGGCAGGGCTGGGCAGTGGGCACCCAGGAGACCCCCCCCCCCGCAGGGCGGAGCAAGAGCCCCACCCCCACCCCCCCAGAGAAGCTGTGACCGGAGAGGCTCCCAGCCAGAGGACCGCCTGGAGCAGCAGGGGAGGCCACGGTGGGGCGGGCCAGAGTCTCCAGGAGCAGGGGTGGGGGGGGACGACACTGCGCTGGGGGCCCTGGGGGGCAGCTGTATTCACCCTGCGATGACCCTCCCTCCCTCAGGCAAGTTCCTGGTGGAACAAGGGCAATGGTGTGAAGATGCGGTAGGGCCTGGAGAGCAGCCAGCCCAGCACCGGGCAGGGATGCCCCGCGGCCCCGCTCCTGGTGCACATCCCACACCCCATCTGCTCCCCTTGCCTTGACAAGTCACACCACCCCCGGCATGGGGGACAGATGGCACTCCTCCCACCTGCTGAAAGGGGACCGGGGTGTCGGCAGCAGTGACCACGCAGGGCACGGCTGGAGCCCTTCAGAACCCAAGTTCAGTCGCATCAGCTGGGAAAACCCATAAAGGAGCACGGCCCGTGCCCAGTGAGCGGCTGGCTGGGGCGCGGAGCCGGGATCTGGGCCGGGCTGTCGAACCCGGTGCCTGTCGGTGCCTGTCGCTAGGCTGAACGACAGACGCGCAGGTGTCGGCTGTCCTAAAGTGGAAGAGCTGTCGTAGCAGAAGCGTGGCGTTCACAGCGGGACGCTGCACGGCACCACCAGCGTGACCCCGCCACACACCACGGTGGGCATCGCCGACGGGACGCCAGCCGGCAGGAGCCCAGCTCTGGTGCCGGGAACTGGAAAGCCACCAAACACATCCACCCGGCAGGAGCCCCCGGAGGACTGACCCCGGGGCGCCGGCGACGCTCCAGGCCCGGGTGCACCTGACGCAGCAGGATCGCTCCGACGGTTCAGCGGAGCACCCGCCCGTTCGCGTCACGCAGCCGCGTGAGCCTCCTCGCTGCTGCCCGCTCCCCAACCAGAGCCCCCGCAGAAGGGGCCCGGGCCCGCCGTGGTGGACAGCAGACACCCTCCCGCCTGACACCCGTGGGCACGGAGCTCCACCCCCGGGCGTGGGCCCCACCCTGGCCCTCAGCACAGCAGCCGGGCCCACCAGCAGGAGCCCCCACCCCCCACCCCGCCTCCCAGCCCAGGGGGAAGGGGGAGAAGCCTGTGCTAGACCAGCAGCAGGTCCACGAGGAGTTTCTTCTGTCTGGTCTGGAAGCAGCCGAGAGAAGCCAGCCCCGCCCCGAATTCTCCCTTTCCCAGCAAGGACTTTTATCCACAACCGCCCCTCCCAGCTCCCCCCTTCCCCTTGTCCTCCTCTTCCTCTCCCTGGGTCTCCAGGCTGCCCTGCCTGTGGTTCCGCCGCAGCCCGCATATCCTGCAGCAGTGTCATTCCTCTGCATTCCAGAATAATCCTGTTCCTCTGGGGAAGGGACTGGCTGTTCTACTGGCTGCTGGGGGTGCTGGACAGCCAGCCTCACCCGCCGCCTCGCTCCCCTGCTCCAGGGGCAGCCTTCCCCACATTCTGGGTGCAGCTCTGCAGACTGCAATTTTCGGGTAGTGCCTGGAGCTGCCCTTTGCTGGTGGCCAGAGGGCAGGATTCTGAGGAGCACGCTCACCAGTGGGCAGCCTGACGGGCACACTGGCCGGCTCCCCACGCTCAAGCCCAGGCACAGGAGGGCCACTGGGGGCAACGGACTCCGGGTGCAGGAAACGCTTTATTGGGCAAAGCCACCCTATCCTTGGGCTGGGGGGACAAGGCGTGCGTGGCAGGGGGCGGGGACCTCGCAAGGCCGGGGCCATCTCGCGGGGGCGGCGGCGGGCGCAGGTAGGGGCTGGCCAGCCCCGCGGTTGCTCAGGCCTCGGCCTCGGCGAACAGCGGGTTAACGAAGTAGCTGCGGCTGGTGCTGCTGCTTCCCGCCTGCTGCGCTGGGGGAGGCTGCGGGGTGCGTGGAACCTAGGGGCGGGGGCGCGGAGTCAAGGGGCGTCGGCGGCCGCAGGCCCGGAGGGCAGGTCCCCCGCGCGCCCCCTCACCGGCCCCACGGAGCCCGCCACGTCGAACACCGGGTTGGAGAAGCCCAGGGGCGCCTCGACGGGCGTGGCGACCAATCGCTCGCGCTTAGTCCACCTGGGGAACAAGGACGCCCGTGAGCCCCCACGCGGCCGCGGCCCCGCCCCCGCCCCCGCCCCCGCCCCCGCCCCCGCCCCGCGGACCTGAGCCTCGGAGCGCGGCGCAGCAGCAGCAGGCCCGCCGCCAGCGCCAGCAGCAGCAGCAGCAGCCCGGCCGCCACGCCGCCCGCCAGCCCCGCGCGCGAACCCGAGCCGAGCGGCCCCGCCGCCGAGCCGTCCCCGACGGGCGCGCCCGACTCCCGGGCTGTCGCCGACAGGACCCCGAGGGCTTCGCCTGCAACGGAGGGGCGGGCTCAGGCTCCCGCACGCGGGGCCGGGCCGGCCGGGGAGGGGGCACCCGCGGTTACCGTGCTCCGCGACGTCCGCCAGGAGGGCCCGGGCCAGCCGCCCCGCGCCGCCCGGCTGGGGCCCGGTCTCCGCCAGCACCACCTGAACCTCCGTGTGCGGCCCCGGCCGCCGCCGCACCTTGGACACGGCCGCCTGCAGCCCCGGGTACTGGGGCTGGGGAGGGAGACGGGGTCGTCCCGGGACCTGGCCCTCGGCCGGCGGGCGGGTGACGGGAGGTGCGCGGTCAGTGACTGCGTGGGGGGGCAGTGGGGTCCCGGGCGCCGCCGCGGAAGAGGCGGGCCCCGCGGGGGGGGGCAGGGCGGGGGCGGGGACGCGGCCCCGTTACCAGGAAGGCTCGCAGCAGCCGCGCCCGGTACCGCTCGATGTCAAAGGTGGGGCCGTGGGTCAGCGACACGATGGCTCCTGCGACAGACGGGAAGGGGTCGGCGCCGCGAGCCCAGGGCCGTCAGGGAAACTGAGGCTGGGGGCGAGCCAGGGCAGCTCTCCGGGCCGGGAGGGGGCGCTCACCGCAGAGGTCGCAGCACTGCCCCTCGGGCCGGAGGGCGTCGGGGCAGGCGGCCGGCGGGCAGCGACCGCCCAGGGGCTGGAGCAGGGCCGCGCAGATCCAGGGCTGCACCTGCGGAGGAAGCGGGGTGAGCGCGGACAGTGGGGGCAGGCGCCCCGCCCCCCCGCCCCCTCCGCCCTCACCTCCGCGTCGCCGCAGACGCAGCCCGACGGGTCGGCGCAGGCCCCGGGGCCCACGCGCAGAGCTCCCGGCCCGTGGAAGCGCAGGCGGCCGGCGCGGGACGCCAGGAAGGCAGCCAGGTCCTCGTCGCGCGTGAACGTCTGCGGGGGGAGGGGGGCACGAGCGGCGCCGCCCGAGGAGGGGACAGCCCCTGAGCGCCCGGCAGCCGCGCGTGGGCAGGTCGGGGAGGGGGCCCGAGCGCCGCTCACCTGGCCCAGAACCTGGACGCTGCGGACGCGCGCGGGGCGGGCGCCGGGCCCGAGCCCCACTCGGAAGGAGGCGTCGGGCGGGAAGACGACGTCGTCGTGGCGGCAGGGCACGCGCTCGGCGTCCACGGAGAAGAGGCCGCGCGCCGCGTCCCCGGAGCGCCACAGGCGCGGGTCGTGCCACGAGAAGCGGTCGGGGTCGAGGAAGAGCGCGGGGGCGCCTGCGGGGGCGCGCGTCCCTCAGCTCCGCCCCCGGGCCCGGGCCCCGCCCCCCGCCCCCGCTCAGGCCCCGCCCCCCGCTCAGGCCCCGCCCCCGCTCAGGCTCGGGCCCCGCCCCGCCCGCCCAGGCCCCGCCCCCTCCGGCCCGGGCCCCGCCTCCCGCCCCGCCCCGCCCCGCCCCTCACCTGCGCCGCAGTCCGGGTCCCTGCCGGCGTCCGCGGCCCCGAAGCCGGCTCCCGAGGCCAGGACGAACTCCCCGTCCCGCGGCAGGAGCTGCGGGCAGCACAGGCACACGGTGGCCCGGGTGCCCCACGGTCCCGCCCCCGCCGCCGCGTTCCCGCGGACCGGGCAGGTGAGGTCAGGGGCCCTGGCCGAGGGTCAGAGAAGCCGAGGGAGCAGGACTGCAGGCCCGGGAGCAGGACCTGAGCGCCGAGCGCGCGCTGCCCTCTGCCTGCCGTCCCCGCCGAGCCCCCGGACCGACCTCCTCCTTATGACCCTCAGAGCTGGGTTTGGAGAGGAGGGCTGGGCGGGGGGGGGGGGGGGGGGGGGCTGTGCAGTGCGGGGACCCTGAGGGGCTCGGGTCGTCACGGGCAGTCCACCCAGGTCCCAGCCTCGAGGCCCATCGTGCTCGTCCCACACCTGAGCACCGGCCCTGACCACGGGGCCTACGGGGGGGACACGAGGTCACAGGCCAACCACCTCCACACCTGAGGGTGCGGCACTGACAGGTGCGGGAGTGAGCCCCGGAGACCTGCGGCCTCGGAACAGGGGAGGAGGTCGCAGTGCACAGTCTGAACAAGAACGTGTTTTTGGAAAGAACCAGAAGGGGTTGAAGCACCATACTGTACCCTGTGTTAACTATGCTGAGATTAAAATTAAAACTAATTTTTAAGAAAAGAACCAAAGGGGAAATATTAATAAATTACAGAACACAGAATAATGGAAAGGAAGAGCACACTAGGTGAGATAAGCAGAGGGGCTGGGCCCGCTGGAGAAGACCCCGCGAAGGGGCTGTCCTGCCGAGGGACCCAGCGGGCGGAGCCGGGAACGGTGGAGCCTCCAGGAGGACAGGGAGGACTGACCCCACAGCAACAAAATACAGATACAAAGGCGGTGGGGGCGGGGTGATGTTTGAAGAACCAAGGATGAATTTTCCAGATTCGTACAAGATGGAAAGGCATCACGGAGTGAGGAATGGGAACAAGCAAAGTCCTACCCAGACACAGGTCAGTGTGTTTAGGAATGTCATCGACACAGAGAACATTCTGAAAGCTTCAGAGAGCGGCGCCTGGCTGGCTCAGCTGGTTAAGCATTAGTCTTCGGATCAGGTCAGGATCTCAGGGTCCTGGGATCCAGCCCTGCATTGGACTCCCTGCTAGCATTTCCCCCTGGCTTGTTCTCTCTCTCAAAAATAAATAAATACTTTTAAAAATAAACAAAAAATAAAAGCTTCGGAGAAAAAGAACAGATCACTCATGCACTCTGTAAAATAAATAAGTCAGTCCTTAAAAAATACATATTAGTTGACTAGAGCCGGTAGTGTTTATTTATTTATTATTTATTTATTTAGGAGAGAGAGAGACTCTCAAGCAGATTGCACTGAGTGCAGAGCCTGACCTGGGGCTTAAACTCGTGACCCTGAGATCAGGCCTGAGCCAAAGCCAACAGTGGTTTAACTGACTGCGCCACCCAGACTCCCTCAGTAGTTTCTTTTAAAAATACATGGTGATCATGGGGCTCCTTCCCAGGACTGCCCCCGTCCCCCCTTCCCCGCGGTGTGTGCAATGGTAGCCCAGCAGATGGCATCGAGGAGTCTTGGCCCAACAAAATCAGGGTATTAGGACAGAGGAAGTCAGGTGTCTTGCAGAAGGGTCAAGCTCTGACCTGCACTCACAGGAAGGTGCCAGATGCACATCAGTCTTGTAATGACAGTTCAACCTCAGACAACCTCATTAACTGGCTAAAAGGAGGGAGGGGGCAATAGTATCTCACCCGATGTAAAACAACAACAACAAAATACCAGAGAAGTCCAACAAACCTATTTATGATTTTTTTAAGAAGCTGCTAGCAAGCTAGTAAGAGAATTTTCACAATTTAATAAAGGTTCTGTACCAAACCCTACAGCAAGCATTACACTCGATGGACAAACACGACATGCCTTGTCTTTCACATTGGAACAAGACACTAACTAGGGGTAGGGGGTCCTGGACAATGTTTTGTCTTTTTTTTTTTTTTTTTTAGGGAAATTTATTTACTTATATTATAGACAGTGAGGTGGGAGGGGCAGAGGGAGAAGGAGAGAGAATCTCAAGCCGACTCCCCACTGAGCATGGAGCCCAACAAGGGGCTCGATCCCAGGACCCTGAGATCATGACCTGAGCCGAACCCAAGAATCCACACTTCACCAGCTGAGCCACCCAGGCGCCCCTTGCACAATGTCATTTGGAAACAAAAAGAAATAAAAGGAGTTAGGACTGGAAGGAAAGAGGAACAACTATTGCCATTTATTTAAAAGAATAATCAACTAGACTATGTAAAATTTTTAAAATAGAGTCCTGTCCACAATAGAAACCACACTACAAAGCGTTTCTGAGTGAACCGATGCTATACAAGACCCTGTGGGGACCACGCGAAAACTAGTGAGTTTTAGGGTGGATGAGAGGGAACATCATAACACTCAGGAGCAGCTCATGCCTGATGGTGTAAGAAAACTTCCAGGGTTTTGTCATGGATGTTGTCACCTGGTAAACCTGCCCCTACAGGTTCTCTGTAACAATCGGACCCACAGAGAAGCAACTGGCCTTGGAGCCGAAGAGGGGAGGGAGGGGACAGCTGCCCCAGGTGCGAATCAAGACAACCCAGGAGCCAAGCAGGAGCGGCACACAGAGCAGAGGGGAGCAGAGAGGGAGCTCTGGGGGAGGCCCCTGCATGCAGGTCACCTGGGGAACGGTGGCAGCAGCGCCACAAAGCCGGGGCGGGGGGCGGGGGGCAAGGCTGGTGGCTTGGAGCAAGACGTCAGAAATTGGACTTGCTCTTCAGGGGGGGAAAGTAAAGCTGGTCCTGAACCTAGCTAGTGCCCCTGGTGGCCAAAGTGTCACTAGGGCTGTGGCTCAGCAGCGGGGAAGGTCCTCGGCACCGCCAGCACCAGGATAAGCCCGCAGAGTTGGCACCACGGGGCCTCCGTTCTGCAAAGGGCACCACAGGCGAGACACGTGCAGGGTCCCCAAGCAACGAGGGCTTGATGGACAGAAGACGTGAGATTCCTCCGGCCCAGAAAATGGGGTGACTAGAAATGGGAAGCGGGGAGGGGGCTCCGGAAGGGGAATATCCCGGGGAGGGAAGATCCAAGCCTGGGGTGCACAGACTGAAATGCTGCTGTGGCTGCACCTGTTCCTAGGGCTGCACCTGCACCCTGGCAGCCAGGTCCTGCTGAGCACTGGGGGGAGCGGGGAGGGGGCTGGGGGGCAGGGGACCCCTGTGCACCGGGGGTGGGAGGCTGTCGGGGCAGCTCTCCGTGCGTTGAACCTGTGCCTGGGCCCTGGACAGTTCCCACCTGGGTCTTCCCACGGAGGCGGGGGGGGGGGGAGCCCCCCTCCCTGGTGCAGGAGAAGGAGAGGCTGCGGAGGTGAGGGGGTACCTCTCGGGCCCCCAGGAGAGGCGGAGGAATTCCCATTTGGGCAGCTGGGGATGGAAAGAGGGGCCAGATGGGGGGACCTGTCAGGTGATGAATGGATGAATGTCTGAGATCCTCAAGCTCTATCAAAGGTCCTCATTAAAGTCAGTTGGCAGAGAAGGGCCCCAGGCCCCCACCCCCGACTAACTCCCCCCACCGAGGGTCCCCCTTATTCTGGATGCCCCCCTCTACTTGCTCTGGGCTGCTGCCTGCCTGGTTGGCACAGTTGCACCAGCTGGGGAACGGGCGCGGGGTCCAGCTGCCCCCACCCATGCCCCTGCTTCCTCCTTCACCCCACTGCTGACCCCTTCCATACCCTAGTCTTCGGGTGGGACAGATGTGAAAGGGCCTCCAGACTCTGGATGTGCCGGGACCAGGAACCCCCAGCCTCTGCCTGATGCCCGCCGCCCCAGGCAGGGAGGGACGGCTCTGGCTCACAGGTAGGAGTAGGTGTCCCCTTGCCCTGATGTGCCCTCCCCCACAAGTGGCTGGGTCCCACAGTTAATGTCTCTTGTGGAAACCATCGATTAAGCAAGACCTTCAGGGAGAGGAAATAAGGCCTGATGTCCCCAGATCTGGGCAAGAGATTGGGTGGGGCCATGGCCACCAGATGTCCCCCTCCAACTCGCCCACCCACCCGGTGGCCTCTACATGAGGACCCCAACCCTGGCACCCACACCCAGAGGTGCCCCCCCAACTCCACCTTTGCTCGGAGCCAGCAACCCTCACATCAGTCACCTTGCTGGCAGGTCCCCAGTTGATAGGACAGTGACCCAACCCAGAGAGCAGCGGATGTGTGGAGGCGCTTAACCAGGAGTGACCTGGGGCCCCCAGGGTCCTGGGAAATGACACTTCAAATCAGGGAACAGTGACCCTTTTCTGTAAAGGGCTGGACAGTAGATACGCTGAGTGTTGAGGGCCCCGGGGCTCCCGCATGGCCCCTGCCTCTGCCCAGTAAATGACCGCGGCGGGGGACGCCCCGATGAGGCTTTATTCAGGGGCCTGAAGCTGGGGTTCTGTTTCACCAGCCACAAAACTGTTCATTTTTTGGCTTTTCCCCCCACCATTTAAAAATTTCAAAACCACTCTTAGCTCCAGCCTCGCAGCCGCATTTGGCCAGTAATGGGGGGGCTGCTGACCCCGCCTTTACCAGCCAGGGTCTGGCCCTAAACACACCCCGAAAACTCCAGGCAAGTGCAGGACGCGCCACCTCCCGAATTTACCGCCACGGAACCCTTTCACCCTCCCAAGGCCCCCACTCTCTGCAACACTATGTCCTGGGCCGCAGTTTGGGAGAAAGACCCCCGAATTTCTGATGGGGGTTTTAGGTAAGGGGACAGGGAGAGGCTTTGGGGACCAGGGGGGGTGTTTGCTGGAGCGAAGCAGAGAGAGGACACGGGGTGGGGGGTGGAGGCCGCAGGCGGAGGGCAGGGCCGTGCGCCCTGCGAGCCCTTTCCAGCCCCCCCCCGCCCCCATACCCTTTCCCCAGCCTCCCAGGAGCCCGCCCCAGGCCCAGAGGGGGTTCCGGGGGGCCACCCCCCGCAGCCCCGCCTCACCATGTCCGAGAAGCCGTGGCTGGCCCGCACCACCACCGACACCGCCTGCAGGAAGGAGCGGGTTGGCCGGGCCCCCCCGAGCCCCCCAGCCTCCCCCGGAGCCCCCCCAGTCCGCCTCCCGAGCCCGCGGGGGGCACCTTGTCCGCGGGGAACTGGACCACGGCGCCCGCGCACGGCGTCCGGTTCTGGCTCCAGTTGGCGGCGGCCTCGAAGTCCGTGGTGGGGACCCAGAGCTTGTAGGCGGCCCGGGCCAGCGCTGGGGAGGGCACGACTGAGTGCTCCCCCCGCCCCCACCCCCCGGAAGGAAGGCGGCCGCAGCCGGGGGCCCAGAGCCCGCGGGAGCCCCGCCGCGGGGCCGCGAACTCCTACGAGGTCTGCGGAGCCCGCCCCCCCGTGCCCCCTCCAGGCCGCCCGCCAAGATCGCTCGTCGCCTCGCCCCGGGCTTGCGGGCCGCTGGAGCAGAGGGAGCAGAGGGCCCGGCGGGGCAAGGCCGCGACAACCGAGGGACCGACGGCACAAGGGGGTCGCGGGGCGGGGGCGCGGGAGGGCGGCCCCTGGGGACTCGTGTCCGCGGGACCGCGGGGGCTCGGGGGCGGGGCGGGGGCGGGGCTGCAGTTTCCAAGCTCCCGGGCCCGGGGGACCGCGCCGGCCGGGCGCCAAGGCGGAGGGGAAACTGAGTCAGGCTGCGGCCGCGCCCCGCAGGGAGCGGGAACTGGGGGCGGTGCGCGGCTCGCAGGCCCCCCCGGCGCCCGAGGGGTCCGGGCCCCAAGGCGGGGAGCCTCCGAAGCCCCCGCCGCGCCCCGGGGCCCCCTTACCGCACAGCTGCAGCCACAGCAGGGCCCGGCCCAGCGCGCCCATCCCGCCGCGCGCCCGTCGCCGCCACCGGGACTTTGCCCCGCGGGGCCCACCTGACCGGGCGGGGCGGGGCGGGGCGGGGCGTTGCCACCTCCCCGGGCCCCGGGGCGCCGCGGCGGCTCCTGCCCCCACACTCAGCCCTGGGGCCCGCCCACCCGCTCCAAGGCGGGGCGAGCTGGGGGCGGGAGGGACCCCCTGGGCTCCCTGCTCCGGTGCCCTGTGCCCGGGGGCTGCACCTGCTCTCCCCCCCTGGGCTGGGGGCCTTCCTTCCAAGCCCCCCTCACCCCCCCGCCTGGATGCCCTGCGGGCGCCGGCAGCGGGCCTGTGGCGGTGGGGGGCGGAGGGGGCGAGGCCCCCCGGGCTGCACACGGAGCTGGTGGCGGAGCACGAGTGGGTGTTGGGGGGCCCCGCGAAGTGATGGGGGCGGCCACGGGGGCGGGGGCGGGTCGAGGAGACCCCGCGGTGCAAGAGGCCCGGTGGCTGGTGCTTGGGTGGGGAAGAATGATGGAAAGCGGGGTGGGGGAATAACCCGGTGCTTGGAAAAACGGGTGGTTGGTGGGTGAGAGACTGTAGCCGCCGGAGTTTGTCGGGACGATGGTGGCTGACGGCGGCTGGCGTGGGACTGAGGGTGGCCGAGGGCCAACAGGCCGGGCTGAGCCGCAGGAGGGGGTGGCTGCGGCGGGTGTCGCGGGGATGGGCTGGGGGGAGGGGACGGCGGAGGGGTGGGCCTGGTGGACACACTGGTCACTAAGTAACCGATGATGGACAGCGCCTTACAGGAGGGACAGGTGGGAACCGATTACCAGGGGACAGGGGGCCCGAGCATGACAGGAGTGGGCAGATGGCACCTTCCTGGTTATGGCTGATGGCACGGGAGGAGTGGTGGGTGGGCCACTGGGTCCAGGACAGCTGCTGAGGGGAGCGTGACAAGGGGGGGAAACAGGGTGGGGGGGTGGGGAGCAGGGGATGGACATGGGGGTGGAGATGAGGACTGGGGTCGCCCCCCCAGGGCATGACCGCCTGCAGCTCCCTCCTGCCCCTGCAGGCCCCGGAACTCCGCCCGCCACCCTACTGGTCTCGGTGACCCGGTATTTCATCCGAGGGGGACGGCACCCGCCCCTGGGGGCCCTCTGGCCTCTTCACCCGGCTTGTGCCACCGTCGTCCCGGTGGGATCCGGGCACCCGCTCTCCGGGGTGCAGTGGTGCCGCCCCGCCCAGCCTGCGATGGGGAGGGGGTCTCCCTGGCCCTGGAGCTCGGCCTTGCCGGCCTGCTGGGCTGAGAAAAGCTCCCTGGACCAGGAACAGGGGCGACATGGGGGTCACATCTGTTTTGCCCCCTTGTCTTGCTTCTTGCTGGGAAGTAGGCAGTTCTGGGGCCCGGGCCTCTCGGGACCCCACCAGGGGCTCTGGCTCTGCTCCCCTCCCCTCCTCCACCCCCCGCTGCGGCTCTCCAGGCGGAGACCTTCTCCAGGCTCAGTGACCTTCACCCCCCGGGCCCAGAGCCCGGTCGCCAAGCCTGAAAGGCCCGGCAGGTCTTCCCAAGGCTGGCGGCTCCTTCCTCCGAGTGGGCAGGTGGTGCCCTGGGACGAGGCCAGGAGAGGCTCTGGAGGGTGGGGGTCGGGCCTCGGGGAGACGCCTTTCTGGCCACTGCGCCCCTACCTGGCAGGCGGCTCCCGGGGGGACTGTACTGTCTGAAGAGGGCAGTCCGAGAAATCTTCCTGGAGGAGGTGGCCTTATAGCGGACACACAGGAGGAGTCAGAGCTGCAGCCGCAGCGTGGAGGGTAGAACGAAGGGGGCACAACAGGAGGAGAGGGGGCTGCTATCGGCATCCGTCCCCCCACCCCGAAGGGGGTAGTCCTGAGCAGCGGCCGGACGCGGCCCCCACGTGTCCAGCTATCCGAGGGGGACCCGGCTGGAGCCTAGGCTGAGGCAGGAGACAGGCCCTGGCCCTGGCCCACAGCTGCCGAGAGCCCCTGGGACACCGGGAGCACAGACATGGTGCAGGGCACGGCTAGACCGCAGACAGGTGCCCTGTGTTCCCAGAAGGCCCCAGGCTGCACACACAGAGCCCGGGGAGCCCAGGTACTCACGTGGGCACGCATTTTGGAAGTGGCCAGGACTCCACTGGAGGTAGGAGAAACGCAGAGTCCCACAGTGAGTTTCTTCCACGACACAGCTGCTTCAGGCGAGGTTGGATCCAGGCGCCAGCCAAGCTCTTGGACTCCTGTGTGCCTGTCTCACTCCTCCTTGGCTGCCCTCGCTGTGTGGGCGTCCCTCTGTGCACAACCTTCTCCAGGGGCCGGGAACGATGGTCTGGGGGGACCCGGACCCCACGCCTGACTAGGCTTCCTTTCTGTTTCCAACTCTGCACAGATCACATGCGCAGGGGTGCTGTGCTCCGACTGGGACCTCGGCCCTCCGCTTGGTGTGAGGGCTTGAGTGACAGTCCTGCCGCCCTGGGACGGGGGGCAGACCTGCCCGCTGTGCTGCGGGGTCCCCACTGGGATTTGCACAGCCATGGGCATCACCCCCCATCCTCCCTCCCCCTTCCCTGCCACTGAATGGGAATGGATCCAGCCTCAAGAGCAGTTCCCCAGCTCCTTCTCCCCGACCTTTGTCCCTGTGACCTCAGGCAGTCTCCTGTGCCTCTCAGGGCTTTAGTGTCCCTCTGAGGTGCTGAGGCTCCAGGCTCTGTTCCCGCACAGGGGAAGGAGGGGTGAGGTGGAGGCCGTGGGAGTGTCTGTGCATGAAGTCACCTCCCCAGAGAGGCCGTGCTGGGCGCCCTCGCTGTCAGCACCCCCCCATGTGCCCCTGGGGCCCACGACGCCTTCTCCAGCTCCCCTAGCTGCTGCCTGGAGCCAGGGGCCGCCCCAACAATAGTGGGGAGGGAGGACATGGCTGGCAGTCCCCACGGCACCGGCCGCGCTCCTGCAGACCTCCTGGCCTGCGACCCCATCTGCAGGTGTCTCCTGGCCTGTGTCCCCCGCGCAGCAGGGCTGGAGCTCGGCCTCCCTGGGCCAAGGGTGATGCGCACGCGGCCTGGCTCTGAGCGGAGCCCTGGAGGGCGCAGGAGGCGGGGTGCCCCCCCCACCCCAGCCGGGGGGGCCAGCAGGCCCATCCTGCCAGCCCGGGGGCCACCGCTGGCTGGGGGTCTCCTCGCTGCCCCGAGAGTGCTTGTCCCGGGGCCTCCCCGCGCCCGCACCCCGCGCCCCGGCCCGCAGGAGGGGAGGAGCTGCGGGGGCTCGGAGTCCTGCCTTGCTCGGAGGCCAACCCCGAGTCGGGGGCCCCGGGGGAGCAAGGCAGGGGCCTGTGGGCCCCGGGGCAGGCCCTTCCTGCAGGGGGGAGGCCGGCCGCCCCCAGAGCTCGGGGCGCAGCTGTGCGCGGAGGAGCCCGGGGGGCCCTGCAGGCGGGGGCAGGGCCGGGCGCCGGGAACCGTCACGGGCGGCGGCGGGGCGCAGGGCGGGCTCCCAGCTTTGGCCCGTGGGGCTCCGAGACCCGCTTCTCGGCCGCTCGCGCCTGCGGTTCCCGGCGCCGCCAGCAGGGTGCGCCCTGCCCCTGGGGTTGGCCGCGCGGCTCCCCTCCGTAAAACTCCCATAAACTCCAAAGAGGCCCAAAGGAAAGGGAATCCCGGCTGAGGGCCCCCTCCGAAGGAGCTGGAACCCCCAGCTCTCGGTGCTCCCGGCCGTCCTCGGGGGCTCCGGCCTCGGCGGCGGCGGGTCACCTGCCGAGTGGCACAGCATCCCCGGCTGCAGGGCGGTGGGCGCCCGGGCCCTGCCCTGGTCTGGGTGCCCCGGGCGCCCCACTGTGCCCTCCCTGCAGGGCTGAGGGTGTGGGGTCGGGAGGACTCTGGTGGGCCCGCAGCGTAGGTCGGCAGGAGCAGTGTCCTGAGGGCCTGGGCAGGACCCGGGGGTGGGCCCCGAGACCCTGGGCTCCAGCCCTTCCTGCTGCCCACGGCGCTCTGGTGGCCCAGTGGGGCTGCAGTGGGGACACCTGGAGGAGCAGGACAGTAGGGGAGGGGCTGGGAGTTCCTAGGGTCTTTGCACCAGGACTGGAATTCAGGGGTGCTCTCAAGGGCCTCCTGCCCCTGGGCCTGGTCCATATAACCACCTGGAGAAACGCTGAGCTGGGAGGGGTCATCCTGGCCCTCTGCCCCCAACGCCCCAACACCCCTGAGCAGCTGCTGAGAACTGGTTCCTGGGGGCGCCTGGCTGGCTCAGTCCGGAGAGCCTGCGACTGGAGATCTCAGGGTTGTGAGTTAGAGCCCCACAGCTGGGACAGAGATGACAGAGATGAATGTAAACACCTGGTGGCCTGGAGCCCCAAGCCCCTGCTGGTCAGCACTGGTACACTCTTTTAAAAAGGTTTATTTGGGACGCCCGAGTGGCCCAGTGGTTTAGCACCTGCCTTCAGCCCGGGATGTGGTCCTGGAGACCCAAGATCAAGTCCACGTGGGGCTCCCTGCATGGAGCCTGCTTCTCTCTCTGTGTCTCTCATAAATAAAATATTTTTTAAAAAGTTTATTTATTTAGGGGTGCCTGGGTGGCAGTCAGGTAAGTGTCCCGCTCTTGGTTTTCAGTTCAGGTCGTGATCTCAGGGTCATGAGATCGAGCCCCGCATCGGGCTCCGTGCTGAGTGTGGAGTCTGCTTGAGAGTCTCTCTCAGAGCACAAGTGGGAGGAGTGGCAGAGGGAGGAGGACAGGATCTCAAGCCGCCTCCCCGCTGACCCCAGGACCCCGAGATCACGACCTGGGCCAAAATCAAGAGTCGACAGCTCCACCGACCGAGCCACCCAGGCGCCCTGGTACAGCTTTTTAATAATCGCCTTTCAGAAGGGAGGCAGATGCTGTTTGCCGTTTGACAGGTGAGGACCTGAGGCTGGGAGGCCGGAGCCCCCACGCGGGGGGGTGGGGAGCTGGGTGGGCACCAGGCCTGCTTTGCACCGAGCCGCAGGCTTGAGGGCAGGGCTGCTGGGCGCGCAGAGGTCACCGAGGTCAGAGCCCCGCCTGCAGGGGAGGCAGGATTGGCTCCAGAGGGGGCACGGTCTCCGGCACACCGGGCTCGCGGGACCCCCTATTAGTTTTAAGACCACGTGTGGGCCCTTTTGAGCGTGGGGCCACGTGGCCACTCGGGAGAGAAGAGGCTGGGAGGCCCCGGGGGGTGGAAGGCTCCAGGCCCCAGGCCCAGGCCGCTCCCCGCGCCTGCGAGAGACAGACGGCGGAAAAAGAAGCCCAGACTCCTTAGTCAGATTTATTTTCCTCTAATCAGACAGTTTAGCATTTCAAAGTTTTGCATTCTACACTCTTACAAACTTTAGTTATTAGCATCAGAAACACAAAAACATCGCAAGACCTCAAAACACAAATAAATACCAAATAAAACCACACACGATATACAATAAACGAAAATATAAAACATAATAATGCTATCAGAAAATCAGACATGTTGTTAACTCACATTAACAACATGATTATTGCTGAGCAATAACTTATACTGTCTTTTTTTTTTTTGTCTTAGAAGAGCAGAAAAACACAGGACGTGAATCACTGGTCACAATCACTTGGAGTGTCAAGATGGGTCCTCACAGCCAGCGGTTACTACAGACGGCAATTTTTAAAACAGATTAAAAATACAGAGTCAAATGAGAGATTGGCCTTCTTTGGTCTTTGTTTTTGGGTAATAGAACTGAACGAAGAGGTGTGCCATCAGAGAAAGAATGCGATTCTAAAAACCTGACACAATTGTCTACATGGATTCACACACTTCCTTGATCACAGATGTTATTCTATAGGTAATTCTTGTAGAAATCCTTGGAAATAATGCCGGCTTTTGTGTTTACCAATTAACTCATTTAGTTTGCTGTTGAAGGTTATCTTACTTGTCTACTAGGGGACTGAGTTATAAAAACCAATCACCACTAATTGCAGGAGTGGTACAGCCATCCTGGACTTGAACCTCTTTTTCAACGCAAGAGTTCGCAAGGGACTCGAGATACAGCAGCAGCAGGAGAAATGAAAGGCAAGCACTGCTCGGCGCCACCAGGGCCCTGGGACTGGGCTCCCTCCCCGCTGCCCGGGCTCCCTGGTGACAGCCGGCGCCCCCCCAGGCAGGCAGGTCACCTCGGACTCGGGGGCCACCCCCGGCCCTCACCTGGCTTAGACCCCAGTGGACGTATTTATTCTACTTTGGAGAAAATAAAACTGTCGAGATTTGCAAACTGAAGACAGGACCATGGTCTTGGGCGGAGAAGCGGATTTGGGTGACAGACCCGTCGTTCACCTCTCAAGCGCTCCCCGGCCTGGGGCCCCCCGACTCTCCTCCGCAGTCTGAGGAAGGTCCGGACCGTGGCAGGGGACCCGTGTGTCACAGCTCTGCTGACCGCCCAGGGCCGGGGCCCGGGCACGAGCCACCCCGCAGGCTGGGGGACAGGCCGGACAGGCCGGCGACAGGGCGGGCGGCCCTCGGGGCGGAGCAGGGAGCTGTGCGCCCGGGGGGAGCTGTGGGACCGGGCCGCCACCCTGTCCCCCGCCCCGAGGACAAGAGCCCCACGGCCCCCCCTCCGCCGGCTGCGGCCCTCGGGACAGGACCCGCCCGCCGAGGACAGCGCAGGCGTCGGTGGCCGGGCCTGGGGCCGGGGGCCCCGCCTCAGCAAGGCGGCCGGGACGCAGGGGAGGCCCGGGAGGCCCCGGACCCGGGCCCGCGGAGGCGGCCACCGGGAGGACCGGCCTCCCCGGGCTTCGTGGCCCTCGGGGACCCAGGCCCAGGAGCAGCCTCGCGGGAAGGGACGAGCGTGTTGGCCGAGCCTCCCGGGCTGACCTGCCGCCCGCAGATGCTGCTCCGGGGACGCGCCGCGCGGTGGCCCCTGGTGCCGCCTCGTCCGCACGGCGATGGCTCGAGGCAGGGCCGCCTCCTGCTGGGACAGGACTTAGGACAAGCTCACGAGCTCCTGCGGTCTCCTCCGCGCCGCCTACGGCCCGGGGAGCTGGAAACCCCGACTTCCCCACGCGGCCCGGGGACAGAGAGCGGCCCCACGTCCAGGGCGGGCGGAAGCTTCGTTCACGCTCAAGACTCGGTGTCGGTTTCCCTAGAGCATCTGGGACACTTCTGTCCCGTGGGGAATTTTGTCACTTTTAGGAAACAGGAAAAGTGCACCCACCACACAGTGTGTGTGACACGTGCATCTGCGGCAGGGACCCTGTGAAGCCAGGAGGCCGGCCCCAGGCGGCGAGCACCAAACCAGGGCACCAAGGAGCCAGGACGGAAGCAGCGGCAGGTGCGTCCCTCGCGCAGCGCCACCCCCTCAGGTCCTTCAGGAGGCCACTTTCCAGAAAGTCCCAAGCGCACAAGAGGGAAGATGTGTACCAAAGAGCGGCCGAAAGGCCTATGACCCCCGCGTTCTCACCAACTATCTTCAAGCCACGGATGAAGCCTCCGCTGGGCACGTGCTCATCCCCGGGGACAGTGCCAGCTCCTGATGCCATGTCCTACGGGCTCCTGGGGAAGGAGGCCAAAAGGGCCTGTCGTCTCCCGCCAGGAGCGGGTCTGGGAGGGGCTGCTGGGAAAGTCCCCCCACCAAGGGACAGATGCTTCCAGAAGTGCCTCCAGGTGGCCCACCTCCAGAAGAATTTCAACCAGAAGAGGCAAAGTATTGTTTTTGTTTTTGTTTTTTTTTTTATCAGACCGAGATGTTACTTATCTCAAATTTGTTAATATTGTCCATACTTCTAGTGAAGGGGGAGGAAGCTGCAGGCATGTCCCTGCCGGTAACCCCAGGCCTCAGGAAAGCCACCAGAGGCCAGGCAGGGACTGCCAAGCGTCCTCTCTCCCCTGGGTGTGTCCAGGGTAGAACCAGGGCAAGGTCTGGAGGAGGTCGGGGACACCTTCCAGGGAACAGTGGTCCCACAGCACCTGCAGGAAGTCCTTCCTCTAGGAACAGGGACACATGACTCCTTACCGACAGGACAGAGATCACAGACTTGCCCAAAAGCAATGGGGGGGGGGGGAGGTTAGGGTGGAGAAAATAAAGATGAATAGAAGGAGCATCGAACTGCTAAAGGGCGTGGCAGGTCACTTCTGGAAGGGGACAGCGTGGGCTAGGAGGGCACTTCCAGCAGGCACTGGGGCAGAGGCACGCCCAGGGCAGATGGCAGCACCAGAGACACGGCGGGCCACCGGGCACCAGCCCAACCGTCCCCGCGTGACCACGAGGGAGCCCAGAGGCAGGCAGTCTGAGGTGCGCGGCCCAGCTGGCCAATCGTGGGCGCGTCTTTTGGATGAGCGGCACAGATGCGGTGGTTCACACACATTGGTTTTGCCTAAGAAGCACCCGTCACGTGTAGCACCCATCAGTGGTAAGAGCACCCATGAAGCGTGGTGCATAGCAGAGGGGCACAGAGAGGCAGGGCTCCGGCTTCTAATCACAGTTGGACCATTGAGAGAAGGTAAACAGTGAGTTGAGAAAGTGCCGTCTGGGCAGGCGCAGGCTGCGACGGTCCCGAGACCACCCTTCCCGAGAGAAGGGTGGTTCCAGGACCCCGTCGGTGAGCCTGGGCAGCCCCCAAGAGCGGCGGTCTCTGGAATGCTCAGAGGGTTCTGCTTCGTGGGGGGGTGGACTCCCACGACCCGGGTGGGGACACAGAAAGGTCCTGCCCTGGGGGGGGGGACCACGCCCGTGCTGGGACTGGGCGGCACACATTTGGGGCCCAGAGATTTGGAATCTGTGATAATTGAGCAGTGGAGGCTCTAGAAGCTGAAGATGGGCCTGGCTTCCCCAGCAGAACGGGGCTGTCTGGGGGCCCGGGAAGAGGCAGAGATCTAGTGGTCAAGAGAAAAGTCGGGTTAAACTATCACCTCCGAGAGTTACGGTGAACACAAAGCCAGGGTCGAGAAGCAGCATGTCACATCTAAGGCACATGTACAGTATGCCACCACCTCTACGCAAAGATGTTGCCTTTGGAGATCGTGAACAAAATGCAGCAATGTGACAGAATGAAGAAACACACCTGCTGTGGCCTCCTCCAGCACGAGCCACCTGCCCACCCCCGGGCACTGGACACTGAAGGTCAGAGTTGTCAGCAATAGAGAGCGTGTCTGAACACATGGGGCAGAATTGTAAGAGCCTACAGGATTTTGTTTAGAACTCCAAAGTTCAACGAATGCCCTATTTTAGGGTGAAAACAATTATAAATCTGAAAATGATGCACAGCATCCATGAGCAGTTTCCCTTTCATAATAATTTTGAAGTAGTGTCATTAACTACGACAGATATCGAAGGTTTACATTTCTAACGAGAAATAACAGCAGATTGAATATTTTCTTTCCTATCACAAGTGATAACCAGTGTTTGATATTTTACATTTTCTTCCAAGAAATATCAGTCTATCAACGTTTTAAAATAAAATGTTTGCAATAACAATTATCTCAGAACTTTAAATTAAAAAATGATTCTGAATTTAGACTTTCAAAAAAGACCTAGGTGTACTTCAGGGTCTTCTGACAAACAAATTATTAAAACAGAGACCAGATGAGGCCTTAAAAATAGACAATATACTATATTTGAAACAAGATTGCACTCTTGAATTTTAGAATATATCAGAATTGCATTATTATTTCATAAATTCTTCTTTTACTTAACATGCTGACATGTCCAGCTATCCCCAGGTGTGCGTGTGTGTGCGTGTGTGTGTGTGTGTTTTCTTTTTTTGGTGTTCAAGTTTAAGGAAGAAAAATCATGGTTCTTTTGTTTAGCATATATGTTTTCCACCTTAATTAACTAGATCTTTAAAAATGAAAATGAAAACCTTCTCTGACAGCAGTATTTATCACGTCAAAGGATAAATAATTCTTCAGAGTGGAGTGTTGCTAGTCTATTAGAAAACATGTCAGGTGTGTCCTCACGCGTGGCTCCTCCCGCCGGCCCGCGGCCACCTTCTGCTGCTTCCTCCGTTCCACAAGGTCCTTTTCTGAGCGCGAGGACCTCGGTGGAGACAGCCGGTTCAAACCCCCCAGAGGAGATGCCTTCTGCTCAATCCACCTCCCCAGTGACCGGTCAGGGGTCGGGCAGATCCGAAGTATCCACTATGACTTTAATAAAAATGGTATCATCTTTAATATATGTCCCGTTTTCTAGCACAGTTTGAGCCACGAACACTGGGCAGCCAGAGGCAATATTCATCTCCCCGGTGGGCTTCTTGAAGCTGCTGCTGTTGGGGTCCGGCTTGAACGCATCTCCCAGGTGACGCCGAGAGGACCCCTGATCCATGAGCATGAGCGTCACTTTCTGCTTGAATGGCCAAGGAAGCAGAGCATCATACTCTCCACGCATAATGACAAAAAACAGCGACAAGTGCGTCCCCTTCCCCATGCCGTCCCCGTTCAGGTAGACCCTGGCACACATCTTATAGCCAAAATAGCCCGTGTAGAAAGGCTGGCTGTAAAGAGACAGGGTCTTCCCCATGACGGCTTCCTGCTTCCGCCGCTTGTAATCTCGGATCTTCCAAATCAGCACGCCGTTGTAGCTGGCGGTCTCCAGGACCTGGAAGCGCAGGTCCATGTCGGCCAGGCGGATGTCATGGACGCTCAGCATCTGGTCATGCCGGCTCAGCTGGGACTCCAGCAAGCCTGCCATGGGTGAGGAGAGACAGACGGTGGAGGGCCCGTAAGTGTCAGGAAGGCTGGAGGAGCCCGTTCCCGCCAGCACTGGCACTAAACGGAACTGGCTTTTGGGTGGAGGACAAGCACCTGGATGTGTCCTGAAATGTAGGCCTCTGATCCCGGCTGCGCTGCCCCCCACCCGCGGCCACAGCCTGCTGAGTCAACCCTGAGGGACACAGGGCCCATGGGCCTCAGGGCACATCGGTGCAGGTCCCCCCAGGGCACCGTCACGGGGGCAGGGAAAGGCCGCCCTCTTACATCCCCCTGCCTTCCAGCCGGATGCTTGGAGTCACCTGTGTCCTGTGTGGCTTCTGCCCACGTCATTCCTGTCCTCCACTTAACCCAACGTTTGGGAGGGAGGGCACTGCCATCACCTGAGTACCTCTGCACCATTAATCCTCGTCATGCAAACATTCAGAATATTCACTCAGTCCCCAAAGCAGCTTCTAGGTATCAGGAACACGTTGGCTGAGCAAACTGCAGGGTCATCTGTCCCCTGGGCCTTAACCAGCACGGCCGAGAGCCCCCCAGCCAGCAAGCCCTGCCCCTGCCTGGTGTCCACCGTGCCACCTGGTCTCCTCCCTACCACGCTGGTGTCACGTGCAGGGTGTGTGTTCTAGGTGGGAAACGTTTCTCTCACAAAGGCAACTCCGGCTGGAAAGTCATCACACCTCTGCACGAATGACGTCTCACTGGAAATTACTGCTCAAAGGTAGTGTGTGCCTAATGTACCACCCACCCACCAGCTCAAGCCACAGTGGCCGGGCCGCCAGGCTCCCAGGTAGAGACCAGGACACACGCGGCCCACCCCAGGCCCCTCCTAGGCCTCCCCACACTGCCCCTACAGCCCCCACCTGTGTTCCGAGCCGCCTGCCCTGCACTCTTGTCCACGCTCTCCAGCTCGGTCACTCGGTTCTGGAGGGACTCCACGCTGCTCTTCATGCTGTCTGCTTCTTCCCAGTTCTGCCGGAAGGGGCGGATCTCTTTGTCCAGCTCTTTCAGTTTCTCTGCTTGGCTGTCTATTACTCGCTTCCAGATCAAAGGCATCAGAAAGGCAAAGCACAGTTAGAACTCTCTGAAGTTCTAGAGAAGAGACACCGGCTAGTTAGGAAGAGCAGCCAGTCCAGAGCCGGCCCCACGCCAACTCTCACACAGGCATCTCACAGGTGCCACAGGGTCCTACCCCAGAGGAGGGGACCAAGGCACAGAGAGGCCTCACCCGCCAGCTGCAGGGCATGGGGCCCTCACTGCTCTGTCCTACAGTCTCAGGTTCAGGACACTGGAGCCACACCCAGCTGCTGTCGTCAGGTCTCCATTTCCTAAAGGGCCAAGTCATCTATAGTGGCCAGACAATGTGGGTCTCCCACAAGGCTGCCTGGCCCAGGGCTGGAGAGGCCACCCTATCCCTGTGGCTGCAGCCACCACCCTGCCACCTGCTCGAGAGAGACCTGGCATCCGCACAGGGCTGGCAGCAGGAAGAGCCTTGATGGCGGGTCTGCAGACCCTGGCTGAAATGGAGAGGCCAATGCCTAGGAGTGGGGCTTGCTTCTCCCATGCACACTGGGCACAGAAACATAAAGACATGACTGTTGACGGTGAGGCTGAATTTCATGCTATCTTAATTTAAATAATTCAAAAAGCCTTTTCTTTTTTTTCTTTTTTTGCTGAAACACAAAGACCATTGACAACAATAAGCAGAGGGATGAGATTCACGCTCTAACTACGGTGGCCGGCCTGTTTTTTGTTTTAAAGATTTTTTATTTTATTTATTCATAGAGACACAGAGAGAGAGAGAGGCAGAGACACAGGCAGAGGGAGAAGCAAGCTCCATGCAGGGAGCCCGACGTGGGATTCGATCCAGGGTCTCCAGGATCACGCCCTGGGCTGCAGGCAGCGCTAAACCACTGCGCCACCGGGGCTGCCCGGCCAGCCTGCTTTTAAGGACTGGCACATCCAACTGTTGGATGAAGCTGGGACCTAAAGGATTTTCATTTCTTTTTAAAGATTTTATTCATTTACTTGGTGGGGGAGGGTCAGAAGGAGAAGGAGAAGCAGATTCTCCACTGAGCAGGGAGCCCGATGCTGGGCTGGATCCCAGGGCCCTGGGATCATCACCTGAGCCAAAGGCAGACACTTAACCGACTGAGCCACCCAGGCGCCCCTGCGTTTTCACTTCTAAAAAGGATTTGCATTTTGTGAAGTAAAGCTCACAAAGGCGGCAGGGTTTGGGCCCCAGTGAAGCTGTGAGGGACTGGGCCGCATTTAAGCAGCAGGCCACACAGGGGAGAGCCCCGGGGCCTACTGAGTTCACTTCTCCTTTCGGAAGCCTATTTTTAAACATTTAGTTTCAGCACCCTTGCTGGCTGTTAATAACCACCAAGGAACAAACATGGTAGGTCTGGGTTACTTTTTTTGGGTAGAAGTACAGTGTTATCCTTCCTCTTCTTTCCAAGAAAACCTGGTATTAGCTAACACTGAAAAAGCAAAAATGATTTCTGTAGAGAACACCTCTTCCCACACTGATGTCACTTTATTTCGATCCATGTGTTTGGAGACATACTGGATTAGCTCACACAGTCTGTGTTCTGGGGCCTACTGACCTCCCCGAACCCCCAGACCCATACTCTATTTCTGATGAGCATCTGCAGCTCTCACCAGGTACTCTACCCACTACGACAACAAGGTGAGCCAACACGGACACTTGGGAGTTTAAAAGGCAAGTTAATGAAAACCTATGTCATCGGTGGTGGCTTTCAGAGATGCCATTCTGTAGCCTGGTGGACATCGAGTGAACATGAACTGCACGGTGGCCTGGGACAAGCAGGGCATCACCTCTAAGCTTCACGCCCCTGAGATTAGAGGGGGTGATGCAGAGGTGCCTCCTCCGCAAGACGGGATGTGCATGGGGCAGTGGGCATGAAGGCACGTGGCGATCTCAGGAGCAGGGCTGTGGGTGTGCGAGGAGGGCTGCAGGAGGGCCCTGGGCTCCAGCTCAGTGACAGAGTCAGCACGTGGTGGCGGGGGCAGGAGGGAACACATGTACACAAGTGTGGACACAGACAAGGCTCTAGAAGGAGCTCCCCACACGGCAAGGAAGAATGTGGTAAACAGACCTCTCCTTTGCATCAATGGTAGAGAGTCAAGGCAGGACCCTGATCTCAATCAAACTTTCTCTGTAGAAGGCAGCAAACATGATCTCATTCCTAAAGAGTGGTCTACACTCAGCTGCTGTCCTACTTCTATAAAAATAAATCTTTTTTTTTTAATTTTTATTTTATGATAGTCACACAGAGAGAGAGAGAGAGGCTGAGACACAGGCAGAGGGAGAAGCAGGCTCCATGCACCGGGAGCCCAACGTGGGATTCGATCCCAGGTCTCCAGGATCGCACCCTGGGCCAAAGGCAGGCGCCAAACCACTGCGCCACCCAGGGATCCCTATAAAAATAAATCTTAAATGCAGGTGTAGGATTGCATGAGAAAAAGAATCCTGGAGTGGAGAGACGGTATAGATTGCAGGCTATGGAAATAAATCCCAATCAAAAGATTTGCTGCTAGAACCTCAATTCATCAGTGTCCCACACTGTGCGCTTGGGGACTTAAACCACCGTTACTCTGTCATTTGCACCGTTTGGGTCACTGGGACCTGTAGAGAACCCTGGGCAAATGAGTCCTGCAGGTGACACGCAGGGGCACGGGCCAGGGGCGGGGGGTGGGGGGGCGTGCAGCAGGCCACATGGCATCAGGGACACAGGGATTAAGCTGACATCTAGGTGGTTTGTTTTCAGTAAGAAAAACAGGTTCTTTAAAAAGTAAAATATTGGGATCCCTGGGTGGCGCAGCAGTTTGGCGCCTGCCTTTGGCCCAGGGCGCGATCCTGGAGACCCGGGATCGAATCCCATGTCGGGCTCCCGGTGCATGGAGCCTGCTTCTCCCTCTGCCTGTGTCTCTGCCTCTCTCTCTCTCTCTGTGACTATCATAAGTAAATAAATAAAAATTAAAAAAAAAAAATAAAAAGTAAAATATTAAGAAACTGCCCTTCCTGGGCCAGTGAAAGCAAATACATTCTTAAATTCCACTGCCTTTAGCCAACTCCGATTGCATCCCTATCTACCATGTACATCTGGGGCCCTCAGGAACTCTGCACTCTGTATGTGCTCCCATCATCTCTGGGATTTTAGGATCTACTGGACAAGCAGACAAGGAAGGAGATGACACAGAGGGTACCATGTCTGTCATCACCGTGGTGGTCTGAGGTATGGGGCTGAGAGAGCATTGAGGAGGGAAGGGGGAGGAGAAGGCAACAGGAAGGGTTTGGGATGAAGGAGGAATAATGAGAGGTGTACATGAGCCAGGTGCAGGGTGGAGACGTGGAGAAGGCTCTAGAGGAACTGGAGAGAAGTGCCCTCAGGCAGAGCGTGCTTCACAGACAGCCAATGCCCCCAGGGGTCCAGCCACGGAGGTCTTCCACCCACATTTCCTGAAGACGGACAGCCCAGGCTCTGTCTGTCAGGCTAGCCACACGCTGCCAGCCCCCTAGTGAAGCACCGGTAAGCTGCCACCTGTCATGTGACAATGTCACCCAGATGGAGTCAGTCTACAGAAGCTGCTGTGGGGGACTTAATGAGATCGGGCATTGCACGTCCAGTGTGATCTGAGTATCTCTCTTTCAACATGGTCTGTTTTCCTTCATGCTTTTCTCTCCATGGAGAAGGGCAGCAGCGAAGTCACCGCCCTCCTACTTATGACCAGGCAGGGGCACCAACTGTACTCAGCCTCCATTGCTCTGGGCTCCAGCAACAGGGTCTCCCCCTGTCTTTCTGACTTAGATCTCAGCGGTTTATTCAATCATGAAAGTGTTAAAATATAAATCACACATGATAGAATGATTAAACTCTACTAAAAAGTAAATTAAATTAAAACTTCTCACCCTGGGAGAGGGGGAAGTGGAGAAGATGCATGTAATGACATCAGAGGTTTCAGACAAGTGCCCCAGTGACCTCATTACAGATATCCTAATTTTTCTTCTGTTGTTGATATTTTTAACAGCTGGTTTTCTAGCATAGCTTTGATTTCTGCATCCTTTCTACCCACCTCTCAGCGCCCCAGGACAGCAGCTCTGTTGTTAGTAGCTTGGCCCTGAGCGGTGCCATGTGGGTGCAGCCTCTGGACATCCTGAACAGCATTCCCATGGGTCTCTGCAGAACGCCAGGAACTTCCAGCAGGAGGCTTGCTGGCGTTTTATGTGATGTACTTTTTTTTGGCCTGATTCAATACCAAAGACTTGTACCTTTTCTAACACAATCTGTTATTTCATTGTGTTTTTCCTCGTCACTGGACAACCTCAAAGTTTTAACACAAATGAAATTAATTTAATAAATCTCTATGCAATTCAAGCCAATATGACTAATCTCTGATGTTAAAAGGGAGGAAAGGCATTCTCAAAGACACCGTGACTCTGAGCTACTGGACTTTTTTTTTTTTTTTAAATCTTCCAGATAATTTAAGGAAACACATCTAAGTAAAAGCCCTGAAAAGCCATTTTGGAAACTTCAGTGATGCTTCCATGGGTGCGTGATACACGTGGGAATTAGTATAACAGGCACACACTACGAGTAAGCTGATGTGCATATGATACCTACAAGAATAATATACTATTAAGTACCTGTGTTGATAACAGAAATGAGGAACCACATTTTAATCAAGCCCCTTACACAATCACTTTCTTTTCAGAATAACAAAGGCTTACATGTTTGTTTTGAGGTACATCTGGAGATGTACTATGGTGAGATAAAGCAGGGCCTGTGTGTCACTAGGAAATTCAGAACAAAATAGATTGGCTTCACTTCACTTTAGGAAGTGAAACTTTACACATAACTACTCTTGAACAATATGAAATCTTAAATAATAATAAAAAACAGCTAATTTTTTAAAACACGGGCTGTAAATCTTACTTCACCCACAGTGAATCAAAGGCACATCAGAGAGGCAATGGTACTTGCTCTCCAAGGAAAGGCGGACAAGACACAGCAGCCCAGGTCTTTCTCAAGTTTCCAATTAAGCAAGAGAAATAAGTCCTTTGTTTGACAAAAGTCATGGTTTTTGCTCAAACAGCTCACTGAGAATACCCAAAAGGAGAACACAGACATGCTCCTCGACCCTTTGATCCAGCCATAGTCTTAAACTTCTTACCTGCAAATGAAGTATTTTGGATTCATTATTTCGAAGCATTTCCTTTTGTCTCTCAATTTCAATTTCAAAGCTACATATCTGATTGTGCAAACTTTGTATGCTCTTGTTTTTTTCTACGCTTTCATTCTGTAGCAAGGAAACCTGGAAAATAAATTCTTCAATTAAGCAAATAAAAAGTGGTTTTATTAGTTAGTAACAATTATATAATGATAGTACCTAAATTTTCACAATATAGGCCTTCTACTAGTTCACTGGAAGGAGTTCCAGGGAAAAAAATCCCTTTATACAGGAAATGGAAGTTCTGGTAACTCTTTTTTTTTTTTTAAGATTTTATTTATTTATTCATGAGAGACACAGAGAGAGGCAGAGACATAGGCAGAGGGAGAAGCAGGCTCTTCGTAGGGAGCCCGATGCGGTACTCGATCCCAGGACCCTGGGATCACAACCCTGAGCCGAAGGCAGATGCTCAACCACTGAGCCACCCAGATGCCCCAGAAGTCCTAGTAACTTAATAGGAAATCCTATACACTGTGTTTCTCAGAATCTCCCCAGTAATTAAATAAGGTAAGGCAAAGTACAGCAGCTAACTGAATTTCAGAATGAATGGGACACACTTCCTAAAATTTTTGCTGAAAACCAATCAACTTTTTACCAGAGTTGTCTTTCAAACTTTGACCAGGAAACACATCTGCACATCTCACATCCCGTTTGTACAGATGTGTGCATGTGCTTGTGTGTAAGAAGCAGGAATCACAAAACCATCCTTGCCCTAAACATTTCCATGGGTCTGGATACGTTCTCTTTTATTCTATTTTACTTAAAAAAAAAAAAATAGTAGTTGCAATCCACTAAATTATTTTACTTCCACAAGTGGGCCATATCCTATACTTTGAAAAGTTCTCCCAACATAATGAGGAAAGCACAGTGAGAATAAAAAAGCTATGTATGTCTTTGGTTAATCCTTTGGGCCAATAACTGGCTCTTGCAACAGAGACGTGGAGCTGCAGAGTCCATGTGTCTGGCCCGTCGCCAGAAAGGACCTTCCATAAAATTCAACATATCTACCTGCAACACCACATCAGCCCAGGTAAGGGCCTGCTGGGGGAGCAGTTCTAAGCTCACGGTTGGCCTTTTCAAGATTTCTTTCTGGAAAATAATTAGCTCCCAAGAACCCCCAGATGAGGAGTCTGAGGGCAAGTCTGACAAAGTTGCCTTCTCACAAGACTTCTCCATGGGGCACTCTGGCCCTTGGAAAGGCCCTTCTACTGACAGATGTGTTTGTGCATGGCTGTTGCCCCTGGAAGACAGCAGGCTCCACAATGGACGCTGTGACACCTCCGCTCAGTTGTGCTCCGAATACCAGCGAACACTGAGGTGATGGCCCCAGGGTACCCCAGGGAAGACATGGGTGTGGTAAAGCACTGATTCCTGATGACCCTGCAAATAACCTGTCTAAAGACAGGCAACTAAGCAGTCCTTTGGATACAATCAATCTCTTTTATTTTAGACAAACACATATTTACTACGGAATACAAAACTTACAATGTCTCATGGGCAAAATAACACTTTGCTTTCCTCAGATTTTACTCAGCACAGACTTTCCTCTCTAAAATACGCTGCCTCATGACCCTGGACTTCTACAACTGATGCAGACTGGCCATGTGCACATCCTACAGGCAGGTCTGCCTTTTCCAAAGTCATATCTCACTCATTCCCATTTCTCAAGGTGGTCACAATTTCCAGACTCTTTATTCTCACACCCCAAAAAATAGCCTGCATGCATGCCAACCTTTTTATTTTAAAGATTTTATTTATTTATTCATGATAAAGGCAGAGACATAGGCAGAGGAAGTAGCAGGCCCCTCACAGGGAGCCCGATGCAAGACTCGATCCAGGAATCCCAGGATCACACCCTGAGCCAAAGGCAGATGCTCAATCACTGAGCCACCCAGGTCCTCATGCCAACCTTTTTGATAAAAAATCTCGGTAATATCTCCAAAAAACATGACAATTTTTCTTCTGCAAAAAACAAGCAACCTGAGGGTGAGCAGAAGCATCTCACATTAATGAACATGTCACCATATTAAACTCTTAATTTCTTAATTTAGGGACCTCCCTATTTTAAATTTTTAAATACTTATTTTAATCAAAGAATCCAACTCCCAGGCACCTGCAGAGCCCTGCTTTCTCCTATCAGGTAGACATGACATGCATGGGAAAATCTTCCTGGCAGGTGTGTTTCCAAGAAGCACAGCAGAACACCCCCATAGCAGAGGAAACAGGAGTCCTCTCGTCCTTCCCTAAGGCCCTCCTCACTGAGAACAACATTTACTCCAGCCTATTTTGGTGGGGCACTCCATATTTCCCTTTAAACTTTTCCCATACAGAAGATGAGTATTTTTAAGTCCACATCTTACAAAACAGTTTTTCCTTAATTTGACATGATGGATTAGAGTTTTTGAACCAACGCAAAAACATTCCATTTTCCACTACACATGAACAAAATAACCTAAGATATTCCAACTGAGTAATTGTGTAATGAGAAATAAATTCCCATTTTAAGAAAAGACAAGTATCTCCATTCTTTGTCTAGTCTTTGCCTCTGGGCCCAAAGAAGAGACAGGTGTTTTCCGGTGAACACAAACAATGGTGCACGCAGAGGCTCTGTCCCAGCATTTCCAAAGACAGAAACCATTCGCTTGGAGTGGAGCAAACATGAGGAAGTGGGGCTGGGAGAAGACCATACCTCTTTATGCACTAATGGAGTCTCAGCTCGGGGAGCAGACTTGGCAATGGCACTTTCTACGATTGTCTCACTGGACAGCTACACACCTCAGAACCACAAACTGTTAGCTAACTAGTACAGCTGGAACAGAACCAATGCATTATAAATAAAAGAAAGGACTTTTAAGTAAGTGAGAAACGGAGTATCAAGGAGAGCCCTGACATCTATGTCTATAATTTTTATTTTTATTTATTTTTTATTTTTTTTAAAGATTTTATTTATTTATTCATAGAGACAGAGAGAGAGAGAGAGAGAGAGAGAGGCAGAGACACAGGCAGAGGGAGAAGCGGGCTCCATACAGGGAGCCTGACGTGGGACTCTATCCAGGGTCTCCAGGATCATGCCCTGGGCTGCAGGCGGCGCTAGACTGCTGCGCCACCGGGGCTGCCCTATGTCTATAATTTTTTAAAAGCAGAAACAGAACACATTCTTCAGAAGGGAAAAAAAGACAACTCAGTCACAAATGACTCTTGTAACACAAATCTCATTTCCCTGTTAAACAGGACCCTTCTTCTACCACACTTGTGTGTGTATATGTGACAAACCAACCCTGTGTCACATCTCATCTTCAGCATAAACATGTGTATTAACAAACTATGTCAGAGTTAATAAAAGCATTGTGATTAAGAATTTTATACTCTTTCAAATATACTCACATTTTAAATTGGTTGGATTTAATACTGGAAACAAGGTATTCAAATCTCTAGAAAATAAACATCAATTCCACCGGCTGCTCTAATTCTTCTTGGTACCCTCTACGGCAAATTCTCCATAAATATTTCTTGAATATTGAGTTAAGTTTTTACTTTTGTATAGAAGCCACAATGAGAGATCCTGTAGCAACTGCTTCCCTATCAATTCTTGGAGGTTTTCGTCCTTTCCTCATGAACAGAGGGCCCAGGCCCGGCCCAGTTGAACACCACGGAATGAGACGATAAGAAGTATGACATTAGGAAGGCACCTGCGAAGGAGCCTAGCTGGAGAACAAGTGCTCCCCGCATCAAATTTCCACAAAGTGTCAGGTGAGAGAGTCAATAATAAAACTATTGGTGGGGCAAAGTCTTTTCCCAGCTGTCTCTCAGAAAAGACGAAGAATGGTGAAGCATTTAACACTGGTAACCTTCTAGATTGGGTATTGGCAGATTTTTTTCTGCAAAGAGCCAAAGAGTAAATGTTTTGGGCTGTGAGGTCTGTACAGTTTCTGTCTCAATTCCTAAACTCTGCAAAAGCAGCCATGGACAAAAGGGAAATGAATGAGCATGGCTGCATTCCAATAAAACTTTATGTACAAAAAGACGAAGCTGATGGGGAGAGAATGGGAGGTTTGGAAGTTTGACAATGCCTATTTGAGGTCAATGCTAAGGTAACCATAAAGGGCACTGCATGCTTGCTTGGTAATTAACAAACAAAACACACACACACACACACACACACACACACACACACACCTTCATTTATAAGCTCAAGGTCATGTGAAAAGAAATTTACTTTTTTGACATTCTCTTGATACTGTTTTTTTATCCAAATCCACTAGTAACTATAAAAAATATATTCTTCTTTAAATAATTTGAAGAAATTATTAAGAGCCAACAAAAGCAGGAAGCAGCATGGTGTACCTTTTTCTCCAGAGAGTTACTCCACTCTTTCAGTAAGTTGACGTGCTGCACTGCGGAGCTGGCCTCATGGGCCTTTATCTGCTGGTTTGTCCCCTGCGAGAAGAGATGTAGTGCATTAAGCTGACCTCATTCCATTACAGAGCATAGTAAGACTAACACATGACCTAAAACCAGCAATAAACATGAAGAGGGGAGCCCTATTCCTTAAAGCTAGTGGGTGGTCTCCAAGCCTTCGGAGGGCCATGCTCAGCGGCCCCTACTCTACTGAGTGCAGGTGGGGAGAGGCTGGCAAGAAGAGCAGACATCCTGCATACAGCAACCTCAAGTCCATGCTCTTCGCTCTTCAAGCTTCTTCCCAAGCTCCTTCTCATCTGCATTTTGTATTTGTAAAATCAAGAAATTGAATCTTCAACCTCTCACTTTGGTTCCTATATAACCTTTTTCATTAAAAACACAAATGGAAAATGTTTAGACACCTGCAGTTACAGCTAGACACTGCTACAAATAATCTAGTAAACATGTAATCAAAGTGGGATTCTAAATAATTTATTAGAATTATCAACTTATTAAGGAAATACACTGTGTTAGAAAATGTGTTACTCCTCACTATTCTAAGTATACTTGGAAAGTTACATACAAAACATAAACAATCTACAGAGTACATAAGATGGAGACCATTTTAGAGTCAGTAATAAGCACATGAAATAGTACTTCCTATATTTAAGGAAATAATCGGCATGAAAATATAATTTGTTCTGATATTAGAAAATTAAGAAGCCACAGAAAGCATTTTAATGATCTCCAAAACATATACTCTGTACATAGAATATTCATATATATATATGTTGATATAAGTATTGCTATATATAAACATATATATATATACATACACAGAATGAATGATACTACATACGACATAACAGTGGTGAGTGCTCCATCTCATTAAGAGACGGAGACAATGGGAGAGCTACTGTCGTTCTTACTCTTAGGGCTATTTACTTTCTAAGAAAATACTGAGATGCCAGTATCTCTGAACTGATTTCCTAATAATGTACTGATAATACACAAAATTAAATATAAAATATTTTAATTGTAATATATACTGCCCTCCAGCAGTTTTAAGATTGAGATATATGTTTCAATGAAACTCAGTTCAAATTCACTAGCAATCTCAGACGTGTTAAAAAAAAAAAAAAAAAAAAAAAAAAAAAAAAAAAAACGAACCAAAAATCCCCCAGAAACAGGTTTCTCACAGCACAAGTGTGGTGGTGATGGAGACACCCTCTCCACACGGCTGTCCTGGGAGGGATAGCATATATACTCTGAAATGCGTTTACGGACACACAAGTGCCATCCTCACAACTGTGCACTGACACGCACACTGCTCCAACTACGTCTGGTTTGACACCCACTTATATTCAGGTCCCGGCTAATGTTCCATAACAATCTCTCTAGAAAACCCCCCATAGCTGTCAGTCCTGTTTGCCCCATTTTCTAGCTGGTTTTAGATGTAGCTATTCCCGGGCCTCCTGACTTCCTCCTCAGCTCAGGTGTCCACCTGAAGTCTCAGAACACCCCTGGCATGGAGAGCGAGCACCCACATCTGCTGCATGTGGCTTCTGCCACCCATGCAACATGGTGACTCGGTTCCATGATAAAGACTACAAGTCCAGAACTTGCATGTTAAGATGTTAAGATAGTAACTTTCTCTCATGGCAGAATGTCAGTGACTGGGAAGGACAAATGTTGGATACTGACCTGAAAAACGCAGCCATAGCGCTTAAAACTACAGGTGCTGGGGGCATTGACACACTCTGACAAGTGTGCACTCAACTGCAACGGGAAAGAGACGTGAGTTGTGGCACAAGCGTCTGCATGAAAATGTTCAAACATATTAAGGGCACAGAGAGCATCTGGTTTGTACTGTCACGAAGGGGGCTTATCAGCTACAGGTGTGTTTATACCATCTCCTTCCTAGACTTACAGGCAGTAAATATACACTACTGTCACGTGTATACACATATATACGCCAATATACAAAAATACAGTTACTGTAACATTTCTTAAACCTGCAGTTTCTTTAGAACAAATTGTTCAAAATGTGACATGCCGTCTGCAGCGCCAGAATTTTAAAAAGAAAGGGAAAAAAACGTAAACTGAAATGAACACTTAAAGACTATAAACAAAAATTGCATGAAACACAAAAAAGAGAAAGCATTCAGGATGTAACTGGGTCACACACCTACTATACAGTACACAAAAATAAAGATATTTTCGAAGCAAGCTTACATGATGTACCATTACTCTCAATACTCAAGATAACGAGATGAGTTTTTTCCTTCTTCTGAAAAGACTTTTTTTTCCCTCTGAGTGGCCATAAATTCATGTAGCTTCTCACAGATCACTAAGGTCATTCTAACAACATGAATCTTAATATTATCACCTCTAATTGGTAGAAGAAAATTAGGAGAGACTGGGAGAGGATAACTCATCGTACAAGGAAAAATGCCTTTGTTCAGCTTAAATCCTGGCAAATAGTCAAATAAAAACCACTTATGATGCCCCCTCGAGAGAAAAGGGAATTGAAGTGTCTACATTTTAAAGACATAGTGCTATTCATTAGGCTAATACAATTTAAAAAGAGCTTCTTCTTTTACTGAATAAATTCTCATCAGGAAATTCTAGGGATAGATCTTTATAGAAAACAATTAGACCCCGAACCAGGAAAGGGGGTGTCTGAGCACCCTGTCCCCCTCCCAAAGGCTCATGGGCTTGTCCTCTTACAGCTCTACCTTGGCTCCCAGGACAAAGAGTTCTTAAGTCCTTTTCCTTTAGGTCAGCATTTAGGACAGAGAGGAAGGTGGGTCACAGGACTGCTCTTTTGTCCTGTGGCAAGAGTTGCAGAGGAGGGCCAATGTCCTGGGGAGCCTATGCGCCAACCTTTGTGGAAGGTCTCTGGGCCTGGGCAGCATCGTGGTGGTTACAGATCTAGCAGTCTAGTACACTTGATGTTCCTCTGAACCCAGCCAGGAAGCTCTGGCCTCCACCCGGTAGATTACCGGTGAGTGGCAGAGAAAAGTAGCATGAGAATGTGTATAGTTATGTCCACTTCAAAGTTTTAAAATATATTCTCTCAGTGCCACTGGTATAATCATGACCCTCCGGCAAGCACTTCTAGCATTAAAGTCAGGGACACTGGAGTCTGATGTCACTTTCAGTGTGTCACTATAAATTCAGGGTCACACTTTTTCCTAAACTGGTTCATTATCATTACTCTCAGAGCCTTTACTGTCATTCCTTACAGGAGAGGAGCTTTGGAACAGAGGAAAGAATAAGCTACAGACCAGTAGTATCGTTCACTAGAAACCCAAGAGAAACCCAAGATAAATGCATGTTTAAAGATTTTTTAAAAGAAAAATAACTTAGAGGCAAATGGAGTTAGCTTTTGTCCCTAATTCAGGTAGCCCTGAAAGAGTGAAAATTTTGAAAAGGGTATAAAACCCTGGTAATCACTTCAATACTACAGACTCTTCATCCAGAGGGACTTTCTGGTTGTGGAAATCTGTATGCATTTCCCTGCTCATTCCTAGGGGCACATTCTAGGCCTAGAGACCTCTGTCACCAGGCAAGACCCTGCCCTTGCTGAGCAGAGTCATCTTCTGGGTAGGACACATTCTGACTGAGAGTGGCTCGGGGGGGGGGGGGTGTCCTCCCTGTACCCTGTGTCCCTGGTTCCAGGCCTACATAGGTCCTCTTGCTCAGTGGCAATGTGAGAGACCAAGCCTCACCTCCCCAATATCCAGCGGCAAAATTCCAGGCTGCTGAAAAAGGCTGAGGTGAGCAGCCTCCTCAGATCAGAGCAACCAGGAGGCACAGGCATGCACTGAGCCCACAGGTGCCCAGATACTCCCGAAACAGCAACTAAAGGGACTCCAGGTCAGAACCAGATGCAAAAACATTTAAGAATCCTTGGAATTTTTCCAACTGGATATATCCTGATCAAATTAAGTTACTGTAAAATCTACCTGCCTTAAAGAAAGCATGCCCAAGGGCAGTGTGAAACACATGGCCTCTGGGGGAGGCTCCTTAGGGATGTGGGACCCACCTCTGGGCCCAGCTGCTCCCCAGCATCAAACCTGCACAGTGCATGTGGCCAAACAATTCTGCAATGTCAGTAAAACCATTTATTTTGAGATAATCTTGCAGTAATTCCTATTTTTACAGATTTAAAAATAGTTTTTAAGAACCTAAAGTTATTACCTTTGCTTGTAAAGTAATTCCATTTTCTCAGTTCTTAACAGTATTTTGCTCTGAATTTAAGCACGTTGTAGCTTTTATTTGCTTGCTTCTGAAATTTGTGATGCCCCACAATAGCATGAGGTTTTTTTATTGTTTCTCTAGCATACTTCTCACTACCATGATCTGTTGAGAACCTTTGATTTCAGCTACTGGGGAAGGATGGAGTCTCTTGCATGCTAGTCCTAAAGACATCACTAACTCCTCAACAGGCCCTGGCAATGCTCCTTACCTCACTCCTTAGAAGGGTCTGGACACTGCACTTATGGGGGCAGGACACCACCACACAGGGACACTCAGTGTCTTCATGTTTCTGGAGGAAAAGAAGAAAGTGTCATCAACTTTGGGACATAAAACCCATCTCCCTTCAGGCTCTATCAGTATCTTCAATGTCACCACAAAAACCCAAAGGACACTGCTCACTGTCCCTGTTTCCTTGAGTTCTGACACACTTGAAGGAGTCCTCATGCTCAAAGTGTGAGAGCCAAAAAGTAAGGTGTCTCAGGAAATCGACTCAAATCTGACAGGTGGGGGCAACCCTGCGAGAGCACAGACCCTGGAGGTGGGGTCACCACAGCAGCCTCCACCAGGGAGCACCCCACTGTGCTCATGCTGCCTAGACACGAGAGCACAGGCAGACTTGGCCTTTGCTGCCACTCACACCGTACCCCAGTGTCCAGCCCTTGTTCACTGGAGAGAAGGATGGTTTTCCTTTGGCCTCTAAGTTTAGGGTCTGGAAATGATGCTTCTTTAATACCTGCAAATGGCATGATCCACTGGGTATTTAAATTATTGCCCTGAAATCTTACCTAGATTATCTATAATGCATGGAAAATATGGACAAATTTTGGTTTAGCTCTTCTCTGGGTGGTATAAATTTTAACCTTACAGAGGCTGGATGATAATAACTGCTCAACCCATGCCATGGGCACCTGCTGAGCATCTGTTCAGTAGCAAAGTTAAGGCAAGAGCTGCCCATCAAATCCAAGAGCCCCAGAGAGTACCACCAGACACATGACAAAGGGCTGCTGGAGAGAGAGTAATACAGAGTCAGAGCCACACCACACAACCCGTGGGACAGGTTCCTGGAGGCTGCATCACCAAGTGAGAAGGAAATTTGGTGCTGTTTTCCTTGTGAGCCTGGGATACTTGGGATTTTCCTCATCTGGTTCTTCAGGTTAGGGCCTCCACAGTCATGCTGCTGTGCAGTTGGACAGCAGGCAGGGGGGCAGTGGGGGGCACAGCCAAGAGCCTCAGTCCGACTAGGCAGGCACAGTGTGGACCAAGGGCAATGGTGGCCCAGGTGAGGCACCAGGAACCACACTCAAGCTTTCTTCAGTGTGTTTTGACATCCAGTGTCTCTGTAAGTGTGCAGTGGTACAGTCTGCAGTGCAGAGATAGCACCTACAGTGTGCGCGGCTGCTCTGCTCTTGGGCCCACAGAGCCCCCACAGGATGAGTCACGACTGCTCAAAGCTCAGTACAAAGCACCTGACTGGACTGAGCCTGACCAGCAGGCCTCCCACAAGACGCACCACAAGGGGGGCGGGGGGGGGGGGGCGCGGGGGGGCGCGGCTGGCTTTCTCTTCTGCCTGGCTGTGCTCAGAATCCCTGAGAGTTCCCAAGTGCCACCAAGTCAAGGCTCTGTCCCTTAGTGAAAAAACCTGGGCAAATGGCTCCACCTCCCTGCCTCATCTATGAGTGGGAGGAGAGACCAGACTTCCCTCATAGGGGAGCTTTGAGGGCCCCATCAGTCATGGGCCCGGAGAGGTAACATGGCAAACATTCCACAGATGCCAGCCTCCTCCCTGAACCCACCCTTGATCCCACTTCCATGCCCCAGCCCATGCATGTGCCAGGTGCTACGGTTGGCTCAAGAGGGACAGCTCACACACAGGTCATCACCACTTCAACAAGGGAAAACCTGGAGGGAACACGGGGTGAGACGGCACAGAGAAGACGGCACAGAGAAGACAGCTCTAAGGAGGATATGGCAGTGGGTGGGGCAGTGTGTTCCAAGAGAGCAGGGGGTGGTGGGAGAGGCTGGGATCAGACCCATCAGTATCCTCAAATGCATGTCTCTGGAGATCTGTGCAAGCATATCTGAACAATAAATTGCTAGAAGCAGGCTTTGTTGGGTATCAAAGAGTATAGGTACTGTAAATGGATTTTGATAGATATTGCCAAACTAGTCTCCAATAACCTTACACAAATGCACGCTCATCATCACAGGAACACACGTTCCTACACCCTTGTCAATTCCATCAGACTTTTCTATCTTTGACAACATGACAGGTGGAAAAGGCAATGAGTGTGACTTGCAATTATTTGATAATGTGTGGGTAAGTATATTTTTGATATTTATTAATCGTTTATAGTTCTTGTGAACTGCCTTTTCACAGCTTTTGCCCACAGTAGTGGGTTGAAGAGTGACCCCCAAAATTCATGTCTCTCCAGAACCTCAGAATATGACTTTATTTGGAAATCAGGTCTTTGCAGATATAATCAGTGAAGATGGGGCCCCAGTGGCTTGGGATTAGGGTGGGCCCTGAATCACATCATGGATGCCCTCACGAGAGGCGAGGACATGCCCCTGAAGAAGGGATCTGAGCAGAGAGGCAGATGGCTCCTAGCCAAGAATTGCCAAGGACAGTAGCAACTCCAGAAGCTAGAAGGGGCAGGGAGGGGACTTTCCTGGAGACCTCAGAGGGAGCACAGCCCCAACGCAAGACCTTGGGTTTGTATTTCCAGCCTCCAGAACTATAAGAGAGTATCTTCCTGTTTTTCTAAGCCACCTTTGTGGTACTTTGTTCCAGCAGCCCCGGGAAAATGTTTCCTTTCCCAGGAAAATAACACGCCCATTTAAAAAACTATAACCTACTGATACATAAAACTCCCTCTGTACTAATAAATTAGCCCTATCTCACATTGAACATCACTCTGATAGTCCCAGAACAGATGTAACCCATGTGCAAGTCAGAGAGTATAACTACATGGAGGATAGCCACCAAGGACAAGAACTCCCCATTTACCTGTGTGTAATCTCCCATCTTGCCCCACTTTCCTCCAGGGAAGAATCCCTAAACCAAAATCCGAATTTTGTGTTGCTACTTCTTTGTTACACTTAAATGTGGGCCAAATACTGTATTGATTGCTTTTGAAATTTACTAAAATGGAACTCCACCCTATCTATGGGTCTTCTGAGATCCAGGTTAGTACCATGCCTCAGGCAAACGCTCCTGTCGAGGGTAGTTGAGGGTCCTCAATCTGCACTGCTGTAGTGACACTGCCCTGTCATTTCCCTGCCATGTCACTACAGCATGTGTGTGTATACTCATGACTGATGTGTCCACCAAAATGGATGTGTCCCCTCTTCAGCTGACGGATGTGGGGGCTGTCTCTAGAGTTATGCTGGGCCCTATCTCCTAGTGTGTATATGTAACAGTTTCTCCTGCATAGCGAGGAGAGGGATTGCTCACTAGCTGAGTACAGGAATAGTCAACCCAATAAAATATTGCCAAATTGTCTTCCACAGTGGCTATGCCTATAGATACTCCTATAAGACAGACATTTTCCCAGAAAATGAGATCTTTAGAATTCTGATTTTCCACAAATTAACAAAACTGTTTAAAGAGACCATATTCAACAGCTCCAAGACTAATTGTGAAAGAGGGGATTCTCTCCTGGCACTTTAAATTATGCTGATCTATAGATTAAGAGAAAACAACTTAAAAACAGCTGATGTAGGGTCAATAGCATGGTTTAATGGTGGAAAAGAAATTCTCATACGAGCTGCAATGGGCCAGGGCTTCGATACTTTATCAATCTGGAGCTCATCAACACTCGATGTACTTGACACCCTTCATAAAACACAGGAAATGTGGGGATGTCAGGGTGACCTGGGGCTGTAGACATGCCTCTGAGATGGCTGTTCTTTCTAAAAATAAGCCCATGGCAGAATAGGACAAGATGAAGAAGCATGCTCCTAGCTGACAGGAGGAGACCTGGGAGCCCAATCCCAGGCCCCAACAGGACCAGAGCCCTCCTGCAGTTGTCAGGGAGGGAGTCACCAGGGTGACTGAGGGCAGGCGAGCCCTTATGTTGTTACTTTTTTTTTTCTAAGATTTTATTTATGAATACATGAGAGACACACACACACACACACACACACACACACACAGAGGCCGAGACACAGGCAGAGGGAGAAGCAGGCCCCATGCAGGGAGCCCGACACCGGACTCCATTCTAGGTCTCCAGGATCACGTCCTGGGCTGAAGGCGGAGCTAAACTGCTGAGCCACCAGGGCTGCCCATATTGTTACTTTAAAGCCAGTTTTTTACAGCTCAGTCTGGAGTATAGAGTTAGTTACTTATATAGTATCTAACTGACGTAGTAGCCTACAATTCTTTCTTGGATGAAGTTAATTATATTTTGCAAATAAAGATAACTGATTTTTGCAAGAAGCAAAGTATGACTTTGATAGCAACATACCAACATGTGTAAGGTCTGGAGTACTGCTCATTAAGTATGTGTCTCATTCATTTGAACTGAGTTACTGAAGGAATTATTCAATTAGGCCAAACACTATCCCCACTTTCCACAATTCTTTAAAGTCCTTAATAACTAGAAATGTCTACAGAAATCATACAGGAAAAAGACTTCACAAGACAAGAAAATAGGCACAAGAAAATTGCAGAGTAAGGTAAACATGCAGATTATGAAGTAGAATACATTTCATTTCATACAGAAAAACAAAAACTTTCCCTAAATTCTGGTCAATAACCACTCTAGAATTTCCACCAGGAACCAACTGGGCCCGCACATCCTGGCTGCACGTCTCTGGTCCTCTCCCGTCTGGTCCCATCAGTCATGATCCTGCCAAGTCCAGAGGTCATTCCCAGCACACCCCTCCAAAATGTCTGTCCCTCCTGCCCATCCCCACACTCCCCAGCTCTCTTTGCCTCCGGGGCACCATTCTGCTGCCCCTTCCATATTGGCCACTCCTTTGCTAGATGACCTTCCCTCTTAGTAGTCTTGTAAGCATTCCTGTGTCCCAGGCCTCTGTCCCTAAGGCTTCAGGTACCACCTTATTAAGACACACCAATAGTCCAGACCACTGCCCTATTCTCCTCTCAAGCCTCCTAAGTTCCACGGAACCTCACCTCAATAAAACACTCAGATTCACCCAGCTGCTCTAGTTACAGACGCTGGGCATCATCCTTAACACATACTCCCTATTCAAGCCATGAGCTAATCCCACTGCCTCTACCTTCTGAATGTGTCCCAGTGCACTTGTTCCTCCTCTCCCTTCCTGCACAGGCCAATACTGTGCCTTGCCTCCATGTTTTCTTTTCCTCTCACCCCACATCTACCTGTCACACCTGTCAGAGTACTGCACATATTGGGGAACTCTGACATCACCCTCTTGCTCAGGCTACCCGGGGCCTGCCCCACCCTCTCATCTGCTACCCATCATCTCTGCACCAGGCATGGGAGCCACGCTGGCCTCTCACAGCTCCTGAAATCCACCTGCTATATCAGTTCCATCTCAGAGCCTGCACACCCCTGCTGTTCTCTCCTCCCACGCTGGCCCCTGACTGCCCTGGAGAGGCCAGCTCTGATTATCCCTTTCCCCATGATGCTAGTGCATTTTTCTTCATAGTACAAATCACTACCACAGGGATCCCTGGGTGGCGCAGCGGTTTTGGCGCCTGCCTTTGGCCCAGGGCGCGATCCTGGAGACCCTGGATCGAATCCCACGTCAGGCTCCCGGTGCATGGAGCCTGCTTCTCCCTCTGCCTGTGTCTCTGCCTCTCTCTCTCTCTCTCTGTGACTATCATAAATAAATAAAAATTAAAAAAAAAATAAGATCTTTAAAAAAATAAATAAAAGATTCTTAAAAAAAAAAAATCACTACCACACATTATGTTTGCCTATTAATTACCTCTTCCACAAGAAGGTGAGCTCCACCACTGAACTACCAGCTCCCACAGCAGTGCCCAACACGCAGTAGGTACTCAGTGAATATTTGTTCAAGGAATGGACAAATATTTGAAGATTACTGTACTACTGATAGCCTTTCACCCCTAACATCTCTCTCTAATTAACGGATAAAGAATCTGATTTCTAACACATGCGCAATATAGAACTGTGCCAAAATAATCAAGGTATGAAAAATGTTGAATTCTCATCTCTCTCCAAGACAGACAGCTGCACTTTGATGCTGCAGGATGAATTACCCTGGTGAAGGGATGATTATGTCCCAGAGCTGCTTAAAAGATTAAGCAATCCAGTAAGATTTTGAAGACATTCTTTGGGACAAGAGAAAAATTCTACCTTTTTTGATAATTAGTCTTCATTTTTTTGGCATCCCAAATGATAGTCAATCAAGGCAATGGGAAAATGTTAATTATACAAATCAAAATGGGCAAAACAAATAGAGCTTAACTCTGAATTAAAGTCAGATGAAAACTGCCATTTCCTCTTCTCTTTTCTCTTTATTCCTGTTAGTATGGTTTAAAATGCTATTCTGTAACAAATTATACCTGGACTGAGCAGCAAGTAGGGGTGACTGGGGGCGGGGGGAGCGCACCTGCAGTGTGATCATCGGGACCTGACTTTTACAGTGGGGGCATGTGGCCTCTCGGTACTTGCAAGCCTTTTCTACATGGTCACGCAGGTCTCTTCGCAACACTTTTTCTTTGCAGTCAGCACGGACACACGAAAGCTCTTCAAACTGGCAATCGTTCTTTAAATGCACCTGTAAAACAAACACTTCAAAGCTCTCAATTGGCAAAGACATTCAATCTAAAATACCAGATTCTAGCCTCTACACAGCTAACTCCTTCAGAAATGTTTCTGCCCACTTCTAGACCAGTTTTTCACAGAGAAGAGTGACAAGTGTATCAAGAGACAATGAATTTTGTATCCTTTTAGTGATTACTCAAACTATATTGCTTTTGAAGGAGTAAGCCAATTCTCCCTTCCTGGGTAAATAAATGGTTAGTTATCTGCTAAGGACTTTGTTTTATTCCAGCTCAAGTATGCCTTCATAAAGGATAAAATAAGATGCTAATAAAAAAAAAACACATAAGAAGTTATGTGGGATTTCATGGTTAGAGAGGGAGAGAGAAAGTTTTAACAAGCCTTCCAAAATTAAAAACCAGTTCAGATTTCTTTCCATTCTAAGTAGGGTGGGGGTGTTTAAAAACCAGTTCGCAATTTTGCCAATGATGTCATAAAAATAACATTTCGTACCTAAGTGGCTTGGACTGCTTTCATATTTGGTTGTTTTGAAAATCAACATAACTGTGGCCTTAGGGTGCCTCATCATACTGATCAGGGAGTTACATTTCTTTTTTTATTTAAAAAAAAGATTTATTTATTTGAGAGTGAGAGAGCGCGCGTGAGCTGGGGGAGGGGCAGAGAGGGAGAAAATCTCAAGCAGACTCCCTGCTGAGAGCGGATCCTGACACAGGGCTCAATCCCACGACCCTATGATCACAACCTGAACTGAAATCAAGAGTCACACTAAACTGACTAAGCCACCCAGGCACCCCAAGGAGTCGTATTTCTTATGGTAAGCAAGGAGCATGGTTCCCAGGACGTACCAGTAGGTGTCCCAGTGTCAACTGCTCTGTGCAGCCTCCACCTTCATTCCTGCAATAGATCTGAAGAGCTAGAATTTCTCTCTTGCAGCAATTATCCTTAAACACCTGAAATGGGAAGACAGTTATTTCAGAGGATTAATGTTTCTTAATCTCCACATGCTACTACTTCAGACAAGGCAAAACCACTTTAAAAAAAATCATGAGAGCATCTCTTAAGTGGACCTCAGAAAGCATTAAGGACCATCTTAATTTCTAATTTCTAAGTAGCATGAAGGAGCTGTCCCCACTAAGAGACACATTTAAATAATACAACCTTAACTACCACCTTTTATTAGATAAGTCAAATGAAAACAAGCTATACCAAATAATTAAAGATCACTTTTGAACATCCAAATACACGTAATTAACTCTGACATAATCTCAAGGTGGGGATGCACAAGAAGCAGGTTCATACGTGGACTCTGGACCCTTCCAAGAGCCAGCTCTGTGGGGGTGGCCAGGAGTGGAAAATGCTTACCAAGGGATGAGTTCGTAACTCAATGCCACTACAACTTAATGCCTCTTTAGGTCACTTGCTAAAGAAAGAGCAAAACTACTGTAAAAGATTGAATCCTGCAGATGGCTTATAATACATTTGTTTCGGTTCTTTTTCCTAAGGTGATGTCCCTTATAACCCATTTTTCACTGAAAAGGAGACAGTATTATCCTGCTACTAAAAACAAACAAACAAACAAAAACCCCCACCTCTTTTAAAAAAATATTCCAAAGACTGAAGTTAGTCCAATAATGAAAATGTTTCCCTTTGAAAATGAAAACCTTCCTTTAATTGTATTTTTCCTTAGAAAACAAGCAGATTCACTCCTTCTAGCAATAGTCTCAAACATCTTTGTCTTCAGGCGTTTCTAAGAAACTCCTATATGTTAACACTCCATACAGTGGAAAAATAGATAGGATCTTACTATGCCTTTCTCAACTCCAAAGGCAAAGAAATAGAATCAACAGCTGTTAAGAGTTAAAAATAAAGTAATTTGGAGTCAAATCTAATCCTTCATAAACAAGACTTTTAAAAAACACACTAAGGTCGCCAAACAGGTATTTTTAGCCAATAGGAAATATGCTTCCTTTTTTTAAAAATTTTTATTTATTTATGATAGTCACATAGAGAAAGAGAGAGGGAGAGAGAGAGAGAGAGGCAGAGACATAGGCAGAGGGAGAAGCAGGCTCCATGCACCGGGAGCCCGACATGGGATTCAATCCCGGGTCTCCAGGATCACGCCCTGGGCCAAAGGCAGGCGCTAAACCACTGCGCCACCCAGGGATCCCTATGCTTCCTTTTTGTGGCATTAAATTTCTTAAGTCATTTGAGTCATTTAACTTTATGGATACAAAACAAAGATTGGAGGGGGATCCCTGGGTGGCGCAGCGGTTTGGCGGCTGCCTTTGGCCCAGGGCGCGATCCTGGAGACCCGGGATCGAATCCCACATCAGGCTCCTGGTGCATGGAGCCTGCTTCTCCCGCTGCCTATGTCTCTGCCTCTCTCTCTCTCTGTGACTATCATAAATAAATAAATAAAAGTTAAAAAAAAAAAAAAACAACAAAGATTGGAAATGTCACAAGTACAGAATTTTAGAGCTGAGAGTATTTACTGCAACTGTCCCATTGCATAGATGAGGAGCCTGGGGCCCCAAGGTGACCTGCAGAGGGCAGATCTCCATCTCAAAGCCCCATCTTCCCATGAGGATCCAAGGCATTGGTCAATGTCATTCATGATGCTCCAATAAAACTAGTAATTTCTTCAGTTACCAATGCCATTGAAAAGTAGGGGTAATAATTCTGAACAATGAAACAGACAAGGTCTGTTGTTTCAACATCTACCACAATCACATCTGTCAGACACATGTTAACAAGTTAGTGGCCATGCAACTAAGGGGTAGTTGGGTGACTAGTTTTCTTAAAGACAACCCCCCGCCCCTTTTACTTACTGCAGTCTGTAGCAGTAGGCAAACACTGAGGAAGACAAGGTACATGGACATGTTGCCAGTTCTGTCTCTAAACTGCCCAGAGGAGTTAGAGTAGGTGCCCTTATTCTGGCAGAGGAGGGGCACCTACTGCCTGGATCCTCAAATCACTGCACTCACCTGGGCTGCCCTGATGACAAACCCAATCTGCAAAGTGCTCTGGACACAAAACCCCAGAGTAAGAATTTTATTGTACAATTTAATGACCTACATTTAAAAAATTGTCAGGTTCATCAATCAAAATATTGGTACTGAACATTTTTATTGATATTTTAAGTACTTTAAGAATGAGTCATTTCAAACTAAACGCGTGCCTAGCAGGGTTTAGCAATGTGTAGATGACCAGAGGTGCTGTGGTGGTGGTGGTGGGGGATCAGAGCCCCAGGAGGGAAGCAGGTGGGTAGCCCCCCTGAACCCCTCTGAGAGTCCTCACTGACAGAGAGCTTTCACTGGTACACATAATCACATGGCGGGGGGAAGGGTGGAAATCCAACATCCCTCTAATGACTAGGAGATGGTGCACACGAGGCAGGCAGACAGCAAATCCCATTCAACTCCTGAGACCAGCAGGCTCTAAGAGCCAAATCCCAGCTGTCTGGGGGAAGGGCTTCAGAGGACTGTGTGCATCTCCGCACTTCACCTATTCAGTTCCTGCAACCCCCCTATATCTCCTGGGGTCTCGGGAAGTGGTTCCACTACTGTCACAGGCAAGGACACAGGCTCAGAGAGTGAAGGAAGCACACCTGGACAAGGTCACCCAGCTGGGCAGCTGTTCCACCTTGACCTTGCAGCACCTGCTGTCCAGCCCCGAGATACCATCAGAGCCGGCTCAGAGCACTGGGTGCAAACCGTGTGCCACGGATGACTGAAGCATTGGACAAGGTCATTTATTAAAACCCCAAGAATACCTTATCTTTAATGATGCTTTCTTGACACGCAGTGCATTTTGGGCTTGAGGAGCTGAGGGGAAAACACACAATAAAGACATCAGTAAGTGGGGTTCTACTGACAGCAGAAGTCCTGTGTTCACTGGAGCTGCGGCCACGCCTGTGTGAAGCGCACAGCAGCAAGCCGAGCTCCAGGATGCCATGGTGAACGGGCTTCCAACATGAAGCCACAGGAGAAAAGGACTCGAGTTTGCTAATGGTAATTTTTCATAAGGAAGTTTTTAAGCAGAACAGCTTAGACCAGTCCCACTTGGAAAGCCCCTTTCAATTAAAAGTGAAATTTTATTTCAGAAACCAAAACTAGCTATCTGTGGAGAAGCTCTGTGGTGGGAGCATCCACAGCCTATTCAGAGGGCCTACAAGCGATCTGGCTTTATAAAAACAGTCAGTACTTTCTTCACAAGTTATTTTCCTTCATAATATACTGAAAAGCCAGTGCAGTTCCACAGTTAACAGTAGGAGGACTGAAAACTGACCCTCAGGAAACCACTCGCCCACTACATCATTCTTATCCCCAAACACAGGATGAGAGCCCCTGCTCCCAAGCTGCCCTTTTTTGGACTTGATTCTAACCCCATCTTATGCTGCCTGGAAACCACCTCCTAGAAATTAAAAATAAAACTAAGTGTGAGCCCTTTCTACTCGCATGGTCCCTGCCCTCGACAGCCAAGGGCTCCGGGAGTCCAGGACAGGGGTGTCAGCACAGGCTTCAGGGAGGAGGGTGCAGGGCTGGACATGTGTATCCTGGGGCTGTGGGCAGAGGAGGGAAACTCCACAGGCTTGGGAAGCCAGGCAGGAGAACTGAGAGTTGACAGGAGATGAAATTACTGTGTTTTTAAGTAAAAGTACATTCACTTAGACTATATCAACATGAAGCTTGTGCTAAATTGCTTTAATCATTTGAATCTTTTTACACGCATAGACTCTAGGGCTACTCTAGAGTAGCATCTGGGTGGGATCCCTTGATACCCCTTACCCCTAGGCACATGGCTAGCCACCCACCCCCTGGCCCAGAGCTGCAGGACAGGTTTGCATGGTTAGAAAAATCAGGTGCTCTAAGTCTGCTCTGCCATCACTAGGCTTGACTTGAGTCATTTTACCCTGTAGCAGGGTAAGCTGAGCTCACTGGGATAAGTGAATAAGGCCACAGTGGGAAATAGCCAGGGGGAGGATGACAGGAAGGGAGAGGTGATCAAGGGCCATGCCGCCAGTGGTGAATCAGGAAGAGGAGTGGGCAGGCTTCCCTGTGCTCTGACACTGGAGACCAAGTCTGAGAGCATCCTGCCGTAGCCCTCAGTGCCCAGCACCATGCCCAAAAACTATGTGGGGGGATGAACCGAGATGCTTTCTTGGAGAATGTTATTTGTGTTATAAAACTCCAGACTGCCTCCCTGACTCCCTCTGTAATTCTAAAATGGCACCAATACTTAGCTGACAAGGACTTCCAAGGGCTCAGTGTATGCTTTCCTTACTTGCTGGGTAGTCGTGCACAGACTAGATTCCTACCTAGGCTGGGGACATGTCCAGTCCTCCCTGTTGACCCCGTCCTCCTCAGCCTCTGTCCCCAGAGCACCTGCACTTTAAGGGCTCCTGTGTCACTTGCCGATGGGTGCGTTGCCTTCAAGAACTGGGTACTTCTAGAGCAGCACAGACGGGGGACCCCAGGGCACCAGGGCCAGGGTGGCAAGCTCCATCAGTAAGTGGCAGGTGTAGGAGTGACCTTCGGTAGGTGCTTGGTGGGGAGGAGACAGAAGTTTGTGGGAGGGGGGCTAAGCAGTCCAGGCTGCCGGCCACAGAAGCCCTGGAAAATTCAGGCATGGGGTTCTACCGAGTTTCCCTAATGATTCACAGGCTAGGCTCTGAGAATTTTGTTTGGGTTTCTTCAGAGCTTTTAACCTTTAGCATTTCTTGTTTAGAGAAGTGAAGCAGCGAGTGGAGAGAAACTGGAGAAGCTGCAAGGCACAGTGAGCCCAGACCAGGGCAGCGGGGGCCCCTACCTCAGCACGGCAGCCATGCAGGTCTCACAGAACCGGTGTCCACACTCAGTCTGCTTCGGGTTACACAGCACCAGGCGGCACTTCTCACACTTGTACTTGTCCTCCACGGTCTTCACAAACCTTTCTTTGTAACCTCCTTGTTCGGGGACGAAAATGGACGTCCCGGCGCTGCGATCAGGGTGCAGCTTTAGCGGTGGGTTAGTCTGCAGTGTGCCGGGGGAGTCCATCTTTTTACTTGACTCCATTTTAGGAAAGAGAAATTCTGGTGGGGGGAAAGGTAACAGTCATGAGTAAAATGCTATCATGTCATCCTTTGCAAGGAAAGGATACACAGCTTTGGGGATGAAAAAGTGCCTGAGAGCTGTGGGTTTGTTTGTTTGTTTTTCAGTTTAAGTAACACACAAGAACCTTCCTGACTTTAATATGTGATGGGAACCAGACATAAGCAAACATGCTTCTTCCCTTTCTATGTGAGCCAAACATGACTATTAACGTTACTGTTCAAAAACTTCCAAAAAGTATACCAGTTGTGTCATTAAAGTTCTTTGAAATACAGGTAATACTTTGCTGTAACTTAAAATTATACGCATCATTCTGATATTTTGGCCAAAGCAACAGATGTTCTCAGCCAGTTATTTCTTGGTTCACCTCCCTGCTGATGAATGCCCGTGACACGACTCAGGGGTGGCCTGCCACATGGTGATGGCATTGCTGTGGAGCCTGCGCTCAGAACAGTGTCACTCACTCCAACAACAGCAGACACCGTGTGATGGTGTCTGCAGACTCTTCATGCTACTTTTGCTCCCAAAGAGACCCCAAGAGTCTGCCCACAATGCTCCAATCTGGGCACACCGTGACTGGCACCTGCTTTCCGCCCACACGGCCAGCCTGGCCCCAATGTGACCCCATGCTGTGCACCACAGAGTTTCAGGATGCACCCACTGTGGATTTACAGGCACTTTCATGCCTGGGGATGGAACCAGCAGAGGGACACTGCGACTGAATGGGTCTCCTGTGCCCATATGGGCAGGCTCTCCTCCCGCACATGGTGACAAGTGCACAGATGGCTGCTTCCCACCTGTAAGTTCCCATCAACAGGCAAAATAACAGCTCCTACACATGAGCCACAAAGATTCCAGCCTGTGCAGGTCCGCCAGCTGAAGTACACAGTAGCACATCTGGTGAACCTACAGAGGAATTTCTTTCAAAACTCACCAGGTCTCTCAAAACTACACCGTGTTCTTGCTCAATCCATTTATTTCTGCTAATTATAAAAATGAGGGCCAAATTCCATCTACTTACAAGGCCCCGGGTGTCTGTCCCTCATCCCCTTCCCTTTTCTCCCCAGTGCAAGGTTGGAACAGGAGGCAGACCCGCACCTCAGGCCATGGGGTGCTGGGTGCAGAGCCCACTCTCTAGAGCCTTGTTCCTCACATCGCCTTGTTCTGCCTCTTTATGAAGCTGAAAGAATGAATGCTTTACGACTAGGAATGTACAGAACGCCAGCAGCCTAACATCTGACAAATAAATGAACTGGTGTTCTAGCCACACTCAGGCTAGTTTTAATAAAATAGAACATCACTGTGGCAAAGTGTGGAAGCCTCCTGTGAAATCCATCTATTTATAAAAATAAGAAAAAAAGCTTTCAAAAAGACCTCAAAAGGCCAGCTGCTCCTTGCTCACAATTTTGTTGATCAGAATCCTGTTCATTGTGATGCTAAGCAGGAAGGTGCCTGGTGCTTGCTGTACCTGTCAGAGAAAATAGTTAACCAGGAGCCAATCTGCTGCCAACTGGCCATGCTATCTCTGGCACTGTGTGGCCTCTCACTTTCCACACCAGGCCCTTGCTTCTGCAGATGCTCAGAGTTCACCTCCCCTCCTGGAATGTACCTCCCCGCCTTCTCAAGGACCCCCTTTGCCCTGTCTGTACTTTTTCCATGACACTTCCCACCCTCTAACTCTGCATGCTTGTTGTTAACTCTCTTTCTCCTTGAGCAGGATGCAAGCTCCCCAGATACGCAGGTTTTGTTGACAAATTCCAGGTACCTAGAAGAGTGCCTGAGGGGCAGAAGGTACCCGGTATATATCTGCTGAGCTAACAGATGTAAAGGTGAGGTCTGAGCCACTAATAGTACCAAGCTATGTTTCTGTGACAACCGACTCTTCCAGGAAAAGAAAACTCTTCAGCTTTTAGATCTGGTCTTGGAGCTTCCAGCCTTGAAAACTCTTCTTAGATTATAAGCTACTTATGAGTTTGGTTTAGTATCTCAGCCAATAATGCACAGGAAGCTGCATGTTCAATAAACAGTTTTTAATGACAAATATTTGATTCTTTTTTTTTTTTTTTTAAATATTTGATTCTTTAAAGGTGAATTCCTATTTCAAACCTGAGAGACAATTAACTTTTTTTTTTTTTAATTTATTTATTCATGATAGTCACACGGAGAGAGAGAGAGAGGCAGAGAAACAGGCAGAGGGAGAACCAGGCTCCAAGCACTGGGAGCCCGATGTGGGATTCGATCCCGGGTCTCCAGGATCGCGCCCTGGGCCAAAGGCAGGCGCCAAACCGCTGCGCCACCCAGGGATCCCTGAGACAATTAACTTTGGATTAAACAAATGATAAATAATAAATGTTCATTTACCTACAACATGTCATTCTCTGTATAAATAAGAATACAGTTTGAGATTTTTTGTTTTTGTAGGCTACTTAAGATAAGTGAACAGATGCAAAATGTATCCCAGGCACATCAAAGAAAGCATCGCAGCAGCCCTGTCCTAAAGGGCACATGACAGCCTATGGCCAGCAGGCACATCAGGACTTACCTATAATGTAAGTTACCTTACCCTGTGATGTAGGGTGCCAACGGGAGCATCTCTGCAACGGGCGACTGTGGGGCTCTGACAATCCTACCCAGCATCCCTGCATCTCATCCCACGCATGACCCATTCCCAATCTAGGCTGTGGGCTGGAGAATGAGCCTTAAGGGAAGGAGGGAAAGATGCTCTACCGTGCTTGGGCTATAGAAACCAGAGAAACACCAGATCTCCACTACCTTATATTCACAAGGAAGGAAAAAGAAGCATAAGAAAATGGTCTAAATATGAAGTTTCCATAATAGGCAAACCTATACAGATAGAAAACAGACTCATAGCTGCCAGGGCTGAGGGAGGGGAGTGTGTACTGATGTGTACAGGCTTTCCCCCTGGGGTGATGGAGCGGTTCAGGGGTGATGAGCGGTTCAGGAACTGGATAATGGGACGGACTATCTCTGTCTAATGTATCTCTAAATACATTACAATTCATCGAACCAGACATTTTAAAGAGGTGAATTTTATAGTACAAGAATTATATCTCAATTTAAAATCTAAACAAAAAATATTGCAAAATAACTGTTCAAAATGGCTCCGTGTGGGTTTGGTTAGTTTGTGTCATTTATACATAGTGGCATATACTCTAAAGTATAGGACTCTAACGTTAAAACTGTATATGCCCAACTGCTGTGATCAGTGACAGACATCTAAGGGAGCACAGTGAGACTTTCATTGATTAGAACAGTTATGTGCCCTCAGAAAAGACAACAAAAAACTAAAACATGGAGGTGCGAAGTGCAAGGAATAAAGACCAGATCCCCTGACTGCAACTACCCAGGGGCAGATGCTCCCTTCTGACAAACATCCAGAAGCGACAAATGCACATGAACAAAACATGTCTTCTTTCTCCCTGCACACAAACTGTGTCGCATATCCAAATTCATCAACAGCTTCCTGCTGAGTGAAGTCAGTCAGTCGGAGAAGGACAAACATTATATGTTCTCATTCATTTGGGGAATATAAATAATAGTGAAAGGGAATATAAGGGAAGGGAGAAGAAATGTGTGGGAAATATCAGAAAGGGAGACAGAACGTAAAGACTGCTAACTCTGGGAAACGAACTAGGGGTGGTAGAAGGGGAGGAGGGCGGGGGGTGGGAGTGAATGGGTGACGGGCACTGGGGGTTATTCTGTATGTTAGTAAATTGAACACCAATAAAAAATAAATTAAAAATTAAAAAAAAAAAACACAGCTTCCTTTTGAAACCAATGCTGTATTCTGGCCATTTTCCCCATATCAGCATATACAGATCTACTTTTTTTATTTTGTTTTTTTTTTTATATTTTTTTGTTTTGTTTTTTAATATTTTATTTATTTATTCATGACAGACACACAGAGAGAGAGAGGCAGAGACACAGGCAGAGGGAGAAGCAGGCTCCATGCTGGGAGGCCGACGTGGGACTCGACCCTGGGTCTCTAGGATCATACCCCAGGCAGAAGGCGGTGCCAAACCACTGGGCCATCGGGGCTGCCCTACTTTCTTATTTTGAAGGGCTGCATACAGCACTCTACTGGATGGTTTACCTAATTGATATAACCAGTTCCACTAATGGAGAAACTCAGGCTGCTTCTGATGTTTTGCTATTTTTTAAAAGAATTTTTTTTTTGAGAGAGAGAGAGAGCGTACATACATGATGGGGAAGGACAGAAGGACAAGAAGAGAACCCCAAGCAGACTCCTTACTGAGTGCAGAGCCTGAAATGGGGCTCAATCCCAAGACCCTGAGATCATGACCTGAGTCAAAATCAAGAGTCAGGTGCTAACTGATTGAGCCACCCAGGCGCCCCGATGTTGTGCTATCATGAACAATCTGCAGTGAACATTCCTGAACTTCTATCTTTGCACGTTTAGGCAACCACACAGCAACAGAACTGCTGGGTCAGAGGTGATGTGCATTTTATGGTACTCTAATCGCTGCCAAACACTTGTAAAAGGTTGTATATTACATATTTCCTTCAATATTTACTAAACTATTAAACAAATACTATTTTAGAGGGCAACAGCCCATTTCATTCAAATACTGACGCTTCCCACTTTATTTCGCCTCAGCGGTGTTCCCTGGAGAGTATTGCTGGCTATATTGTTTTACAAACATCAGGGCTTTCAACCTGGGAATGCTGGAGGGCATGCCCACCACCCTTCTACATGGGTAGGAGCACCCTTCTCCAGGAGTGATTCTGCAAAGGTTTGCCAAACCAATCACATTTTATTTCAACAAATACAACTAGGCACCTATGACATACACAGCTCTGTGTCTCACACATCAGGGACACAGCCCCTGAGAGCTTTGAAGGAGTCACGAGGAGGTGAGCACTCCAGGGTCAACAAGCAGAGGATGATGAACAGAAGGTACCAAGGGCTGCAGATCTTCAAAAAAGAAAGATAGCACATTGGTTTTGGGGATATTGAGGCTTCAGGAGTTGGACTGGTGGTATCACTTCAATTCCAACAGAGGAGGACAAGAAGGAGCAGCAGACATGGCACTGTGAGGTGGCTGTGGAAGGGAACCTGGTGTTAGGGGTTTCAGGGGAGGAGCCAGTCAGGCAGGACATCTGGCACTGAGTAGCCTGGGTAGTAAGGGTGGCCCAGTGTCTCCCTGAGATGGATCCTTGAGCACAGCACTGACCCCCAGAGTCTCATTTCTCTTTACATGAAAAGCAGATACTATATCCCTAACTATCTGCACTATCAGGCATTACTATAATATTTTAGGTTGAGGCCATCTGCAGACTCTGCAGCACTGCATACAGAGAAGATACGTCCTCCCACCAACTGCGGTCAGGGAATCTGCCAAGGAATGGCCTGTTTCCTCACCCTATTTAGACAGCCCCAAGCCTTGTTTTAAAAGGCGCTTCTGAAATAAAGACATAAAAATAAATAAATAAATAAAAGGCGCTTCTCAGCAATATGACAAGAAAAAGAAAAGGCATATCAATTGGAAATGAAGACATAAAACTATTTCTTTTTCAGATAGCATCATCCTGCATATATAACTCACAAAAGAATAAACTAAAAATGAGTTGAACTAATAAACTGATTCAGCAAAGTTGCAGAATCAGAGGTCAATATAAAAAAACAATTGTATTTCTATACACTAGCAATAAACAACCCAAAAATGAAGTTAAGAAAACAATCCACTTATAATAGTATCAAAAAGAATAAAATATCCAGGAATAAACGTAACCAAAGAGGGCAATGTATGTTTACTGAATATTATAAAACACTGTTGAAAGACATCAAAGATATAAACGAATTGAAAAGCATCCCATGTTCATGGGCTAGAAGACTCGACATCTGCTGAGATGGCAACACTACTCAAACTGATCAGATGCATCTCGATTCCTATAACAATCCCTACTGGTTCTTTTTTGCTGAAATTAAGTGGAATCTAACAAACAGAAGGAAATTCAGGGGACCCAGAATAGACAAAACAATCTCGACAAAGAACAGAGCTAGAAGACTCACACTTGTTCCAAAACTTACTACAAATTATTTGGGACACTGTGATATTGGTATTAGACATACAGATCAATGAAAGAGAACTGAGAATCCAGAAATAAACCCTCATGTTTATGGTCAACTGGTTTCTGACACATATGCCAAGGTCTTTTCAATGGGGAAGGAAAAGCATGCACTCTGTGCCAGCAACCTCACTATTGTTATGGAAGGCCCTCACTCCTGGGTGTTCTCTCTAAAGCTCTTCAAGGGCTGCACTGGTGGTTACCACCCAAGAGCTGCTTAGATATCCATCTCCTTCCCTCCCAGGTGAGCAACTCAGCATAACTCCAGCACACAAAGTATTGTTTCAGGGAGTACAGGTGGGTGGGTTCTAAGACCTTCCTGGCTGGTATCCTTCTTTTCTTCAAAAAAATGTATTAGGTGGTATTTGACACAGAAAAAAGATTATAAGGCAGGGACGCCTGGCTGGCTCAGTTGGTAGTGTATGTGGCTCTTAATCTCAGCGTCATGAGTTCAAGCCCCAGGTTGGGTGTGGAGCCTACTTAAAAAATAAAATAAAATAAAGATTATGTGCCATACATATGAAAGGACAACAACAAAAAGAGCCCCAGAATACACCACCTGCTTAAATGTCACCACCTACCTGCATGCTCCTTCCTCAGCTGTCGTCCTGTCTCTCTCCAGAAGTAAATGTCAGTCTGAAATTTGGATCTATAAGTCTTTTGCTATCATATATATATTTCTTCTTAAACAATATACTTTTGCCTGTTTTTAATTTCATGGAATGTGAGGCACCTGGGTGGCTCAGTGGTTGAGTGTCTGACTTTGGCTCAGGTCATGATCCCAGGGTCCTGAGATGGAGTCCTGCATCAGGCTCCCCTCAGGGAGCTTGCTTCTCCCTCTGCCTATGTCTCTGCCTCTCTCTCTGTGTCTCTCATGAATAAATAAAATCTTAAAAAAAAATAATTTCATGGAATGTTATTGCACCATATGTAGTCCTCTGCCATCAGCGTTATAACTTTTCACCTGTGTCTGCTGTGTGCATGATTATGCTTCCATTCATTCTCACTGCTGTATAATATTCCACAGCTCATCTATCCACTTTCTGATCACAGTTGCCAGTCCTTGCCGTTATGAAAAGTGTGCTCTGAACACTTTGGCACATCTGTCCTGGCGTCCTCATGTAAGTTTCTCTAGGGTCTGTGCCCTAGATCAGGCAATCAGGGGTTAGCAAACTATAGTCTGTGGGTCAAATCTAGCCAGTAGATTGTTAGGTTACTGTTACCTATTGTCTATTTCCCTGAAGCCAAGAATGCATTTTAGGTTTTTAAAGGGTTAAACAAACAAACAAATGAAACAAAGGCAACTAAATGACAAGACTGTATATGGTCCACAAAGTCTAGAATATTTATCATCTTGCCTTATGTAGAAAGAGCCTGCCGATCCCTGCCCTGGACTCCACATCTAGACTACAGAGGTACTGCTGATTTGCAGGTTGAATGCATGGCCAATTTATAAGCTAGAGCCAAACTACTCTCCAAAGTCAAGCAGGATAAATGTTTCTTTTAATCCACATCCTTGCCAACACTGGGAATCAAACATCTTAGGTTCTGCCAACCTAGCAGGTACAATGGTCTTTTTTTCTTACTCTGATGATTTAAAAGTTTAGTATCTTTTCATATATTCATGGGCCACTTAGGCTTTTTCTTCCATGAAATGCCTGATTGTGTCTCTCTGTCATTTTTTAATTGGGCTATTATCTTCTATAATACTGATTTGTGGGGGTTGCTCACATATTCTGTTAAACCTTTGTTAGCTATATTTATATGTCTTCCCCCAGTTTGTGGATGGCTTTAAATTTATTTACGTTTTTTTAATGAAGAGAGGTTCTTAATTTTAATGTAGTCAAATTTACACGTATCTTGGCCTTTTAAAAATATTCACATTATCTTACAGGTAGTGTTGATGAAAAAGGGACAACAGCATATACAAAACTGAAATAAAAAGCAGCTCCACCTCTATTACAAAATTGTTTTGAAAAGAAGAATATTATGTTCAAATAAAACTAGAAAATAAGCCATTATGTTAAATTGACTCACATTGCTCATGGAAAACATTCTTCCTTAAAAAGAGATTATTCAAGTCAGAAATTACATGAACCCTGAGCAGGGCCTAGGGGTAGGTCCATGACCTTCTGCATCAGTGAGATGCCTGATGTGGGCCTTAGCTGGCCTAGGGAAAGCAGGAGCTAGACACCTCAGCAGGTGCTAGGACTGGTGGACAGATGAATACTCTCAGGTTTACTGATGATCCTAGACTTGCAGTCCATCAACTGTCACTATGAAAAGTCAGTTCTAATAAAAAGTGTGAGAATCATCTAATCACTTCCTAAAACAACTAGGACAATAGGGACAATGTCTTTAAGTCTTAAAATAAGACAAATACCCACCTATTGTGTCCCAAGAAAAAGCGAGTTTGGATTTGGAAAAACCACCATTGGAGGCAAATTTTCCATAATCAACTCAAAGGCAGACAATCACGAGCATTCCTTTTTTTTTTTTTTTTTTTTTTTTTTTTTTTTAATATATTTATGATAGTCACAGAGAGAGAGAGAGAGGCAGAGACATAGGCAGAGGGAGAAGCAGGCTCCATGCACCAGGAGCCAGACGTGGGATTCGATCCCCGGTCTCCAGGATCGCGCCCTGGGCCAAAGGCAGGCGCCAAACCGCTGTGCCACCAGGGATCCCAATCACGAGCATTCCTAAAGCTGGACAGTAATGTGGTGATCACCTTGAAATCATCTACAAAGTCATATAAATGGAGAAACCACAGAGGTAAATTTTCTTCCGAGTCCCTTCAACCTATATAACAGGGAAGAAAGAGACCTCAAGATCACCAAAGGAAACAAAACTTCCATCTGTAAGACCAAATTTTCAGTAGCAACTTGGGAGGGCACATTTTTTACCAGAATGCCCTTTAACTAACAGGCTCAAAACAAATACAATAAATAATTTATCTTTTATCTTGTTTGCCTCCCTAGGCCATCTTAAATCCTTTCTGGAATCTCAGGTGCAGTGTACATAAATTAGGCAAACCCAAAGTTGGTCACAATACTAAAAACAGACTAATGAAAAAAAAAAAAAAAAAAACAGACTAATGAATTGTATCAGTGAAAATGGTTGAGTAAGAAATTCCAAAAGTCTATCCTTCAATAAAATCAAGAAAAAAAAAAAAACTGGCAAAATCCATCAGAGGCAACTTCTTGGAATCTTGGAAACTAAATGAAAGCGTGCAGCAACGAGAAGACTACTTAATCATGAGAAACCAGCTGAACCTTGGTAAGCACAATGAGCACAGTGGCATTTTACCCAAACCTGAACCCATGCACCAGGATAATAGTCTGTGACCTGGAACAGGTATCTGGCAGGAGGTGGAGGGATAGCAGGAGAAGAACAGACCTCATTTGCAAAGAATTTCGGTGGTTTGTTTTGACCTATCTAGAAGATCAACTCCAAGCACTTGGCTTTATCTCAATAAACTCAGAATTCTCCCAATGTTGACATGGCTGGCTACTGGTAGTGGTGGGAGGTGGTGGTTATTGAAGACATTTAGGGGCAAATTTATTAGTTATCACTGCTCAGAGCAATCAGTAACAACTGAAGCAAACAATAGATTAACCAAAATGTTGAGAAGAAAAGCTGGGGAGAAAGGCCTCTGACAAGCTTCAATGTGTTTCCGGGAATCTAGAAGGCCACATAAATGCCCAGGACTGTGTGCATGCTCAGGAAAGACCTGAGAAGGCCTCAAGCCTCTGGCTGAACTTCAGGTTCCACACAGAGGAAATGAATGGTAGATAAGAGTTGTCAACTGCCCGGCTAAAGTGTTGAAAGCATACCCCAACACTCATAAAAACCCTATCCGAAAAGACTAGGAGATAATTTTGGTTGTAGGCACTTAAAGAAATGTGTTCCATCGCTATGCTATTAGAACAAGGACTTTAATAGCCACACATGATAAAGAATATAAACTTTACAAACTTAGCTCAAGAAGTCATTACACAAACAACTATAAAAACAGATCCTGGGGAGAAAAAGAATCTCATTTCCAGATTTGCCACATTATAATATTAAAAGTGTCCAATTAAAAAAAAATTACAGGGGCAGCCCGGGTAGCTCAGCAGTTTGGCACCACCTTTGGTCCAGGGCGTGATCCTGGAGTCCCGGGATCAAGTCCTACGTCGGGCTCCCTGCATGGAGCCTGCTTCTCCCTCTGCCTGTGTCTCTGCCTCTCTCTCTCTCTCTCTCTCTCTCTCTCATGAATAAATAAAAATCTTTAAAAAAAATTACAAAGCATGCAAAGAAACATGAAGGTATGGCCCACACACAGGGGAAAAAGCAAAAAATAGAAACTATTCAGGAGGAATGCTAGACACTGGACTTACAAATAGTTTAAATCAGCTATTTTACATATATTCAAAAAGATAAAGGAAATCATGTCCAAGAATAAAAGAAACCATAAGAACAATGGCTCACAAAACAGAGTTATCAATAAAGAGAAGAATTTTAAAGGAACCAAATAGGAACTCTAGAGCTGGAAAGCACAGTAACTGAAATGAAAACCTCATAACAGGGATTCAATAGCAGAACTTCGGCATAAGAAAGAACTGGAGAACCTGAAGATGAATCAACTGAGTTTATCCAGTCTAAATCACAAAAGGAAAATACAACAAAGAAAAATGAACAGAGCCTCAAAAACCTGTAGGGCATCATCAATCATACCAACATACACATTAGGGGAGGTTCCAGAAAGGAAAGGAGAGAGAGAAAGTGCTGGAAAGAATATTTGAAGAAATAGTGGACAAAAACTTCCCATAGTTGATGAAAACTATTAATCTGCACATATAGGAAGCTCAACACCATTTTAAACTCAAAGAAATCCATAATAAAATACGTTATAATCAAACTGTGAAAAAACAAAGAGAAAATTCTGAAATCAGCACGTGAGAAGCTACTTCACACACACAAGGATTTTCTCAATAAAGTTACAGTTGGCATCTCATCATATGCCATGGAAAACAGAAGACAATGGGACGACATGTTCAAAGGACTGAATGAAAAAAAATCAACTAGGAATCCTGTATCTAGCAAAACTGTTCTTCAAACATGAAAGAGACACTCAACAAAAAAAATAGAAAACTGAATCCATCAGCATGTTAAGAAAATCAATGTACTGTATCACATTAACAGATAAAGGAGGAAAAGATGCAATCATTTCAATTGATGTAGAAAACTAGTTGACAAAATCTAATACCCTTTCATTAAGACCCTCAGAAAACTAGGAATAAAAGGGAACTACCCCAACAAGATAAAGGATATCTATGAAATCAAGTTCACACTTAATGGCAAAAGACTGCAAGCTTTTACCCTAAGACCAGGAAGAAGGGAAGGAAATATGTTTTCATCACTGCTATTCAATATTATGCTGGAAGTTCTAGCCAGAGCAAGAAAAAGAAGTAAAATGCATCCAAATAAGAAAGAAGGAAGTAAAAGTATTTCTATTTATAGATGACAAGGTCCTACATATAGAAAATCCCAAAGAATTCATAAGAAAAACTAGAGCTAATAAAGGAATTCATTAAAATTGCAGGGTACAGGATTAACATAGAAACATCAGTTGTGTTTCTATACAACAGTAATAAACAATCCAAAAAGGAAATTAAAAAAGCAATTCGATTTACAATAGCATCCACGAGAATAAAGTACCTAGAAATAAATTTAGCCAAGGAGGTAAAATATTTGTTCACTGAAAACTACAAAACAATTGCAGAAAGAAATTAAAGAAGAAACAATTAAGCAGTAGACATTTGTTAGCTCCAAAACAGGTCTATGTACATGGATTAGCGACTTAATATTGTTACAATGGCAATACTACTGACTAATTTTATGTGTTAACTTGACTGACCATGGGGTGCCTAGATATTTGGTCAAACATTATTTCTAGGTGTTTCTGTAAGGATGCTGGATGAGATTATCATTTGAATTGGTAGACTGAGTAAAGCACACTGTCCTTCCCAATAGGGGTGGGCATCATCCAATCAGTCAAAGGTCTGAATAGAACAAAGAGGCCGACTCACCTCCAAGTAAGAAGGATTCTTTCTACCTGACTGCCTTCAAACTGAGACATCGTCTTTTTTCCTGCCTTTGTTCTTGAACTGAAATATCAGCTCTTCCTCGATTTTGAGCCTGCTGGCCTTTGGACAGGAACTAAAGCATTGGCTCTTATGGTTTCAGGACTTCAGACTCAGGCTGGAACTAAGCCATTGGCTCTCCTGGTTCTCCAGTTTGCCAACTCATACTGCAGATCTTGGGATTTGCTTGTCTCCATTACTGTGAGAGCCAATTCCTTATAATAAATATCTCTTTCTATGTGCGTGCATGTACATGTTGGTTTTGTTTCTCTGGAGAATCCTACTACTCTACCCAAAGTGATCTACAAATGCAATGCAATCCCTATCAATGGTCTAATGGCCTTCCTTTGACAGAAATGAAAAAATCTGACCCGGAATTGGAAGGAACTGCAAAGAGCCAAGACAATATTAGAAAATAAAAATGAAGAGAAGACTCACACTTCTCAAACTATTTCAAAACCTACTACAAAACTACAGTAATCATTAACAGCGTAATATTGGCATAAGGACAGATATACAGACCAATGAAATACAACTGAAAATCCAGAAATAATATGGCCAAATGATTTTTCATGAGGATACCAAGATCATTTAGTGGTGGTGGGGAAAGAAAACCAGTCTCTGTGATAACTGGGTAACCACAGGCAGAAGAATGAATCTGGACTCTTATATCACTCTATATATACAAACTAAGATCAAATGGGATTACCCACTAAAAGGTAAGAGATAACACAAAAAACTCTTAGAAGAAAACAGTGGCAAATATTCATAACCTTGGTCTAAAGAATTCTTAGATATGACACCAAGATAACAAGCAACAAAAGAAAAAATAGATAAATTTGACTTCACCAAATTAAAAAAACCTCTTTACATAAAAGGGTGTTATCAAGAATGTGAAAACACAGGGCACCTGGGTGGCTCAGTGAGCTAAGTGTCTGCCTTCTGCTCAGGTCATAAATCCAGGGTCCTGGGATTGAGCCCTGCATCAGGCTTCCTGCTCAGTGAGGAGTCTGCTTCTCCCTCTGCTCCACCCCCCTCCTCTCTAATAAATGAATAAAATCTAAAAAACAAAACAAAACAAAAAAAGACAACAGAATAGGAGAAAATATCTGCTAACCACATATCTGATAGAGGCCTAATATCCTAAATACATAAAGAACCCTTACAACTCAACAAGAAGACAAACAACCCAATTTAAAAATGGCAAAATATATGAATAAACATTTCTCTAAGGAAGATACAGAAACACCCAAAAGCACATGAAAAGATGCTCAACATCATTAGTCACTAGGGAAATATAAGTAAGAACCACACTGAGCTACCACTTCATACCAGCCAAGATGGTTTTAATTGTTTTAAAAAGGTTACATATCTAGCATTGATGAAGAGAAGATGTGGAGAAATTGGAACCTTCATACACTGCTGGTGAAAACAAAATGGTTCCACTGCTGTGGAAAACAATCTAGTGGTTCCTCAAACAGTTAAACATAGAATTACCATATGGCCCAGTGAATCCACTCTTAGGTACATACCCTAAAGAACTGAAAACAGGTACTCAAACACACATACACACATGCTCATAGCAGCATTATTCACAATACCCACAAGGTGGAAACAACCAAAATGTCCATCAACAGATGAATGGATAGACAAAATGCGGGATCTCCAGACAATAGGATGTTAAATATTATTCAGCCATAAAAAGAAAGGAAGCAATGATACAGGCTATAACATGGATGAACCTGGAAAACATTATGTTCAATGAAAGATGTCAGAAACAAAAGACTACATCCTGTGTGCTCCATTTATAAGAATATATAGAATAGGTGAATCCACAGAGACTCACAGCAGACCAGTCATTGCCAGGGGTTGAGGGAAGAGCAATAAGGAGTAACTGCCTAAGGAGTATGGGGTTTCCTTTGGGGTAATGGGAATGTTCCGGAACCACACATAGGTTGTGGTTATACAACACTGTGAATGTACTAAATGGCACTGAATTGTTCACTTTATTTTTTATTTTTGAATTGTTCACTTTAAAAATGGCTAATTTTGGGCAGCCCCGATGGCTCATGGCTCAGCGGTTTAGCGCCGCCTTCTGCCCAGGGGGTGATCCTAGAGGTCGAGTCCCACGTCGGGCTCCCTGCATGGAGCCTGCTTCTCCCTCTGCCTGTGTCTCTGCCTCTGTGTGTGTGTGTGTCTGTCATGAATAAGTAAATAAAATCTTTCTTAAAAATGGCTAATTTTGGGCAGCCCCGGTGGCGCAGCAGTTTAGTGCCACCTGCAGCCCGGGGCGTGATCTGGAGACCCTGGATCGAGTCCCGCGTCAGGCTCTCTGCGTGGAGCCTGCTTCTCCCTCTGCCTGTGTCTCTGCCTCTCTCTCTCTCTCTCTGCATCTCTACGAATAAATAAATAAAAAATCTTTAAAAAAAAAAAAGATTTAAAAAAAATAAAAATAAAAAAATAAATAAAAATGGCTAATTTTATGTTGTATGAATTTTAGGTCAATTAAAAAAAATAATGTTTTTAAAAATCGACAATCATGACATGTTACTTCACAGCCACTAGGATGGCTTTAATAAAAGAAAATGGAAAATTCCAAGTACTGGTGAGGACATAAAGAAACTGGAACCCTCATCTACTGTTAGAGGGAATGTAAAATGGTGCTGGCAATGCCTCACACAATTTGTCAGTTCCTCAAACAGTTAGCATTTGACTAGAAATTTTTCTCCAGGGCAGCCCTGGTGGCTCCGTGGTTTAGCACCACCTTCAGCACAGGGCCTGATCCTGGAGTCACGGGATCGAGTCCCATGTCGGGCTCCCTGCATGGAGCCTGCTTCTCCCTCTGCCTGTGTCTCTGCCTCTCTCTCTCTCTCTGTATCTCTCATGAATAAATAAATAAAATCTTTTTAAAAATTGCTTTAAAAAAAAGAAATTCTTCTCCCATGTATATATCCAAAAGACTCCAAAACACATGTTTACACAGACTTGTACACATATGCTCAAAGCAGCAATATTCATAAAAGACAAAAAGTATTAATAGCCCAAGGGGCCTAACAAGAGATGACCAGATAAACAAAATGTGGTCTTATCCATACAATGTACTATTATTTCACCATAAAAAGGAGCGAAATACTAAGACATACTACAACATGAAAGAACCCCAGAAACATTGTGCTAAATAAGAGAAATCAGAAACAAAAGGCCACATACCATATACTTCCATTTATGTAAGATATCCAGAAGAGGTGAATCCAGAGACAGAAAAGAGGTTAGTGGTTACCAAAGAGTGGGGCAAAGGCAGAAAAATGGAGAGTAACTTAGTGGTTACAGAGTTTCTTTTTGGGGTGAATGACTACATTCTAGCACTGTGAATATATTAAAAATCACTAAACTGTACTTTATTTTTAATTTTTTTAAAGATTTTATTTATTTATTCATAGAGATGCAGAGAGAGAGAGAGACAGAGACACAGGCAGAGGGAGAAGCAGGCTCCATGAAGAGAGCCCGACGTGGGACTCGATCCAGGGTCTCCAGGATCATGCCCTGGGCTGCAGGCGGCGCTAAACCGCTACACCACGGGGGCTGCCCACTAAACTGTATTTTAAAGGGTTATATGATATCTTTTTTCTTATTAAAAAAAGGTAATGGGGACGCCTGGGTGGCTCAGTTGGTTAAGTGTCTGCCTTTGGCTTAGATCATGATCCCAGGGTCTTGGGATCACTCTCTGCTCAGCACTCTCTCCTTCTGTCCTTCCCAGCCCACCCCCCATCTTCTTGCTCAAACTCTCTTGTGCCATCTCTTTCTCTCTCTCAAATTAATAAACAAAACCTTAAAAAAATGTAACAGTATAATGTAATAACCACTCAATAACCCCAAGCAGAAAAATAATAGCAGTAACAACATAAAAAAAATGGCCAGCACATTTGAACCTGATGTAATACAATTCTGTCCATATTTAGATCCAAAGAATTTCATATCATTGTACATATTTTAATAAAAAAAAAGTAAAAATTGAGGGGCACCTGCGTGGCTCAGTTAAGCATCCAACTCTTGATTTCGGCTCAGGTCATAATCTCAGGGTCCTGAAATTGAGCCTGTGTTGGGCTCCGTACTCAGCAGAGTCTGCATGAGATTTTCTCTCCTTCTGCCCCTCCTCTCACTCGTGCGCACTCCCTCTCTCAAATAAAATAAATAAAATCTTAAAAAAATAGTTGAGAGGGATAAAGATATTAGAAGGCACTGAAAAACTAACTTGAGCTAATAATGTTTTAAATCAAATAGAGAGCAATAAGGAGATAAGTGGCCAAAGGACAACTGCCAACATCAATAGGCACCATGCTGAGTGCCAGTGCATATGGTAACTGGGCATCCATTGGAGTCAGACAGACTAGAACAACAATATCTAGTGTAAGTATAGTTACAAAAGCTGATACCATGTTCAAAGGCCCCTCAACTAAAAACTACTGTAAAAAAGAAAGTTCCTACAAACGTATGAACTGAAAATGCTAAATTTTTCTATCTATGATGGCAATTTCTAATCTGCAACTGCATCTGGACATCCACAGGCCAAGAATCCCATTGTGTGCTCCACATGTAGGCTGAGCACCAGAAGTAGCAACATTAGTCAAGTCACATTTTGGAACTTCCTAAAATGTATGATCGTGAAAATCTCTGACTAGATTTCTGGTTTAAATATACATACCTGGGGCACCTGGGTGGCTCAGTGATTGAGCGGCTGCCTTTGGCTCAGGTTGTGATCCTGGGGTCCTGGATTGAGTACCCCAGCAGGCTCCCCACAGGGAGTCTGCTTCTCCTTCTGCCTATGTCTCTGCTTTTCTCTATGTGTCTCTCTGAGTAAACTTTTAAAAACAAACAAACAAACAAACAAACAAGCAAACATATCTTGGGCACCTGGGTGGCTCAGTCAGTTAACCCTCTGCCTTTGGCTCAGGTCATGATCCTGGAGTCCTGGGAATCCTGGGATAAAGCCCCCATCTCTGCTCAGCGGGGAGCCTGCTTCTCCCTCTCCCTCCCTCTGCTTGTGCTCTTTCTCTCAAGTAAATAAAATCTTTTTTAGAAAAAGAGAGAGAGGCAGAGACACAGGGAGAATGAGAAGCAAGCTCCACACAGAGAACCTGGTGTGGGACTCAATCCTGGATCCCGGGATCACACCCTGAGCCAAAGACAGACATTCAACCACTGAGCTACCCAGGTGTCCCATAAATAAAATCTTTAAATAAATAAATAAACCTTTATTTCACTTGCTTATACATGGATATAAAAATAGTTAAATTCTACCTTAATTCTAAAGTTTAAATGCAATAAGTATACATTAATTAATTTATAATATTTATATTATATTTATAATATTTATAATAATTGTGATATTTATAATAATATTTATAATAATTGTGTTGAAGAAAAATAATGCAAACTCAGTCCAATTATTAAAGAGGTGGTGAAAAAAAAATAAAGAGGTGGTGGAGGAGAAGGTGACTCGTGGGCACAAGTGGATTAATGTTTAACAGGCCAGTCTGGGGAAGCAGCATGGGGTTTATAACACAAGCCTCTGGTCAGTACACCGCGCCAAGTGAGTGATGAGAACCTGAGGCTACTGCCAACATCTCGCCTTTTTGCATTAAGTGTGGGAAGAGGAGGTTTGCTTCCACACACATCAAGAAAAATGTTCTGAACAGAAACAATAGATACATGAGGCAAAGAGCACCATGGAAACTATAAGGTAGGCAAGGTATATGGTAAGAAATGGCGCTGGGGGAGTCTGCGCACTCTGAGGAGCTTAAGAGGAGCCAAGAGCAGAAACAACTGGGGAGGAGCAGCCTCAAAGGTAGTACCCTGAGCCCGCTCCAAGGACCAGGGCTTGCCCCAGTGCCTGGCCTTCTTAGTTCTAGAACTCCCACTCTGCAGTATCCTATGAGTAGAATTACTACTCTATTATTACATTATTTACTTTTGCTACATATTTTAGGCAGGAATTTATATTTTGTGCCATATTCTTACTCAAATGGAAAAACTTCTATTTGAGAAAATCGATTCACAAAATTTTGGTTTCTCATCAGCTATGCAGGAAGCCTTTCTCGAAGCTGAGGCACATCCGTACTCAGGAGTAGAGCAAAGAGCTGGACTGGAGTCCTCTGCTTTTCCTCTACGCCTTCATCACTCTAACAATTTATCTTCCCTACTTGTGATTTAAGTTGAACTACATCTTACATGCAGATTGGAAATTGGAAACCAAAGCACATCTGCTGACAAAAGGGTGTTCCAAGAACTGGAAAGCCCGGGGAAAACCAAAAAAGGGAAGCATCAGATAAACAAAGAAAATGGCTCCTGCCAGCAAGAAAGTATAAAACACAACAAGCTCACCATCAAGCCCAGCAGGGAAATTAAAAGTTATCATCTAAGTAATGCCAATAAAAGAAGAGAGAAAACCATAAACAGACAGGTGTGCCCTGTTGATTAAAAAAAAAAAAAAAGTTTTTTGGCAATCCATGTTTATGTAAACATTTCAGCACAGGCTCTTTTCACGATACCTGATGCCAAATGCTCTGCTTGGGCCTGTGGCTAACATACTGGCCGAGTAAAGATGAGAGGAGACTCGATTCTTCTCCAAACAGGCAGATCCAAATCACATGAAAAACCCCACTCTGGAGAGAGAAAAAGAGAGACTGGGGGGAAGGGCGATGAGGACAGGACAGCCGGCCACAGGCTCACAGCTGGAAATAACCGGATTAAACCTCAGTATAAAACTTGGTCTTAAATCCTTTAGGAAAACAATAGCTTTGAGGCCCAGCACTGCCAATATCCCTTGATTTAGGGATTTTTTTTTTTAAAAGCATTCATTCAATCCCGACTATGCAAAGAAGCTGCACCTTTCTTGGCCCAGAGCCAGCGTCCTGCCCTCTGGGAGGGGGACAGGCTGAGGGGCTGGTGCTTTGACAAGCCACAAAGAGCCACAACCAGGTGGATACTGCCCCGAGGGTGAGCCTGGACAGGAGGCACAGGCAGCTGCACGTGTGTGATAAGGTTCATTTCCCTGGAGCAACAACTTTACTCAAAAATATGAGTGAGGGATCCCTGGGTGGCGCAGCGGTTTGGCGCCTGCCTTTGGCCCAGGGCGCGATCCTGGAGACCCGGGATCGAATCCCACATCGGGTTCCCGGAGCTTGGAGCCTGCTTCTCCCTCTGCTTGTGTCTCTGCCTCTCTCTCTCTCTCTCTCTCTCTCTCTCTCTCTGTGACTATCATAAATAAATAAAAAATTTTAAAACATTTAAAAAAATAAAAATATGAGTGAAAAACATAAAACACGGCCACCTGAAAGACTGGATTACAGTATTTAAGTCGACTTTTAGAATAAAGCATGAGATTTCACAAAGCACTGGCTCTTGTGTCAGTGCCCCTCCCCAGTCTCTCGAGCAGATTCCCCCATTTCTGCCTGTGGTTTAGAGGTAGGGACTGCCTGGGTGCTGAGGCCCACTCACTCCTCCCCTCCACACACTCATGCTGGCCAACTGCACCCCTCCCCAAGGCCTTACCCAGCAGACCTGCACCCTTGAGCTTCTATTCTGAGCACCGCAGCACCACACTTTCTGAGCTCCCAGACCACCTTGCTCAGTCTGTCTTGCTACACAGGCCCCTTGCATTTAATGCCCCCAACATGGAATTTGCCTTTCTCGGTGCTTCTCATTCCTGTTTGCCACATCCCTGACTCCACCACCACAACCTGTCCCACGGCAGGGAGTGACACTGCCACTGAGCCAGCCGCTCCAGCAGAACTGTCCTCACTTCCCTGATTCTGACACCTGTTTACTGACCAAGACCTGTTGGTTTCAACACTCTTCTTCTCTCTGTCACCACCACCTCTATGGATACAGGGTATACATTTTTTTTAAAGATTCTATTTTATTTTTTTAAGTAATCTCTATGCCCAACATGGGGTTCAAGAGCAAGAGTCACATGCTACACTGATGGAGACAGCCAGGTGCCCCAGGGTGTATGTTCTGTGGCTAGGCAGAGGCTCTCAGATTCAGTTTATTGATATACAGTCTTTTTTTTTTTTTTTATAAAAAAGATTTTATTTATTTATTCATGAGAGAGACCCCAGGGAACCTGCTGCAGGACTCAATCCCAGGACTCCAGGGCCATACCCTGAGCTGAAGGCAGACACTCAACCACTGGGCCACCCAGGCACCCCTGGAAATATGAAAATGTTTTAGAAACTTACAAAATTTTAAAAGCAGCTGTTCCTTCAAATTCAAATAAAAAATGCATATGACTGTGTAAACCTGTTGCTGGCACACTGAGGATCTGGTTCAAGTGACTTTAAAATTTAATTTGGCAAAATATCCCTAGGGATGTATACTCTAAGGACAAAAAGAACTGCATAAAATCCTAAACTGTTTTCAGGAATCATATTATTGGTAATACACTGACATTGTTATTCTAAAACTATCATATTTGGGGGCACCTGGGTGGCTCAGCGGTTGAGCATCTGCCTTTAGCTCAGGGCGTGATCCCAGGTCTGGGGATTGAGTCTCACATTGGGCTCCCTATAAGAGCCTGTTTCTCCCTCTATGTCTCTGCTTCTCGTGTCTCTCATGAATAAATAAAATCTTTAAAATAAATAAACAAACAAATCTATCAGATTTCTTTTATAGGATAAAACAGGTAACGAACAATGTTAATGTTGTTAGGAACCAAGGCTTTCAGCATTAGGAAAAGAGACAGCAATAGAGGCATGAAGAATTAAAAACAATACTAAATTTGAAAGAAACATCAGTATGAATTCATGATATTTTCATTTAAAAAGTGTATTTGTCTGGCAATCTATCCAAAAGGCCTGCAAACAATAACCAGCCTTGCAGCTGTGACTATCCTCAGCACCCAGACTGTGGTCTCAAGATACCATTTTATACAAAAAGGAATGAGAGCTGCTCAGACAAAGAGACAATGCGAGGTCTGGGGCAAAGAAGTCTAGAAGGAAATCTAGAACATCATCTCACACCACAAAGCAAGGGAACGAGGAATGCAGGTCAGAGGACAAAGGAGCCCACTCAGGCTCAACTGGCCACGGTGGCTCAAGGTGAGCATCTGTAAGAATCATAACTAAGGGATCCAAACACACCACATAGTCTAAGTTCCCAAGTCAACAGTCACTTTGGAAGTGGTTGTAAAACCAACTCATTAGTTTGTGAACTGGTAAAAAGAAAGAACCAGGCATTTATCCTCCCTTTCCTATTTGAACTGTTCCTTAGTGTAATCAAAACCTAAGGAAGGAGAGTTTCTATCGAAGTATCAACTACCCAAGGCAAAAGTCAATGGCAAAGAGTGTGGCACCATCATTTCATGACCTCCAATGACACAGGCCAGGCCCCAGGCAGCACTGGCCCCAAGTCCCTGAGACACAGGAGTCCTGCTGAGGACACCCATCACTGCCTCTGCAGAGCCTGTGCTCAAAGGCCACGCAGGGATGTGGTCAAGCCACTGCATCTGCCCACCCAGTCACAGGAGATGCAGAGGCCAGAAGAACACGCTCTGTGGAAAGGGCAAAAGTCAACAGAGGGAAACCTCTGACGACAAGCAAGCAACCAAGAAAACACACAGAAGAAAGGGGACAGGGAGGGGCTGTCAAGTGATGGGACAGACTGAAGGGACGCATCCGCTCGCTGGGATTGTTTGAACCCTGCTCCATACAAACTAAAAACTCAGATGGCTGGGAAAAACTAAGTGGTCCTATGATTACAAACGATCTTTTAAACTGCAGTTTTCTTGATACTTATGAATTTATTAAAAAATAGCTACATATTAAATCTCACTTTGAATGCAAATACTTCAAACTCATTTTATATTCATTTTACTGTTCTAACATATTAGAGTTAATTTCAAGTAGAGTGCCACTCAATCACAAATTAGAGACTAAAATATAGTTTCCTTTCAAACTTCTAGAGAACAATGGCTATGGAGCAAACAGTTCAAGTACCAAAAGATGCAATCCTGAGTTGAGTAGGCCTCCAGCCTCAGCCACTGGCACCTTCACTGCAGTGGGTGTCCTGCAGGAAAGAGTGGGTCTTGGGTTTTTCAGAGGGCAAGTCTATGAGGCAAAAACCCCTACCCCTGCCCTGGGTTTCAAACACATTCATTATTACCGGGCCATCAGGGATAATGTCAATTATTCTCAAAAAGTAATGCTGGTTTAAAGAAATGAGAAATAAAAATAAGGCTAGACACACACCAAAACATGGTGCCATGTGTGCAGAAGATACTCAAATACATCTGTCTCAGAGTGAAACTGCTAAAGCCAAAAATGAGTAAGTTCAGGATGTGTTTTAATCACTTTATTTTTACAAAAAGCAAACAAGTTCCAGCTGCAAAGAGAAATCTATACAAATTAAAATTTTCCAGTGACGTACCCGTGTGTCATATGCTGTAAGGAAGATACCCAAAGCTCGGTCTGGGAGGAAGAGACTTCGGTAAAGAAAGAAGCGAAGCAGTGTCAATCTTATCCTTCTTCAAAGAATGTAGTGGAGTCTCTTACCTGGGAGTAAGAATAATACTTGGTCAACTCACACTGGGAACATTTTTACAGATTTTAAAAACAGAATTTCAAAAAACGTAAATTAAAAAAAAATGGTCAAGAAAGAAGTTAAAGAAAACACTTTAACCACTCTCTATAAACATGTACTTTGGATTTTCCATTTTTTGAGTTGGACACAAATTACAAAGTCTCAGTATCTTCAGACTATTTTTATTTTATAATAACTATTTTTTTATAATAACTATTATCATGAAGTATTGCACACATCAAAAAAAGCACAGGAAACACGTATGTTCGGTACACAAACACTAGTCCAACTACCATCTAGGCCAAGGAACAGAACACTGTTGAAACCCCAAAAGGGCTGGGTGCCTCTCTCTGACCCCACACCCCTACTTCCCCTTGTGAGCAGTAACTACCCAAATCTTTACGGTTATCACTCCTTTACTCTTCTTTAGATGGGTCATCTAGGCATGCAGGTCTGATACAGCTTACTTTTGCCAAATTTAATTTTATATAAACAGATTTATAGAAATTATATTCTATGTATTCTTTTGTCTTACTTTTTTTTCACTCCACCTCTGTTGCTGTACCTGCCATTTATTTTCATTGCTGTGTAGTATTCCACTGTGTAAATATACCATAATTTACTTATCCAGTCCCCTGTCCCCTGGATGGTTTCTACTTTGGAGCAAAGACACAGATCTCACTGGTGCAGCTATCTTGAACATGTGAGCATGTATTTCTCTGGTGTGCAGACATAGAAATGTGACTTCTACATTACTGGGTAAGTGTATGTTCATCTTTGCTACATAAAGCCAAACTATTTCCCAAAGATGTTAATAATTTATACTCCTACCAGAAGTTTACAGTGCTCAAATTCCTCAACAAGACTTGTCAGGCTTTTTAATTCTTGCTAACTGAATGGCTATGTACTGGTATCCTAAAAATTCTTTGTTAGGTAGAATTTAAAAAAAAAGATTTTATTTATTTATTCATGAGAGACACATAGAGAGAGACAGAGACAGAAGCAGACTCCCCGTGAGGAGCCTGATGCAGGACTTGATCCCAGGACACAGGGATCACGTGCTGAGCCAAAGGCAGACGCTCAACCACTGAGCGACCCAGGTATCCCTGTTACATAGAGTTTTAGAATTATTTGAATATGAGCACCAGTCCATTAAGCACCTGACTCTTGATTTTGGCTCAGGTTATGATTGTAAGATCCAGCCCTACTTCAGGCTCTGTGCTGGGTGTGGAGCCTGCTCAAGAGTCATTCTCCCCTCTGCCCCTCCCCCATGCTCACTTGCTTTCTATTAAAAAAATTTTTTTTACGTTTACATTTCTTACATTTCTAAGAATTTTGCATTTGACAATTGCCACAATGGAATTCTTTTTTTTTTAAAGTAGGCTTCATAATTGAACACCAATAAAAAATAAATTAAAAAAAAATAAAATAAAATAAAATAAAGTAGGCTTCATGTCCAGTGTGGAGCCCAACACAACGCCTGATCTCAGGACTCTCAGATTAATACTAGAGCTGAGATCAAGAGTTGGATGCTTAATCAACTGAGCCACCCTGGCACCCCTGTTCTTTTAGTGATTACTTTAGAAATTATAATGTGCAGGTTCTTCTCAAAGGCCACTATATCTTTACCCTCTCTCAGACAGCAAGGACTTTATTTTTTTAAGGACTTTAAAATATTAACTCCATTCATCATATTTCCAACTTAAGTCCTAACATTGTGTGTTTACGCATGTGCACATATTTTTGTCACCATTAACATTTTATAGAATATTCATTTATTTTGGTTAGAGAGAGAATCGTTTCCTTTCATGTACTGAAGGCATTATTCCAAGTGCTGTGTGGCTCTCAATGCTGGTGCTGAGAAGCTGCCTGCTGTTCCTTTGCAGGTAATCACATGCTTCACAGCCAGGTGTTTGGGTGTGGATTTCTTTTTATTTAGGATATCGTGTCAGTCATTTGTTGAACATCCTAACACTGAGGTTTGGCTTCTTTCAACTTTCTGGAAACTTCTCGGCCATTATCCCTTCAAACACTGCTTCTGCACTGTCCTTCTCCTCTCCTTCCAGAACCCAATCATACCTGTGATGGATATCACTATTTCCTCTGTGTCCCTTTGTGCTTTCCGTTCCATCTCCATGTTTCTCATTTTTCCGTGTTTGATCTATTATGATGGTGGATTATACGGATTGATTTTCCAGTGTTAAACCAATTTTTCATTCCTGAGATAAAGTTCACTTGATCATTAAGCAATATCTTTTTTATATGTTTCCATATGGACCTAATATGTACGAAAGACATGTGTGTATGATAAATGTGCTTGGTGGTTTTCCTGTATTGTAATGTTTTTGTCTGGTCTTGCTTTCAGGGCAGTGATGGCCTCACAGAAGGAGGTGGGAAACATTCCCTCCTCTTCTATTTTCTAGAGAAGTTTTTGTCAGATTAGAATTCCTTCTTCTCTAAGCATTTAATACAATTTACCAGCGAAGTCATTTGGGTCTCGAGTTTTCTTTGAAGTGAGGATTTTCATTACCAATTCAATTTCTTTAATAAATATAGAGTGATGATAGTTTATATATTTCTTCTTGAGTGAGCTTTGGTGGTTTCTGTTTTTCAAAGAATGTTTTCATTTATTTGTCAAATTTATTGGCATAAAATTACTCACAATTTTACCCTTACTACCCTTTCAATGCCTGTAGGATCTGTAATGGTACCCTCTCTCACAAACCTGATATTGGCATTAATGTTTCCTCTTTTCTCACTGATGACAGATTTTTCTGGGTAGGATAATCATCTCTAACTTATCACTGTTAGCCTTCAAATACTGTTATGCCACTTTAAGTATAGTGGTACCATGATCCCAGTCCCCCTTCATCCTTTGTGCTGTTTTCATTCATTTACCTCTACAAGTATTAGGAGGCCTACAAAATTTTGTTATTTTTTGCTTTAAACAACCATTTTTTAAAAAGCAACTCAAAGTGACAATATTTATCAACCATTTATGGTTCATTCCTCTCTAAAAATTTTCATCTGGTGTATTTCCTTCTACCTGAACTTCCTTTAAAGATTTCATGTACTGCAGTTCTACTGGCAATAAATTCTGTCAGCTTTTCTTGGCCTAGAAATTATGATTTCACTTTTATTTCTGAAAGATATCTTCTCTAGGTACAGAATTCTGAACTAACAGGTTTTTCTTTCAGTGCTTTAAACATGTCACTGTGTTGTCTTCTGGCTAGCACAAGCTCGGACCAGATGTCAGCTGCCATTTCTGTCTGTTCCTGTGTAATGTCTTTTCTTCTTGTTGCTTTCCCCCCCCTCTTTACCACTGTTTTCTCAGCAATGGGATTATGTACAATATTGGTATGGCTTTCTTTGTTTATCCTATTTGAGGTTTTTGAGCGCTCTGCTTTGTAGTTTTCATCAAATTTGGATTTTTTTTTTCAGCCATTATTTCTTCAAATGCAAACTGTATTCCCTCCTCTCCTGGAACTCTAGTTACACGTATCTGAGAACAGCTGATTTTGTCTCACAGGTCCCTAAATGCTCTGCTATTCTCTTCAGTCTTCCCTATTCTTTTGCTAGATTTTGCATCATTTCTAGTGCCATGTCTTGACATTCATTGACCAATTCTTCTGTAGTACCAACCTGATGTTAATCTCTCTATTGCATTTTTCGTTTCAGGTATTCTATTTTTCATCCAGAAGTTTTCAGGTTTTTTGGTATCTTTTGCTAATTATGCTCATTCTTCTCTACATCCTTGAGTATGTACAACTTGCTTTTCAGTGATTTTAATGTCTTTATCTATTATTTTTGGATTTGTTTCTATTGGTTGATTTTTTCTCCTGGTTAAAGTCATATTTTCTTGCTTTGTTGCATGCCTGGTAATTTTTATAAGATGCTGGACACGAAAATTTTTTTATGCTGTTGGGAGCTGGGTTTTATTACTTCCTTTTAAATACAGTTGGGACTTGGGGAGCCTGGGTGGCTCAGGGAGTTAAGCAGCCAACTCTTGATTTTGGCTCAGGTCATGATCTCAGGGTCCTGGGATTGAGCCCTGCGTCAGGTTCTGTGCTCAGTGGAGACTCTGCTTGAGATCCTCTCTCTCCTTCTGCCTCTGCCCCTCCTCTTGCTTATGCACATGCACGTGCACTCTCTCACAAATAAACACATAAATCTTTAAAAACACATTAACAGGGGGAATCCCTAGGTGGCTGAGCGGTTTAGCGCCTGCCTTTGGCCCAGGGCCTGATTCTGGAGACCTGGGATCGAGTCCCGTGTCGGGCTCCCTGCATGGAGCCTGCTTCTCCCTCTGCTTGTGTCTCTGTCTCTTTCTCTCTCTCTGTCTCTCATGAATAAATAAATAAAATCTTTAAAAAAAACACACATTAACAAATAAAAACATACATACATACAGGTGGGACTTTGTTCTGGGAACTGTTACTTGGAACAAGCGAGGGCAGGTCTGCAGCAGTCTTTCTGGTCTAGAACTAATCCAGCCCCACTACTGAGGTGAGGGGAGTCTATCTGATGCCCTAAATGGAAAAAGCTACTCTGAACCCTCCCTAACAAAGATTTAAGAAGAAGTTTTAAAAGGATCTAACTGATATTACTCTAGAGTGGTAATATGATGGGAATACACACTATCTCAATCTTGTGTGATGTCCACAAATTGTTCAGTCTACTCCTTTCTGGTGGTTCTTTTCCTTGCTTTGAAGTGTTTCTCTTCATGTATTTGCTGGTCAGTACTCAGCCAAAGCCTCAAGGGAGTCTTTCTGCAGCTTTCTGGAGTCCTCCAAGTAGCTCCCTTCCCCTCCTATACTTTGCATGCCCCCCATTCTAGCCACTTAGTCCTCCCAAACACTGAGTGTTTGCCACTTCAGTAAGACCAGTGGGCTCAGTTCCCTGCCCCTGCCTGCAGTGTGGAAACTGTCTCTAGGACAAGAGACAAGAGACTTGTCTCTAAGACAAGTTTGTGAAAACTACAGCATGGGGGCCACATCTAACCTACTACTAGTTCTTATAAAGTTTTATTGGAATACACACCAATTTATTTACATACTTGGTAGGAAAGCAGACACAGAGTTTAGTATGTAGTTGTGACAGAGACCATATGGTCTGAAAAGCCTGAGATATTTACTATCTGGCCCTTTACAGAAAAATTTCTTGGGCCTTGCTCTAGAGGATAAGCTGGAATGGTTGCAGGTCTCATTTCTTTTATTTCAGGGAACACAGTCCTAACCTGTCTGTTGACCAATGTCTAAAACAGTTGTTTCATATATTTTATCTGGCTTTCATGTTGTTTAAATTGGGAGTCTGGTTTGGGACTAGGTTGAGGTGAGTGAGGCACTGGCCTCGGGTACAAATTTTAAGGGAGTGCCAAAAAACTCCGTAATAGCGATAAAAATCAAAATTAATGAAAAAATCCATGAGAAGCAAAAATATTAAAATTTAAAATTGAGGCAAAAGGAAAAATCACTAATTCTGATCCTATATGTGTTTAAAATCTTTTTTTTTTTCATTATGGATCTTTGCATCAAATTTGATTTTTTAAAAGCACTGTATTAAAATGTTTATTTGGGGGATCCCTGGGTGGCACAGCGGTTTGGCGCCTGCCTTTGGCCCAGGGCACGATCCTGGAGACCCGGGATCAAATCCCACGTCGGGCTCCCGGTGCATGGAGCCTGCTTCTCCCTCTGCCTGTGTCTATGCCTCTCTCTCTCTCTCTCTCTCTCTCACTGTGTGCCTATCATAAATAAATTAAAAAAAAATAAAATAAAATAAAATGTTTATTTGGGGGGGTACCTGGGTGGCTCAGTTGGTTGGACATCGGACTTCTGATTTCAGTTCAGATCATGATCTCAGGGTCATGAGATCGAGCCCATTCTGGGGTCCGTGCTCAGCAGGGCATCTGCTTGAGAATTCTCTTTCCCTCTGCCCCACTCCTCACTAAAATAAATCTTTAAATAAGTAAAAAGATTTTTTAATATTTAAAGTAATCGCTATACCCAACATGGGGCTCAAACTTACAACGCTGAGATCAAGAGTCACATCCTCTACCGACTATGCCAGACAGATGCCCTTACCATATTTATTAATCTCAATTATTGAGCTTTCTGGTGCCCCCTGCAATTCTGCACGTGAGGCAAGTACCTCTCTTGCCTCACCTGCTCCTGGTCCCCATTATTCCATCATGGCAGAAATGCAAAATTCAGGAGTAACTTTCTTTCTTTTTTTAAAAAAAAAGATTTATTTATTCATGAGAGACACAGAGAAAGAAGCAGGGACATAGGTAGATGGAGAAGTAGGCTCCCTGAGGGGAGCCCAATGTGGGACTTGATCCCAGGACCCCTGGATCTCGACTTGAGCAGAAGGCAGACGCTCACCCCTGAGCCACCCAGATGCCCCCAGGAGTAAGTTTCTTATTAAATACATCACACTAATATATTATAACTAGAAGAGTTTATCAGAACTGGAAAATTAAATGTTTTCTTTCTCAGAGATCTCTTAAAACAGAAAATGCTTCAATATGAAACATTATGTTCAAATTCCTTCTATTTGCAACTAAAGTCTAATGTGTACATATTCCCACACATACCCACCTTGTAGGCAGCAAACTGTTACAAGAATATAAAAATTTTCCTATAATTGGGGCACCTGGCTAGCTCAGTTGGTAGAGCAAATGGCTCTTCATCTCAGGGTTATGAGTTCAAGCCCCATGTTGAGTGTGTAGCCTACTTAAAATTTTAAAAAATGTTTTTAATAAATTAGTTAAAAAATAAAAACTTTCGGGCAGCCCTGGTGGCGCAGCAGTTTGGCGCCGCCTGCAGCCTGGGGTGTGATCCTGGAGACCGGGGATCAAGCGCCACATCAGGCTTCCTGCATGGAGCCTGCTTCACCCTCTCCCTCTCCCTCTGCCTCTGTCTCTGCCTCTCTCTCTGTGTCTATGAATAAATAAATAAAATCTTTAAAAAAATAAAATAAAATAAAATAAATAAAAACTTTCGTATAATGACTAAATACATGCACACAAAGATACTATAACTGTAAAATAATACTGTAATTATACATTGTCCAGGTGATATATTTATATTATGGAGTATATCAAAAACAGCCATCAGCAACTGCTACCAAGTCAATTTACTAACTGATGAAAGTAAGGTGCCAAGGTTCTCAACACATCATTTCAATTAAAAATAAATCAAGCAACAAACTATCATTCCAGATTCTGCAGGATTACCACCCTGCTGGTACTCCTCTCTAGTAAATGCAGCAGGAAAGCACTAGGCAAGCACAAGCAAAAGGATTCTCATGGTTGCAAGAATAAAAACCTGCCAACAAAAGCCAACTTCTACATATTCTGTGTTTACTTCATTTTCTAAAAGCACAAGTACAGGAGAATATTTTCAAATGTAATGACCAAATAAAGCTTTTCCCTTAATTAAAAATGTCAAGGTATTACATTTAGTGGAGAAACAAAGACTATGAAATTCGAATTGTAATTTTTATGAATAGTCAAAACTCATGAAACTAGTTAATTTAATAATCAGACACTGTTCGAGTTCATGAAGCCACCCCCACCCTCAAATTCCCTTTTCTATCTGCTCCTTCTGACCTGGCCTTATGTATGAGTCGGCCTGCCCGCCCCACGCAACCTGGCACTGAAGGCCTGCCCTCCCTGCCAAGACCCTGTCTCTGCATCCCAGAGGCAGGCTTGTACACGTGCTCCACCAGCCCCTTTCTCCTGTGCCTTAGCTCCTTCCCTCTCACTTCCTTTATGTCCTGCCAGACACTTCATCTCAAGACTCTGTTCAAGTATCTTAACATCTACCATTTACATTCAACTCACAGCTTGTCATGAAACTTTAGGGCAGAGATTATGCTGCCTAATTTTATCTATAGCCTCCCTTGACCCCCAGCACCTAGCAAGGTGTCAGGCACACTTGACCGGTACCTGCTTTTTACAAGGTTATATGCCTCCAAACATTTTTCTGAGACCTTTTCCCTCCCAGTGGACATGACCTTCCTCAAGCCCTGATCTATACTATAAGGACACCCACCATAACACAAGCCTACACTGGGTAGATTATACTTAACTTCCTTCTCTCTCTCTCTCTCTCTCTCTCTCTCTCTCACCTGTGAGCTTTCTGAAGTAAAAAATGTGCTTTTTGGGGGGCGCCTGGATGGCTTTGTCAGTTAAGTGTCTACCTCTGGCTCACAACCCGATCCCAGGATCCTGGGTTCATGCCCCACATCGAGCTCTCTGGTCAGCAGGGAGCCTGCTTCTCCCTCTCCCTCTGCTCCTACTTGTGCTCTCTCACTCTCTCAAATAAATAAAATCTTTTTTTAATGTGGTTTTTTTAGGTTTGCACCCTCAGCACTTAGAAAGCATCTACCACACAGTAAATATTCAACACGTATTAGTAGTTATTACATTATTCCTGTAATTACTCATTTATTCCTCACAACTCTATAAATATCCCCCCCCCCCATTACAGAGATGAGGTAACTGGAACAGAAAGATTCAGCAATTTCCCAACATTACACATTACCAAATGACAGAGTAGTCTGCCTCTTGAGTCACATTTCTAACATCTGTCTATTATCAGATAGAGACTGTATCAACAAAGGCATACTCACTGACTCATGATATCGTAAGAATCAAAAAAGATTTATGCTGTAAAACTGGATTTGCCATTTGCACCTCTCAAATTATCTTTAAAAGGTTATCCAATGCTCCAAAGACCTCCTTGGACTATTGAGAAACCAAGATAATGACACTCAGCAACTTGCCCAAAGTCAGAGTCAGCAGGACTGAAAGCCTGGTCTCAAAGACCAGAGCTCCCTCCATGATGACTTGACTGCTATTCTCGACAGGTCAGACAACTATAAACTCAAATCCTGCAAAATACATGCCTCAAAACTCCCAAAACATCAATAATGTTTAACTAATACATTTGTCACTTTTTTTTTAAAGCTTTTATTTATTTATTCATGAGAGACACACAGAGAGGCAGAGACACAGGCAGAGGGAGAAGCAGACTCCATGCAGAGATCCCCAACCCCAGGATCACGACCTGAGTCAAAGGCAGACACTCAATCGCTGAGCCACCCAGGGGTCCCCATTTGTCACTTTTTAAAACCAGGTGTGTTTTTTCATTGTTTTGAATTTCAGCATTGACATCCGTGGAGTTTATTTACCCTCTTAAGACTAACATAGGACATTCACAACCAGATCAAGGAAGATACTGAGATATTGTGAAGGCTAAAATAAATTTCCTGCATCGTTTAACTAATTATTTGGCTTGGTTTCTAGGTACTTTAAATGTGAGAACTGACTAGAATTATTTAGCTTACTCTTGGAAAGCATTGTCCAAATGGATCTGAATAAGGAGGAAAAGATCTAGTTAAGAGTGAATGCCAAAAAAAAAAAAAAAGTGAATGACTATCGCATGCTACTGAATAATAGTTAAAATTACTCTTGTGTAAAAAAAAATCGTGTTTTGGAGCTGTAATGCAGTGGTGAGTTTAGTTTTGTTTTTGGCACTATGATAGGTTTCTCTGATGTCTTGCCCACATGAAATCATGGTCGAATATCCATTACCACTACATACTTACTTTAGTCCAGAATATGAAATGTCACATATATTTTTACAGATAGAGTCATGTTGAAAACTTGAGATGTCTAGTGTAATATTTCTAGGATCTTTTTGAATCTAATATTCTCATGCTAGAATAAATCAACTTCCTAATCAAATGTGACCCCCTTTGCTAAAATTACTGTACCCACAGTACAAAGTTTCCTACATGACATCCAACTGATCACACTGTTTTAACTTAAGGCTGTACAAAAGTGTGACATCATTCAGGTTACAAGAAATTTTTATCTAATCAGTCTTTCAAATAAACCTATTCTGCAATGTTCACTTTTGCTTAATATAGTTACAATTCACTGCAATTTACTCAGTGAATTTAAATAGACATTTATTATGCAACATCAAATCTCTTAGGTGCCCCCCAAAATTAATCAATATTTTGAACATAAAATATTCTACTGTCAACACTTTTTACACAAAAGAAGGCCTCATTAATTTTCTACTGGAATAAAATGAAAATAAATCTAAATTTGTAGGTTAGATCAGCACTGCTGAAAGATCCCAGGACTGACTCAGTAGGGAGAAGTGCCCCAAGGTCAGGGAACACCTGGCCATGCTGTGACCTCACTGCACCATGCCATGCCACGCCTTGCACACAGCCCCTGGCACCGTCTCAAATGGTCCAATGGCTGGGACCAGTTTGTCTGATGCCAGATCCACATGTCCACTCTCACAAGTGCCCAATAAATAATTTTGAATGACAACACCTTTCCCTAGTCAGGCACTGTCCTTAGGAAAACAAAAAGAGCATTTCCTATAAATTAAAATATCAAAAGCACTGGGATCAGATTTTTTTCCCCCACTGGAATTAGTTTAACTAGTTTCTCAAAACTACATCATTCTCCTCAAAAATCTTTTTCTTTTTTTTTTAAGATTTATTTATTTATTCATTCAGAGAGAGCGAAGAGAGAGGCAGAGACAGAGGCAGAGGGAGGAGAAGCAGGCTCCCTGCAGGAAGCCCAATACGGGACTCAATCCTGGGTCTCCAGGATCACACCCCAGGCTGCAGGCAGCACTAAACCGCTGCGCCACCGGGGCTGCCCTCCTCAAAAATCTCTATACTTGAATTCAAAGGATGCATTAAACTCTGCTACCAAAACAAAAATAAATAAATAAATAAATAAATAAACAAACAAACAAACAAACTCAACTCTGCTACCCTCACAATGTATTTGTTCATTTACAAGGAAAAGAACATGGAGAGCAAAAGAGGAAAGCACCGTTGAGGATGTAAACAGTCATCTACTCTCAGTTGTTTCCATCTCCTTGGTGGAGGGAAAAATCCAAGTATTCAATAATTTGAAAAGATATTAAGCTGGTAATAGAAAAAAGATCTCGGGATCCCTGGGTGGCGCAGCGGTTTGGCGCCTGCCTTTGGCCCAGGGCGCGATCCTGGAGACCTGGGATCGAATCCCACGTCGGGCTCTCGGTACATGGAGCCTGCTTCTCTCTCTGCCTGTGTCTCTGCCTCTCTCTCTCTCTCTCTGTGACTATCATAAATAAATTTAAAAAAAATAAAAAAAAATAAATAGAAAAAAGATCTCTTGGTTGAATCAAGAAAACACTTTGAAAACTTCCAAGACAGTCCTGCAAAGGACACAGAGCATCCCAGCCACCTCAGAGGGAATACGCACTCCAGCGCCCAGAATGGCCAGCACAGCACAGGCAGGAGAGGACAAGAAAGACAGGGGTCCTGAACATCATCTCCAGGGAACAGGACACAGCACACGTAACTGTGTGTGTGCATGCATGTGACATGAAAACTGCCAAGGAAGCACAGGGTGAACACGCCAGTGACAACCATTTAAGTGGGTACATGGAAGCCCTCCTTGGGGAGAGGACATTTAAGCCATAATCTGAAGGATCAGTAGAAATTAACTATTTCTGTAATTCTCAGATTTAAAAAATATAAACATAGATAAATACAAAAAGAAAAATCAGTGTTTAAGAAGTGGCTCAGTACTATTAATTCAGTATCTCGTTTTATAGGTTACACAGGAAAAAAAATTGCCTTATAATTCGAGGATACCAATCTTTTTGCTGTACTTCTGCTTGATATTAATATTAGTACACACATAAGCATATATACACACATATCCACTAATATATATAAAATACAAGGATATAAGTATATATATAAAATACATATACATATGTATACATATATATACATAAGAATAATCATATGGTAAATTGATAAATATTAAATGAATGAATGGGTTGCTGGCCAGAGCTCAGAAAATGTATTTAAAAAATACTTTCCTTTTCACACTTCTTTTGCAAGCAAGGAACTAAACCTCCAAGCAATTTACTTGCAGGCATTAAATTACATTTCAAAAATAGCTTTATTAAAAGGGGTACAGAGTTGCTTCTCAACAACTTATAATAGAAGCCTTCTTCTGACTTAATGTTATAAACAGAATTTTTAGATGAGCACAGTCTGAATGTAGGAAATGAATTTGTTTTACCAGATTTGTGGTTGCAAATTGTAATAAACAATACCACTCATAATGATGAATGATAAAACCATCCAGCACTATTAGACATTTTCAAAACCCCACGCAGAATAAAAAGGGAAACAATATGCTAGGAACTGCAGGTTGGGAGTTAAGGCTCTAAGCTGAGAAAAAGTCCTACCCCGGCCCCCAGACAACAATAGGACTCCAGGCTGGGGCTGGAGGAAGAGGAGCTGGCCAGGAGGTATCCACTAGGCCTTACACTGCCTCTGGAGCCCTGGGCGAAGAGGAGGAACAGAACAGCAATCTGTCTGGAGGTTTTAACATTTCAGTTTGGCTCTTCAATAGTCTAAAACACATAAGAGATGGCCAACCTGAGCTCTATCCTGACCCTTTCTCTGCAGATTGTTTCAACTCTACCTGCTACTATAGAGACAGTTGCAGTGGAACAGGGGAGTGACTCAGAAAATACAAGTCACCCAATTACACAGATGTCTTATGGCTGAGCACAGTCTGCACATAAAAGGGGTGCTTACTCCAACCTGAGGGTCTGAAGACCCTTGCAAAATAATCCTAATTAATAAATCTGCCTGTGAAATGCCATTTTGTAACACATACAGGGCTTCTCTAAGTTTAAAAATCTGTCATTTTTAATTGAATGTACTTTTTTGACAAGTCAAGATACTGTTCTCCTTCAATTAAAAGAAATTTTGATTCTTCTAAGTCAAAAGAACAATTTTAATTACACTGCTGAATTCATTTTTTGTGTTTCACAGGCTTCTAATACCAGTGCCTGATTCACTTACCATAACTGAGTACGTATTCCTGCACGTGGACTCACATGGTGGTGTGCATTCAAGGAGCGTGTCGTCATCCCCCTGGGTTCTACCCATCTCAACTGCCTGGGGAACACAACACCAGGCTGTTTGCTAGGGCACTTTCTTTAGAGACCTGATGAAGGCAGACTGTTAGGCAGGGCATCTGGGTTACAGGATTCCTCATATCAAGAAAATTAGTAACCCCCTGAGATCTGAAAGCAGCAATCTTTCTCCTCCTGAAAGGTTACATCTAAGACTCCTTTGATGTAGCTCTTTCAAGAGAAAGATTACTTAATTCTCTCTCACCGGAGGATAACAACACACTTGTCCTGGGCTCTTTATACATCACTAAAAGGAAACTTCTAAAGACTGTATTTTCAATCATGTTCTCACTATCACAAACTGTCCTGTATTTTACCATGTGCCTATTGAGCAACAGGATCCAAATGCTGCTTGACCTGCACTGAGCTTTATTCCTTCTCTGTCATCTTTGACCACCACCCCCAAATTTGCAATAGCCCTATAAGTTTTCATGGGCTCCAAAGTTATCCAGACACTTAATGGGTTTCTTAACAGGTTTCTGTTATGTACTGAGCCTGAGATCCAACAGTGAGAAATGTGCCTCCTACCTGCACAGAGCTCAGTGTCAGGGGCAGGGGCGGGGTGGGGGTGGGGTGCCTATAGGTGCCAGGTCCTGGGAGAATGCCCTAGCTGCCTGGTAAGCTGAGTAGAAGTAGCCTTACAAGCTCAACCTCTTATTATTTGTAGTAAGTAAGGTGTAACATATGAGCTGCACCTAATATTACTGTGTCGTTTTGCCCTGGTCAACACAGTGCTGTGACCTTGAGGTAACAGGTGATGATGATTCAGCTCCCCCCAGAGACCCCTGGGCATCTAGCCTCTCTGCAGGCTACCACAGACTGGCGGAATGCAGCTGCAGAGCCGCGCAGGCTGAGCGCTCTGGTGCATAGGTCACACACTCTCATCACAGCATGAGGCCTGAGGGGCAGAAGACGTGCCCCTCAAGTCTCCAGCACACTGAGTAGAAGTTCAATAAATGAGATAAAGAAAGAAGAATGAGAAAATAGGAACTTTTATAAATTAGAGAGTTCTATTCCTGTTATTATGTAGGCCTTTTTAATTTATTTTTTATAAAAAGAAAAGCAAAAAACAAAATTCTTCTGTCAGGAAAGTGATCCTTAGGAAAACAGAAAACTAGAAGCCAGGTTTCTAACTCTAGATCTGGTTCTGACCTGTGGTGGAACCTTAACCAAGCGGCACAGTTTCTTTGGGCCTCAGTCTCCTCATCTGTAAAATAAAGAGACTGAATGAGATGAGGATTCTCAACAAAGGTCCGTAGATGAGCTACTCCAAAATGCCCACTGATGGGAGTCTGACTTTACCCTCATGCTTAACATCTAAGCTGTGTGATCTAAATGATCCTTAATAGGAACGCCTGGGTGGCTTGGAGGTTTAGCACCTGCCTTCAGCCTGGAGGTGCGATCCTGGAGTCCTGGGATCAAGCCCCACATCAGGCTCCTTGCAGGGAGCCTGCTTCTCCCTCTGCCTGTGTCTCTGCCTCTCTCCCTCCCTCTCTCTCGCTATCTCTCTCTCTCGTGAATAAATAAATAAAATCTTTAAAAAAAAAAAAGATCCTCAATACAGAGCATGGGCTCCACACAAGTGTGAATGTCTTCCTGGAGCCTGCACAGCCGCCTCCTGGGAGCTACTGCCTCAGCAGCCACCACCATCCTCGGACTTCCTAGGCAAGCTGTACAGGTGCCTTTTTCAAAATATTAACAATCAATATTCTAGGCCCATGTAATCGAGGTACCAATAGAGTTTCAAGGCACAAGGGGAACTAGTTTTCAAAGAAACTATGCTACATACATTTCTAACCAATAACAAGCAATCCTTTGGTAATGAAGATAACAGGCCTTCATATATTAGTTTCAGGATTTTGGCATTTTGAACACGGGTCTTTCTAACCCGGGCCTGCCTCTCCAAAACCAACCATCATCATATCCTAGAAACAAATTAGGCAGGGCTGCCTCCCTAGAAGTCAGGCTCTTTTAGAGCCCTGGGTTGTGTTACTGGAAAGAAGCTCTCCAGACAGATAGAAGCTCTGCCAGAACCACACCAGCATACGGGGTTGCAGCTATGCCTTGAGGTTGTCGAGGATTTCCAGCCCTCAGGAGGCACAGACCTGCCAGCCCATTCTACACCACCCACAGACTGAGGTGTTGGGACACCCGCACACACAGGCTCACTCTCCAGCCTCAAGTTGAAAACCATCTCTTAACAATAGTCTGTTGCCAGGAACCAAGAGACCATGGCAGATGTTAGCAGAGGAAGAACTGAGCTGAATAGATAACTGGTAAACGGAAAAAAAGGGATGTGATACACACAGAAAGCTGAATTTATTTACACTAATCATGAATGCAGGCTCTCAGCTGGAACATCTCACTTAAAATGCCAGAAGGTTCAGTACCCATTCATAAGCTTTTCAGAATGCATGCAGTTGCCATGGTAACCCTGACAGTATATTTCTTGGCATTGGACATATAAATTACCACCCATAATGCATTTAATACAGTTTGGGGGCCACTACTTCATAGACAAATAAATAAACCTCAGTTCTGACTCTCAGTCTCCCTCTTAGATAAACAAAGAGGAGCAGCTGGAGGTAGTATCCAACTCACCCCAGGATAAGCACAGAGCTCTGCACATCTGAAAATGCTCATCTGAAGGCAAATAAGAACTAAGGAAATTAGATTTCCTCATCCACGGCCATATGGTTGAGATTTTGTGAAATAAAATGTTCCATGCCAGATTAATGACAGTGTCATTGCTTAAGTTAAAGAAGCAAATCCATTCTATCCGTGTCTACATCTCTGGAACTCAATCATGTTCAGTAAGTCAAAGAACAAGCAGATCTCTTTAAAGAACATCTTTAATAATTTATTTAAATGGCATTTGTCAACACTAAATAAGAAGACTGTTCAAACATTCACCCTGTCCTTTAATAAGAAATCAAAGTTTTATTTCTTTGGTTCAAAAGAAATCTACTCAATCATAATTCTTCATTTTCACTAGGGATATTCATAAACGTTTAAAATACATATTATACATGATTTCTAAAGTCCTTACCTTCTCATCATCCTCCATCTGAACACAGAGAAGAGAACAGAATTACAGTGCACAACCTGCAAAGGCATCTTGAATCTCACATCCCAGGAAACCCACTGCATCAGTAACTTCACACAGCTGCTGCAGGACATGCCTGCACTAGCTGCGACGTTCACAAAAAATCACTTCTGCTCTTATCCCAAAACAGCTAAGCCCAGGGGAGCTCTGTCTTCATGACCTCCTTCTTCAGACTGCAGGCCACAGTCATCAGCTAAGAAAGGGAGCAAAAGACCTCACCACCAGTTGTTTCCATATTAACAGAGACTTTGGTGACCGCTGCATTGCAGTCTTTCTGAAAGCTACAAACCTCAGAAGCAAGAGCGCTGGAGAGAGACTCCCCTGGCACAGAAAGCTGCCTTTTGAATCACAAAGATTTTATAAGGGTCTTTAAAAAAATGTTGCAAACACCTCAGCGGGGGGTGGCATTTCTAGATTTCCAAAGGCTGATTGGTTTGTGGTTTCTACTGGAGAATGGTTTTGACGATTTATTGTGCTGGGTAAGAATGCTAAAATTAATGAGATGTGCATGATGACACACCATCTTTAATGCTCAAGTACTCTCTGTGAGGATCCTGCACATCTGCCGCTTCACACAAGCCTCAAAGCCCCTACTGAAAAGCTACTGAGAATGAACCATGACTTTCATTCCAGAAAATGCAAGTACAGTAAGAACTTCTAGTTCCTCCGTGGGCAGCAATCACCTTGAACACCCAGCTACCTTCGCAGTATAGTAAAAACCATTACATGATCATAACCCTTGAAATACTAAACCATTAACCATACAACCCAAATTCAGAAAAAGACTTAAAATAGTAGCATGATTACTAAGTGACCTTTACTTTGCATCCATTCATTCAATATATTTAGTGAGCATTAACCAACCACATGCTGTGTGTGAAATGGCATGAATAAAGCAGAACTCACCATCCTGATGGTTCCAGGCACTCCAGTGGACAAGACCAACGGAGAACAAGTCACTCTAAGCATGAGGACTTGCATGACAGAGGGGGCCAGCATACAAAGGGGCAGACCTGGAGTTAGTCTGGGGATCCAGGACAAGTTCTATGAGGAAGGTATATTTAACAGGAGCTAAAGGATGTTCACTCTGCTAAGAAAATGGAGACATGAAGGGAAAGCATCCTCAAAATGGTACACACACGTTCTTCACCATGCACTAGTGCATCCTCAGCAAGGCTGTGTTCTGGAACCCTCAAACCCTCACAGCAGCCCTGGGCAGGCACGGACTGACTGACAGCTGAGAGGTAACAGAATCTGAGCCTTGCAGGGCAGCTCTATACTATGCTCTCGCACCACAGAGCCCCTCAGTAAGTAAGAGCTGTCTTCTAGAGATTCTGGTGACTACCTCCTGATGAGGAATACTAACCTTGCTCAGACAGGTTTTGTTATACCCTAAGTTGAATGCCCAGCCTGGCACCGAACAGTGCTTGGTAAAGGATCAGGTGAAGGAACACACAGATTAAAGAACCTACTGGTCACCCTTCATTCTGGTAATAGAAATGAAATGTTGTATCCCTGCAAACATGCTATTTCCTCTGATGAGAATCCTCTGCTTTGCCTTCCCTCTGTTTACCTAACCCCCACCCTTCACACCTCAGGCTCCGAATCTTCTCCCCTAGGTAGCAGCAAGGACCCTTCCTCTGGGTTCCCATCATCCCTAGCAGTCACCACATGCTATGGAAGGATCCCCACTGAAGCAGGCACTTGGGTAGCTGCCATGCATCACCGTGGCAGCTGGTGGTCTCAAGACGGCTTGCCATAGGCAGCTGCCACTGCTACACATGCAGGACCTGTCTCTCTGTGAGACCACCACCAGCATCTTCCCTATCTGACAGCTGAGGAGACTGGGGCATGGGGGAGAACCAGGATTCAAACCCCAGTACTCAGGCTCTCAGTCCATACCTAACTACCCAATATACTGTTTTTCTAGGCACCCAGCAAAAGTGATGGCCACTAACAAGGCCTGGAAAAGATGATGCCCCCCTGGAGTTTCTTTTTTTTTTTTCTTTAAGATTTTATTTATTCATAGAGACACAGAGAGAGAGAGAGGGGTGGGGGGCAGAGGCACAGGCAGAGGGAGAAGCAGGCTCCACGCAGGGAGCCCGATGTGGGACTCGATCCAGGATCCCCAGGATCAAACCCTGGGCTGCAGGGGGCGCTAAACTGCTGCGCCACCAGGGCTGCCCCGCCCCCCCCCCCCCCCCCGAGTTTCACTCGTGGGAGTGGGACAGATCAGATTTATGGAAATACTGCCTGATTTCTACCCTGACCTCTCCCAAAAAAGGTGTGATATGAATCAATGAATATTTTCAACCAAATCAAATGTACCTCATGTGTAAATTCCTGACTAGCTGGATAATCTCACAGCATGAGGTAGACAATCAGAGGGGAAGGCAGCAGGCAGCTTGTGAGGAAATGTTTTTTTTGCCATCACTGTGCTTTGTAGAAACTCACTAGTGATTTAACAGCCTCACAGGAACTTTTATCAAATGCCTCTGGGCATATTCAGGTGCCAGTGTGGGCACTCCCCACAGAAGACGGTCTGTGAGCACTGTGCCTTTCAAATCAGGGATCAAGGCTGGTCCTCTGCGACAGGCATGCACCCCCACCAGCCTACCATCTGCCGTGTTGTAACAAAGCTCGTCCCCTTCTGATCTCTCAGCCCAGGGACCCTGTGCCTCTGAAGCAGGAATCCTGTGTTCTGGCCTGAGGGGGCTGTCCCAGGACTGTCTGGAGGAACTAGCAGAGGTCTTACTCCAAGACTCTTGCACCTCCTGTAATAGGCAATGCCTGGAGGGTGGGTGGAATGCTGGCCCAGGGGGGGAGACCCTTGTCCAACCCCAAGCAATAAGAACTACTTTTGGGGTAGTGCTCACCAGTGAAGAAAGGCCGCAGGGGAGTGGCCTCCAGGGCTACTGGTTGAGGTCAGAGGAAGGAGGGTGATAGAAGAGCATGCTACAAGCCCATTCAAACTACTAAAGAAGCCAACCATCAAAAAACTAAGGGCAGCAAATCAATGGTCAATGCCTGGGAACCAGATCCAGCCACTAACAGACCAGAGGTCTCCATCTGCCTGTGGTGTAGCCTCCTCTTATCTCTACTTTATGGGTGAAGAGGCAGAGAGGCACCAACAGAAGAAATCTTCATAAGCATACCACTAGGTATTAAAGTAGTGCTGCTTGGCCATTAGCTGTCTGATTGCTTTGGACTTGGCATAACCCTCCTGGCCAGGGCAGGGCCTGGTCTCCCCACATCCTGCCTCCTCTCAGCTCACTGCATGGGGTAGGGTGAAAAGGGCACTCTTGTCTCCTCTGACACTGCTCCCAGGAATTGCTTGCTCCTTCTGAATCTGGGATTCCTGGTCTATAGGAAAGGAATAAGTCCTAGCTTACAAACCCTGTGGGGTGGATTTCATTTTAAGTTGATATAATACATGTGAAAGGTTCCCCAAAGTACAAGCTTCTCAAAATGTAAGGCACAACTATCACAAAATACAGCCAGTATCTTCAAAGCACTCAATAATTTGCCAGGCTTTAAATACATGACAAGAGGCCTAAAGGGTTCTCATCACTAACTGGAATGTCCATTACAGAACCTTTATTAACAGCAGTAATGAAATTCATCATCTAACTCAGGCAATTAGCTAATACTGTTAATGTACATGAATCTGATACCAATTATGGAAACATTCCTATAGGTCTCATTTGCACACTAAACAAGACACTCAAGAGTATCACTACTACCTTAAGATGTTTATTACTTTAAAACTAGGCAACCCAGTTACCAGAATTACCACAAAAAAAAAGAAAGAAAAAAGAAAGGAATGAGTGGCATACAGCCTGAAAGGAAAATACACAAATCATTCATTGTCACTCCCTGTGCTGCTGGGGTCAAAGACAAAGGGTGTCCCCAAGAAGAAGTGCAGAAAACACAAGAAAAATATAAAATACAGACAGACTTGGTTGGCTTGGATAAAGAACAGACTTAATTATCTGCCCCAAATCTAAAAGGATACTCATCTGGTAAGACCCTGTGATAACCACCAGATGTGATCTGGTCTTAGGAAAGAAGGATCCTGTATGTACTTCTGGCTGTTTCTCCAGGCCCAGGTTTTCCAGCCTGAAACAGGAGTCAAAAGCTCAGTTATCAGTAGCAAAGTCCCTTTACAAATATAAATGAAAACCTGAAGAGTAGGTCAAAGAAGCATCAAAAGCTGATACAAACCCCAAGAAAAATGAAAATACAGGTCCACATAAGAACCGGTACCTGCATGCTCCAAGCAGCATGATTCCTAAGAGCCAAAAAGGGGAAGCAGCCCAAACATCTACCAATGGGCTAATGGGTACATAAAAGGTGGTACATCCATTCAATGAAATCTTATTCAGCAACAAACCAGAACAACTTAGTGATCCATGCTGCAACATGGATAAATCTTAAAAACATCATGCTAGGGATCCCTGGGTGGCGCGGCGGTTTGGCACCTGCCTTTGGCCCAGGGCGCGATCCTGGAGACCCAGGATCGAATCCCACGTCAGGCTCCCGGTGCATGGAGCCTGCTTCTCCCTCTGCCTGTGTCTCTGCCTCTCTCTCTCTCTGTGTGACTATCATAAAAAACAACAAACAAACAAACAAAAAACAAAAAACATCATGCTAAGTGAAAGAAGCCAGACAGAAAATACCACACATTATATGATTCTATTTACATGAAATGTCCAAAATAAGCAATGACTGCACAAGTCTGAATATACAAAAAAAAAACATGGAATTAGATGCTTTATAATAAGTGAATCATATGTCATGGACTATCTCATACAGTTACTTTTTTAAAAAGCTGACACAATCGTACCACAGGCCAGACATCAGATAGTTAACATCCCTTAATGTGATATAGCTCACCACCTCAATTAAGGAAACAAATAAACAAAAGGAAAATGTTATTACAAGAGTCTTCATTATACATCATTTTGCATAATTAATTCAAATGCATTATTTTGGAGGTGGCCCTTCCAAATAATTTTTTTTCCTTCCAAATAATTTTAAATAAGCTTCTCACTGTTCAAAACAACTCATAACTATTTTGAGTAACTTTTCTCCCCCCAATCGCAGAGCTCAACAATTTTTCAAGAAAAAAATCTGATTTTAACTTTGTAAAATATAAATGACACACATATAAATATGTGGCAATTTAAACATGAAGGAGTATCACTAGGGAAACTATCAACCCCACCATCACCACCAAAAAGTACTTGTTTTCTTAGTTCCTTTTACTATGAAATAAATAAGAGCACTTGTGTTTTTAAGACCGAGAAATAGGGGCTCCTGGGTGGCTCAGTAGTTAGGTATCTGACCCAGGGGTCCTGGGATTAAGTCCTGCATTAGGCTCCCTGCTCAGTGGGGAGTCTGTTCCCCCTCTCCTTCTGCCCTGCTGCTCATGCTCTCTTCCCCTGTTCTTGTGCTCTCTCTCTCAAATAAGTAAAATTAAAAAAAAAAAAAAAGACTGAGAAATATTTACAAGACTTGAAGTGAATACAAAGAAAACACATTCATTGACAACATAAAACTCACAAAAACGAAAATAAGTGTTTGTATAAAATAAACTGATTTATAGAAAGACTACATCCTCAGATCCTAACAAAAGAGCTCTCAGTTTGTTTCCATTACCACGTCCACTCGGTTCTCACAATCCAACCAACAGAAAGCAATGTGGTACCTCAGCACAATTTTGTTATTGGCTAACACTGTCAGTAAAATAACGTGTTTCTACTTTCCGCAGGAAGAGAATCATGTCTACTCACAATTTACAATGAGTCAACCAGTGTGTAAAATATTTTACATAATGGGAAAATTTATTGTGCCCCCAAAGTTCAGTGTGTTCTCATTAAGTTACCAGAAATTACAGATGTGAAGATACTTCTGTTAACCAAAATCAAGAAAAGAAACTACTTTAGATATGCACACATTTTCGGTTTGGCATATCTAATTCTTTTTAGGCTACTGTATTTCAAATTACTCAGACTGATAAATTTGTAGTTTAAATACTGAATAAAGAAAATCCACATGTTGACAACACAGGTAATTTTAAATTGGTTTTGACACTGCATCACTTGCTATCTATATAGCTAAGCAAACGTCAAAGCCTGGTTGGCAGAGATGTCTTCAGTTTTTGTAAATACTCTTATGGTGAAATGGTTTTTCCAAAATTATGATACCATCTAAAGTGTTAATGGAGCCTTCCCATGTGCCTCATTGTGAATAAAAAACTTCTGTGGAAAATCTTACAGTGTTTGCATCCATTTAACATTTTCCCACATGTTACATTCTGTGTTTTTCTTAATAATCCCGGTGAAAGAAAATATTTAAGCAATTAAGACACATAAAACTTTTCTATTATGACCTTTTTAAAAACAACTCCACTCTTCTATAATACTCTAAAGGCTACATTTGGAAACTGACATGTTTATTTTTTATTTTTTTTTTTTTAAAGATTTTATTTATTTATTCATGATAGTCACAGAGAGAGAGAGAGGCAGAGACACAGGCAGAGGGAGAAGCAGGCTCCATGCACCGGGAGCCCGATGTGGGACTCGATCCCGGGTCTCCAGGATCGCGCCCTGGGCCAAAGGCAGGCGCCAAACCGCTGCGCCACCCAGGGATCCCGAAACTGACATGTTTATACATGTAATACAGAAGCAAACATTTTATTTTATTTTTTTAAGATTTATTTATTTATGATTGACATAGAGAGAGAGAGACAGAGAGAGACAGAGAGAGAGGCAGAGACACAGGAGGAGGGAGAAGCAGGCTCCATGCCGGGAGCCAGACGCAGGACTTGATCCCAAGACTCCAGGATCGCGCCCTGGGCCAAAGGCAGGCGCTAAACCGCTGAGCCACCCGGGGATCCCCTGATGCAAACATTTTAAACTACATAATCTATCCACACACACTCACTCTAAGAAATCAAATATTTCCAATTCCATAAATACAATACATCTGTAACAAAGATAATACCTCCAGATATTTTTTTACGTTATAAGCTGGTCCCCATGCCAGGATATTTATAAAACACAAGAAGGAGCCTCTTTTAAACCCTGTTAAACTATTTGCAAAGAATAACCACAACTCTATGGGTGATGCCACCTTGTCCTGTCACCATTACTCACTCTTAAAATCCCAGAATGTGTCTTGGAGGAAACTTTCATAATACAAACTTTATTCTTGACTATCTTAAAATACATTTCAAAAGACAATTCTCACAAATCCTTTTGAGAATCTAAGTTATCTCTTACAAATACTAAAAGACTGAAAGTGTATCTCTAATTCCATGTCATAGCTCATTAAATCTTAAGTACCTTGGACAAAAATAATTTTAAGTTGAAAGAATCATCTTTAATATACATGTTCAAATGACAGCGAATATATTCTACATAATTTACCAAACTCCAAAGAAAAACTTTAGAAATTATAGTAAGTGGCACCTGCTCCAGGAACAAATTACTTCCCCTACATCCTTTTAAATGCTTGAAAGATGCATATTCAGATATATGTATTAACCCCTCATTTTTTAAAATTTATTTATGATAGTCACAGAGAGAGAGAGAGAGAGAGAGGGAGGCAGAGACACAGGCAGAGGGAGAAGCAGGCTCCATGCACCAGGAGCCCAATGTGGGATTCAATCCCGGGTCTCCAGGATCACGCCCTGGGCCAAAGGCAGGTGCCAAACCGCTGCGCCACCCAGGGATCCCCCCCTCATTTTCTAATAAAACAGAGCTGGCTTTCCTGCAGCCTAGAAAATTTTTTTTTTTCAAAATTTAAGTACTGTTTCAGAAAGCAGGTAGAATTTTTTTAAACTGAAGATTTCTTGGACGCCTGGGTAGCTCAGCAGCTGAGCATCTGCCTTGGCTCAGGGCGTAATCCGGGTCTGGGGACCAAGTCCCGCACTGCACTCCCTAGGAGGAGCCTGCTTCTCCCTCTCCCTATGTCTCTGCCTCTGTGTCTCTCATGAATAAATGAATAAAATCTTTAAAAAAAAAAAAACCCTGAAGATTTCTATCTACATCAAAATGCATCTTCTAAACATCAAAATAAAATTGCATTCATATTTTAAAAGTCAGGAGACATACATTAAATCTGTCTAATGTTGCAAACTCCTGATCCAGCAAAGAGGGCAAAGTGTAGGACTGCAGAGAAGTCAGTCCCAGCGCCAAGGACCTCAAACTTGCCCCAGGCTCAGCCTCTGCCTTTGGGCTCCATTCCCCAGCCAGTGAAGGAGATAAAGAACAAAGGGTGCACCCCTCAGCGCTTTATCTGTACCTTGCTCTGTACTCCTTAAATCCCTGTGGCCATATCCAAGGGAGCCCGTGCCAGGAGGACCCCAAGCCCCTTCCTACACCTGCCACCTCACAGTACAGCATCCCTTCTGCCAGCACCCTGTGTGGCACGTCAGAAACATCAGCTGTAGAGCATATTTTTCAAAAGCAAATAGGGGTGACTGAAATGCCCAAGCCCCCAGTCAGTGCCTTGTGTGTGTGTACTTGATACTCCACATGATGGTGGTCACCCGCCCCACATAGGAGGGCAGGAACTGTTTTCTTCCTGTGCATGCACACCCCTGGGCACAAGGCATGAAAGACAGACATTCACTAAAACAGGTCCGCAATCCCTCATCTGTGACCCTGAAACCCGAAGAGCTCTGAAAACATGACCGTAACTCATTGGGCAGCACACCCTAATGCGATCAATGTGAGGCTATCCATAGTTTCTGTTTGTCCCTTAGTTCAAATAGTCATATACTTTGTTCCAAAAATCTGATTACAGGATGCTGCTTAGGATGTTTTGCAATATATAGTATACTTACTAATTCCATTCTAAAATCTCAAGAATTCCAAACTCCAAAACAACTCTGCACCAAGAATTGTGAAGGACAGCCGAATGACATTAGGACAAGCCTTGGCTGAAACAGTGACACATGGACCCCTTTAACAACAATCTTGATTACAAATCTAGATTTTTTTTTTTTCAAATCTAGATTTATACATGTGTTCGTTCTATACACTTTCTGAGCATAACTGTGCCATACCCCTCATCAGGTGCTGGACATGGTCCTTGCCTCCATGGAGCCTGCAGACTGCGGGGGAAGACCAGAGAGTAATAAACGAGTGCTCCCTCACACTTGCAAACACATGCAGTGATGAAGGGATGAAGGCAAAGAAGGTGTTTGTGCAGAGATTCAAGGAGAGGCAGCACATGCTCAGGGAGGGCCTCCTGCCGAGAGGCCTGAGGAAGCCAGCCTTTAATGGGGAGCGCTGCAGGCAAAAGCAGCCTCTGCTCCCTGGATTCAAGACAGAAGGAGGGAAAGAGCAGGGGCACACTGTATAGGTGGGCACACAGGTGGTGGGAGAACTGGGAGTCCAGGGGCATGTGGCCCAGTCATGCACAGAAACCACCGATCATAGATCAAGCTCCTTCCAGGACCCAGCCATCTCATGTGTCAACATCAGAGGGGCCAGACCTCTGATTTATCACATCCTCCCATCTCATGAACTAACTGTGGGGTAATTCAAACTGTTCACAGCGCTCTCACTAAGAAAGCTGAAGAACCGGGATCCCTGGGTGGCGCAGCGGTTTGGCGCCTGCCTTTGGCCCAGGGCGCGATCCTGGAGACCCAGGATCGAATCCCAGGTCAGGCTCCCGGTGCATGGAGCCTGCTTCTCCCTCTGCCTGTGTCTCTGCCTCTCTCTCTCTCTGTGTGTGACTATCATAAATAAATAAAAATTAAAAAAAAAAAAAAAGAAAGTTGAAGAACCGGGGCACAGGGGGCTCAGTCAGTTAAATGTCTAATCCAGATTTTGGCTCAGGTCATGATCTCAGGGCTGTAGATGGAACCCTGCATGAGGCTCCAAGCTCTGCCGGAGTCTGCTTAAGATTTTCTCTCTCCCTCTCCCTTTGCCCCTCTCCCCTTTCTCCCTCTCTCTCTCCCTAAAAAAAAAAAAAAAAAAAAATAATAATAATAATAATAATAATAATAATAAAACAGTAAAATAAAAAGGTCAAAGAACCTAAAAAGGGGGGGTTAGGTATTTAATCATACTTAAATTGTATGGAAAGAAAGCAGGCACACGCAACAAACAAGAAAGAACCTGAATAACTTTTAATCACTATTGATCATTAAGTATTCATAAAAGGCTGGCTAATAACACTATACTCAGCTCACTCAAACCACCCTGTCAGCATTAAAAGATGTGCAGCATATGCGTTAAGTGTTTTGAAACAACAGAAAAGGTTTGCTAAAATATTCTTGGAGGGTGTGGCACTTCAGGGGCCCTGCCTTCTTGCACACTCTCTCCTCCAAAAGAAGTAGAGAGGGTGAGAACGAGGGCATTCTACCTAAAGACACCCCGCAGCCTACTGCGCCAGGCCTTCCCTGGTGCAGAATGAAGTGGCTTGCCAAGCAACAATTAAGATGCACAAATGGAGGGATATTTGGAGCAGCTGCAAAAGCTCTATTAAGGATAACAAAATGGGTAAGTGAATCTCAAACTCTTTAAGGTTAAATACTCACTTGGGTGAGATTTAACAACATAACAATAGAATAGAATAATGAAGTGGCTTCTCAAACTTTTCCACCAAAATACCCCCAAGGGCAAAGGAGAAAGAACCCCAAGGGTAAGCACTTTGAAGTAACTCAATTTATATGAAGTCTTATGTTTGATATTAAAAATTCATGCAAATTTTACATTTAACTCCGTAAAAATCCTACAACACCCCTTCCCACCTTGTCACTGTACTTTGGAAATGGAGGCAATCTGAAATTTCCTCATCCTCTCACTGCTGAATGGAAGGCCACCAGTCTACTCTGCCTTCCCTCCTAATCCTAGAGAGAGGCCCACTCTCCACTCTGGGGCAGGATCCCAGCCCCTCCCCTCTCAGCCTCTTTCCAGGACATTCTTACCAGTACACAGGGAAAGGACAATCTGTCCCCAGCTCACTCATCCCCCATCACTCTGTCCACATTAGAGCAAACTCTTTCAAGGAGTTGTCAATATACATATCCCATTTCCCCCTGAAGATTTGCACCCACCACCCCTGCATAGCCTACTGACACCTCTTCACAATCCCCAAAGGGGACGCCTGGGTGGCTCAGCAGTTGAGCATCTGCCTTTGGCCCAGGGCATGATCCTGGAGTCCAGGGATTGAGTCCCACATGGGGCTCCTTGCATGGAGCCTGCTTCTCCCTCTGCCTCTCTGTGTGTCTCTCTCATTAATAAATAAAGAAACTTTTATTTTTTTAAATTTTTTTTATTTATGATAGTCAGAGAGAGAGAGAGAGAGAGAGAGAGGCAGAGACACAGGCAGAGGGAGAAGCAGGCTCCATGCACCGGGAGCCCGACGTGGGATTCGATCCCGGGTCTCCAGGATCGCGCCCTGGGCCAAAGGCAGGCGCCAAACCGCTGCGCCACCCAGGGATCCCAGAAACTCTTTTAAAAACACACACACACACACAAAGTCCCCAAAGACCTCCATGTTCCCAAACACAATGGTGAATTCTCAATCTGCTTGATGTTCAAGTAGCTATTTTTTAACTCCAAATATGCATCACTAGCCCCATCTTCCCTGTGATTTCCAGACTGGTATATCATAGTTAGCAACTCAACATCTCCACTTGAGCACCCAAAAGGCATTTCAAACTTAACAAGTCTAATACTGAACTTTGGGTGCCCCTCCCTCTCTAATCCAGTCAGGCAATCCCGGGCTCAGTAAATGGCACCACACCTTGTTCAGGTCAGGAAGGCCTCCCCTTCTTCACATGTGCCACACTCAATCCATCAGCAGAGACTGTCAGCTCTATCTTCAAAATGTATTCCAAATCCAACTACTTCTCACCAAGCTCAGAACGCTCGGAAAGTGTTCCCTGACAATTCTATCAGGGCAGCACTCCCACCACCTGTTTCCTTGTCCTTCCCAACACAGCTCTTCAGTATCAACTGATACAATTACTGGTTTATGGACTATCCTTCTCCCCTCCCCTATTACAATATAGCTTCATGAGGGCTAGAATTTGGACTCATTCAAGTTGTGCTCCCACCCCTTAGAATAGAACCTGACACAGTGGGAGAGAGGCTCAGTCAGTATTTGCTGAATCTGTTTCAGCTATACTTTGAAACATTTTAACATGGAAACATCCATTCACTTACAACTCTAACAGGAGAGTTTGCATGCATGCCCTAGACTTAGAAGTAGCACATACATATCCCAAGTCCTCAGGAACCCTGTCCTGGCAGCATCACAGGAGTACTTAAAAACCTGGCAAGAGGGATCCCTGGGTGGCGCAGCGGTTTAGCTCCTGCCTTTGGCCCAGGGCACAATCCTGGAGACCCAGGATCGAATCCCATGTCGGGCTCCCGGTGCATGGAGCCTGCTTCTCCCTCTGCCTGTGTCTCTGCCTTTCTCTCTGTGTGACTATCATAAATAAATTTAAAAAATTAAAAAAAAAAACCTGGCAAGAGGTTGCTCACTACAGCACTACATAAAATAGAGAAAACTGGACACAATCTCAGTGTCCAAGAACAGACGGTGGATATGATGCAAGGAGCCTGACGTGGGGCGGATCCCAGGACCCCTAGATCATTACCTGAGTTGAAGGCAGAGGCTTAACCGAGTCACCCAGGCACTCCTAATTTAATAACTTAATTAAGATGTAATTCAATTATAATATTCACAATTTTAAGTGTATAATCTAGCCATTTTTTAGTATATTAAAGAATTTTACATTGTTTACCACTTTCTAATTTTAGAACATTTTCATCATTCCAGAAAAAAACCTTATACCCATTAGCTGTCACTTCCCCTTTTTCCCTACTCCCAACCCTAGACAGTCATTCATTTATTTTGTTTCTATTGATTTGTCACTCCTGGAAATTCATACAAATGTAATCATATAGTATGTAGTTTTTTGCAAGTGGTTTCATTCAAATAGCATAATGTTTTCAAGGTTCATTCATATTATGGCATGTATCAGCAATTTATTTTTTTAAGGTTTTATTTATCTGAGAGAAAAAGCCAGAGAGAGAGTGCAAGAGGAGGGGTAGGGCCAGAGGGAGAATGAGAAACAACTTCCCACCGAGCAGGAAGCCTGATGTGGGGCTTGATCCTAGAACCCCAGAATCATGACCCAAGCTGAAGGCATTTGCCCAACCTCCATGCAGATGCCCCAGTAATTTTTTATATGGAAATAACATTCCACTAAACAGACCATGCTTTGTTTATACATTCAAAATTGTTGGACATTGAGGTGTTTTCCCTTTTTGGATATTATGAATAATGCTGCTGTGAAAAGTCCTGTACAGGTTTTTGTGAGAACTTGTTGGGTTTCTTTATCTGTTGTATATATAAAGCTGGTCATATGGTAACTCTATATTTAATATTTTGAGGAACTGCCAGACTATCGAAGCAGCTGGTACAATTTTGCATTCCCATTAGTAATGTATGAGAGTTCCAATTTCTTCACATTTTCACCAACACTTGTTATTGTCCATTGCTTTTATTCCAGCCGTCCTAGTGGGTGTGAAGTGGTTTCTCATTGTGGTTTTGATTTGTATTTCCATAATAACTAACGATGTTAAGCATCCTTTTATGGGCTTACTGACCATTCATGTATCTTCTTTGGAAAAACGTCTGTTCATATCCTTTGACTATTTTTAAAGCTGGGTCATCTCTTTGTGACTGAGTTATAAGAGTTCTTTATATACATACAATTTCTCTATCAGTATATAACTTGTAAATATTTTATCAAATTCTTTAGGTTATCTTTTCGCTTTCCTGATGATCATCACCTTTGATGCAGAAAATTTTTTAACTTTGGTGAAGTCCAAAGTTGTCTATTTTTACTTTGGTTACCCTTGATGTCATATCCAAGAAACCACTGCCTAACTGAAGGTCATGAAAATATGCATCTGCTTTCTTCTAAGATTTTTATAATTTTAGCTCTTACTTTTAGCTTGTGATTCATTTTTTTGAGTTAATCTTTGTGTATGATGTGGGATTGTGGTCTAGTTTCACTCTTTTGCATGCAGATACCCAGTTGTCCCTTAGCTAAAAAAAACTGCTCTTTCCCCATTGAATGGTTTTGGTACCCTGTCAAAAATTAATTGACCGGGGCAGCCCGGGTGGCGCAGCGGTTTAGCGCCGCCTGCAGCCCAGGGTGTGATCCTGGAGATCTGGGATCGAGTCCCACATCGGGCTCCCTGCATGGAGCCTGCTTCTCCCTCTGCCTGTCTCTGCCTCTCTCTCTCCTGCTCTGTATCTCTCATGATTAAATAAAATAAAATCTTTAAAAAAAATTAATTGACCAGAAATATAAGAGTTTATTTCTGGGGGATCCCTGGGTGGCTCAGCGGTTTGCTGCCTGCCTTCGGCCAGGGCATGATCCTGAAGTCCCAGGATGGAGTCCTGCATTGGGCTCCCTGGATGGAGCCTACTTCTCCCTCTGCCTGTGTCTCTGCCTCTCTGTCTCTGTCTCTCATGAATAAATAAATATATATATATTTTTAAAAAGAGTTTTTAAACTCTTTTTTTAAACTCGTTTCTGGATTCTGAAGTCTATTCTGTTGACTCAGTTAAGCCTCTACCTTTGACTCTCAGGTAATGATCTCGGGGTCCTGGGATCATGCCCCACATTGTTGGGCTCCTTGCTCAGCAGGGAACCTGCTTCTCCCTCTCCCCCCTGCTAGTGTTCTTTCTCTCTCTCAAAAATAAATAAATAAAATATTTAATTTAAAAAAGCTATTATTTTAAAAAGCAAATTATAAAACAGCATTATGTAGAATAACTCTACACTTATAAAAAGAAAATATACATATGCCCCCAAAATGGCTAGGAGAGCATATACAGTAGTGATCTGAGTGGATAGGATCTTATTTATTATTTACATTTTTTCTTTTTCTTTTTAATAGGAGATGGTCACAAATTACTAGATAATAGTTAAGGTATTTTTTAAATAATTTTTTTAATTTTTTATTTATTTATGATAGTCACACAGAGAGAGAGAGAGAGAGGCAGAGACACAGGCAGAGGGAGAAGCAGGCTCCATGCACCGGGAGCCCGACATGGGATTCGATCCCGGGTCTTCAGGATCGCGCCCTGGGCCAAAGGCAGGCGCTAAACTGCTGCGCCACCCAGGGATCCCCCAGTTAAGGTATTTTCAGGTGTCATTCAATAATGTACTTTACTTCTACCCATTTGTTCTCTGTATCTAATAAGTTTGGTTTTTGTTTTTTTAATTCCACATATAAGATCATACAGTATTTGTCTTTATCTGATTTACTTCTCATAGCATAATGCCCTCAAGGACCATCCATGCTATTGCAAATGGCAAGATTTTATTCTTTTTTATGGCAAAAAAAAGTATCCCACTGTATGTGGAACTGCTGGATCATATGGTGGTCCTACTTGAGAAGCATCTATACTGTTTTCCATAATGACTGTAAAAATTTACATTCCCATCGACAAGGGTTCTCTTTTCTCCACATCCTTGTCAACACTTATGATTTCTTGTCTTTTTGACAATAACCATTCTATCAAGTGTGAGTTCATGTCTCATTGTGGCTTTGATTTGCATTTCCATGATGACTGATGAGATTGAACATCTTTTCATATACCTGTTGGCCATCTGCATGTCTTCTTTGGAAAAAATGTCTATTCAGATCCTCTGCCCATTTTTGAATCTGATTGGGAGGGTTTTTTGGTTTTGCTACTGAGTTGTAGGAGTTACTTATATATTTTAGGTATTAGTCCCTTATCAGATACATGACTTGCAAATATTTCTCCTATTTACTAGGTTGCCTTTTGCTTTTGTTGATGGTTTCTCCTTTGCTGTGCAGAAGTTTTATAATGTGATGCAAACCAACTTACTCACTTTAGCTAATGGTGATTATGTTTTTGGTATCAGATTAAAAACTCATCACCAAAACTGATGTCAAGGAGCTTACTATTGCCTGTGTTTTCTTCTAGTTTTACAATTTCAGGTCTTATGTTCAAGTCTTTAATCCATTTTGAACTTTTGTATGGTATGAGATGGTGGTCCAGTTTTCCCAGCACCATTTACTGAGAAGACTACCTTTGCCCGTAATATATTCTTGGCTCCTTTGTGGTGAATTAACCAACCATATATACATGGGTTTATTTCTGGGCTCTCTTTTCTGTTCCAATAATCTGTCGCGCGCGCGCGCGTGTGTGTGTGTGTGTGTCTTTTTGATGCTGATATCATACTGTTTTAGTTATTATAGCTTTGTAGTATAGTTTGAAGTCAAAGAGCACAGTGCCTCCAGCTCTGTTCTTTCTCAAGACTGCTTTGGCTATTCAGGGTTTTGTGGTTTGTTTTTGTTTGTTTGTTTGTTGTTGTTGTTTTTGTAATTCCAGGCAAATTTTAGAATTATTTGTGCTATTTCTTTGAAAAATATCATTGGAATTTTGATAGTAAATGTACTGAATTTGTAGATTGCTTTGGGTTGTATGGACGTTTAAAAAATAATTTTTCCAATCAAAAGTATGGAATATTTTCCACTTATTTGTGTCATCTCCAATTCTTTCATCAATGTCTTGTAGTTTTCAATATACAGGTCTTCCATCTTCTTCTTTTTTTTTTTTTTTCATCTTCTTGATTAAACACTCCCAGGTATTGGGGCACCTGGGTGCCTCATTCAGTTAAGCGCTCGACTCTTGATTTTGACTCAGGTCATGATCTCAGGGTCATGAGATCAAGGCTTGCATCAGGCTCTGCACTGGGTGTGGAACCTGTTTAAGATTCTCTCTCTCATCTTCCGCTGCCCCTCCCTGCTGCTCCTGCACAAGCACACTCACTCTTGCTCTAAAATAAATAAACTTAAAAAACCCAAAACATCCCTAGGCATTTCATTCTTTTCAATGCAATTGCAAATGGGATCATTGTCTTAACTCCTCTGAGTTTATTAATGTCTAGAAACACAACAGATTTTGTGTATTGATTTTGTATTCTGCAACTTTACTGAATTTATTAGTCCAAATAGTTTTTTGATGGGAGTCTATAGGGTTTTCTACGTATAATATCATGTCATCAGCAAATAGTTTCACTTCTTACTTTTCAATCTAGATACTTTTTCTTTTTCTTGCCTAATTGTTCTGGCTTGGACTTCCAAAATTATGTTCAATAAAAGTGGTGCAAGTGAGCATCTTTGTCTTGTTCCTATGCATTTTTCACTGTTGGTTCTGCATATTAATACAATTTTCCTGTTACTGAATGGGCAGTCCTTTTGGAATAAGAAGGGGTGCTTTTTTGTATTTTAAATGGGTGCTTTTAGAAACTAAAAATTTAAGTATGCTATTTTTGTAAAAATGCATAAAATTGTGGCCCAAAAGAGACAAATATAAATATACCAAAATATCAACAGTGGTGAGGCAATGGGAAATATTTGCATTTCCTATATTCTACCATGAATGCAATGGCTTTTTCCTTTAAAACAAACGGAAGACACACACACACGCACGCACACACACATACACACACAATCCTCTCCTTCCAGGACACTAAAAATCTGGTATGGGGGCAGTATGGCTCTTGGGAAGCTCATAATGAAAGGGCAAATGTAATAAGCAAGTGCTGGTTATGTGGGTGACTGTCCTGTGAACTAGTCCACAAGGACCCACATGTTTGATGCTAATACCAAGGGGGGCAATCTCCCATTCAAGGGAAAGAGGAGTCACACAGTCCTACTAAGGGTGATGGCTGTGTCCAGATACTGTGGCAACTCTCAGGGGCAAGGGAGGGGCCTCTGGATGGAGAGGCCCAGGCAGGAGTTTGGGAGAGGCGGGGGGACAGGGCTAACCTTCCAGGACTGGTCAGGAATCCTCGGGGTGATCATGGTGCAAACAAGGCCTTTATGAAGGACTCAGTTTGTAAAGGCAACTGCTATTAGACTAGAGCAGTACCCTCTTCACAATCTTAGTCCATCGAGCAACTTTGGATGAAGCCAATAATCAAATCAAGAGGTTTGAATGAAGGCCTTCATCACCTTCTCACTCTGAGACTAGGGTTCTGACTTCTGCAAAAAATAGTCTACATACCAATTGTTCCCTGCTGGTGAGATTCAGGATCAATACAGTGCCCCTACCTTGCTCAGAAGAGAACCAACACGAGAGCAAGGAGGCTCTAGGTAGAACCGGGAACACAGTATTTCGGCCACACCTCATTCCACCACAAGGTACAAAGGGTGTAACGTACAGCACATGATTCTCATAAAATGATCTAAGCACATATGTACTGAAAAAAGACTCAAACATTACTCACCTAAATGTTAACAATGGGAGGATAACATTCTTTATCTTCATCCATTTTCCCTGGGTGTAGACACTATAAAGTTAGGATACTGGTATGCACCTTTCTCCTGGGGGACCTCCTTTTGGAAATAGGTTACTGTAAAGGTTCTGTCTTCAGAGACATTCTGTTATTGGGAATCCAGAATGTCTACTGGCTTCAGGGCAATCTTTTCTACATTTCACTTCTCAAAGAATATAACCACACCTAGGTAGTCTGATTTTGAAAGAATATACAAATTTTAAATTCTCTGTGCAGAAATTTAATAATTGCAATACACTTACTGACTAAAGTCAAGAATTTTTCTATCTTTTTAGAGATTCTCTCAAGTTCCTCAATTGGTGGAATTATGGAGACTTCAAAATGTTTTCTGCTGCTCAGAAAAATGTAAATAAGTATGAGAAGCATATCACCAATCTTCAGCCTTACACTAGAAATTCTGGATGCATGTACACAATAAGCACCTGTTGAGTGATACAATCACTTGTAAAGAACAGTTCAGGAGAGTATATCTCAGAAAAAATGGAATACTTACCTCAATTTCTCACAATTAACTCTAATTACGACACTGACATTCTCCTACTCAAAAATTTCTGATGGTTCACGTCTCACTGAGAACTGCTGTTAGCTAGGAGAAGCTGTGATTGTTTCCTCCTCTTCTCCCAGGTCTTCACATACTCAGCCCATTCTCAGCCCTCCCCACCCTGTTACAGTACTTTTGCCTGTCCCCACCTCATGTTTCTTCTCTTACTTTGGCCTTCCCACAGCCACACACCCCCACCCTCAACCTCAACCTTGCTGCCCTGAAAATCAAAATGTTATTTTTTTTAAATTTTTATTTATTTATGATAGGCACACAGTGAGAGAGAGAGAGAGGCAGAGACACAGGCAGAGGGAGAAGCAGGCTCCATGCACCGGGAGCCTGACGTGGGATTCGATCCCGGGTCTCCAGGATCGCGCCCCAGGCCAAAGGCAGGCGCTAAACCGCTGCGCCACCCAGGGATCCCTCAAAATGTTATTTTTATCCTATAAAATACCAGCTCAAATTTTAGTTTTTATAAAGCATTTCCTGACCCCTTAAGCCAAGAGTCAGCCAACCTTCTTCTATAAAGGGCCAGATGATCTCTGTTACCTTTTCTTCTTTGCTTATTTTTACAACCGTTTAAAAACAAACAAACAAAAAACATTCTTAGACCTGTAGTTTGCCAGCCTCTGCTTTAAAAACCATTACTCCGGGCAGCCCAGGTGGCTTAGCGGTTTAGCACCGCCTTCAGCCCAGGGTGTGATCCTGGAGACCTGGGATCGAGTCCCGCATCAGGCTCCCTGCATGGAGCCTGCTTCTCCCTCTGTCTGTGTCTCTGCCTCCCTCTCTGTGTGTGTGTGTCTTTCATGAATAAATAAATAAAATCTTAAAAAAATAAAATAAAATAAAAACCATTACTCCCACGTTGTGATCTGACATCCCATTCTATGATGCTTCTGCCTCTATTTCTACTGTGATTACTAATGTTATTACTCTATTATACCTTCCGCACTGTTCTCCCTTATCGGACAGCTCATATTGTCGCATGCCTGCCCCACCTCAGGCTGCATGTTCTTTGCAGGCAAGAAAAATCTATTTCTGTCCCTATGTCACATACTGTATAACACTAATACATATAAAGTGCTTTGTCCATAAATCTTTTAAACTGATTGCTTTTAAGCATAGTGTTAAATTTTAAATTGCTTATTTAAGCATCTTCTATCACAAGTAGAACTTGTTTTTGGTAAAGCAGATTTCTTTTTTCTTTTTTAAGATTTTATTTATTTACTCATGAGAGACACAGAGAGAGAGAGAGAGAGGCAGAGACACAGGCAGAGGGAGAAGCAGGCTCCATGCAGGGAGCCTGACGTGGGACTCGATCCCAGGTCCCTAGGACCACACCCCGGGCCGAAGGCAGGTGCCAAACCACTGAGCAACCCAGGGATCCCATGTAAAGCAGATTTCTGATGAGCTTCCTGAACACATGAAGACTGTCTGGGATTAGATGGGTCAATCTCCTTGGTTTATTTTTTATTAGATGAACGTTTCCAAGCCAAATGGAGGTTTCCCTTAAAAAGACCTGTTCCTAGGGATCCCTGGGTGGCGCAGCGGTTTGGCGCCTGCCTTTCGCCCAGGGCACGATCCTGGAGACCCGGGATCGAATCCCACGTTGGGGTCCCGGTGCATGGAGCCTGCTTCTCCCTCTGCCTATGTCTCTGCCTCTCTCTCTCTCTATGTGACTATCATAAATAAATAAAAATTAAAAAAAAAAAAAGACCTGTTCCTGTCCACACAGGTCTTTAAAATTCTATAATGTGAGAGATTCTATTATAGAACTTAAAAATAATCCTCACATGGTATAGATTGTTTCCAGGAGATACGTAAGCTTAAAAAAAAAAAAAAACTAATCTTATCAGCAAGCTCAAAACAATTAAAATAGAGACGACTCAAATTTTTCTAGAAACATCAATCATCTGTTAAGAGGATGTATTTTCCCTCTTTAGGAAAATGTATTTTCAGTATTTCCAGTTTTATTACTTCTTGTTAAATGGCTCTATTTCTGGGACCCACCTGCTAAATAAATTCAGAAGTTCCTCTGTTACCAACTAATCATCTTAAATAACTTCATAGGCATTTCCTTCTCTCAGAGACCACCTGGGAACCCCTCTAACTCCTGACCAGTATGGGTCTTCTTTCATATTCATTTTCTATGTGGAAACTTTAGATTTCTCCAGAATCATTGTGTGGCAAATAGGGACAAGGCCAAACAGACTCTTTGTGCCCACTTCCTCCATTCTGCTCACCCAAAAAACTGAGCCAAATAAATATACTACTATTCAACTATGAATACCTGGAGTATGTGTTCTTATATAACTAACAAGGACCTGTCTTAAGGACCAGCAGGTAGAGGGTAGAGAGGTGCACTAGTGCAACTTCCTTGCACACGGGTGTGCATGCTGGAATAATTGTGCCAGACTAGGGCACTAGTTGTCCATTTCCTGTCTTATAGTCACAAAGACCTACTAACTCACCATGCTTTACCTTAAAAGCTTACTGACAGGGCGGCCCCGGTGGCGCAGCGGTTTGGCGCCGCCTGCGGCCTGGGGTGTGATCCTGGAGACCCGGGATCGGGTCCCGCGTCGGGCTCCCTGCATGGAGCCTGCTTCTCCCTCTGCCTGTGTCTCTGCCTCTCTCTCTGTGTCTATGAATAAATAAATAAAATCTTTAAGAAAAAGAAACGCTTACTGACAAATTCAGTACATAGCTATCTTTCTGCACTCTGTGAAAACAGAGAGGAATATAAGCCAGCAGTAGGAATCAGAGAACTCCCAGGAGGTGTGGTCACTGCCTCCTCCACATACATACACACACACACACACACACACACACACCCTACTGCCTCCGCTTTTTTAATACTCCAAAAGGTGAGGAAAAAATAACTGACAGAAAAATCCCCTATGCAAAAACCCCAACTCTGCGGGAAGGAGGGTGGGTCCCTGTGAATCACCCACTCCTGCTCCACATGAAATGCAGCCAAGTGAGTGATTTCTCAACTAAAGATGGCCAACAGAAAAGGACACAGCACTACATGGACCTGTGAGGGCACCTGTAGGAAACAGGGCAATGGGAATCCAGACTGGAGGGGCAGGAAGACAGGCTGCATGGCCCCCCACAGAGGAAGAGGGATGAAGACACAGGCAAGGCAGGCCCTAGTCCAGAGGAGAATGGACACAACCTCTGGGGGGACAGGTTATTTTGGGAAGAGGCCCCTGGGGAGCCTCTGGAGCTCAGTCAGGAAGGGTGGTACAGGGCCTAGTGAGGAGGGGTGCTGTATTTTATTTTCTAAGTGCAGTGGGAAGCCAAAGAAAGGTTTTCAGTGAAGGGTAGGAGGCGACCTACATTTCTGAAACACCTCAATGGCAGCTATGTGGGGAAGGGCTTGGAGGAACCTGGGACAAGTGAAGAGACCAATCAGGGGCCACCGGTAGAGGAAAGAGGCCTGGACCTCTTGGCTGGTCCCCTGGGCTGGGGACCAGGGAGGTGGGAAAAAGCAGGCCCTAGGACTGAGTCTCATAGACAGAATGGGAAGCAAAGAGAAGGATTGAGGAAAACTCTCCAGTGTGCTCCCTGAAGTAACTGGATGGGGGTGGGGGGAAAGGATCAAGAGTTCAGAGTTCACTGGAGACAGGTTAGGTGACATCTAGAAAACAAGTAGCTTCAGTTGTGTGTGATCACTCTTGCTCAGGGTTCATGGACAAAGCACCCCCTCCTGCAAGGCTCTCATCAGCAAGCTCCTCCAAGACCAGCTACATGAAGTGCACCACTCCCAACTCGCCTCCCTTCCCACCAGCCCTGCTCCATTCTGGAACTAACATCTAGACTTCCTATCTGTCCTCAAGCCCTGCATTACAATACAGGCTTCAGGATCATGGGAAGCTGCCTACATTGTTTCTTGCTGTGTCCCTGGCACTTAGCATGCTGTCTGGCACACACTGAGGACTCCCTCAATAGTTCTTAAATAAATACGTGGAGCTAAAACTCAAAGAGAATTACAGGTTAAAGACAAGTCTAGGGAACTAGGGAACCACAACTGGAAAATTCTTTTATTTTTCTAATGGTATCCTCTCAAAAATTCCCATCCTGCTAACCAAAGATTCTCTGTAAATTATGGTATCTCAGGGAGAGTTTATCCAAACGGACTGATGGGTATCTGGGCTTCTGTTGAAGGCACTCTGACCTTCCAGTTCCCTCTGTTGACTTTAAAGCATACTTCTAGTAGAACCTTACTATGTTAAAAAGATTTTTTTGACTCCTTAAGACCTCATTTAATGACTTGAATTTTTGTAGAAAGCACCTTACCTTGCAAAAAATATTAAATCTTAATAGTCAGACATCCCCCGGAAATCAAGAAAAGAACATCTTTGACCATCTACACCAGGTTTTTCAACCTCAGCACTATCGCCATTTTGGGGTAGATAATTCCTTGCCCTGGGTGATGTCCTGAGGGTTGTATGATCCTTTCAGCATCCTTGGCCTGTACTCACTAGATATCAGTAGCATTCCCCACCCCCAGCAAGTTTCTAGAACATTGTCAAATGTCCCTTGGGGGAACAAAATTGCCCCCCTCCTCATTGAGAATAATTAGAGACCAAGTGGTCTTTTCCTATTATTAACACAACCAAGGAAACAGGGGTCAAATTCTAAGTTTGAAATGCTCACTTAAAAACAATTGGCCCAAATTACATCCTCTAGTGAAACCGAAAGCAAAACAGGTACTTACACACACACACACACACACACACACACACACACACACACAAACCATCCTGGTAGGGTTTTGAACCATGACATCAAGAAATGCTAACATTTCCTTTGGAGAGAGTCTAAAGTCTAAATGTGAGAATCTTTCGAAGAGTTGCCTTGCACTCTGGCTGAGGGAACTCATTACCAAGCCTCTCCACATCTATAGGATGAAGATCCTCCAAGTAAAATGCCTATATTGACCGAAGTCCTTTAAGACACACATGAAAACATGGCCCATGGAGTTGTTCTTACACATGTAAGACTGAGTATAATCACAGAGGTTGTTGGATGCTGGCAGCTCCCTGGTACCTCCTCAGCCCTTCCTGCTCACAGGAGGGGGAAAGGTCAACAGAAACCTCAGGCAGTTATTGCTGCAGGCCCCAAAACATCCCCGAGGAGGGCAGGTGTGCTGTCCAGGGCTGAATCCCTATTTAAAGGTACTGGCTTCTAGCGCCACAGAATTCATGGACTAAGAGCAGTGACAGTCTTTTTTTTTTTTAAGTTTTTTTTCTTTTTAAAGATTTATTTATTTATTCATGAGAGACACAGAGGCAGAAACACAGGCAGAGGGAGGAGCAGGCTCCATGCAGGGAGCCCAACGTGGGACTCGATCCCTGGATCCCAGGATCATGACCTGAGTCAAAGGCAGGCGCTCAACTGCTGAGCCACCCAGGCGTCCCGAGCAGTGACAGCCTTATTGGGCATTCTCTCCTATCTATCATTGTTTTGGTGCACACTGCTCTCTACAAACAAGTGAATAAGTCTTATACACTTGAAATCACTTGAGACATTTGTAGTATCAGATTCCCACATCAGTTTACCACAGAGTTTTTAAGGTCATAACTTTTTCCTCCCCATCTCAGAGCATTCACACACAGAGCAAGCATCCAGTGAGTCTCTCAGCCTTCCAAACGCCCCTTGATGGGACTGGTGATGGAATCCAGATCAAAATTTTTGATAGATCAAAACTAGCTGCCAATTACCCAAATCATCTAATCTAAACCAAAAGGCACCAAATATACATGTATAATAAATATACCCTGACAGGCCAAAGAGCCTGAGGACAAGTAATTAAGGGATTCAAGATGTGTCAGTCTCAATACAGATTCTGCTCAGCCCACAGAAGGTCAAAATCTCTTATGCTCCTCAAGAGTGCAGTGGCATGCAGGGAAGCCATGAAACTAAGTGCCACATTATCTTGGCCTGAGGATCAATTTTGATAAACAGAAAGATTTTTTTAGAGGTTTGTAACATTAGAACATACATTATATAATAAAATGTAAAATTCATACTAATTTCAGATAAAATAGACCACAAAAATCCTGTGTTAAGAACAGGCTGGTTCAGAATGCTGCACCCTCGGCCCTGCAAAGGGGTAGAAGTCACAAGTCCACTATTCTGTCGCTAGGGGGCCTCACAGTGGGAAGTTTGGGACTGCTGATAATTACTGCCCACTACTGCACACCAAAAGAATATCAGAGAACCCAGGATTCTAAGTCTACACAGAAAAAAATAAGTAAAGGGGGGGGGGCGCTGTTTACAAAGAGTACATAAGTAAAAATGTCTCTAAATGTTTAGCCAACTTTTTTTAGCCAACTTCATAGGGGTCCCCCCCTCCTCCAAATCAAGAATTATATCTCTGCACCTTTCTGTGGTACACATAGTGGTCACCACACACCTTAAGTTGTCAGAAGAGAGGCTGAGAGAGATCAGAGACTTCCCCGAGCCACAGTGCTGTAAGAGGGCCAGAGCTAGTTTATAGGGTCCCTTGGCCACCACACCCCACTGCTCCTAGCCCCCCCTCACCCCAAAGCTGCACCAAGGCGGGGCACTAACATTCCAAAAGCCCATCATTCTAAAGCATAAAGGCCCTTCATGCCCACAAAAATCCTACCTCTTCTATCAAAGCTTGCCAGGAGGCCACATAGGCCTCCTGACTTGAAATGTTACTCTATAAATTCTTTTTAAAAACCTACATTTTCTCTCTCTAGGACTAATTTCTAAGCTCTTTGTCAGCAGGGACCACATCAAATACACATTGCCATGACATCTAGCCCAGACACATGCAAAGAGTGGATGATGGGTACCCAGTTGCAGTATTTATGGAAAATACTGAATTATCTGAAGAATAAAGTCTGGTATGCCAAATATAAAGGTACTGGGAAAACAAAGGAACCAAGATGGGCTAAGATAAACATACAAATGGAGGAATTAAAGAAGCATTAATAGCTGCATTTGTTGGATGCCTATAAACTGTCAGGAGTTTTATATACATACGGGGACATGTTAATATGATATACACTCACTCCCTACAACCACTTATCAGCTGAATCTCCTCAGCTCCACAATCTGTTACCCAAAACTGAAGCCAGATGTGTTTCAGAGTTTAGAATTTTTTGGGTTTTAGAAAGGAAATACCATGTGTGTATATTATATCTTACATAAGGTCTCCAGTGACATCTAGGACAGCGCCCATAAGAAAACAGATTAATTAGAGGTCTGCAGTAAAATACAGGAATATTTATACTAAGTGGAAAGGAGATCATATGTAGCATCACATCATTTCAGCTCAGGTTTTGGCACAACGTGTATGATAGTATAATTCCATTGTAGAGGCTCTGGGGCTTCAAAATTGTGGCTGGGGAACTGGGTACCTGAATCATTGTACCTGCTCATTTTATGTGCAGACACCTGAGGCTCAGGGAGGTCAAGTAATTCACTCAAGTTTACGCAAGCTGGGGAGAGGCAGGGTTCAAACCCTATTTTTCTGGCCCAAAGCCCATACAGGGGCTTCACATCTGTGATCATGTCCATCAGGAAACCCAGAAAACTCCTCTAGGGTACAAACAAGGAACCAGCAGGTCTGGGGAGGAGGGGGCCTGTGGTCCTTTCTGAGGCACCTGGAAAAGTGCTGCTGATGGGATCATCCGCTGTGGGAGCAAGAAGCGTGCTCCTTCCACTAAACCACGGGCTCTAGCCCTGGCTCGGTGTCAGCATGCCCTCGGACTCTTCAGACAGCCATTAAATCTATTTTCCAGGGTGTTCACTGACTGAAATCATCTCAGTGGGGCTCCCAACTTTTGTGGTTCTTTCCAATAATTCTAATGTGCAACCAGGGTTCAGAATCACTGACATGTAAGACTCTTGAGAAGGTAGCCTGCAAGTCCAGTCAGGAGTTCCACTAGAGTCTGGGAGGCTTCCAGTAATGACCAGGGACTGTTATGAAATTCCTCAGGGATGGAATACCTCAGCTATCCCAAGCTCTATGGGTCATAAGCATGTTCCTCCTCCCCTGAAACCACTGAAATCCTAGACATACCACACTAAAGGCAAAGTCCTACAGGACAACCACACAGAAGTGCTGCCTGCCAGCTGACAGAAATATTTAGTAGAGGACTATGCAAAAGGAAATTGTAATTCTTAAGCTGTTGGTACACTATGGTATCAATTTATGAATGGAGTGGAATCTGCACATACAAATCAAGTTGTAGATTTTCAATTATCCTCACTGAATCCTAAGATTGAAAGGGACATTAGTGATCATGTAGCCTGCTCCTTCCACTTGCAAATTCTGCAGTGCCCCCCACAGATGTCGGCCAGCTTCCACTGAACACACCCATTCAAAAAAGACTTAGAACAGGCCTTCCACCATGCAAATCTGCCCCTTCTCACTACCTGAACTCAAAGTCTGCTTCCAAAATTCTGAATTAGCCACCGTCTTCCACACCCAGTCTCAGGTCATTTCTGGCATGACATTATGTACTCCAGCCGCCAGCAAATCTCTAACGTCAGTTCTCTGGAGAGGCTTGTTTGGTAAAATTCCTCATGGAAACTGAAGAGTCCTATTCTGATCTGAGTGTTAGCCTGCTAACTTAATCACCCTGTAATCTCCACCATGAACCCCTCGCCCACTTTTGTTGTTGCTTTTTAGACCATGCAGAGATCCTCGGGGCTGCTTCCTCAGTTTGCAAGGTGAGTGGCCATCACCTAGATTTCAACAGGCCAGATAGCAGCTTCCAAGAGCCCTGGGACCACAACCCCCCCAACCACAAGAGGCGGGACCTAGACCCCAAAGGGTCCAGGAAGCAGGAAATCCACCGAAGAGGTTCTTCCAAGTCTTAAGATCTAATGGGACTTGCCTGGCTAATTGCGGGCATGCTTGGGACCTGGCACCCTCTCCTTCTTTCCTGTTTGGGACAGGAACGACTCTCTTATAGCCTGCCCCAACATTATATTTTGGAAGCTCCTAACTTACCTGGTTTCACAGGTTCACAGCTGGAGAGGAATTCTGCCTCGAGATGAATCATACCTAAAGTTTCACCCACATCCGATTTAGGGGATACTGAGAGGAGACTTTGGACTATAGAGGCTATCCTGGGACTAAGACTCCTGGGGCTGCTCTTATGGAATGAATATATTAATATATTTTGCATGTGAGAAGGACATGAAGTTGGGGGGCTGAGCACAGAATACTATATATGGTCTGAACTATGCCCCCTCAAAATTCATAGAGTGGCACTTGAACTCCTACTGTGAGGATATCTGGAGATGGGCTTCTGGCAGGTAATCAAGGGCCCTAAAAAAAGACAGAGGAGAGGGGATCCCTGGGTGGCTCAGCGGTTTAGCGCCGCCTTCAGCCTCAGGGCATGATCCTGGGGTCCTGGGATCGAGTCCCACGTCGGGCTCCCTGCATGGAGCCTGCTTCTCCCTCTGCCTCTATCTCTGCCTCTCTCTGTGTCTCTCATGAATAAATAAAGAAAATCTTAAAAAAAAAAAAAAAAGACAGAGGAGAGCTTGCTTCCTGTCCCTCCCTTGCCATCATGTGAGGACATGGTCAAAAGGAGGCCATGTGCAAGCCAGAAGAGAGCCCTCGCTGGAAACCGACCTGGCCGGCACCTCAATCTTGGACCTTGAGTCTCCAGAACTATGAGGAATAAATTCCTGTTGTTTAAGCCCCCCCAGGCTCTGGTACTTTGTTAGGATAGCCTGCGCTGGTTAATACGTGCCTCTTTCATAATGTTCTGGATTGGAGTAAGTAGTATGAATTTCTTGAGAACACAGAGTGTCTCACTAAGTATTCCATATGTATACACACCTCGCATTACTGGCATCCATGAAGCCTGTATAAAGGTTGGGGCATTAAACTAAATTTGGTCAGTGTTTATTTAAATGCTGTTTTTCCTTATATACTTAACAGAAACACACAGAAATATACTGACCACCTAAACTTAGCCAGGCACACAGTAGATAAATACATGCTAAAATAGTGTTTGGTGGACATATCCTCTATCCTCTCATTTCCAGGCTGAAAAATGCAAGTTCCTTTAACCTTAACTACAATGTTTCATTTTTCTGGTAAATCTTTTAAAGCTTATTATTTTATTTTCACAACAACTATGACACCATCATCCCCATCTACCATAAAAGCAGACAGGATTTTCAGAGGTAAAACAACTTGCTCAGGGTCAAAGACTGGAGAGGACCCTGACTCCTACTTAAATCTTGTCCCTCCACTGCAGGGAGGCCATCAGCTTCTTTACTCAACCTCTCCAGCACCAACAAATACTCTTCCACGCTTTCCACCATTCCACGTAATTTAGAAACATGTACCTTTTTTAGTGTTATATTCAGAAGAACAGAATATCAAAGCTTTAAGAACCCTTTATCATATGCAGAATTGGGATCTCGATGAAGATGCCTCACAGACCAGTTTCAGGTTAACTATACCTTATATATTCCACTCCAAGCATAAGTGACTAAAATCTGATGCAGTTCCCAAGAACCTTAAGACAGAATGAAACGAGGAACTATCTTAAAATTCATCCTAATATAAGGAAACACCCTGGTTCACCTGCACCAGAACCGAGAGGAGACAGGTAACATTGTGAACTGTGTGACATGCCACTGTCCTCCGCCCCCACCCTCCCTGGCTAGGTTACCACCCTCCGCAGCCCTCCAGTTTCATTACCCATCTTCAGCCTCTATGCTGGTCACCTCCAGGCCACAGTCACAACATCATGGTGTGGAGAATACTGAAGGTAAGGATGAATGAAAAAGGCAAGTGGTATCAAAAGAAGCATCCCCAAAGACCTGCAGAGAGCAACTGTTTTCTCCTTGATGATATGCCAAAGGTCAGCACACTTAAGGAATTCATAAACAGGACAGAATGAAAAATGGGCATGTGTGTGCATGAAACTTCACTGCTGTAAAAGTCCTCAGACCATCTAAACCACAGGCTCTCGACCTGAGGCATGACAGAAGACGATTCAGAAACTCCCAGGGCTCCCTGAAATTTCATACTCTAGTCAGTTGCTCTGGTATATCAGCCAATTAAAGTAGATTCTCTTCATTCATGCCTACTTTGGACAGGAGGTCAGATGCCCAGGAGTGACAGGTATTTGGGAACAAAGGCACAGGATGGTTGGCAAACAGAGGACTGGGCCAGGGATGCTGGAATGGCAGCACTGTATTAGATGGGGCTCTCTGTGCAGATGCAACCAAAAGGTGCACAGGAGATGGGGATAGGCACAGCTCCTCCCCTCTCCACCCTCCTCAGTCCCCATGCAGATGCATATTTCTTGTTCTGTTATTTAAATCTACTCTCTCACTCCTCTATGACCTCATCACATTTGCTTGCTCAAATGGTGTTGCAACAATCAGCTGAGAGAAGCTGAGAAAGCAGGGTTTACAGAAAATACGATTTCCATGTTACAACTAATGCGTACACACCTCTTCACAGGCTGTCAAATTATCCCACACTTTTCTACATAAACAGCCATAACTTAATTCTAATAAGTCTCTAGGGGATTTACTAGAATGATCTGGGGTGAACACAGGAAATTTAGGATATGTAGGCTTACTAGTTTTTTTCTCAATGAAGCTTTTTTTTTAAGAACAGAGAGAAACATAAGCTTCAATTCCACAATACTCTTCAAAATGAAAGTGAATTTTCAGGATGCCTGGGTGGCTCAGTAGTTGAGCACTTGAGCGCCTGTCTTTGACTCAGGGTGTGATCCCAGGATCCAGGATCTGAGTCCCACATCAGGCTCCTTGTGGGGAGCCTGCTTCTCGCTCTGTGTCTCTGCCTCTCTGTCTCTCATGAATAAATAAAATCTTTTTTTAAAAAAATGAAAGTGAATTTTCAAATAATTTTTAAAATGAACTAATAGGGATGCCTGGGTGGCTCGGCAGTTGAGCATCTGCCTTCGGCTCAGGGCGTGATCCCGGTCCAGGGATCGAGTCCCGTGCTGGGCTTCCTGCGAGGAGCCTGTTTCTCCCTCTGCCTCTCTCTCTGTTTCTCTCATGAATAAATACATAAAATCTTTTTTAAAAATGAAAAAAATAGGGATGCCTGATGGCTCAGCGGTTGAGCATCTATCTGCCTTTGGCCCAGGGCATGATCCTGGAGTCCCAGGATCGAGTCCCAAGTCGGGCTCCCTGCATGGAGCCTGCTTCTCCCTCTGCCTCATAAATAAAAAATAATAAATAAATAATCTTTAAAAAATTAAAAAAATAAAAATAAAATAAAATAAAATAAAATAAAATAAATAAAATAAAATAAAATAAAATAAAATAAAATAAAATAAAATAAAATGAGGGGTGCCTGGGTGGCTCAGTCAGTTAAGCATCTGTCCAAATCTTGATTTCAGCTCAAGTCTTGATCTCAGGGTCTTGGGATCAAGCCCCATGTTGGGCTCCCTGCTGGACATGGAGACTATTTAAAATTTAAAAATTAAAAATTAAAAATAAATAAACTAATAGGAAGAGAAAATTTATAGACCTGAAGTTGTACTTGAAAAACTCCCGACAAACAGATGATCAAAGATGCCTGCTGATTAAGTAAATAAAACATACATTTTATTACCATTTTATGAATGAGTGTATTCAAAAACTTTATTCATGAATTCTTGGTTCAGAACACAGAATGCAGGGGCACGTGGGTGGCTCAGTCAGTTTAAGTGTCCGCTTCATCTTGGGTCCTGATCTCAGGGTCCTGGGATAGAGCCCCACTTCAGGCTCCCTGCTCAGTGGGGAGTCTGCTTCTCCCTCTCCCATTCCCTCCGTGCTCTCTTTCAAATAAATAAAATCTTAAAAAAAAAAAAAAGAACACAATGCATTGTCTCACAAAAATCAAGTAACACACAACAGCTGGAGTTTCCATTTTAGCCCACAAAAGCCTGTCTTACAAAGCATACACAACACACACTGCTGAGAGCACTGAAATCAAACCACTGTACAGTGGCTTAAGGATGGCCAGAAACACCTTGGCACTCCTTTCAACAAGAGATAGGCAATGTGTCCCCTCTCCCTAAAACTGGGAGTACCTTGCAGGCTCTTCAACCAATAGAACATAGCAGGAATAATGCTACACCAATCTGTCAGCCTCTGCTTCTCCTCCTAAAATACTCACTGTAGGAGTCCTAGGCTGCCATGTAGGAAGTCCAACCACTCCGGCAGAGAGGCCATCTGCAGAGGCCCTGACACTATATGGAAAGGGAAGAACCACTAAGCCAGGCCTTCCAACTATCCAAGCATGGGAAGGTAGACACATCGGACCTCTAGAGCAGATGCCAGATGAATACCAGTGAGTGACCTCGGTTAATGGCACACAGAGCAGAAGAATCACCCAGCTGAACACCACCTGATCAACTCACAGAAGCAGGGGATTTAATAATAGGTTATTGCTATTTTAGGTCACTGATATTTAAGACAGTTTGTTACTCAGCAACCATTATCTGGAACAATCTGTGGCTTTTTCAGAAAATGACAAGCACATCTCCATCCTGTCCTGGCATCAGGAATGGTGTCCCCTCCTCCATTCTCCACTGGTAGACACAGAGTTATGGTGGAAGTGTCAGGCAGGATCTTCCCAGTGACAGGCCATGAGGGGCAGCCTTGTGTTAAGAAGTAGGGAGATACGTGGCATGATCATCATCATCCTGTCTGCTTCAAAACTCTCCTAGAATTTTCTACTTACTACTGAGGACTGGCCAGGTCTCAAAATTCTGAGGAAACAGGATGTCCAATTAAAATGCAACTGATACCCTGATACAAAAGCCAAACAAAGATACCACAACAAAACTAAAAATACATATCCCTTATAAACATAGATGTAAAAATCTCAACAAAATAATAGCAAATCAAGTTCAAGAAGACATTAAGAGGATGATACACCCTGACAAAGTGAGATTTATCCCAGGAAAGCAAAGGTGGTTGAACATATGAAAATCAATTAATGTAATATGCCACACTGACTGAATGGGGGAGTGAACCACATAATCATATCAATAGATACACAGAAAGCATCTGACAAAACTCAACATCCTTTCATGATAAAACACTCAGCCAACCAGGAATTGAAGGGAACTTCCTTAATATGATAAAGGGCATTTACTAAAAAAACAAAACAAAACAAAACCACATCTAACTTCATAATCAATGGTGAAAGATTGCAAACTTTCCCCTAAGACCAGGAACAAGATAGGAATATCTGCTTTCACCATTGCTATTCAACACAATAGAAGTGGTAGCCAGAGCAATTAAGCAAGAAAAAGGGGGGTAAAAAGGCATGCAAACTGGAAAGAGAGATAAACTATCTCTATTTGCATATGACATGATTCTATATATAGAAAAATCCAATAAAACCCCCAGAAAACTACTAGCAGTAATAACCAAATTCACCAAAGTCTGGGTATGATCGCCACACAAAAATCAGTTGTGTTTTTATACACTAGCACTGAATAATCTGAAAGAAAATTAAGGAAACAATTCCGTGTAAAAAACATCCAAGAGAACAAAATATCTAGGAATAAATTTAACCAAGGAGGTGAAAGATTCATACACTGATACTACAAAGTCTTGCTAAAAGAGGAAGCGCCTGGGTGGCTCAGTTGGTTAAGTACCTGCCTGGAATCAAGCCCCACATGGGGCTCCTGGCTCAGCAGGGAGCCTGCTTCTCCCTCTCCCTCTGCTGCTCTCCCTGCTTGTGTTCTCATTCTCATTCATCCTCTCTCTCTCTCTCTCTCTCTCTCTCGCTCTGTCAAATAAATAAAGAAATAAAGAAACAATTTTTTTTAAATCTTGCTAAAAGAAATTAAAGATGTAAATAAACGGAAGACACCTCAGGGTCATGGATCCCAAGAATTAGTATTGTTACAATGGCAACTCCCCAGAGCAGATTCAATGCAATCCTGATCAAAATTCCCATGGCCTTTTTTTGCAGAAAGAGAAAAACTGATCCTCAAATTAATATGAAGCTGCAAGAGGTCCCACATAGCCAAAGCAACATAGAAAAAGAAAAGTTGGGGCTCCCGGGTGGCTCATCAGTTAAGGCATCTGCCTTCCACTCAGGGTATAATCCCCGAATCTGGATCGAGCCCCACATCAGGCTCCTTGCAGGGATCCTGCTTCTCCCTCTACCTGTGTCTCTGCCTCTCTCTGTGTGTGTCTCTCATAAATAAGTAAATAAAATCTTTAAAAAAAGAAAAGTTGACTTGTACTTCTCTTATTACCTCAAAACTTTCTACAAAGCTGCAGTAATTAAAACAGTGTACCATTGGCAAAAGACAGACATATAGACCAAGAAAACAGAATTGAAAAAAAAAAAAAAAGAAAAGAAAACAGAATTGAGAGTCCAAAAATAAATTCAAACATCTATGACCAACTGATTTCCAACAAGGGTGCCAAGTCCATCTAATGGGGAAAGAATAACCACATACAAAAGAATAAAGTGGAACTCCTAGCTCACTCCATATACAAAAATTAACTCAAAATGGATCAAAGATCTAAATGTAAGAGCTAAAACTATAAAATATAGGGATAAATCTTCATGATCTCAGATGTGGTAATTGATTCTCAGATATGATACCAAAAACACAAGCAACAAAAACAATAGATAAATTGGACTCTGTCAAAATTAAGAACTTTTAATTTAAGGACTTAAGGACATTATTAAGCATGTGAAAAAAATAGAATGGAACAAAATATTTGTTACCCACATACTTAATCTGGGTTTAATATTCAAACTATATAAAGAACTCTTACAACTCCACAACAACAAAAAACAATAAACAACCCAACTAAAACATGGGCAGAGGGTTTGAATGGACATCATTCCAAAAAAGACATACAATTAAAAGATGTCCAATACCACCAGTCATTAAGGAAATACAAAATTACAATGAAAATGCCACTTTACATCGACTAGAATAGCTTATCTATATATACATACATGCATACATACATCAATAAATGTTGGCAAAGATATACAGAATTGGAACCTGGTACATTGCCTGTGGGAATAAGTTAAACTGAATTACCATATGACCCAGCAATTCCATTTCCTACATATGTCACCCAAGTGAAATGAAAACACTTGTACACATTATTCATTATAGCCAAAAGGGGAAAACAATCCAAACGTTTATCAGTGGATGAATGGATAATTTGTGGTATACACACAGAGTGGAATATTATTCAGCCATAAGAAGGAACAAAATACTTACACATGCTACAATTTAGATGTACCTCAAAAACATTACACTAAGTGAAAGATGCTAGACATAAAAGGTCACATGTTATATGATACCTTTTATATGAAATGTCCAGAATAGGCAAATCCATAGAGACAGCAGATTAGAGGTTACCAGGGGTTGGGAGGAAGGGAGAATGGGGAATGATTACTCAATGGGTATAAGGGCTTTTCTTATGGGATGATGAAAAATTTTTGAGACTAGAAAGAGCTGGTAGCTGCACAACACCGTGATATGCTAAATACTACTAAACTGCACACTTAAAACGGTTAATTACATGTTATATGAATTTTGCCTCAATAAAAAAAAACGTGATTTGACTAAAGTATATTGATTCATCCATACAAATACTTGAATATCTACCACACACTCCCCTAGTACATGGGTTAAGATGATGAACAAAAGTTTTCTGCTACAATTATAAAAAGCAAGGTAAGAGACTAGAGAGTAACAGCATGGACTATTTTAATTAGGGTGTTTAGGGAGGACCTTCTAGAAGAAGTGACATTTGAACAGAGACTAGAATGAAGAATGTTACTCTGCTAAACAATAAAAGAAAATAATGCACTAAAACTAAAATATAAATTTTAATTTATCGGGCAGCCCTGGGTGGCTCAGCAGTTTAGCGCCGCCTTCAGCCCAGGGCATGATCCTGGAGACCCAGGATCGAGTCCCGTGTTGGGCTCCCGGCATGGAGCCTGCTTCTCCCTCTGCCTGTGTCTCTGCCTCTCTCTCTCTCTGTGTCTCGAATGAATGAATGAATGAATGTTAATTTATCAAAAATAATCACATGCAAAAATTCCTTTTGTAAAAATCATTTTACTTTTTATTACAAATAACTTCTTCATAGTCCAATAATATGCTGCTTCCACATCTACCTTGCAAGATAGTTTTCAGGCCCAAGCCATACTCCCAAAAGAGTCTGTCATTCACCTTGCTAACAAGGCATGTTTTCCCTTTTTTTTTTTTTTTTTTTTATGTTTTCCCTTTAGAAAGTCACTCAGGAAAGAGAGAGAGAATTACCACTTATAATATGCTAGGTTCTCACATTCACTCATATTCTCACTTTTATTCCTCACAACTACCTTTTCATCAATAAGAAAACTGTGGTTCAGGGATCCCTGGGTGGCACAGCGGTTTGGCACCTGCCTTTGGCCCAGGGCACGATCCTGGAGACCCGGGATCGAATCCCACGTCGGGCTCCCGGTGCATGGAGCCTGCTTCTCCCTCTGCCTATGTCTCTGCCTCTCTCTCTCTCTCTGTCTCTCTATCATAAATAAATTTTTTTAAAAAATTAAAAAAAAAAAAAGAAAACTGTGGTTCAGAACAGCTAAGTAACTTACCACCGTAGTTAGCTAAAAGAAGGGCCAGAATTCAAATCATATCTGATTTCAAACCCATACTCCTTCCATACATAAATTTGTCTCATTTTTACTGAGCGCATCTCAGGACAGATTGAAAATATGATGAAGTGACCCTGTCCTTGAGAAGCTTCTCATCTCAACACTAGAGCCCTAGAAGACTATGAAACAAGCCTCCTCGCCTCAATCCACCCATCACTAACCCTTCTTGGTTCTGTGTTCAAAACTTTACAGCAGTTCTAACAGAAAAGCCACATAAAATCTCCAAAATAATCAACATCATCATTTCCTTGCTAATTCTGGAGAAGGCTTCCTTGCCTTTAACTTTTAATCCCATAAGTAATCTGTAGTTATAATTACATTCCAGATGAATGGGTAAAAATCTGACTGTACTGGCTGCAACCATTATGCTCTCTACAGACTGACCAGGCCTCAGGGACTTGTTTACCACTAACAAGTAATGTTTGTAAAACTCTATAAAGGCATACTAAGTACTATCATTATTACTAGGCTACCAGTTTAAATGTAAATTAAGAGAGGGAAAGGGGAAAGAAAACACATTAGGAAATCAGGTTTGGGACTGCTACTCAGCAAGATGTAAGCAACATCTGAACCACAAGGGTAAAGAACGTCTTAACTGAATTTGTTAAAGGATATTGAAAGCAGTGTTGCTGCTATAAGAAAATAACTCAAAACAGAAAGAAGGAATGGAAGGAATAACAGAAAAAGAAGTCAATATAGGCAAAGCAGATGTTAGGGGAAAGGAAAGGATGCATGAAAAACATACACTGGAAAAATATATGATTTCTTTTAAAAAGCATTTTATAGCAGCAAAACTAAAACACCAGAATCTGAAAGCAAAACTAAAAAGTCTAGAATGTGAATAAAATCCAAAACTGGATTGTAATTTAGCTTAAACTGGACCACATGGCACAGTAATGAAAACACAAACTCTAGAGTCCAATGGTCCTATTGCTCTTCATTTTCCTCATCTGTAAAACGGGAGTAATTCTTACTTCAAAAGTTAGGCCGGCAAACAGGCAGCACCCAAAGGCAGCCAGTTCCCTGTTCCCGAGCCCTCTCCCTGAAACCCAGGCTTGAGGAATAGCTTCAAACACATGGGCCGCCTAATAATGCAATAATCCTCCCAGCCAGTGCTCTCCCGCTTGCTCATATTGTCCTCCCTGGAAAACACTTCCTAACCCCCCAGTTCAAATTACATGGTACCCCCCACGCTCCCTCGGCACCTCTGTTCTAGCCTCATGGAACCTATCACACTGTGCCATAACCCACAAGCTCTTCTGGCTCACCACCTTACAGAAGCTCCTTGAGGAGAGCCATCAGACAGCATCTTACCTGACTACTTAGCTTTGACATCTAGCATAGCGCCCAGTAAGCTCTCAAAAAATGTGTGATTAAATAATTCTCACTTATTCCAAGTTGGAATAGAGGCCAAGCAAGCTTCCCTGGGGCAAATATTGACGTGAAGAATGTAAAGAAAAAACTGGAGTCTGGGTGAACAGTCCATGCTTTGCCCTTACCTGACTTGGGACAGTTACTAACCTAAACCCTCCAAGCTTCCCATATAAAAAGAAGGAATTCAACTAGAAAGTCTCCATGGTCCCTACCACAAGCAAGGACATATCATGTTCATATTTTAAGATCTTTTTTTTTAAGATTTTATTTATTTATTCATGAGAGACGCAGAGAGAGAGAGAGAGGCAGAGACATAGGCAGAGGGAGAAGCAGGCTCCATGCAGGGAGCCCAATATGGGACTCGATCCCAGGTCTCCGGGATCATGCCCTGAGCTAAAGACAGACGCACAACCACCAAGCCACCCAGGCGTCCCCATATTTTAAGATCTTAACATTCTTATTCTACTACATCTTGATTAGTTATTGTATCAGTAGTTACTATTATGAAAATTAACATCAGGGGCACCTGGGTGGCTCAGTCAGTTAAGCATCTGACTCTTGGTTTTAGCTCAGGTCATGATCTCAGGGTTGTGAGATCTGACTCGTGCATAAACTCTGTGTTGGATGTGGAGCCTGCTGAAGATTCTCTCTCTCTCTCTCTCTCTTCCCCTCTGCCTCTCCCACCCACTCCCTCTAAAAATAAAAAAAAATTAAAAATAACATTGGTAGAATGCTTTATTGTCCACTTCACTCATAACAAGCATGTGATGCCCCATTTTACAGATGGGGAAACTTATTCAGAGACAACCAACAGCCTGCAAAAGTACAGAGGGCAGGACTGGCATTCACTGCTTCCCTTTCTCAAGCTGAGGAATGGACAGCTCCAGGGACACATGGTAGGATGCCAGGGGAGCCCTCAGGGATCCTAGGGAAGCCAAAGACAAACAAAATGCATCTTTTGGAGAATTAACTGTACTCAAAAATTTGGGAGACAAAGTGTGTTTATATTTTTTTAAAATAGGATATATTACTGAGTACAATGTAAAATTTGTATTAAAATTTAAGATAACGGCGTGCCCGGCCAGCTCAATCAGGGAACATACAACTCTTGATCTCAGGGTCAAGAGTTCAAGCCCCATGCTAGGTGTACAGATTACTTAAAAAATAAATCTTAAAAATAAATAAATAAATAAATAAATAAATAAATCTTAAAAAAAAATTAAAGGGCAGTCCGGGTGGCTCAGCGGTTTAGTGCCGCCTTCAGCCCAGGGCGTGATCCTGGAGACCTGGGATCAAGTCCCGCGTCAGGCTCCCTGCATGGAGCCTGCTGCTCCCTCTGCCTCTCTCTCTCTCTCTCTCTGTGTTTGTGTCTCTCATGAATAAATAGATAAAAATCTTTAAAAGAAAAAAATTTTTTTAATTAAAGTTAAAACTTAATGGGCCTAGACTCCTATTAAGGGCTTGAGACATACTACACTAAAGCGATGCCATGCCCTTTCTCACACAGAAAAGCTATCTGAAACCAGAACACTTAATTTATCCTATAATAGCGTCTTGAACATCAGGCTATATTAATCCAAAAAGAATAGAATTTAATTTCTAAAATAAAGTTGTGACTTCAGGGCATTACTGAGCAGGAAACACACGAACTAGTTTCTCTGTTCTTCCCTTCGAAGTCATTAAAAACACCCAGGGAAGTTACAATGTTAAATGAAGTCTCCCATCATAGGAGCCTTTTTTTTTTTTTTTTTTTAAAGATTTTATTTATTTGGGCAGCCTGGGTGGCTCAGCGGTTTAGCGCCGCCTTCAGCCCAGAGTGTGATCCTGGAGACCTGGGATCGAGTCCCACATCAGGCTCCCTGCATGGAGCTTGCTTCTCCCTCTGCCTGTTGTCTCTGTGTCTCTGCCTCTCTCTCTCTCTCATGAATAAATGATAAAATCTTTAAAAATAGATTTTATTATCTATTTGAGGAAAAGACAGAGAGAACACAAGCAGGGAGGGGAGCAGAAGGGGAAGCAGATTCTGCGCTGAGCAGGGAACCTGATGTAGGGCTACTACATCCCAGGACCCTGGGATCATGACCTAAGCCAAAGGCAGATGCTCAACCAACTGAGCCACCCAGGCTCCGATACAAGCCTCTTTGAAAGCTAAGCATGACAGAAGAGGGGGGTGGGCGCAGGGGTGCACAGTCAAGAGAGGCAGCTACAAGGCACACTCAACTGCAGACATTATCAGCCAAACCACAAAGAATTACTGTGTGGCATCTGGCATGTCTCCCCCTCTCCCAAATTTGTAGTTCTGTACAGGAGAGGCCTAATGGGTCCCTCATTACCTCCTGTATGCAGGCTTCCTACTGGGCATTAACCTTCCAGAGTACAAAGCCAGGCTCTGAAAATCTTCCTTATAATTATCACGACCCCTGGAGAATCATGTTTTAGCACTCTGATAGTATGATGGTCCTAAAAATTTCATTATCCTACTTGGCTAATCGATTTGACTTTTCTTTCCACTTAAAGGAACCAAGTTTCCAATAAATGTGCTTTTGCGTTTTGCCATAGAGTCAGTGTTTAAATTGGAAAGGAAATCAGAATATCAGAACAGTGGGCCTGATACCTTTCTTGGTGGCATGTTCTCATAAAAAGTTACCCAATCACCTCCATTAAAAAAAAAAACAAAAAACAAAAAAAAACACTACATAGTTAAAATCAACATGGAACAAGCCCCAGAAAAACATGAATCATGGAATGAAATTACAGGACCGGATTTTTTTTTTTTTAATTTCTTGAGAATTAAAGAGATTTAGGTCATTTCAGCACAGATGACAGGGCAGTAAGTTGGGGGGAGGGGTAGGTTCCTGAGGAACAGATGCTTTTTATTAACATTTACACCTCTCTCCTCCCCACCACTTTTGAAGACTTTCTACCAAGAATGCGAAACAGTCAGGACAGCGGTGTGCTGCTCCCCAGTGCAGGCTCCCCTTGGCAGCAGCAAATCACCTGACCCACTTGAGCTCCAGGTAAGAGCTAGACAGAGGACAGCACAGGAAACATCATAACTGGAAATCCACTGACCAGCAGTATCGCCAGCACTGTGTCTACTGGCAAGAAGTGACAAATTGTCAGATCTCATCTTACCAAAACATAGGGAGGGTGGAGAGAAATCCTCTTCCTGCCATTCTAAGGGTCCTGCAAGAATCCCAATGGCCTCCCAGATGCCTTCCCTGACTACCCCCAGCCAGCCAAAGCTTCCCCTTTTCCTGAATTCCTCCCCATACTTCCAGTCTTCCACACAATCCACTAATTGACTTTAGCCTACATTTTATGACTACTTAGTTTCGTCCTGGTGGGTCTTCCCTCTCCAGTTGAGTGCCAGTCCCCTGAGGGCAGGGTGGTAAATTTCCACTTTTCCTCACCCTTCCTGCCACAAGCTTCAGTCCTGGGGCTGTCTTGGTCCAATACCTGTGGTTTCGGGCATCTCCCTTCCTGGTGCACAGGGGCAAACTTCTGCAGACCATGCCTTTCAAGGCAGGAACTGTATCTCACTCATCCTAGCTCTGTAACAAAAACATTATGGAAACTCAAGGCACATTAATTGAACATTAAGTTAGATGAGAAAAAGACTTCCAACTTCCAGTTAATGATCCACTTATCAAGGAATACAGAATTCAGCAAGAGATTCCCACCTGATCGTTGGGAGTTGTGAGAAACCGACAGTTACCTACGTTTAGGACATCTTACTACCTGCCAGCCTCAGCCCAGGGTCTACACATGGAGACAAAAAATTTCAGCCAAAAAAATTTTACTGCTTGATGATAAAAACCTTACCTTTCCTTCACAGCGGGGTCAGTTCCCCACCCCCACTTGTCTAGAAGACTGTTGTGCAGAATGCAGACAGTCGGTAAAGGCTCCTTAAAATGAGAATGTCGTTTTGTATTTTTTAGTCAGTTATGAATGACTGATACTACACGAGCACACAGTTTCCTTACATTTTTCCTTTCTGCTCAAAATTACATTTTCTTCTGTGACCTCTGGCTCCCCTGGACCCAAAGCCTCTTGCTATGAGGGCACCTACCCCAACTCACCTCTCTCTACTGCCCTCACAGTAGAGAGGCATCTGGCCTTTCCCTCTGGCCGCATGCCTTCTGCTCAGAACAAGCCTCAGCATCTCCTCCACAATTAGGCCTCCACTGCCTCTCTCTGGTCATCTTCCAGATCCACAGGCTTCACTTCCTTCTTTCTCACTCAGTAACTCTCTTCCCAGCTTCTGTCCATATGTGAAGTCAATATTATGACTCTCCCCTCTCCCACCCACCCCCAAATAATATTTCTTCCCTTACAAACGCTTGTAGAAAAGCACACAAGGGGTCCTAACTCTATGGAATCAGCACAGAGGGCCTTGGTCATAAGACGTATCCTCTATCAAGTTAATAATTCTTAAATTATTATTTCCTTGACCACGGCAAGGAAACTCAGCTATTGCATAATACTTGATAGTTCAGATCACTTGCTGTTTGGAGAGTCCTGCTATATGAGGATGAGAAAATAGAGATGGGCAAATTTCACGCAATTTCCTTTGTTTGCTTGAGCCAGCCCAGACTTGCAACACCACAGTGACAGTTTTATCTTTCTTCAAGTACAGCTTTAACATCACAGAGAAGGACTTTAAGGGAGTGATAAATCATTCCCATCCTCAGTTCATTAGCATATCTATCCCGACAATACCCCAGAAAGGCCTTTCTCCGCTTTGCACAGTGAAAAAATAAAGGGATTCTAGCCAGGGTGTTTACAGAATCAAAAATCCCAAACAGCGGAAGACAGCAAGAGGCAGCTCAGATGTTTCGCTTAAATGAAGGACTTTCTTGAAGGCATGAAGAAGGGTAGAAATATTTTGAGGGAATTAACAGAAACCACTGACCACTGCTACTGCCTGTTTCCAGTGGAATGTCTTTACACCCTTCTCAGTAAGTGAGGCCATCTTATTAATTCCAAAATGTATGAATAGAATCCAAGGAAAATAACTGGTCTTCTTGCCCCTTGCAGAAAAATTCACATGAATGTCCTTAAAAAAAAAAAAAAAATGCTGAAATTCTCCCTGCCAGTGCTCTCTGCTTTCCTGGCTTCTGCATTGTGACAGCTGGAACTGATGGCGTCTGGGTGAGACACCTTAACATCTTAAACCTCATGCGTGATAGGGATGGATTTTAACTAGTGATGCTGGAATCCCGGGTCTGTCAGGGTGTCTGTCACGAGCATCTATCTACTCACAAGGATTTCCAATCTTACATATTTTCCAGTTTCCATACCGATAAAGCTCATTTTGCTGGGCCGAAGAATTTTTTCATCTTTAGACTAATGCTAAATACATACCCATACAGTCACAACAGGGTAAAAAAGCAAATTTCCCCCTTTCAGTTGAAAATCGAACGGCTTGTGCACTATTTTGCCAGACATCCTTACACATGATGCAGTCTTTTTAACAGGCCATTTTCAAAGATGGGAAAGACACGCGAAGATTTTAGCACCAACTGACGGTCCGCCTGGTCGTTTCCTTAAATGAGGGTTTTATAGATCTACAGAAGGTTACAGAATACGTTTCCAAAAGCTTCACTAGTGTGTACTGACGGCAAATGCTACCCCCCCAAAAAAAAAAAATTATGGCTCCTCCTCAGTTGTATGCTGTGAATGTAAATTAAGAAGCAGTAGGTAACGCTCCTCGATACAGCCTTTATGACTCCACAAAAATAAATGCACACACTCACACACACACACACGCCTTATCTCCGTCTCAAAGCTGATTCAGAGCTTAATAGGAAAAACGTGAAATAAAACTGCTTCCTTCAACGGCCCATTATCTGAAGGGTTCTTAAATTTCAAAGCACGTCCACGGCCGGCCGTTCATCCATTTCCATTTTGTTGCTATGTTTTCAGATTAAGGGTAAGGAATGTTCCACACAGAATCCTCTCCACAGGTCCCGATATTAAATCGCTGTCCCCAAGTGGGGTGACAGGGTGAAAACGTGGCAAAGCGTGTACGTGAAGCGAGAGAGAGCCTGGCGCCTCGAGATGAAATCTTAAATACCGTGGCAGGGATCGTTTTCATTTTCTGCACCTCTGGGAGCCCAGCCTGACCTTTGCTATTAATCAAAGCTGGAATGTGTGCGTTTTGCCCCAAACTGGAGCCCAGTACCCGCCTGCCTTCGAGGCCGCTGCAGCTCCCCGATTATGAATCAGTCAGAGGCTCATCTGCAGAGGAATGACTCAGTATAAACTTTTAAATAATGGCTCAAAAAAAAAAAAAAAAAAACCCACCGGCCGCCAGCCCGGGGGGGGGGGGGGGGGGGAAGGTCGGCGGACGCAGCCCCCGAGCCGGGCGCCCCTCCCGCCGCCGAACACACACGGCCCCGCGGCGGACGCCGGCTCTCCCCACCCCGCGGGGCTCGCGCTTTCCAGAGGCCTCGGCACCCCGTTTCCTGAAAAGCTGCGGGCACCCCGGCCCGCCGGCCCCGGGCCCGGCCTCGAGGACAAAGTTTTCCGAAGTTGAGGCGCTCGGGGGGCGGGCGGGCCCGGGCGGGGGCGGGGGCGAGGCGGCGCCGCACCGGGCACTCGCCGCCGGGCGCCGGGCCTGCTCCGCCCCGGCCCCGCTCCGGCCCCGGGCCCGCCGCCGCCGCCGCCGCCGCCGCCGCCGGCGCGGGAAGGAGCCGCCGGGGATGCAGCCGCCCGCCCGCCGCCCAACACCTCAGCCCCTTACCCCGCGGTCCGCCCCGCTCGGCCGGCTCAGGGGCTCCGGGCGCGTCCTCCGCCGCGGTCCGCAGCGTCCTGCTCCCCGGGCAGCCCCATGTCGGGGGGCGGGGAAGGGCCGGCGGCCGCCGCCGCCGCCGGCTGGAAAGTCCCTGCTGGGCTGCAACCCCGGCTCGCGCACGCGGCGGCCGCGCCGCGCCGCGCTCCCTCGCGCCCTCACGCACCCTCTCGCAGCACTTCCTCTCGCGCGCTGGAAATCCCCGCCGGCCGCCGGAGCGCGCCCCGGCGCGCGCCCGCCCCGCCCCCGCCGCCCGCGCGCGCGCGTGGGAGCGCAGGACCCGGCGAGCGCGGCCGGCCCCACGCGCACGCGCGCCCCCGCGCTGCCCCCTCCCCTCCCCGCGCGCACGCGCACGCGCGCACACGCGCACGCGGCCCGTTGCTAAGGCCCAGCCCGCCCCGCGCCCGCCCGCCGGCCTTAGCAACGGCGCGGCGGCGCGAGCCCAGCCGGCCCCCGCCGGCCCCCGCCGCCCCCCGCGCCCGCCGCCCGCCCCCTCGCTCTGCGCGGCCCGCGCGCCCCCGCCGTCCTCCGTCCTCCTCCCCCTTTCCGGGTTAAAAAAAAAAAAAAAAAAGCCACGCAGCCGCGTGTGGGCCCCAAAGGTGCAGGTTCGGCGGCGGCCGGGAGCGATGGCGTCACCCGGTTCACCCGCGCAGCCACGCTCACTCCCGCAGGCGGCACCCTGGACACACGCTCGCTTGCACCCGCGCACTTGCCCCTCACACTCACGCTCACACGCCCCCGGGCACAGACACCCTCAAGCCCTCGCACCACACACACACTCACACCCGCCGCAGCACACGCGCGCTCACACACGCGCAGGTGGGTGGGGCTGAAGGTGACTCAAGCCATCTGGGCCTCTGCGCCCCGGTATGGAGAGCGGGATGTCGGCGCAGTTGTTTGCCTGGAGTTTCCTCTCCTTCCTCCCGGGGCTCCTCCCACACCCAGGAAGCTGCGCCCGGGACTGGGGACTGGGTGGCCAGGGTGCCACCAGGGCCCCACGCTCGCACCTGGCGCGGGCGCCCGGGCCGCGGGGTCCAGGGCCCGCGCAGCCTCGACGCGGTGCACCCAGGCCTGTGCGGGACGGGGCGCGGGGGGGGGGCTCCAGAGCCGGCCCCCGCCCCGGGGTCCCCGGGGTCGCCCTGGCCCTCTTAGGTCGCACGCACCCCGCCTGGCCGGGCCTCTCCCTGGGAGGCCAACTCTAGCATGTTTAGGAGTCAACACGGAGGCAACGGAAGGGGCTCTCCGTGCCTCTCCTCCCGTGGGGGCTCACGAAGATCCCCGACAGAGCTGACACCAGTGTGACCAGCGCCGGCCAGTCTTCCTCCTTATATTCCCCCCATGACTCATGAGAGTCGAGGCAGGAAGTCCAGCATCTCCGGCAGCCTCCCCGCGGAGCGTTCCGGAGCCCTGGACGGTCGCCGCGGCCCGACAGGTGTATTCTGCAGCCCCAGCACAGAGGGGCCTGGTACCCCCATTCGGGTTGCAGTGGCGCCCCCGCTGGGGCCACGGAAGGGCACAGCACCTTGAGTTCAGACCAGAGGACCCGACATGGCTGCGGTTCCCCACCCCGACCAACTCTGTCAAGGTGACAGGCCTGCGGAGGCCAGCCCTTGCACACAGACCCCTGGGCTCTGTGCTGAGCCGAGGTCCCCGGGTGGGCTCCCCTGTCCTCGTGCTGGGTTCCCCTCCAGAGCCCTGGGTGTCCTTTCCTGCCTGTTAGACGTTGCAGTGACCCCGGCCCGAAAGGGTCAGGCCCTGGCTGCTTCCCGTGCCCCAGACTGCAGGGCCCCTGCTTGTGGGCCCACCTCCTCCCAGGTCCCCAGATCCGCCCCGACCACCGTCCTGGGACACCGTGGGCCAGGTGCTCACGCACCTGTTAGGGGAATTTTAGGCCCGTGAATAGGGTCTCATGAGGCCTCTCCCTGAATATGATGATCAGGCCCTCAAGTGGCACCCATGCAGAGACCTTGCCCCCACCGCCCCATGGAGGTCTAACTTGGGCCCCACGCTCTATGTATGACAAGGGCTCTTTTTAAGACTTTGCCAAAATAGGACTGCCAAAAATTCTCCGGACTGGGCTATTTTTGTTCTTTTAAAATAAGGAAGGAGGTAGAAGTTTCAGAGATCCATCATCAGAGGGGTTTTCTGGGAACTCCTTTTACTCTCTACCGAAGCCCTATGGAGCCACCTGGAGAATGAATAGATTCAGGTACGGCCAAGGGTGGAGCCCTCTGCTGGTGAGACCTGCTCCTTGTCCTCGTCCCCTTCCACCTCTCCTTTATCTTCTCCAACTGTCTGAGTAGTTCTGCATCCCCTGCTTTTAGGGACGACAGGAGGACCACACAAATAATTTTTGCCCCAAACAGTGCAACCGCTCTAGGGGGGCGGGTCCTCTGTCCCCTGCAGTTCCAGCCGGCGGGGCAGCAGTGATGGGCGGCAAGGAGGGCCAATCACAGCTCTCCTCCGCGTCTCAGAGGCAGCCCTCTCTGTTCCCTATGGCAACGTGGAACAACAAGCTGACACCATTTCTGGACAAAGAAATTTCTCACAGGGATTTATGTAGCATTACATGTTCTGTTTGCTCTATTTCTGGGAGAAGTGCACACAGATATTAGAGCCACGGCTCAGAAGCCAATGGAGCTTGTTTTACAGAGAAGGGGAAAAAGAATCCATGGTATAGTGTTAGGGGACTTTAGGCCCGTGAACAGGGTCTCATGAGGCCTCTCCCTGAATATGATGATCAGGCCCTCAAGTGGCACCCATGCAAAGATTTGCCCCCACCACCCCATGGAGGTCTAACTTGGGCTGCAGTACCCTTGCAGCTTCTCCCACTGAACATATTAAATGTCACCTCAGGAGGGACCAGAACACACAGCAAAATAAAAACAGTTATACTGTCCACACAAGTGGCTTCCAAACTTTGAATTTTACAGCACAGCCCAGTCGTGTATCATGTATGTGTGCATACACACACACATATATGACAACACTTAACCTCAGACATGTGACATGCTCTATTTTCTATCCCATTCTATTTTTTTTAAAGATTTTATTTATTTTACAGAGAGACAGGGAGAAAAAGCAAGCATAAGCAGGAGGAGCAGGAGAGGGAGAAGCAGACTCTGCTGAGCAGGAAATGTGACATGGGGTTCAATTCCAGGACCCTGAAATTATGACCTGAGCCAAAGGCAGATGCTTCACCGACTGAGCTTCCCAGGCACCCCACATTTCTATTTTTTAAATACTGTTGCTACCCTCTCCATTCACTGTTGGTTTGTAACCTGAAGTTTGAAACTGCCTTCCACTGAAAAAAAGGCCAAGGATGGTGGATGGGGGCATGCCCCAGGTTTGGGGTGGTCAGTATGGAAAGCCCCCTGCCTCCTCCTGCTCCACGGTCAGCGTGCATCGCAGTGGCCGAGCTAGGGGGCTGATGCTACCAGCCCCTCTTCCCTTCAAGTGGACCGTGGCTAAGGGCAGAGGTGCCCCAGAGAAGATGCAGGCTGCCTGTGCCCCTCTCTGGTCAGGGACAGCAGGAAGCAAACACAAGGGAAATGGGGCCTGGGGAGGGACAGGGTGGCTGAGGTCTACAAACCTAGCCAGGATTCTTGTGCAAGTAATAGGAGCAGGGAAGGTGGGAGATTTGGGGAACTGGCCACATAAAGCTTTAATTTTCTCTCATTTCTGTGGGCTGCTCAGGGACACGAAGGCACTTTGGGAAGACCCATTCTGGGACTTGCACATGTGTGTGTGCACACGCACTATCTCTGGCACATTTTCTCCGTCCTTCTGGAGAATCTGAGCATGGGATGAAGTCACACCAAGCAAAAGGGGGTATTTTTCTGCAGACCTCGTGGGAGACAAGGAAGAGGATTTGCATTAAGAACTACACAGCAGGGGATCCCTGGGTGGCGCAGCAGTTTAGCGCCTGCCTTTGGCTCAGGACACGATCCTGCAGACCCGGGATCGAGTCCCACGTCGGGCTCCCGGCATAGAGCCTACTTCTCCCTCCTCCTGTGTCTCTGTCTCTCTCTCTCTCTCTCTCTCTCTCTCTATCATAAATAAATAAATAAATCTTTAAAAAAAAAAAAAAAAGAACTACACAGCAGGGGCACCTGGGTGGCTCAGTTGGTTGGGCATCTGCCTTTGGCTCAGGCTGTGATCCCAGGGTCCTGGGATCAAGCCCCGCATTGGGCTTCCTGCTCAGTGGGGAGCCTGCTTCTCCCTCTCCCTCTGCCTGCCACTCCCCCTGTTTGTGCTCTCTCTCTCTCTCTCTCTCTCTCAAATAAATAAAATCTTAAAAAAAAAAAAAAGAACTACACAGCAAACTCACAAAACCTGCTGTGAAAATCTGGGTGCCTGCCTTTGAATCCTATGCAGAAGCTTCGCCTCCTCTGGGTGATCACTGACCTTCTCCTTCAACCTGTGGGTTCATCACAGCCCCTGTCCTCCCCACCCTCCCCCAGGAATTCAGCTCCAGCCTCAGGTGGCACGCTCCACTTTGTGAACAAGCCAGTGGCTGGTGGAGTCCTACCGCCAGCTCATCCTAGCCCAGCAGACTCCTAGGCAGTAGGGGTCTGCTCCTCCCTGCTCATTAGAAATCAAGAGGGAGAAGGTTATTGGGTCCAAATTAAGCCTTGGATTAATGAGATAAAACGTTTGAAAAGTACAAGAATCGTTCTAATTCATCAAAACTGCAATGTGACATCTCACTATGAGTAAAGGCAAATGTGGTGCCTTTCCCCATCTCTCAAGGCTGGTGGCGATGAGCCTGAAATGTCATATGATGTCAGATCAAAGCCACTTTTCCCACTGTCCCCTTGCTCATTAGTGCATTCAGTCAAGACCTGCTTGTTGTCAAGACCTGCCAGCTCTCTTCCAGCATGGAACCAATTAAATGCTTGCCCTTTTGGAGCTTACCTTCTAGCAGGTGAAAACAAAATAAATTGCAAGTGAGTTTATAACAAAAACTCTGAAGCAAGCCAGAGCAGAGAAGAAGAGAGAGGCTGGGGTGAATGGCCAGGGAAGGCGGTAGGGAAGGTGTCAGATAAGGTATCACTTGCATGTAGACCTAAAAGAAAAGAGGAGGGTACTATGTGGCTATCAGTGGGAAAAGCGCCCAGGAAGAGGGACCAGCATGGGCAAAGGCCCTGAGGTCAACAAGCACTCGGGAGGCCAGGATGGCTGAAGCCAAGGAGCAGGACAGAGTCACAGAGGATGAAGGCGAGGGTGGGGAATAGGGCTCAGGGGTGCTGGAGACACAGGGCCTTTCGGGTCATCAACAGAGCTTTGGTTTTACTCTGAGATGGGGGCCACCGTAAAGTTTGATTGATACCTAATACTCTATCCAAACTAACTCTACACTTGATCTTACTTCATTGTCATTCAGCTAATAAACATATGCTGAAAACCAGGCAAATGTGAACGACAATGGGACGTTTTCTCGTTACATGATGCATGAGATAGATCACAGTTGATAAAGCTTGGTGTTAGCAACTAGAAACACAAATCTCCTGGGTATTAAAAAAGAAAAAAAAAAAGGAGGTTAATCCCTCTTTACCCAGTGAGTGCCCCCACATCCAGGACTCTCTTCCAAGAAATAATACTGAATGCTGGGAAACCATTAGGTCCCTACTTCCTGCAAACCTGAAGAAAGGGTATGAGCATCACCGTTTATCTGGGTGCCATCATGGTGGTGTTCTAAACCAGCGGGTGCTTAGAGCCCCATGGGGGTGAGACCCCACAGCACACAGCCTGCAGGCTGAGCATCTCTGGCCACAGCAGTGCTGTCCCTTGCAACAGCCGGAGCTGCTCTCAGTGGCCTAGTCCCCTGGAAAAACCAGGGAGCTAAGGTTTCCTGTGCTCACCTTCTCCACCCACACTGGCCTCCTGGGAGCCTCTGTGACTCAGGCCAACCCAGGCCTCAGAACCTTTGCCCACGCCCTTCCCTCTGCCCAGAGCACTCTTCCTCTGGGTCTCTGTATGCTTCACTCTTTCTCTTCCTTTGGTCTCAGCCAGTGGGAGCATTCCAAATAAAACGTGCATTTCCAGGACTTACCATATCCACCTTCAAGCGGGCCCTTGGCCCAACACAGTGGCTTCACACCCAAGCAGGAAGGATGCCATGGGTCAGGCCCCCAGCTCTTCTTGCCAAAGGGTCCCCAAAGTATTGTGGTGATGAGGTCCCTAGGAAAGGTGAACCGGCGAGGAATTCACTAGAACAGGAGAATGCTAGACCAGGAATTGAAAAAGCAGAACTCTGCTCATGACTAACTGTATAATCTTAGGAAGGCACCTTACCTCCCTAGCCCTGGGTTTCCCCTTTTGCAGAGCGGAAATAAGACTGCCTGCCCTACCCCAAGGGGGCTGTAAAGGAGGATGATACCAGCGGGGCCATGTGGCCAACATGTCCCTGAGAGGTGCCACGATGCCCAAAAGAAAGGCACAGGGCTGTATTTCAGGTGTCAGTATACATAAAGGACCTGCCCGGCTCTCCCAGGGTACAAGGGATTGTTTGCATTGCAGGTGTTCATCATCAGTTGCCATGGGTCAAAATTACATTTGCCTGGGTATTTTGGGGGGATGTTACCTAACCTAGGACTTTCTTATTACACTTTCAGGGGTGCCAGCCCCATGCAATGTGAAATTGACAGACAAACCTCAATATCTGTTCACTGCAAAGCATTTTCAGAGGAGCTGGTCCTCGGGCCTCCGCTGCCTCTACAAAAAGAATCACACCAACCCCAGCGCCTGGGGTGCAGTGTTCTTCAAACAGCAGCTGGCAGTCCATCAATAGATAATAAAATCAGTCAAGTGGGTGTGACCAACATATTGTTTAAAAATGAAATAAAATATGGGGATCCCTGGGTGGCTTAGCGGTTCAGTGCCTACCTTCGACTGAGGGCGTGATCCTGGAGTCCCAGGATCAAGTCCCGCATCTGGCTCCCTGATGGAGCCTGCTTCTCCCTCTGCCTGTGTCTCTGCCTCTCTGTGTGTGTGTGTGTGTCTCTCATGAATTAAAAAAATAATAATAATAAAAAAGAAAGAAAAGAAAATAGAAAATAGCAAGAGGCTTCACACCTAGTAAGGATTGGTATGGTTTCATAAAACTCTTGTTTTAGTTCTGCATGAATGGTTCTGTTCATGTGTCTTCAGGTAAAACGTCTTTCTCACTGTGGGCCTCGGTGAAAAAGTCTGAAAAGCCACTACCCTCAAGGAGACACGACTCTGGTGTTATTTCTACAACTGTGTAAAAGCTCTTTTCCTCACTTCTGCTGACACATCTTTTTTGTGTGCCATGCAAAATGCAAGTTCCACCCATTCTGGGATGAAATAGTCAAGATTAAGAGAGTCTGAATTAACAAGGTTTGTTATATTCAAAAAAACTCATGATGATGGGCTTTCATTCCTCCTACTGTTCCTGAGCAGTCCCAAGTGGAGAACCTTGGGGCCTGGGTTCACCATCACCTGGCTGTCTGAAGGCTTTGGCCCAAGGGGTCTGCTCCCTCTCTCTCTCTCTCCAGGGCTGCTGCAGGCCTGACTTAGGGTAGAAGCCACTGCCACTCTCTCTGGCAGAAGGCCCTAGGCTGCCATTAAAATATTCGGCTAAGTGAATGAATGTGCCAATGAATGAATGAATGAATGAATGAACGAATGAACAAGTGAACCTCTGCCTCAAGCCAAATCCTTCCTGTCCACTTCATGTAACTCCAGTTTCACGCTGTCAGATTTATCAGCAAGCAGCTCCCCACAAAGGCCAGGACTGGTTCAGAGCTAGTGCCAGCTCCAGAATCTCCACAAAGTTTATGATGTGATCATCTGTCTAGAAGAGTGTCCAGAGGACCTGTCTTGAATCCTTATTGCCATGACAACATGATTCCTTTATTTAATATGTGGACTTGAGGTAAATGTGGGGAGCTCCTGAAAATTGGGGGCCTTTGGCCAACCCCCTTGACCACACCACTGTGTCCACTTCTGCGTGGACACAGGAGAAACCCAGGGCCTGGTATCTGCCCACCCGAAGCCGATCAAGAATCTGCTCTAGAACACCACAGATTTTGCCTCCCAGGGAGTTGCCACCATAACCAGCTCTGACTTCATTCTTTCTGGCCGGGTTGTGTTTGGGGCAGCCTACATGGACTTGTGTCTTGTTATTCACCTGAGGCATGTGAACTATGATTAATCAAATCAACTACAATGAGAATTCCCAAACTCTGGTGGCATTTTAAGGCCTCAAGAGTAAGCTGAAGCCAGTGTTGGGTGAGCCAGTATGAAAGAATCCAGTTTGGCCCTCCTTTGTGGAGGTGGGCCTACGAAGCGGTTCTTGGAGAGGGCAGTTGGGGTGTGGAGTTTCCAGTCTGGAGGCCAAAAGGGATCTAAGTAGGCCTGTAATTGCCAAATCACCTCTGTCCTCTGTCCTAGGTAGCGAGCATAAGAACAGCAGATTCACAAACTCATGTTCTCATTACACCTCTAGCTAATCAATGGCTCTAAGATGTTAATTTCCATGAGCGATTTGCAATGTAGATGAGTTTTCATAACTACCACATTTGAATTTCCCTCTACTATTTTTTAACATGGGCCCAAATAAGCTCATTTCACAGGAAGATCTAACACTGCTACGTGCTGATACCTGAAATGACAGTTTTAGGGCTTCTTGAAGTCACTAATCACTGCTCTGCAATTAGCAGGGCACCTAAATAGCCCTGCTTCATCAGGCTAACAAGAGTTTGCTAAACACCAGCTGTATTGTACTTCCTAAAGCCAGGGGACCCAGAGCTGGCCAACAAGCCTTGAGGACACCATTAAAGGGACCGAGGGCTGGCGTGGACATCTACCTGGGCTCTCTACGGACCCTGGCCCACGGTCCAGGTGTCTTGGGCATGCCCCTGTGCCTCTCCAGTGGCACTTCCCCTCTTGTGGGGGATTTAAGAGACAGTGAGAGGCAGTCGGGCAGGGCTCCTGTACACCGTCCTCGTGATGCTGCCCGTGAAGCCACAGTGGGGGGAGGCCCTGCCAGGGTGGGCACTCAGGCACTCAGGGCGCAGCCTGATGTGGCTGCCCCTGATGGCTGTCACAGGAAATGGCCTTTCCTCCCTTGCTGTTTCTTTTTGAGTATGAGGCAAACTAAAAAATTTCCCCACAGATGGTGAAGGAACCAAAGTCGGACACTCTAACTTTGGTTTGGGGATTTTGCTCTTCTGATGGGGCCCTTCATTCTGCAAGTCCAAATGCAGAAACTGAGATGCCAGCACTCAGAACAAGGCTGTCCCAGGCCACTCCCCAGAAAGAACACCAACTGGCGTTCACCCAGGGCCTCCCTTGGACTCTGCCCGTTGTAGGGAAACAATTTGAATAGGCATAGGCTCGTCCGAAGCTGCCTGGGTGATCGAGAAGTGGGATTTGGGGGGCGCCTGGGTGGCTCAGTTGGTTAGGCGTTTGCCTTCGGCTCAGGTCATGATCCCAGGGTTCTGGGATCAAGCCTCAAGTTGGGCTCCCTGCTCAGTGGGAGTCTGCTTCTCCCTCATCCTCTGCCCCTCCCCCTGCTTGTGCTCTCTCTCAAATAAATAAATGAAATAATTAAAAAGAACCTGGACTTGGGTATTCCTTTCCTGCTTCAATCTGAGTGGATGTCAGGTCTTTTGAGTCTGAAAAGAAAAAAAAATGTTAGAAAAGGATCAAGGAGAAGTACCCCCAGCTTGTCTAGAGCCTTGATTCCATTTTCCCCCATCACTTTTAAGGATAAATAAAGTTGTTTTTGCCCCAGGATTGATCAAAAAATAACATCCACCTGTATATCTTTGAAACACTCATTCATTCCTATGCTCACAATGTCCACTGGGCAGTTGAAGAATGGGCCTGTTCTGCTGATAAATCCCAAAAAGCTGCTCGGCCTGCGGTGGTGATGAGCAGGGGGGAGACCACATCTTCCCCTCTGTGGGTAATGGCCTGTGAAGGGTCTTCCCCGCTCCCTCCTCTTCACTCCCCTTAGCCCAAGCTTCAGGGCTCCCTGCCAAGACTGGCTGCAAGGAGGGGTGAATGTGAACTTGCTGAAGTCATTTTTCAGTGGTTTTTGCCCCCAGAGAAGGGCCCGGCTACCACTGGGTTGTCAAAAGACCTGAAACTAATAATGCAATATAGTCTCTGACATTTGCCCAGAAAAACAAGGCAGCCTAACATAGAACTCCTAAAACCTTTTGTAATCAGGCAAAATCCAGTAGCATCATTCAGGTCTATGCGTTGAAGTTAGGATCCTTTCAAAAATGCTATAATTTCGCCCCAAGCCATTGCTTGCCACTTACCATCCCTTTCTCACCCCTCACTCTCACCCGCCATTCCCCCGTGCCATTCCTGCCACCATCCTCCTCATCTTCCCCGGCCACCAATTCTCTTCCCACCACATCCTCCGCACTCCCTTAACATCCTGTCCATGAGTGCTCCCTGCAATCACCACTGTCCTCCACATGCCTGCCATGCATTGCCTGCCACTCACCGTTTCCCCCATCACTCCTCTGCCAACCTCTCTCCCCCCACCAACCCCTACCTACCACTCTCAACCTCCTAGGAATGACGTGTGTCATTCTCCCTACTGCTCGTCCCCTAGACTCAGCTATGAGCAAAGCCTGAAAAGAGGGCAGCCTTCGTGAGCTGGGAATCGATGCCCACACCTCCAAATTGCATCTTAAATCCCAGAGCTCTGCCCCCAGGAATCACCTCCTTCCTGGACCTCTCCTGTTCTCCTGGTCCTTGAAAATTGCAGAGCCACACTCCTGAGGTTGGGGACTTGCTCTGAAAGGCTGGAGATGCAGAAGGCAGCCTGAGAGGAAGCCCAGACAAAATTTGGAAATGGGCACACTTCCAGAATTTCCAACAAAGAAGAAAGACCTTTAACCAGTCTGTCACAAAGAGACTTACTGTTGTGGAAGCTTCTCTCCTGGATTCTCTAGTGGAAGGGGGTTGGAGGGGCAGGATGGCTTGCTGGAGAACAAGGAGGATCTGTCTGGCTACAAACACGAGGGTCTCACTGTATAGGAACTTTTACTAACATTCATTGATACTGCCGTGAGCCAGGCACTTTGAGAGGCTCTGGGAGTGGAAAGAGAAATGGGACCAACAGGACAGACACACGTGCTTGCGTGCGCACGCATGTGCACGCGCGCACACACACACACAGAATTAGCCTGTGCACGAATGAGAGCAGAGGACCAGTGGTTTGGACAGTGTCTCACGTCCTCAGGAAGCTCCTCTTCTGTTCTCCATGATAACAGGGAGATGGATATTGTCTCAGATCAGTGTATGGTCACAATTACTGGCCAACAAATTAGACCAAAACTTAAGGCTTAGCCGACAATCATTTATTATCTTTCAAGGCTTCTGTGGGTCAGGAATTTGGGAAAGGTTTAGCTGAGTAGGGTCTCCCCTCCAGCTGCAGTCAAATCGCAGTGACCTCTGAACAGTATGGGGGTGGCTGAGCATCTCTCCACGTGGGCTAGTTGAGCTTTCTCACAACACGGCAGCCTCAGGACAGTCCGACAGGCTAGAGGCTTCAAGAATGGGTTTCCAGTCAACAAGGCAGGATCTGTATTACATTTGGTAACCTATTGGAAGTCACACAGTGTCACTTTCGGCATTCCCTGTTGGTTGCAAGCAGGGGGTGTCCAGGGCACCCTCTAGAGACACAAGTGGAATAGAAAATATCTTGGACCGTCCTGAGAAAATACAGTCTCCACAATTCAGTTCCTTGGAAGCAGAGCCTGCGAGGTATTTTGGGGACGTGTGATCTGTTGAGGTCATGTTTTTCAATAAAAGCCAACTGGGTAGAGAAGGAGAGTGGGGTAGGGAAGGGAAAAGAGCTGAGTGAGGGTGTGGGGTCCCAAAGGAAGTCATGCCCTCACTGGTGCCCAATGGGCTCAGGATGACAAGTCACGCCACAGTTGCCCCTGCCTGTGAACCAGTCAGCCATTGGCTATGAGCACCCCCAGGTAGAGACAAAGAATGTAAGCTGGGGTGCATGGCTCTCATCAGCTGAAGCAATTCTCTGGAGAAGGCAGCTGTGAGCTGTTAGCAGCCAACACTCAGAGCATTTGGAGTCTAAGTGGGGCTCTGTGCTAGGCTGCAGAATGCCACAAATTCCTATTTCTGCATCCATGCCCTTCTGCATGTGACTTTGTTATTTATTTATTTATTTATTTATTTATTTATTTCACATGTGACTTTGTTACTCCTTCCATCAGGAGGAGTCTATGCCTCACTCCTTAAAACTGGGCTTAGCCATATGACTTGCATTGGTCAATGGGATATTAGCAAATGTAATCCATGCAAAGGCTTGGAAAGTGCTTGTTCATTGGAGTTTATGCTCTCTTGTGGCACTTGGAGCCATGAGACCATGGAAATGAACTCAAGGCAACTTCTAAAGGGACCACAGAGAAGAGAACCAAGGCATTCCAGTTAATAGCCTTGATCTGCCAGAAATGTGCATCCAGCCACCCTAAATCACCCAGCCCCAGCAGAGCCACATGAGTGAGCCCACAAGGTGAGACTATAGACCTATCCAGCTGAGCCCAGCCCAAACTTTTAATTCACAGAATCAAAGGCCAATAAATGATTGTTATTTTAAGTCACTAAGCTCCTGGGTTATTTGTTACACAGCAAGCCTATCTCATACAGGCACCAATAGTGCCCACTCCAGAAATCCAGTGGTCCCAAAGGCCTGCTAACTCTCTATACTTGCACGGATGGGGGAAAAAAAGGGACTGTCTCCTGGGTCTGGTTTTGGCCCTCTGACCCTCTGACTCTTAGGTGTGCCACTCACACTGACCTGCACAGCCATCAACCAAGAGCATTCCCTAAACCTCCAGAGTCCTTCACCCCAGAACTGAGATCTATGGAGATCCTCTGGAGCTCTTGAGGGTCCTGGAGGCAAATGGGACCCAGCCCTGGAGGAACTCCCAGAGCAGTGCCCCTTGTCTAAGTCCAAGCTTTTTGCCCTTGGGGCCCCAAACTTTGGATTTGGGCAAAAGTCAGGGTCACTGAGTCATCTCTCCCGTTATTACAGCCTCAAATTAGAGTCAGGGAATTGTGTCAGCAGGTTTAGGAAATGCCAAGCTGCTCCTTCTTACAAAACAATTTTTGGGTCTCTTGGATAAAGATTTCAATATTAAACATTAAGATTTTGCTATGATTAAATTCTCACTGGGCATGAAGAAAGAGCTGTAACTACATTTCAATGTAGCATTTGAAGGGATTTAGTGCTTTTCCATTAATTTTTTTTAAATGTCAAGGGTATATATCTTTCTTCGAGGACTCAGCCTATGGCAAATTTCAGATTTAAAAACACCCAGCGATGGACTTATGAGACCAAAAGGGGAGGTGAAAATCTACAATTCAAAAATTGTAAAACTGCTAAGTTTTCACTTAATTCAAAAATCATCTCAGTGGAAAATTTTGTAAGCTTCCCACACATAATCAAAGAGATCTGGTTTGGAATTGCAACTGAAATAAACCCTTGTAAGAGCTTGCTTTCTGAATAAAATGATCAAGCTGAGATCAAAGGAACTTGGGAGTGATTGGGTCTCATTACAAGAAACCCAACTGAAGGACCACGTTTATGCTGTCACCTGGAAACAGGCTGGACCCTCTCTCTCCCCTTCTCTCTCCCTTTCTCCCTCAGCCTTACCTCAAAGCCAAGAAAGCAAGCAGAAGGGACGGTCTTCAATTTTATGGAGCAATGAGATTTGTAGTAAATATTTATTAGCTGTTTAGTAAATATAATTAAATTTCTGGCTGAGCTTTACATGGCTATCTTATTCGAATTAGCTAAGGTTTACTTTCAAATCCAAGTGGATACGGTGGAGTAAAGCCACGCAGGTATTAAAGAGCAAATGATAAACTGATGCTGATTACAGCAAGAGGGCAGGGGCTTCCTGTCTCTGAGGGCCAAAGGGCCTGGTCAGGGAGCCAAAACCAGGGCAGATGCCCTCATCTTGTGCCCTCTCTGCCCTGTGTGGAGGGGCACCACCATCTCTTGCCAGCACAGTGCCAGAGAAACTGTGGCTCCTTCCCCAGGAAGGAAGCGTGCATGCAGGTGCCTTCTAAGGGCTGGGCTCATCCACTCCAGCACCCATGTCACTGGGATCCACGAGAGAAGGCCTTTGGCCAAGATCCTACAGTCCCCAGTCAGCAGCTCAGAGCACAACCTCCTAATTCCCTCTCCAGTGCTCAAAACACTAACCCCACCCACTAACTCCTTCAATATGTCGGTGCTTTCACCTCCTAAAAAGAGACTTTTACCTGCAGTTTCATTCCAAGGCATGTACTCTAGAGGATGAGAACATCTGTCCGTATAAAAATTGTTCACGAATGTTCATGGCAGCATCAGTTCTGACAGCCAAGAGGAGGAAATAGCCGATGTGCCTCAGCTGATGAATGAATAAACACATGAAGTATCCATACAATGGAACAGTATTTGGCAATAAAAGGTAGGAAGTAGTGATACATGCTGTAACATGGATGAACCCCGATATGATCATGTTAAGTGGAAGAAGCTGGACACAAAAGGACCACACGGCCTACGATCCCATTATGTAAAATGTCCCAAACAGGCAAATCCAGAGAAAGAAAGTAGATGAGTGGTGACCAAGGGCAATATGGGGGTTAATAAAGGGGTGACTGCTACAGGACCAATGGTTTCTTTTGGGGGTAACGAGCTTGTTCTAAAATTGATTGTGGTGATGGTTGCCCAACCTCGTGAATATACCAACAACCACTGAATTGTACGCTTCAAAAAAGCGATACCACTTTACGGTATGCAAATCACACCTAAGTCGTACAAAGGACTTGCACTGGATGGCTGTGGCGACAGCTAAGGTCTGGGTTCAAATCCCAGCTCCCCCTCCTACAGGCTGTGGGCCTTTGGGTGACGTGCTGCACGGCCCCGTCTTCCTGGTTCCCTGACCCGGGTGCAGTGGCCTCGGCAGGGCTGCTGTGAGGACTCCCGAGAGCCGCCTCCGGGGTCCTGAACCCACACGGAGCACGTGCTTGCTCCTGCGCGTGCTGAGGAGGCGGGCCGGGCTCTGCCATGTGACTCGGGGGCAAACTCTGATAGGCTGAGCCGATGGCTCTGCTAGCCAATGGCTGGCTTAGGACAGGGCATGTGACCCAGTCCGAGCCAATCAGATGTGAGCGGCTAGCTGCTGAGGCATGTTGGGAAAGGCGTCGAGGCGGATAGGAGGCGCGGAGACGGAGGTAATTTCCTTCTTCTGTTAACGTTCGGCTCGGGCTGCGGTTGGCTCCCAGAACCTCGTCAGTCACTTCGTAACCATTTGGGGACTCACCGGAGGGTGGCGAGGGTGGCCGGGGAACAGTGTAGGAGAACGGCCCTTCAGGGTGGCGCCGCCGCGCCCGGAGCCCCGCTGCAGTCGCCGCTGAAGCTTCCCAGCCGGCGGGCAGCTGCAGAGCCCCCCAGGCTGTGACGACGGGGCGTCGCCGACGGGGGTCTCCGCGGCCGGGGCCCGGACGGCAGCAGGCATGTTTCCAACAGGTTTCTCACTAACCACCTGTTTATTTTCTTCTGGAAACATCCACCCTTCTTCCAACGCTTGCCTGCGTCTTTGGTCTCCGTCTGTGACTGATAACGTGTGCTGGGCTCTAGGATCGGCTGCCGGAGGCGGAACCTCTCACTTGGATCTGTGCTTTGTGTGCTTTACCCCTGACACCGAGCCCACGGCTTGTAGGAACCCGCCAACGCGAGGAGCCTCGGGGCTCTGAGGGCTGCCGGGGAGAAGGCTCTGATGAGGCGCACGGCAGGGTGTGCTCCCGCTGCCGACCCCGCCTCGGTTTCTCCGAGGCAATTTCGTCATCAGTGAAGGGGCCCAGATGATTTCCACGTGCCTCCTGGTTCAGACGTGCTGTGAGTCCACAGTGATGGTGGCAGGTAACGGGGGACAAAGGGCCACTTCCCTCTCTCCGGGAGAAGAATTCGTGCATTCCTTCCCTCACTAATTCCGGGACGCCCGTTAGGTTCCTAAGGCTCCCCGAAGGAAGCAGCTGTTAAACTGCCTCTCGACACCAGCTGGGGCTTTCCAGGCCTAGGAGGAGAGGTGTAGTCTTCAGGCATCAGACCTGAGATGGGCCGAGGCAGGGAGACACCAGGCTGTTGTGCACTCGGGACACGGAGGGCCAGCGGTCACCCTCAGTGCTTGTCTCTAGCCCTGGTGGGGAGGTCAGGAGCAGGCCCGAGTCCTAGATGTGGGCTCCAGGCAGAGGCTGCTGATGGACGGGTGACAGGTTGCTCAGATCCGCTTCAGGAAAGGAACTCCAGGCAGAGCAGACCAGGCCACGGGCACAGTGGGCAGCTGCCAGGCCTGAGGACAGCGATGCCAAAGGTCTGAGCAGAGGCCCAGCCTGCGTTTGGCAGGTGGGAAGTTGGCACTGATCTGAGGTGGGCTGAGGCTCTGACGTCGACAGGACTTGAGGGGACTCTGAGGCCTCAGGTGCTCCAGTTTAGGTGCCTGGGGCGGGAGGTGTGAGGACAGTGGGTCTGGCTGTGATGACCTTGGATGTGTGCAGATGAGGCTCCTGTAGCACACCGTGGGGAGACCCAAGGGAGCTGGGGTGGTGGTGGAGGTCAGGAGTGGGAGCCTCTGAGGAGATGGTAGGCAATCTGGAGAGAGAAGGGTCCACCCACAGGGTCCTCACCAGGCATTTCTTCTTAACAGGCAGCACTGTGGTCAAAGGCCTGCTGAGTCAGGGCCCAGTTTCTGTGAGCCAGAGCGCCCTGGAGGCGGGAGGAGAGAATCAGGGGAGTGGAAATAAGGCCCCAGTGATGAGCACAGACAGTGGACATGCATGGTTTAACTTGGGGTAGTAAAAATAACAAACCCAACCTCTCCCCTGAGGTACTAAAATTCCCCACTTTTAGAGTGGGGTTAACTTTAGCAAGAGTGAGAGTAAGCCAGCTTTGTGGAAGACAGCTTCCAGGTCTCCTTAGACAACCCCAATGGATTCCAGCAGCTGGTTCCACCCCTGCCTCAGTTTCCCCATTCTCAGTGGTTGTGAGCATATTCCTCCCTCCTGCACTTTCACCCTGGGAAGCAGTCCTCACCCTTTGAACTTGAGGCCCCAGATGGGG